>NW_026606608.1:1446250-2095000 GCF_029890125.1 Rhinichthys klamathensis goyatoka | reverse complement strand
ATTCAGACTGAATCCAGTTTGAATGTTTACTGTCATATCGTGTGATATTTGTGATCATTGTGTGTTTTAAAGATATGAAAGAAGGGACTCCTTCTCTCCAGCTTGCAGGTAAAACATCAAGAGCTTCAAACCTCAACTCTAATATTGATTTATAATTCTTTATAGATCAGCTGATATTATTGCTTCATTAATTAATTTATTGATTTGATCAGCTTATTTTATTTCTATATCACTTGAATAGATCAGTTGTGGTGGCTTTGGGCTGTTTTCATTGTTCTTCTTATCATCTTCTTGATGTGTTTGAGTCAGCGTAAAAGGATCTTCAGGTGAGTCATTATCAATCTAAAAGAATCATTTCAGTTAGTAAATCTCAATTCATGTCATCATGAATCACATTTCCCTTCATCTTCAGATATCCGAATGTAAAGTGGAATCATGACAATCTGAATAAATAAACTCAAACTCTGTGATGGATGTGATATGTAATAATCATATTCAATCTGTTGTCAGATTTTTTCAGAGTGAAGCGCGGTTCATCTGTCAGTGTAAGAATGATTCAGAAAACAGGTGAGTGATTCTGTAAGATGAACAACACTGAGATCATGGGTTTGATTCACACAGCATGAACGAACAAATCAAATTAGCTCTTTGAATACAGTGATAGTCATTTAGACAAATGAATAGACAAAATGAAGTGAATCTCAAAGACTTGAACTAAATCACTTGAACATTTAAGATGTGAAACAAGCATTTGATGTTTTAACTTTTACACAGATCTGATGTGAATGAATCTTCATCTGCTGTAAATGAATCTTTAGCGCTATGAATCTTCATCTGCTAAAACTGAATGTGTTTCTCTCAGGGATCCCGAATCTGCTGTCCAGATGAAGATCAGATCTGATGCTCGTGATTCACTGAATCAATCTGAATTTGAACAGTTAAATGACTCCTTGTCCAGAATTTGAATCAACTCAGGACAGGTCATGATTTACTTCAACTTAGGGCTTAACGTCACTGTGATCTTCCACACCATTCAGGGAGTTTCTGTTCTTAAAGACTCGATCTGAAATTGACATTTCAGCACTCCTTGAACAGGCAGTGACTTAAGCGCGTACTTGTTGCACGTTAATGTTTTTGTTCTTTTTTGGAAATGCACAGAGAAAAAAAAAAAAAAATGTGTAACCGCTCGCACACCTGTTTAGTTTTTCCTTTTGATTTGTCTGCTATTTAGTCTCATTCATTTCTTTGCTCCTCTGGATTTGTGGATGTTTCCTGGACTGATTCCGGTTACCGACCTTTATAACCCGGCTTTCGACTACGCTCCCCTGTCTGCCATGTACAGAACCCGGTTTTGTTCATTAAATGTTCTTTGCTTTTTATGTTTTATTTACTATACTTAAACCTTTTTTTTTTTTTCAAATGACTTTTGTAAGTGCAATTTGATTACCATATGCAGTTTTAATAAAGTCAAATTAACGTAACCTGTCATTTTTCTCTTTAAAGTGTACACTTGCAGGTGTTGATTATAATTAATTTACTGTTAGGCCCATTAAATAATAATAAGGATAAACAATCTGACTAATTAAAAATTAGTTGTTGTTGTTACAATTTTGCAAGCACGGAAACAGCGACGTTGCTATAGTAGAAATGCAACGTGCCGCAGATGTAAATGTGTGTCCCATTGCACCAAAAGAAATTGACATAGGCCCTATAGTATTTTCGGTAACACTTTACAATAAGGCTCATTTGTTAACATTATTTAATGTATTAACTAACATGAATTAACAATGAGCAATACATTTGTTACAGTATTTATGTTAATAAAAATACAGCTGTTTGTTCACAGTGAGTTGTTAACAAATACAACCTTTGATTTGAATAAAGTATTAGTAAATGTTGAAATTAATATTATCTAAGATTAATAAATTCTGAAGAAGTATTGTTCATTCTTAGTTCATGTTAACATAATGTTAACTGATGAACCTTATTGTAAAGTGTTACCGTATTTTCTTCACTGATTTTTATTTTTACGTTTCGAAATTGACCATTTACCATATACACACACCCATCAACCATGGTCGATACTGTTGTGGAAAATTGTCATCTCTTAAATTATGTTGCGGGACATTGTCTTCTCTTTCTTGCAAAAGAAGCTCAGGAGTCAGAGTTCAAGAAATAAGAAGACTTTATTGAACAAAGCAACAAAGCCGAGATGCCTGCAGAACATCTGAATTTTCCTTTGGCCAGGGCGCAATTATTATACCTTGTTGTTATCTGTTATTTCGCAATAACCAAGTGACATAACGTCTGGTAAGATTCACCCCTCTTGTTTTCCCACCATTAAGTTCTACATATTTTGCCTTGCTCTCTAATGGTGGCATATTGCCACTTGATGGTTAACTCTCTCTCATAGGCAAAATGTAACATTTCCCAAGGCCAATCCGCTCTTCCCAGAGGCAAGACACCTCCACATGACACCTCTCAACAATGATCTTATTCTTTCACATCGTCTGGTGTTTACCAGAAAATCCCTGACTATGCAAAAACTGCTCAGTGGCTGCACAAACTTCTTATCTTGACCTTTCTAGTCACATTCACATCAGCCATAAGGCCCTTTAGAGACACACCTGGCTTTTATTATATTCTAATTAATTCCACAATTGTTTTCTATAGAATAGATAAAATATTTCAACAATAACCCTCAGTAGTATTAACATAAACCATGTGTCAAAAAAGGTGTTTTATGACTTTGATTTATGGTTCTGAGGTTCCCCTGTCTCTGATTTACAGGGGTGGTAAAAGTACTCAAAAGTTATACTCGAGTAAAAGTATATATACCTAAATAAAAAATTACTCCAGTAAAAGTAGAAAGTCCTCCATTCAAACATCACTTGAGTAAAAGTACAAAAGTATCTGATTTAAAACATACTCAAGTACCGAAAGTAAAAAGTAAATATTCAAATTAACTGTAAATATCAATAATTATGCAGATCAATTGTTTTGGAAGTGATATGCAATGTTTAATTTGAACAAATGATAAGATTAGATACTGCAATTAAGAATTTGTTAGCTAGCTGTTTACAAGGCATGTTTCAATATGAAATCCCCTGGCTAACAATAGTAACATTAAAGCAACACTAAAGAACTTTTCCTCTGCGGTCCCCCTACAGGTTAGAAGCGGCATTGTCCGTTACCGCTGTCGTAAATAATTTAGCCTACCACAGCCTACTGTCGCACGCATGCTCGCTGTTTATCCACTGTTTATCCAGCACCGGCTTTAGAGTGAATAATGTCCAATTGTAACGCTTGCCGTAAAGCAAGTCAAATTTGTAGTTTTCTTACGTCTCATTCGAACTACAGAAACGCGACCCGATCTGGCAAACTTATATAGTGTGGTTATAGCAGATATAGGACCACAAAGCTAAGGCAGAAGTGCCTTTCACCCTGTTACGACTTGATGAACCACTGAAACGATTTTGGAAACATTATTTTAAGGTAAAAAAACTTCTTTAGTGTTGCTTTAACGTCAACTCACCTCAACATGTTTTCTCAGATTTGAGGGTGAAGTTTTGAATGCTGAAATTTAATTCACCCGTGGCAGGCAAATAAGACATTTCAGCCGATATTAATCTCCCTTGACTTCAGTGAATTCGAACATATCATTGATATATGGCCATGGGTGATCCCTGTCGGAAATCTTGGGATCATTGCTGGCAGCGAGAGTTGCACCTTTACCGGTTTCTGCGGTCAATGGTGAACTGACTGACTGCTATGTGAGCGTATACTGGCAAAGAGCTTGCGCGCTCTTTTTTTAAAAAGAAAAACAAGTTTTTCATTGGTTTGGAAAGCCAGTGTAATAAATACTTGGAGCGGGCATGGGGAAATGTATTGGAGTAAAAAGTAAACTTTGTCCTTACAATTGTAGTGGAGTAAAAGTGAAAGTAGATGCAAATAAAACATACTCAAGTAAAGTACAGATCCCCGAAAAAAATACTTAAGTAAAGTAACGAAGTATTTTTACTTCATTACTTACCACCCCTGCTGATTTATGATGGGTCGCTGACAGGCTCCGGTATGTCTAGGCTGCGCGACGCCATGTGACATCCTCCTGCGTTGACATCCTGGCCAGAAGTGTAAAAGAAAGGTGTCTGGCCCATGGCCTTCCGGGTTTATTGGCCGTCTACCTGCGCGAGATAGGTGTTATGTCGTTGTGTATTCTGTCTGCTGGGGAGGCCCGTTTTCACACTTCGCCCAAAAGCTGCGTGTATAAATGTGTGTTGAACGCGAGCACAGTCACTGCGCGCTGTGTCTCGTGTCACGCTCCTCTGCAGTTTTATCCTCGTTCTCAAACTATTTTCCAAGCCATATTGTGTTGTTGGATACGTGAGTGCAAGAAGATGGAATCCGGTCTTAACAGTAAGTATTTTTTATTATTTAGTAACATTGTTAAGGATGATTATTTTTGTTTACGAGCGTCGCTGTTCTGTTGCTTACTTAAGGCTTTATCTGCACACTTCAGATGGTGACAGTTTGAGTCTCTTCGATCTAGTAGATGAGCTTAACTTCCTGAATCAAGCGAGCGGTACGTATAATTATGTTTAAATGTTGCATACGTTGTGTGTGTGTGTGTGTTTGTGTGCGTGTGTGTGACGGATGATGTTTTGTTTTGTTTTCGCCAGGAGGCGTGGCTAGACCTAGCACAGCTGCTGCTACGCACAGTGCTGTTGCCTCTTCACGAGCGATCACGGAAGCACTTGTGCCAGGTATTGTTAAATGTTGTTACACCCGTGTTTAAACAGTGTTGTGGCTGTGTGAAAATATCTCATCTTCTCAGGGTTTTTTTGTTTTTACCAGGGCCGAAACGCGTGACTATCAAGGCCATAGTACATGGACCACCGCGAGGCAGCGAGTCTGCTAACGTTGGAGTTATTCCCTTGGGTAAGTGCATTGTAATTTGGCTTTATCAAACAATGTTATGCTGCTATGGTTTGTTGATTTTGTTTTAAAACTTTAACACATGTATTTACAGATGGTTTATCAAACGTTGTGAGTAATGTCGGTGTGTCTGAATGTGTGAATAAACCGGATAAGAAAGCGAAAAATAAGTTGAAACGTAAAGCTGCAGTGGTGTCCCATGCGGACGCAAAAGCTTCTGCTGATGGGTCATCGAGAGACGTACCACAGACATCTGCCCCAAAAAAGCCAAGACGATCAACTGTTAAAAGTAAGTAATGAACAAAAGCTGATGGATTGTTTTCTGTTCACACTAAATCAGAAAGATAAATATTGTTTATTTGAATGTGATAGTGAGAGGTCGAATGTGTTTGTGGATGTATAATGTGCCAATACGCTAGTTTAGAACTGTTGTTATCATACATTACACCATTGGAGAACTGTGTGTAAAAAAAAAGTGTAGACATGATGATTTTAGGCTGCTGTGCCATTCCATATTAGCATGGTCTTGTTTGATTGTTTGTTTATATATATATATATATATAAAGAGAGAGAGAGAGAGAGAGAGAGAATTTGACAATACGTATTGTTTTTTAATGTTACATTAGTACCAGACTGATTTTTATTTTATTTTTAGTCTTAGAAAATATAGTTAATATTAATATTACTGTTATCATTATAATATTAACACATTTGTACTAACTTTTTTTTTTTTTTTTGCACCCTTTTCTACTTCTTAACAGAGGTGGTCGTAGTTCCCGATATAAATGATGTTCAGAGCTGGAGTGAGGGTCTGATACAATCGTGGGACGGCTGTGTATTTACAAACGACCCTAAAGAAACACCGCAGTCTGTTCCAACCAGCGAACGGGTCGTGGTCGTGGAGGAATCCGACCCTGAACAGCTGCCTTCAAATCAGGAGGCTTACAAACAGGAATCACAACCCTTTATAGACAATCAGCACATAGCCAGACTGATACAGGACTCTGTCAAGACCGCATTGAATGCCTTCGAGGTACGTTTTGACAAACGCCTTAATGCCATTGAGAGACGTTTAGATGCTTATGAGTCAACACAACAACAACAGGGAATTTGGCTTAAACAATGCATAGCAGCGCAACGGTTGCATAGTGGTACTGTTCAAAAAGTAGCCAGAGAACAATGCCTGACTACAGAATTGTTAAAGCAACTGGTGCTCATGCTTAAAAAGAAACTTGGGTGAGTTGACAACATTTTATATATATATATATATTTTGCATACTGTGTTTTTTTTTTTTTTTTTTTTTTTTTTCAACATTTGTCACAGTATTTCATTCTATCTTTTTTTTACTGTATGGACACAGGGTTTATTATCCATAGTTTTTAAGGTGTTGCTACATGTGATTTAAATAAATAAAATAAAAAAGATCTGATTTAAAAATGCCTAAACGTTGTCGGGAGCCAGATGGTTTTGATCAGGGTCCGGTAGCTAGGTTTAGACGAAACGATGGTAGCGTGGTGCCCCTCGAACAGTGCAGTAACACAGAAACATTGCTCTATTTAATACAGACTGTGGAGGATATGAATAGGTCTGAGTCTTCAACTGATACGTTGGTAGAATTATTAAACATCGTGAGATCAATGTCCGATGAGGATCCTGACCCAAATAATGATTTTGAACATGTTGTAAATACCCAACAAGCAGGAGAGGTGTTAGAACCTCGTCCAGAACCAAATTCTGCATTTGATCATCTTGTGTCTTTTCACCAGTCAGGCGAGGGCCCAGGTACACAGACACATCGCACACTCAACCCTGAAGCGCCCAATATGGGTCTCACAGATAGAGATATAGAAACACTTGTAACAGTAGGTGGTGATGTTAGTGGGTACACGGTACTGCCACGAGCACGGTTCAATGGTCTGGAAGTCCACAGGCTTATAAATTTGCGAGAGATATCTTCGACAGATTTAGCAGCCTACACAGTGTTTTTACATGACACACTTTCTGAAATTGTGGAGTTTTCCAAACTGTTAGGCGGAGACGGATGTTTAATCAGCATCACGTTGAGGGGATCGAGTTTGACATCAGATGTTAGTACACTTTTGACGGGTAGCAATGGTTATAGTGTAGATCTATTTATAAACGACCTTGAAAAAATAATGCAGAGCAACTCTGACGTACAGTTTGATGAGAGATTGAATTTAAGACTGTCGATAGCGAGAAGTAAACACGGCGGTGTTTATCGAAAGATCCGTGATCTTGCCCACAATGAAGTGATTACCAAAAACAGACTTAATCTGTTCTGTCCCACGAACATTTCAAACAATCTTTGTTTTGCAATCTGTCTGGCACATTTCCTAAATCCACAGAAACCACACGTAGAGCTTGAGTCTGTAGCATCTTCAATACAGAAGTCAGCTGGCTATGGTGATCAATACAAGATAGCGTTTAATGACATCAGACGGTTTGAACAGATGCTGAGCGTTAAAATAGTTGTCTTCTATCGGTCTGATACGGGTGTTTTGGAGAAGTATACAAACACAGACGATCCGCATCCTAAAACAGTATTTTTGTACCTGCATGACAATCATTATTTTATGATTAAAAATCTACGTGCATTTATTGGCACCCCATACGTGTGTGAGTTCTGCCACCGAGGATTCACCTGTAGGAGAGATCACAGATGTCGGCACATCTGCGATGTCTGTAATGACCCGGAATGTCATAAACACCCCAAAAAGCCAAAACATTGCGGCGACTGCCTGCGCTACTGTAAGTCTAACTATTGTTTCGAGATGCATAAAAAACCACCTCGGGGTATGCAATACGCGCAGTGCGACGTGACTAAATATTGCGGTAAATGTAATAGACGTTACCATGTCAGCGGTACTAAACCCAAACCCCATAAATGCCCTGCAGATCGTTGTGTGCACTGTGGTGAGAGTTTGGTCACCGATGGTATGCATCAGTGTTTTATCCAACCAGTTAAGCCGGAGATGCCGAACGATCGTTACATTTTCTACGATTTTGAGACCCGTTATGAAAATGGTAAACACGTTGCCAATTTTGTATGTGCTATCACGTTTAATGGCGAGGAATTCGTGGCTGAAGGGACCGATTGTGTGGATCGTCTCGTTAAAAAATTCAGACAACCACGTTACCTTAATTACACATGGCTAGCCGACAATGCAGCAGGATTTGACAATTTCATAATTTTGGAATTCTTTACTAAGATGGGGATTGCTCCTAAAATCACAATGCAAGGTTGCAGGCTAATCTTAATGTATGACACAGCTTTCAAGCGACGTTTTATTGATACATATTCCTTCATACCCATGCGTCTGGCCAAGACACCCGTTGCATTTAATCTGACTAATGCAGAGAAGGGGTATTTTCCGCACCACTTTAACCGCGTTGAAAATGACAACTACGTAGGCCCGTACCCTGACAAGAAATTTTACGGGTATGCAACAATGTCGAACCAAGACAGGGCTGCATTTGATGATTGGTACAATACCATATCTGACAAAGTGTTCGATTTAAAAAAAGAACTTGCGCTTTATGGTAAAAACGATGTCGTTTTGCTGAGGGAGGCATGCATGAAGTACCGCGACGAATTCATTTTGTGTACAGGCCTTGATCCATTTAATTACACCACTTTGGCAGCAACATGTATGGCCACATATAAAACACACTACATCCCAAAAGACACAATAGCTCTGACACGTAACAATGCGTACACCAACCAGAACAAAACATATTCGAACATTTCAATTGAATGGCTCGAATTCATCCGAAAATCACGGGGCATAGAAATTCAACATGCTTTAAACACCGGTGAGGCGTCATTTGGGAAATACTATGTGGATGGTTTCTACGACGATGGCTACGTGAAAAAAGCATTCGAATTTCTCGGGTGTTTCTTTCATGGTTGTGAACAATGTTATAACCCCAACGACCTAAACCCTTTATCAAAAGTGCCTTATGGCATTTTGAGAAGACAATGCGACGACAAGATTGAAATTTTGGAGCGTGCGTACGGTCTTCAGGTCGAGGTGATTTGGGAATGTGCATGGATGCGCGCTAAACAGAGTGATGTTGCAGTTATGGATTTCATGTCCACTTACAAACACACTGAAAGATTGAAACCCCGTGAAGCTCTATTCGGCGGCCGAACGAACGCATTAAAACTGTATCACAAAGTTGCGGAGGGCGAGCGGATTAGGTATGTTGACTTTACATCACTATATCCCTACTGTCAGGCTCGAAAATGTTACCCAATTGGGCATCCGGAAATAATACACAAGGATTTTCAAAAACTTGAAGATTATTACGGACTCGTCAAGGCAACAGTCCTTCCGCCACGGAAGTTGCTTCACCCCGTACTGCCTTATAGGACCGGGGGTAAGTTAATGTTCCCTCTTTGCCGCACGTGTGCTGAACAGCAGAACCAGACACACCCGTGTGTGCATACTAATGAGGAAAGATCAATTCATGGGTGCTGGGTTAGCATTGAACTGTTAAAAGCCGTTGAGAAGGGTTATGTAGTGACAAAAATCGATGAGGTCTGGCATTTTCCCCAACGCTCTGAAACATTGTTTTGTGATTATGTTAAAACATTTTTACAGTTCAAACAGGAAAGTTCAGGTTTTCCAAAAGACGTTGTGACCGACGCCGACAAAGAATCGTATGTTAGAGATTACTTTGAGAAAGAAGGGATTAAGCTGAATCTGGACAAGATTGAGTTTAATGCTGCACGTAGATCCATCATGAAGCTACTGCTTAACTCTTTGTGGGGGAGGTTCAGTATGCGCGAGGAGTTACCGACAACCGAAATACTAACAGACCCCGAACAGTTTGCCCGATACATTTTTGGCACTGAGTATGACCTCAAGCATTTCTCATTTGTGTCAGACACTGTTGCAATCGTTCAGTGGGCTTACGCAAATGGGAAAGGGACCCAGACTCGTGACATTAACGTCTTTCTCGGGGCTTTTACAACGGCCCACGCGCGGTTAGAACTTTATGATCTTATGGACAGGTTGGGTGATAGACTGGTGACCTTACTGATGAAGTTGGGGATGGAGACCATATTGTGGAATTTTCGGCAAGTGGTCCGAAAAGTTACGGGTACAGAACTGCTAAGGGTAAGGTCTGTATGAAGGCCAAAGGCATCACACTGAATGCTGTAAACTCCGAGACCATTAGGTTAGACACATTAATTGGGCTTGTCAAACAATATGTGAGGGGGCGGGGTGACAGTAATCACATTCTCGCGTACACCGACAGTATAGTGAGGAACAAAAAGCAGTTCACATTGCACAACAAGTCAGTTGTGAAAAAATTTAAAGTCGTATACAACAAGCGTGTACTGCTACCCGACCTAACTACGCTACCATATGGCTACTGACAACGTTTTTGGGCACCGGGGTGTGGTAGACCCGGATGGTTTTGATTTTAGATTACAACATCCTTTTTCATGTGTGTTAAGCGGTCCTTCTAGCTCAGGAAAAACATTTTTTGTAAAAAAGTTGTTGGAAAATGCTAAAAGTGTAATTTCTAAAAAAATTGAAAACATTGTGTACATTTATGACTGCTGGCAACCTATGTATGATGAATTGTTGAAACTGTATGATATTAAATTTATTGAAGGTATACCGCAGACTCTGAATGATGATCGCTTGTTTCCCACCAACAAGACCAATTTTGTGATATTGGATGATGTTATGAAAGATGCTAGCAGCAATTCAGAAGTTGAACGTTTGTTTACCAACTATGTGCACCATAGAAGCTTGAGTGCAATATATATCGTACAAAACTTATTTTTTCAAGGTAAATCCAGTAGGACTATCAGTTTGAACACTAATTATTTGGTATTGTTTAAAAACCCTAGAGACAATACCCAAATTAATGTCTTAGCGCGGCAGATGTACCCCAGGAACACAAAATACTTTATGGAGTGTTATGAAAATGCTACCAGCACCCCTTTCGGGTATCTATTGATTGACTTTAAAGCGAAAACACCAGAACAGTACCGTCTCAGAACAGATATTCTGTCACAGCATCCAGTTGTGTACATTCAGAAAAGAAAACATTGACAGAGAGATTTGAAAATGTCTGCAAGACTTTTAAGCAAGGGCGTAGGTTTAGGGGGGGACGCTAGGTACTAGTCCCAATCAATATTTTGAGATGACAAATTTGTCCCCACCAATATTTAGCAAGCTCCTTTGAACTGCTATTTTGATATTTGCGCTGCATTTGGATCTTTGCGCTCCTATTTGGATCGATTCCAACGGCCAGGGGACGACGACGGTACAAGATACGCCGTAATTTGATTGGCGGCGGGGTATCTGACAGGAAGGCTACACGCGCGGGCCGGGACTACTTTTTGTGCTTGCACTCACTGGCAGCGAGCGGGTGGTGTGTGCGTGCGTGTGTGTGTGTGCGCGTGACGACGCCGACGGTAAGTTACCAGGGCTGTCTCTCTGCCTGCCATATATAAAGGCCAGAGTAAAATATTTTAATATTTCGTTTTTTTGCCCCTTTTTGTACTTTGTAGATCAGCTATGTCACCCAAGAAGAAGAAAGGGGACATACGAAGCTTTTTCATAAAGCAGAGTGTAAGTAGGCAAAAATAACTAGCCACACAAATAACTAGCAGTAGTAGTGACTGACCAGGCTTTCAAATGCAGATTCTACTGTGGAAAACTGGTGATCCTGGTTACCCAGGATATTGTTACAGTTAAACCTAGCTTCTGCAATCTTTCAAGGTTAGGAGCATTTTTTAGGGGTGTGCAGCACGGATTGACTCATATAGAAGTCATGATAGAATGCTACGTTAAGTCACTGAATGTTAATTAGCCTACCTTAACTTAGAATCTTGCAGTCATAAACAGTGGATCATCTGAGACATTTTTCGTTTCTACATTCTGTTTATGTAGCTAATGTATTTGTGAGTGTAGCTTGCTAGACACATGTGCTGGAAAAACATGTTGGCAATGTTAAAAAGGCAAAAGTTAACACTGTTGGTTATTCAAATATAATGAATCATTATTTGATTGATAATATCCAAATAACAATATCTGGTAGGAGGGTTAAACTTGCTAGCCATAGGATATCAGCCACAGAATTTATGTTAAATAAAATGTTTGGTTGTTCAGCATTACACAGTCTCAGGTTTTTATTTTTTAAGAGTGCATTTTTGAGATTATACAGTTATACTAGCTCTTTATTGACAGTATACAGGATGGTGTATCGGGGTCAGGATAGAATATAATGAGATAAAGTAGATGTCCCCACCAAAGCTTAGACCAAACCTACGCCCATGCTTTTAAGAAACCTACCTCTTTTAAAATTGTTATTAAAAGCCACGCCTAAACAAAGACGCGTTATTTTAGAGGCGGCTGCAGACGAACTCATTGTGACATTGTGTGAAGTAGCTCTTAACGTAGTCCACGGTAATATTCCGCTAACACCACAGCAATATCAGAAACTGAAGAGAAGAAGAAGTGAGATCAAAATTGTTGCAGATAAAAAGGTTGGAGTTAGACGTAAAAGACGGTTAATCAACCAACAAGGAGGATTTCTACTACCTTTGCTAAGTGCGGCAATCCCGTTTATAACCAGTTTGGTTACATCTAAATAAGTTTGGTGATGGAGTATGCCGAGAAGATGTTTTTAGTACCGCAACACCAGTTGGATAAGCTGAAATCCTCTAACACCCGTGAGTCTATACAACAGGTTGTGGAGAATGACCTGGACATGACTATAAGAAATATTTTGCACAGGTCTGATCTGGATCACCATGAAAAAGCTAAGATGTACACAGGTGTTTTGCAGCGGTTTTTAACACTCACTAGACAAGGGGATAGAGAATCCGGTACATTAACATTAAGGCTACCACAGCCTAGTAATGTTGAAAAAGAAGACCCACCCGCACCAGGCCATGTGCGTGCCCATGACGATTTAGGTGATTTTGCAGATGAGATTTTAAAAAATATTCCACAGAGGAGTGTGAAAAATGTTCGTTACATTTTAGATAAAATGTCTAAAACTAAAGATGTTACTTCATGGACTGAGTCGGGAGAGTTTGTGTTTAAAGGCAGAACAATCCCTGGTTCACACATGCTTGACTTAGTTAAAAGCGTCACGGCTCCACAAAAGATTGTTGACGAGCGGAGACCTGGCGGGTGGCGTGAATTTCTGGAGGCTTTTGCTAGTTTAAATTTGCCATACTCTGTGGTACCAAACCACAATGTCAGACATGCAATTAACTCTTTCAAAACCAAATCGACCACGTCTATAACAGGATCATCTAAGAGGAGTAAGAAACAGAAAGACCCGAGTCGGTGGTTAAGTTTTTAAACTAACAGTTTGTATGTATTGTGTTCTCAATTTCTCTCTTTTTTTTTTTTGAGAACTTATGATGTGATGTATGTGTAATAAAGGTGGGGATAAAGAAACAAAATTCCGTTCTTTAGTTGTTTTTATTAAAATATTAAGCATGAGACATGAACATTTCACCCATTTGTACACACTGAACACATTTGAAAACATTTTCACTACATGGTGCTTGTTTTAGTTTTCTCACAAATGCTGACACCTTTTTGTCATTTTTAATAAAATCGTTGGTATACAATTTCATCACATAATCATAATCAAATCCCTTTGCCATGTGGTAGAGAAAGAACACACAATGTTGTCCACATGTATCTGATGAAAAATCTTGGACTTGCACAGTTGAATGTAGTACTTGACTAGAGTTGAGCTTTAAAAAGTTTTTGATAATCGGCGGAAAACCATGATAATCTGGTTTATTACCGAAGCTGTCGAAAAAACATCCTACACCATCCTCATTTATGTAGATAGCCAACCAGTGTTCCCCTGGGAGTCCTGAAGGATGTGTATTGATCAAAACCATTGCTGGTAGTTTTCTTAAAGGGGTTTTTGGTAGGTAGTCACATGGTAGAACTCCGAGAAAATAAGTATCGCATGAAACCTTATCCATGACGGCCGTAAGCTGTATAGTGTTCATTTGAATGTATTAGTAGTAATCAACCAGGACCTGTCGGCGATTTGACACTTCAATCAAACTATCAAACAATGCATAAACAATTAAGTTAATCGTACGTGGTAGCGGCTGTCTAAAACGGGCTTCTAGTCTAATATTGCCACTTTTGATAAGCGATACGTGCTGGCTACACTCCTGATCCGGTGTGAAATTGAAATTGAATTGCCCCCTCATAGAGTGTATAGCCGTGCAGAAAATCCTCTCTATCGATACATAGAGGTTGGTTTTTAAGATGCCTTCCAGAAGCCAGCGCTAGCTGGTAAAACTCCCGCACTGCAGAACCATTTTCATATTCAGGTTGCAGGGGCTTCGCTGGGTACTGTTGCCCATCCAGATAAATGGCCAGAAATTCTAAATCATAGTTTTTAAACGCAAATGGGTTTTTATTATAGGCACCCACAAATGCATCATTATCAACCATAGCTAGAACCAGAGATTTTGGCAGAGTTCCTAAGAACAAGTTTTCTTGATTGCAGACACGTGAGCCTGCAGGTATTGAGAAGTTTTTCAGACACACTCTGTCGATGGGGTATTTGGCTGTGGTTGAGAGTAGAGCTTGTGCATGCCCCAGTCTCACAGCTGGCGACACAGACACTTTTTTCACAAATAGCGACGCAGACATGATGTTTAGTTTATAGGCTGTAGCGTTGCTCCTCATCAGGCAGAATTCATCTTTACCTCTAGTCATTCTAATTTTAAGATCTAATCCATTAAGTAATAGTTTTTCCTGAAAGAAGATATCACTGTGAACAGGTGCGAGTAGTTCGACCACATTACTAGCGTTGGTGAAGGCTGCTCTCTTTGTCAGCCCGCGATTTCCCCCAGCCGGGTCAGCCACATCCATATGGCCCGCAGTGTCCAGGTAAAAGAGCCCTGCTGAGAAAAGCGTTTCAAGGGCGTCTTTACCATAATTGGTAAGACATTCTATCATACAGCGGTATGGGTATGTGCTAGAACTCTGTGATATAAGCCGATCTCCAAGCGACACATCCACTTGTGAAAAAATCGTAGATCCAGGGTAGTTCACAAGACCTACGGGATCTCCGTCTGCAATATCCGTCCCATCAGGATTAGTGATTTTGAGGCGCAAAAAAAGTAATGTGCTGTTTAGATCTATGTAATCCTCCCCATTCCCCGCAATAAAAAATTCCAGCGGAGATGTGTCGGATATCGCTGATAGTGGTGGAACTTCTATATAAGTGTTTTTTTCAATTGCTGTTTGAGTTAGTGGTACAGTAAACAGATCCAGTTCAGTCTTTAAACACTCTTCTGACATGTTGTGTAGTAACGCCATGATTTAAAATATTGTTTTAACAGAGCTCCTTGATCTTTTTGAAGCAGTACGCTTAGCTGTCTCCTTGCGCTTGCGTTTTACAACTGATGTTTTCTTGGGAGGTTGTTTTGTTTTCTTCTGCTTCTGGCCACTCCTCCGCACCCCTGGCGGCCTAGATGCTCTTTTGCGAGCCATTACCATTAGTCCGGATCCGTCTTGAGCATCATAGTTGTTGTTAAAAGATCTTGATAACGTATTACTAACAACGTCACTTAGTATGTTTTTTGCAGCTGATTTAAGATGCGGCTTGGCTATGCTAAATCCTCGTTTTAGTAGGGGTATAGCCATTCTAAAGAGCCCCCGAAAAATCCCCCCCAAACCGGCCCCATACATGACTCCACCTCCTGCATACCCGGGGAGCCCGCTGCCTGCCTGATTCTGGTAATAGGCAACGTAACGCATAGGGTCAACATTGTGATTGTTGAAATATGCCATTTTAAACAAAGTGTTTTACAGGCCTGAAGTGAAGTTTGATGCACACTTTCCCGTAAGAAAATGGGACGTGCTGGTTCTGATCGTCCTTCACTTCTATAACAATATCTGTGATGACTGATTTGTTGATAGACGCGTAGTGGGGTTTGTTGTATCGAACACTGACTGTGCTATTGTTGTCCCCTGTTATTTGTACACACTCCAGGAGCGGTACAAAAGCATCACCCACTGATTGGTAACGGATAATGTCCGTGTAGATATAAAGAGTATAGAAACCACCGTGTATGTCCGACTGATGCATTGCATATGTTACAATATCCTTTTCATAATTAGTTTTTTCAGGGTTTGTTTTTTGCAGAATAGAATCTCCTATAGGGACGCCTGGTTTCAATCCTAAAATAATGGCTAGTTTTCCATGGAAGGTCATTGAAATGTTAGGTTTTGCTTTCAGAAATACTTTGTTTTTTACGCGGTCATAACCGAATTCCCCCTGAGGCGCTACTAAATCATTTATTACACTAACTAGAGATGGGACATTGTCGTAATACCCTGTTTTTATTGGTATGCGTAGTTTCGATAAGCTGGTCTTCTTCACATCTACACCATGGCGTAAGCTGTTAGTGTACTTTTCACCATCGGTCGTGGTGGGTCCAATGTTTATCTCGAAAACGGCGTCGTTGCTGTTAAAGGTGTACCAGCTTCTAGGATATTCAATTTGAACAAGCCCCACCTCCCATTCTCCTTTTATATTTATAGTGGTAGCCAGTCTTGTTCTATAATTAGAGATTTTATTATTAGGGTATACAGACTGCGAAGCGTTGCAGGGTAGTGTGACATAAAATCCACCCTCAGCCATGTCTGGTTTTTATACAACTGTATGCATCCTGTGTGTGTGGTTTGTATTTATGGCTTCTGTACATCAACTAATTCTTTCTGGTCGATCCATGACGCAAACTTCGCTGGCCATCCGAGCCACTGCACCAGCACTAATGTTTTGCGACCCTTCGTCTTCTTATCTAAAATTTTTTCAACTTTAAATGTCTTGTTTTTACTGACAAATATTTTTTGCAATTCTTCCGCATAAAAAACGCCGTCGATAACATCCCCGTCGTAATCACTCAATCTGTAAACAGGGGGTTCTCGTGGGATACACGCTGATATAGTAAAATACTCTTGTGTGTAGTTTTCCTCATACCCTTTTGCAAACGGTCCTCTGACTTTAGAAATTCGAACCACGTCACCAATCTTGTATTTAAATACGGGGTTAACACTATGAGGTCTGGTATCACCATATAGGTTATGCAGCACCACAGACTCGTTTTCTTTCCCCACATCAATCGGCCTCATCTTGATGCTTCTGTGATGGCTCGCATTATATCCTTGTGTAATGTCTTGAAGTATGTCGATGTAACGTTTGGAGTTTGTAGCAGTTAAATATCTCCACATTCTACCTTTTAAGGTTCTATTAAACCGCTCGACAACACATGCCTTTAATTCTGTGGCTGTTGCGAAATGGGCTATATTGTACTTTTTTGTTACGTTTTGAAAATGTTTGTTAAAAAACTCCTTTCCTTTATCTGTCTGTAATTTCTGTGGTACGCGTCCCTCTTTCAGTATGGATTCAAAAGCTTTAGAGACCTCTACACCACTCTTGTTTTTTAAAGCCCTTGTCCATGCATATTTACTAAAGAGGTCGATGCATGTCAGCAAAAAATGGTTGTTGTCATTTACCGGGGCATATGCAGACATATCGACTAGATCGGCCTGGAACTCCATGTCGATACCGTAGACAAAAACCCGATTCCTTTTGTATTTTAGTGGGGCCGTTCTGTGTAGTGTATATGCATCCTCGCCAGCGAGCCAGTCTGAAACCTCTTTATCGGTTAAACGAACACCCGTTTCTTTTAAAACAGCTTCTTTTAAGCGTTTTTTCCCCCCTAAAGAACCAGGGTTAGAAGGTGTGTAATAAGTCTTTTTCATTTCTTCTGACATGTTTCCACTTCACGCTCCACAAAAAGAATAACACAGATGGTTTAAGTAATTTGGGTTTTTATTTCTTAAACAGTAAAAGGAAACAAAGGTATCATACAGCATCAATGTAGTGTAAAAAATTTATACACATCACAATGTTTTTTTCAAGAATGTAATCAACCAGGGTTTCAATAATTTCACAAACATCAGCCTGATTGTTTCTTGTCAATATGTCTACACATAGATCAGTCACATATGTACACAAGCACAATATATCAGCTATTCTAATACAGCTGCCGCATTCAGTCATCAGGTCTAAAATCTTTCTGATAGTCACACAAATTGGTTCACCAGCATTAACGCATAAACGCATCATATCTGTCCATTCATTTGACACAGTTCTTACAACAGACATTTGTTTCATGAGGTTTGTAAAACGATTGGTATCTACAGCACATCTGTTTACAGTAACAGATACATTGGCACATTCATTAATAATCTTATACAACAAGCCTGTCATCTCACATCTAATACGTTGTTTAAGTAGACACTTTGCCAGACCTGTTGCAAAACACGTATTCCCCATGTCGGTGTTACAGTCACTCAACTTGGACAATACCTTTCCAGCTGTCCACAGCGTCATAGACAATTTGTTCGCTGCTGACGTCCACAACTTTCTCTCTGACTTCACGAAGCTTTTCCACAATGAAAACTTCGTCACGCAGTTCATGTAAAATAGCCTCCACTGAACCTTGAATCCTCTGGGGGTGAACCCTTAAACCACAACGGCTCAATGCTTGAGCAACGATGTGCTTAAGGTCCGGTTTCACCAGATTACGTGTCAGTTCCTCAAAGTAGGCGTCAAAGAAATAGGGACCCGGTTCAAACAGGCAGGAATGTCTAATCTGACTGGGGTGATCCACTTCACAACCCAAACAGATTTCTTTCAGCTTTTTGTTGATGACGTGTTCCAGAAGGACCACAACAGTCGCTTTTATGATTTTGAATCCGTCCGAGCGGATACAACTGTCTGTGTTGTCGATTCCAGCAAGGGCCGCAGCTCCAGCTATTGCACCAGTGTTGCCGTATGGTGTTGTAAGGAAGGTCATGTTGTGATATCCAAGATCCATGCAAAATTTATCCAACCAACTGTTGTCGCAAGTTTGTGGGTGGGGCTCCAGCGGCGTAGCATTGTCATCAGGCATCGCTGGGGGAGCCTCAGGGTTGTTGGTGTAGCAGTAGACTGTTGTAGATTCTTGAGACATGGTGAATGAATGTAGCAATTGTACCGATCTGCAGGCGTTTTTAATGGCTGTAATACGTGGGTGGGGTTAAGAGGCGGTCTTCAGCGTTGGTAACGCCCTGCTCAGGGTGAAACAATTTAATCTTTACAGAACTGTAACGGTCATACATGTCGCACCATCTAAACATCTTGTCAATGCATGTAAATACGTTGTCAAGCGTACGAACATCTTTCCACTGAAACAAAAATTTCATGTCGTAGCACAAGTGATGCTCAGATTCACGAACAGGCCACGCACGTTCGCAGAGCTTTGTCTTGTCATTGCAGCAGAAAATATAAACACAATCGTCTGGTAACTTTTTACTATGGTCCCCGACCACACAAAATCTTGTGTCAGGAATTGAGCCATCCCACTCGGCTACGTACAACGGATCATCACCACAGTCGTTCAAATCTCTCCAAACGTAGTTGAAAAACAGAAACCAGTCCTTCTTGTGGAAAATCACACATGGGGTCTGTGATGTAAAATCGTCTTCAACATCTCCTGTGTAGAGTTTCACAGTACGCATCACCTTGTCAAACACATACCTCACCACACGACCACCAGACAATGAGAAATCCTGTTTCACAAGAGCACTGTCTTCATGAAGAAATCTTGTCAAGCTAACATTTAGCTTTTTCCTTGGAGCAAAAGTTAGATCTTCTCTCATTTCAACAGGTCCTCTTGTCGGCGAAATACACATAACCTTTCTAGGGGTTTTAGGAGTTCTCGGAGTAGCCATTGTATCAGGAAAGTCGTAGAATGTCTTCTGTGTTCAACAGTGTAACCCCTAACCTTATTTAAAACTGCAACAAAAGACGTAGGTAGTGACGTAGTTGTGAAAAAGGCACACCTCATACCATAAAAACTACAATGGCAAGTTGCGAGGTGTGAGTTCATTAACCCAGTCGTAAAAACCAGTCAAAAATGTAACATCTGTTTGATCTGTTTGTTTGTCTTTTAAAAGTACCCGGACATCGGCACGGAGGATGTCACATGGCGTCGCGCAGCCTAGACATACCGGAGCCTGTCAGCGACCCATCATAAATCAGAGACAGGGGAACCTCAGAACCATAAATCAAAATCATAAAACACCTTTTTTGACACATGGTTTATGTTAATACTACTACCCTCCACCACAATTCACTTTCATGGAAATTGATCCTCCAGACATGCACCCAACTAAAACCCTGTGCAAAAAAGTCAAGTCACCTTTATTTATAAAGCGCTTTTTACAATTCAGATTGTATCAAAGCAGCTTCACAGTGATAACATGAAAATAATACAACAAAGTTTGTTTCTTGAAGAAAATTGCGTCATCGTCCACCTGAAGTAAGGCAAATCAATAATATGGTTGAATATTAAATGTCCCCAACTAAGCAAGCCAAAAGCCAAGGCAACAGTGGCAAGGAACCAAACTCCATCAGTGACAGTATGGAGAAAAAAACCGTGGGAGAACCCAGGCTCAGTCGGGGGCCAGTTCTCCTCTGGCCAAGTTTGTTGAGGATCAGTGCCGAAGCCCCCCCAAAAAACCCAAAACATCCCTGACCACGGCCTCCTGTTCCCACCTTCTACTCCACACCCAGTTGCGCAAAGGTGCGCTTTGCTCCTCCACCAACTGGGGAAAAATCTGATCAAATAGTAGCATTTTTTCCCATTTATTTCTATTTGTTTTGCCATTTCTTTTCCTTGACCCAAAAATTCTGACTGTTTTTTTCGTACTTTTTTGTTCTTGTCTATGGGAGAATGGAACTCGCAAATCTGTGGATCTTGAATTGAAAATTAGTGCAGCATTTACCGTAATTAAAATATATATATTTTAAATTATTGTTCATTTTTATTTTTTATGTGTTTATTAACCAGAATTGACAGTTCGATGTGGTTGTTCATTTGTCCTATCTTTTATGAAATACAAAAAAAACATTACTAAACTGAATCCTATGTCCTTTGTTTTTTATCTTGGATTTGAGTTGATGGGTGGTCTGCTATCTGGGTTATTTTTCTTAAAATACTGACAGGGTTGTCTGGCGCACAAATGAATTAACCTTATAAAAAAACGGAATCATTTGTTGGTTTTGAATGTATTTATCGGGCCGCCACCGCTGCAACTGTGATACAACTTTGATATGCATTGGAATATTCTGGGTCCAGTATGCTTGCACCTCGAAAGATGTTTGTTTTTAGGTGTTGCTTGCACCATCCCTTCTTTATGTACTTTCAGCATGGCCTCGTAAGCCTGATAAGATTCCCTGTGAATGAATTCCTTAAAGGGATAGTTCACTTTGAAATTAATTTTTGGTATGTTTTAGCTTACCTCAAGGGCATCCAAGATGTAGGTGTCTTTGTTTCCGCAGTAGTTTAAATTTTGATATTTTTAGGTCAAACCGTTCTTGTCTGTCAGTCATATAATGCAGGTCTATGGTCACCACCTCAAAGAGCATGCACAGAGAAGTCCAAATTAAACATGATTTAATGACTCGTAAATGTGAGTACACATTGATGGCCTAAGACACGAAACGAGCGGTTTGTGTGAGAAAACGAACAGTATTTATATTGTTTTTACCTCTTGTAAACACAGCCATGTCCAAGTGATCTGAGGGCGCCGGCGCTTCGGTCTGCGCAAGTGCTGGAAAGCGCCGGAAGTGATCTAAATATGGTTGTGAAAAAAATTCAACGTTGCCTGTTGATATATATCGAAATCGTCTTCCATTGCGATTTCCTGTATATCTAAATATGTTTAGATCTTCACAGTGAAAGGTAACACTTCCGAAATCTCTGTGTAAACAATGAGTGACGTACACGCGCGAGAGATCACTTCTGGCGCTTGCGCAGACAGAGGCGCCCACGCCCTCAGATCACTTGGACGTGGCTGTGGTTACAAGAGGTAAAAACGATATAAATACTGTGCGTTTTCTCACACAAACCGCTCGTTTCGTGTCTTAGGCCATCAATGTGTACTTACATTTACGAGTCATTAAATCATGTTTAATTTGGACTTCTCTGTGCATGCTCTTTGAGGTGGTGACCATAGACCTGCATTATATGACTGACAGACAAGAACGGTTTGACCTAAAAATATCAAAATTGAAACTACTGCGAAAACAAAGACACCTACATCTTGGATGCCCTTGAGGTAAGCTAAAACATGCCAAAAATTATTTTCAAAGTGAACTATCCCTTTAACATTAGTTCCAGCTGCCTTTCCAACCCATGTGAAGGGTAAGGGTTGGGCAGATGTCATCAATTGGATTTCGCCAGTTTGGAATATATTTTTTTGAAGAGCTGGTTTGAGTTCATTAGTCGATTTATGCCGCTTCAGGACAACATTAAACAGTCTTTGTAAACCTACATTTTCGTGGTTTTATGCCGCTTCAGATTTGGTTTCTGTGCATAAACCCCACGAAAATGTGAGTATACAAAGACTGTTTAATTCTGTCCTGAAGTGGCATGAATAGACTAATGAACTCAAACCAGCTCTTCAAAAGAATATTGCAAACTATACTTTGTGCTTCCTAGAAGTGCTTGGTTTCGGTGCTGCCTTTGCCACCAGAGAGCAGCATTAGATCAGGTTTCAAATTAGCACAAAACAGACTAAACAAAACCAAGTAACATTCAGAGCATTTCAAATAAAGAGAGAGAATGAGAATGAGGTGGATGTAGTGGAAGAACAGGCTGTGGATAGGAAGGACTTCTATATTCATTGTCAGGGCCGGCGCTCCGCACACGCACATCACGCACTGCGCGTAGGGCACCATGTGCTTGGGGGGGCACCAAAAACTCTGGGTCGTGAAAAATCATCACAATAGGCTACTAGTATAAATAACAAATAAAATATGTCTATAGCATGTTAATATACAAAAGCAATACAAAAGTAATATAGGCCTAGACCAAATTAGTCGAGAAAAAGGTGAATCTCCTGTGTCAGTCTCCCTCTGGTGCCCCCCTTCCCCACCTCCCAGTGGTCTGTTCGATTATGCCTCAATCAATGTAAAATTTGGCAGACACCGACCTCAGACATGGCCTCGAAAAGGCACCAAGAGTCGGGGGCGGAAAAAAGGAAAAAGAAGAGACAGCGGGATGATACTTGCGCGTCGCTTGCAGGTAGACAATGTTTTAAATAAAAATGTTAGTTTTGTAGCGCGGGCGCCCTTGCGTCGTGAATGCATGTCCAGGGGGGCGTCGCTAGTAGTGCAAATGATCCGAGGCTTTTTTAGCCCTGCATGTTGAATCTTTTATTTTAACGGGGGTCCGGGGGTTTCTCGAATTTTGAAACTTGGGCTGTTTAAGATGCAGTTAGTTTGTTTGAGAAGAAGAGGAAGACCGCGTAGATACGTTTTTTCGTTGTTGTTCTATGCGGATAATTTTCAAGAGGTTCATAGGCCAAGGCCCAAGGGCGACCTCTGTTGGTGAAACTGCAATTTGAAAAAAAGAAAAAAAAACACACAATCTCAGCGTTTGTATATTTTCATATTCACAGAGTTGTCAAATTATTAGGGCTGGGAAAAGATTAATCGCATCCAAAATAAAAGTTTGTGTCTACATGATATATGTGTGTGTACTGGGTATAATTATTTTGTATATATAAATACACACACATATGCATGAATATACTGTATATAATTATATATAATTTATATTATATATAAATTTAAATATTTTATATATAAATAACAAATATTTCTTAAATACATACATGCAAATGTGTATTTATATATATACAAAATAATTATGCACAGTACACACATATATCATTCTTGTTCCAAATCTGTGTTTTTAGTAATTGTGGTGGTTTTTGGTATTTATAATTTTAACCTTTATATTACTTATTTCTTTTCATATTTGGTGCCATTGTTAATGTAAAATGATTTATTTGCAGCAGTTGTTTTGGAAGTAAAGAGAACCTAACTAAGAAATTCTGAAAGCTTGTTATTCCTTGGGTGGGTGGGTGGGTGGTTGGGAGTGGGGGGCACCACCAAGCATTTGTGCTTAGGGCACCCAAATGGCTAGCGCCAGCCCTGTTCATTGTTCAATATTTTAATTTGAAGTTTTACTGCTATATTGCCTATAATTTATAACTTTATAGATCTAATAACATTCTCTTCATAAAATAAATGAACATGTCACATACTTCCACTAATAGTCAATTAAATTTGGTCACAATCATGTTTCCAACTAACTAGATCATCCAAAACACTAGGGAGCGGTTTCCCAGACAGGGATTAAATTAAATCAAAACCAGGCTAATAATGCTTAAATTAATCCAGACTTAAAAGCTTTTTTAAACAGTTATTAATTAGGGATTAATTACTCCAAGACTAGGGAGTAAACTTAGGCCTTGTCCACACGGACATGGGTATTTTTTATAACCGTGACTTTTTTTACGCGGTTAGGTCGTTCGTCCACACGGAAGCGCAGTATCAGGACACTGAAACCGAACATCTTTGAAAAATTTTGGGTGGGGATTTTCAGAAACGCCGGTTATAGTGTTGTCGGTTAGGGTTATATCGCCGCCTGCTGGTGTGGCATGCTCTTGACAGCACTTGATAGCGTGTTTTTGCGTTTTCATGTGGACGGGATTTTTTTTTTAAACGCAGGAGGAAAACGATTTACATGTGATCACCGTGATCCAATCAAGCTGATCGGATCATTAGCCAATCAGGACATGGCGTGTTTACATTTGTTCGCACTAGCCTCTGTATCTGAATAACCGATTGGATTTCTGTTTCCTGCATAATATTTAAATTAGGTCTGTGGCACGACACCAGATTAAGAGTCAAGATGATACAAATTAAACAATGTCCCAATTGCTTTCACTCACTTTACTTTCCTGCGCAATCTCCAGTCTTAGATCAAATTAAGTTTTTTGAACGAAGGAATACTTCCAGAGTTGATCATACAAAAATAACTGGGTTGATCATGTTAAACAAGTCATATCATCGATCATCTGGATTTTAAGGTTATAGCGTGCAATGACTATATTGACAGAAATGGGAGATTGATAATAATGCTGAAACAATAAAAACATTCAACATTTTAAACATTTAAAAAATCCGATTCCGATTATTCCTCTGCAAAGAGGAGCTCTTCATTAAGATCTCATGACTGACTGTGATTGTACAGGCGATCGCCTCGTTCAGATAATGTTGCACAATTAAAATGAAAAATGACACACATAGTTTCATGTAAGTCTAAATAAACTGTTTTAAATATTGACGTTTATTGTAAGGTTCAAATAAGTAAAATTTTTTGTCTAAACTGCGTCTGGCCGTTATTTTCTGACAGCCACGTGGGGAGACTGAGTGGGGATTTATATGACGTCCACCTGTGAATGCAGACACGATGGCTGGATTGCATTTACATTACACTGAGATCCAACCACAATGTGTCTTCGACTACCTCCGAACCTGGGCACACTGATTGGATAACATTCCCATCAGAAGTGTGTTTACAAGTGTCCATGGTTCGAAAGGACTCTTTGGGGGTCCCCTAAAATTGAATTATTAAATTATTAAAAATTCTGATGACTACCTTGCTACACTATATACTGTCAACATGACATCATGACTTTGCGTAAACATACACGCCACTTTCAAGTCAAGTGGCGTGTTATCTATACGCATTTTGAGCTATCCGCGTGTATGTCCACGCCGAAATCTTTTGCGTGTATGTCGACGCCATTAAATGTCCGAGTGATTCCGCGTGTATGTGTACGCCGTTAAATGTCCGAGCGAAACGAAGCAAAATCTATATCTACATCTGTGGAGTGATATTTCTTTTCCTAGGATGGTAGGAGAAGACTCATAAATGGTATTAACCCCAGTGACGGGTAGGTTTAGGGACGGGGTTGGGGTAGGTCATATATCTATATATACATAATACAGTAATATAACGCTAAGTCAAAGGCGTTGATAAACACGCTGAAAAGCGATTATGCGTGTTGATAGCACGCCAAAAATGGAAATACGAATTGGCGTGTCATACATACGCCATTTCATGAGATCAGTCTGATACTGTAGACAAAATTATATGGACCAATGTTGAAGGTGAGACAATGGTCTTGGAAGGTTTTTCGTAGTCTTTATTGTAGTGGTGTCTGGAGAAGTGGCTATAATCTAACAGGTAACCCTCTAACTCTTGAGCAACAAATTTACAGCACCTTATATAAATCTAATCCCTGACATGACAAAGTGAATAACAGGTCATTCTGTCCTTGAGCAAGGAAGTTAACTCTAAATCCACCAGGTGTACTCATTATGGCAGCACCATGCACCTTCAATGGGTTTGATCAAATATAAATGGCATTTCTCATCCCTTATGTTACATTAAATGGAATTTGTAAAACAACTGGCCGCTGGATTGAATAATAATGATGTCTGAAAAGACTGTACCTACATTAGATGGTTTAAAAAAAACTTAAGATATTCTAACATGACTAAAAGCCATTAAAATGACAATAATCCAATAGTAACCACATTATTCAAATTCAACATGTTAGGTGACCAGGCACATATTTTATTTATTTGCCTTAACTAGTTCTCAAAATTAAAATTAAAAAAATATTACTTAGGAATACCATTTATCATTAAGGTATGCATGTTAAAAACACCCCTTCAAGTTATCATCTTCAACACCAAAAATGTTGTTTAAATCATTTCTTGCAGTCTTTTCAGTTTAGAGCAGTATCTATACAGTTTGACAAACAGAATAGGCCAAAGTATGTACTAAAGTCCAGGTACTGTAGACCATGTGTGCTCACTCCTGCTCCTGGAGAGCTACCATCCTATAGGTTTTCTGTTGTGAGTTGTAAGGGTCTAATGGTTTTAATGGCTTTGTGAGTTCAGAATCTGGAAGACGACTTGACAGGTTGTCGATCACTGCCTGAAAGAACTGAAGTTAATTGACCTTCTCTGTGCTTTCCTTCAGGGCTACTCCCTTAAAGGTTCCCTCCATCAAAGATTATTTTGCTTCTCTCATTGACATTCCCCCATGTGTCTTCATGGCATCCAAAACCTCCATTGTCAGTCTAATGTCCCGGCTGGCATCTGTAAGGGAGGTACTCCTCTTCTGAAATGTATATATAAAGGAGATTTGTGTGACATGAAGTATCAATCTAACCATAAATGCACGCTACAATCTATATGTAACCCCTATCCACCAACCATTTACACTAGGCCAGAGTTTTCTGATAGGGACCTGAGTTCTTTTATTCCTAAATGATCTTTTAACCCTGTCTTCTAATATAGATTATCCTCCAAGGAATCACTTTATGCAAGCAGTCTATTTACTTATAGAGCATGTTGCTTCTATATTACTTTTAAACTGCAAAAATCACCCACACACTCACAAATAAACGTTTAAACCAATAAAAAAATTGTATTAAATGTCAATGAAAGTGAAACTTTGTATTTAAATCAAATGAAATAGATCAAGAATATGAATTTGACAATGTAAATGAAAACAAAAAAACAAATAAAATGTGTCAAAACAACCCTCTGTGATTGTATTACTTTTTAACAGTAGCTAAACACCTTTTTCACATTATCACACCAGGATTGTCACTTTCTGAATGTATTTAACTCACTAAAGTTAACCATATAGGCATACATCTTCTCTAATTTCTGTTTAACTTTAAAGGGGGGGTGAAACACTCAGTTTCACTCAATCTCATGTTCATCTTGAGTACCTATAGAGTAGTATTGCATCCTTCATATCTCCAAAAAGTCTTTAGTTTTATTATATTTATAAAAGAAAGATAGGCTGTACCGAGTCTTTCCGGAAAAACCCGAACGGGTGGAGGCGTGCCGTGTGGGCGGTGCTAAATAATCACGACAGGAGCGCGCGAAGCTTTTGCGTTGAGAGCGTCTGGAAGCTGTGAGTGACATCCGAAAATAAACCATGGCTAACAATCAGATAGTAATCCCATGCAGAACAAGGATCTAAACAATACTAAGGGCTCGTTCATACAGAACGCGTTTTTGCTCACAAAAACGTGAGATGGGCAGTGAAATGGGTGAAAAACATAAGGTCTCGAGCGTTTTTTTAGAACACCATGTCATGCGCGAGTTTTACAACATTTGTGTGTTGTAAACAGACAGACTCGTGGTTTATGAGGACATGATTTATTTTTACAATAAACAAACTGACACCTACAGTGGCCAGCTAAACAAATGTATTTAAACACACACACACACCATACATCGCATGCTCCATAGATACATTAACTGTATGTGATCATGTTGTTTACTTGCTGTGCTTACACGCCGATAGTTAACAACTCACAGACATTTGAAGCAGTTTTACTCACCGCCTGCGGTTCCAACGCACGACCGTGAACCTTTATCGTTGAGACTGCTCCATCTAAAGATGAGATTTGAGACTTCTCCACTCAAGAAGTATTAGGCGATCTGCAAATCCGGCGTTGAACTGGGCCTTGTTTATAAAACTATTACCGTCGAAATGAAGGGAACAAACAAAAACACTTGCACAACTCCGTTGCTGCTCTGGAAAAACAAAATCCATCCACAGGTCCCTTAACGCTGGGTTCTTTGGAAATTTGTGCAGTGTTGTCTTGCCCTGGCAACCAAAAACACACTTTTTTGGTGCCATTTTTTTAATTGCAGCGCAGCCGACCGAGCCCAGCGCTCTGATAGGCATAGGCGTACACTCGCACGCACTAGGCTACAGATGCGCGCGCGCCCTTCCGGGAGAAGTGCCCTTAAGACCCGTATAAGGAAATTCCGGCCACTCTGACGTCACACACGCCCTTATTCGAAAAAAACTTTCCGAAACTTGTGACAACCCGGAAGGAGTATTTTTGGAACAGAATTACTCCATCAAACTTACAACTTCATTTTTGAAACTTTGTCCATGTTTAGCATGGGAATCCAACTCGTTAACAGTGTAAAAAACTCACTATGCATGAAACAGCATTTCACCCCCCCTTTAAGTTATAGGCCTACTATCAAATAAACTTATAACACTGTATAACTATTGTAAGCGTTACTAAACCTTTAAGCTTTTCAAATATGCAAATATACACTCAAACCGAAAAGGGAAAAAACAGTCACAGAATCATTAGTGCACTCAAATGTTTATACACATCCCACCCCGTTGCAGGCCTGATTCGAAGCTTGAGTGCGTAGTGGCCGAGAAAACGAAACTGGCCCCTTCACTCAAAAGAGCAAACAAAAATATTGGTTAGGGTTACCTCAATCTGGTTACTAGTGTGCGTTGAAACACATTCGTCACATTCAAACGGTCCTTAGTCCCGTGTCGCAATCTCCGTGCACAACAGATGCGGTGGTCGTTTGCGCGTTGAATTCTCAAAGTTACTTTACAATGCTCGCAGTCCTTTTCATCCCGGAAACGAAAGTCTGCACATTTATCCTGAATCTCCGCTCGGTTTAAGCAGATAACAACACCAGTTTCAGTCCAAAGAACATTCACATGCACAGCGTTCAACTCTGGCCGAGCCAAACATACAGTGTCTGCCAACTTACATGAAACAGTCCGATGTCATGACGATCCACTTCCTTAGCGAAGAAATACGAGCAGTACTTCTCATTACAAGAAAGATTTGCGTTTTTCAAACACTCAAAGCATCACTCAAATCATGTCTGTTCTCCCCCGAACTTTTTCTCGTTTTTTCTCTCGAACTTTCTCTCTCTCGTTTTTTCTCTCCCCCAATCTCATTGGCTCACCAACTTGTCAGTCTCTTAATCGACCAATGCACATCAATTCACAACCCAAAATGATGTTAGACACGTTTTTCGCATGTACCCCACAACCAAACTCTAATATAGAAATGAAAAAAAAACAATACATATTAAACATTGAACATTTCAAATTACAAAAAAAATAAAATAAACATTTTATCATCCTTTCACCCTCAGTAAATATAGAAAAATGACAAATACATACATCAGGGTTACATATAGCTTTGTTAAACCACCATAGAACCCATGTTATACTGTACAAAAGATGAATAGGTACTCACTTGCAGTTTCAGTGAAAGGCTTTTAAGTTCCTGAAGCACACCTCTCATGGTGGCTAGGTCCGTAACAAAGCCTGTGCTGGTCAGTTTGTTCAGCTTCCCAGTGTACTTCTTTCGCTCAGCGTCAGTGTACGTGCGATCTTCGGATGCTGCTCTCATCTGCTGTGCAAGAGCTGGGAAATCCTTCCAGACTGCCTGCACTTTTCTGTAACTGCTGGCAACCCAGCGGATGGAAAATATTTTCCCGATTTTAGCAGCCTGATATGGCAGCCTGCAGACAGGAGCCGTGCATTTTTGGTATATCTAAATTATTATATAGACTATAAATTATATTATGTCTTGATACATTGTGTACAACTTTGATATAAAATGTTCAAAGTGGTTACATCCTGTCACACATTTTTGGGAATCGTGAACTGCCAGCTCTAGTTTATGTGCAAGGCAATGCACACTCTTAAGTGAAGAGAAATCTTTCTTTAACCTTACTAAGCCACTGTCTTTTCCTGTCATTACGGCTGCCCCATCTGTGGCAATGCTGATGAGATGATTCTTTAAATACTCATCATCCAGTTTTGCCATCATTAGACTGTTCTTAAGTGCCTTATATATATTCTGCTCTTGTTACCTATTCAAGTGCAACAAGGTCAAGGAATAAGTTCTCCACATCCCCTCTACCTGTGACATCTGCTCTTATATAAATGACCAGATAACTAATGCCATATGCGCTGCTTTCATCTACTGTAATACTAAGGAGAAACCCGTTGTTCTTTATTTTAGATATCACAGTTTTTTTTCATCTTAACAGCCACATGTTCTATCATGTTAATGCATGCGTGATCTGACCTGTGCAATTGGCCCCTTTTTGCATAATTTTTTTCCTGCAAAGAAATCAAGCAGCTCATTTTTGTAAATGCCAGCCTCTCCTTCACCACAAAATATGCAGTTCTTAAAGGATTGGCAGATTCTTCAAATAGAGAAGCAGTAACTGTTGCAGCCATGTTTGGAAGTACTTCTTTCTCTCTCTGTTTCTCTATACCTAAAGCCTTTTGTCTCTATGTTGATAGATCGTCTTGCGCATAGCCCGAATATTAGATCCTCCCACACCACCACTAATCCATTCCTCTGCCATCTGAACACCCTTCTGTGTTGTAAATAGCCGCTTTGCCTCCTTGCAGGCTGTGCATCCTAATTTGTTATCTTTCACGAATAACCAAGGATACTGATCCGTCCATTGTTTAAACTGGGCTGGGCTGAGCTGGGCCATACGTGGCTGGGTCGGGCTGTGCTTTGCTGTGCTTGGCTGCACTGCGCTGAGCTGGTCTGTGCTTGGCTGCGCTGGGCTTGGCTGTGCTTGGCTGAAATAATACATGAAATAATTGCTACAGACAACCAGCCATTTACAGTGGTCTCGGATGTTGGCTTTCGGCGTTTGATTGCAACACTGGAACCCCGGTATAGCCTCAAGACTGAAAAATACTACCGCACAGACATGCTGGAAAACATAATTGTGGCGAGCAGGACGAGGTCGAGGGCCGTGGGAGGACGGCGTGAGGCCGGTGGCGTGATTACTAATGAGCGGCACCTGCGTGATGCACCGGTCTCATATCTCTCACGGAGGAGCGGAAGCATAAAAGGAGGAGCGACGACAGTGGAGATGGAGAGAGGAACAGGGCTGATTTCATTCACTGACGCTATACACACAGTCCACACAGGTAAACACCGCCTTTCGTGTGCAGCTTACTTTTAATAAAGCGCAGCTTTATTTATTTTTTTGCAGTTCCTCCTTACTTGGCACTGCCTTCTTCTCTCAATCTGCTGCTGCTCCTGGCCGGGTCTTGGCTCTCGCACCACCAGTTGTTTGGCTTTTGAATTCATGTGGTCGGAGCGAAGTTCGCTTGCCAGTCGCGTGATGATGTCCCTCCGCGAAACTTGATCATTTGTGCACTTCTTGTACAATTTGTGCGCATTGATGGCGGGAAATATAGCGGACTTATGATATCTATAATGCATGCAGTCAATATGACCACCATGGCCATTCTAGGTAGAAATAGTCAGAACTGTTTTCTGTTTTGTGATTTTAATAAAATAACAGTGTCAGAATAAAATATACACATATTTAGGAAAAGTCCCTACAGCCACATTGATTTTATTTTAACAAAGTTATTACACTGTAAAATTGAAAAATGGTCAAAATGACTGCCTTGGTAGTTCTAGTGTTAGAACTGCCAGAGGTAATTGCAAGGAGAAAGACCACCTTAAGCGACAGGTTCTTGGCCTCAGCCAACTCCAGAGGTTCGAAGGGGGGCTCAACCAGCCCTTTGAGAACCAATCCCAGGTCCCGTGTGGGAACTCTGGTCCGAGTCGCAGGTCTCATCCTCCAGAACCCACGGAGGAAACGTACGACCAGCTGATGTCTCCCCAGAGCCCCATCACTCAAAGGAGTGTGGAAAACTGCAATGGTCACATAAACATTGAGTGAGGACAGAGTAAGACCAACAGAGAAGCGGTCTTGGAGGAACTACAGCACTGAAGCCACCGGGCAGTTAACTGTGTCGAGGCCGCGCTCTCTACACCAAGTGAGGAAAACATTCCACTTTAGGCCGTACAGTTTCCTGTTGGACGGAGCTCTGGAGCTGAGTATGGTCTCGACTACTCCTGCTGACAGGCCAGCCTCTAGGTTCTGTGCCGCCCAGGGGGGCTGGATGCGTGAGAGAAAACCACAGTGGACAGTGTGTCGTCTCCCGAGACGCAAACAGATCAACTTCCACTGGACCGAACCTCTCGCATATCGACTCCACCACGTCGGGGTGAAGCCTCCATTCCCCTGGCCTCAGACCTCAGAGACCTCTCCTCAGAGACCGGTTCAGCTGTCTTAGATCTAAAATTGGACGCAACCCACCATCCTTCTTTGGAACTATGAACTACCGGCTGTAGAATCCTGACCCCCTGTCTGGTAGAGGAACATGTTCTATGGCCTCTTTTACCAGCAGTGATTGAACTTCCTGTTCTAACACCCGACCCTGCTCTGGGTCTACTGCAGTCCAGACCACCCCGTTGAACTTCGGTGGGTGGCTTTGCGCTGCAATATCTTCGTCAGTAGGACCCTCAGGTCGGCCTGGTAGGCCTGCTAGATGGCCATGGTATGCAGGCTCGCATCAGCCTGACCCGCCACCATGTAAGCTCTGCCCACCAAAGCAGATGTAGTACGGCAGGGGCTTTAAGAGATGATGCAACGTCTGGGAGAGATAACTGGCCAGAGCCTCCTCAACGCCCGTTGGTGTTTTAAGCCCCCAACGGATCCTTCAAGGCAGCGCTGCATGGAAGGCGCTCCTCGCCCCCTGCCGCGTTTCAGCCAATCGCTGCAAAATCTACCATTGCCAATCTGTTTACAGTTAGCTAGATAGCTGAGCGTGTCCGGCTGGCGGCAAAGAAAATCCCTAGCAGCTAGTGTTGGCTATATTTCAAAGCATAGTAATTGTTTTTAATAATAAAACATTTCAGATCTTAGAATATTGCTCTATGCAACTTACCGTACCAAGTTGAGTGGAGTCAAGATCGATCGCTCGTTGGTTCTCAAAGTCGAATGCGAGCACCATTGAAAATTGCAGGCTCCGTTGGGGGCTTAAAAGACCAACGAGCCTCCTCAACATGTGGCATCATCCTATAACAGTTTTCCTTAACCTCCATGATGTTGCTATAATCCAACACCGAAGGATTAGATAGGTGCGATGAAAATGGCCTGTTCCATGGCTAACGGCCGTTTCACACTGCAAGCGTGAGCAGCGCATTTCTTTTTTTGGCGTGCATGTTAACCAATGAGTGCATTCACACCGGCAGCAGGAGCAGCGCGTGAGCGTCAAGCAGGAGCGTCGTGTGAGCAGCAGTGAAGAGGGGGTTTTGGCGCCTAGTCTATGTTTGTTGCGCTGCTCACGCTCAATTAAAGTGAAAGCACACTTTTGATGGACAAAATAAAAATGATTTCACACAAAAAGTGCTCAAAATGCACCGAATAAGCATTTCTAGTGTGTTTTAACAAGAACTTAATTTCAAAGATACAAATAAATATTTGTAGATTTACCCATTTAAACTTGTTTTAATTATTCGGTTTGGGTTATGATTAAATTAGGGTTATGATTATAAAAAATAAATAAAGTAAACTAGCCAGAAAATATGATAAACTTTCTTTTAGTTTATTATGTAATACTAGCAATACCCAAATAAAACCAGAGTTTGTGGTCTTGTAAATGTGCACACGGGCAGATGAAGTAAACACTTGTGCAGCAATGGATGATACGAGGCTGATCGTGGAGGTTGAGAAGCATAAAGTGCTTTATGACCCAAAAAATAGGTACTACGTACAAAGACATATCCTCCAAGGAAAAAGCATGGGATGAAATTGCTTCTGCTATTTCTGCAGATGGTAAGTCATCAATTTTATATTTAATTATCTGTTTCATTTGAGGAAAGTTGACCATTTTTTCTGGCGTTTCATTCAAAACATATCATTAAATGAATCATTCTCTTTTAAAACTGTATATCATTGTATTGAGTATTTAGTCACTTAGCACAGCGATCGTCAGTCTTTTTTTGTGCGAAAACATCATAAAGGGTATTTATTTCATCATTATATAAAGTTTGTTATTATATTGGCTTTTTATTTTTTATTGGTTGTTTAGTTTTTACTGCCTAGATTGTTATGTGTATCCTTCTAATTTCATTATTTTTATGTAAAGTGCTTTGAGATGCTACTTTTAAAGGCACTATATAAAATAAAGTTTATTATTATTATATTTCATCATTTTTAATGTGCATACAATCAATTGCATAATTGTCCAGTTCAGTCCATTTTTATACTATAAATGAAACATGAACAAGTGATTTTAAGGAATAATTTCTTTACAATACAATCATAATAAAGAAAATACATAGAAAACATGCATATTTATTGTAACATTTCTCAAAAGAGCACTATTTACGAATTTGTAATGAACTTTTTTTAACACTGGATTATTTTATTTTTTTATCTTTAAAACACTCTGTATGTTGCCATTGTAGGCTACTATGCTGCTAGATCTGCTTATTTTTCAACCCTATTAGAAGAAAATAAACAATCCTAGGTATTTATTTGAAACAGTGGCTAAACTAACGACAAAGAAAGCTTCAAGCCCAGAAGTGTCCAAGCAACACAGCAGTAATGACTTTATGAATTTCTTCACTTATAAGATTGATAATATCAGGGACAAAATTATAACTATGCAACCATCTACTACAGTATCGCATCAGGGAGTGCATTGTAGTGTCAAAGGTCGGGGCGGGCCAATCAGGCTGCACCCACCCCTGAGACCCGTACCACCCTTGGGGAGTCGGACAGAGGCCAGGCAAGGATGACAGACAACAAGACTTCAAGTAAACAGTATTATATTGAATATAAAATTGGATAAAAGGTTTAAAATGGTGAGTCTTCTGAGCAGGGTCGTTCCGTCCGGCGGACCCGCCGAAAGCCCACAGAGTGCAGTGTGGGGGGTGCTCTGGTGGCAGCTTCGCTGTTTTCCAATGGAAGGGACGAGTCGGGGCTCACGACTGGGAGGAGGCTGCAGCAGGACAGTTCAGGTGCGCATTTCGGGGGACGTACTCCCTTCTTCCCAGGGGGAGAACGGGCCGAGACTTACGGCCAGAGGAACTGTGATGGAGTAGTTGAGGTGCGTGTTTCGGGTATGTACTCTTCTTCGCAGCGAGAAGCAGACAGAAAACTTACGGCTGGGGAGCTTCACTGCAACGCAGTCAGGTGAGTATACAAGCATGTAATCCTTTTCTTCTACCGATGACAGACAGAGAACTTACGGCTGGAGGGCTTCACTGCAAAGCAGTCAGGTGAATATACAGGCACGTAATCCTCTTCTTCTACCGATGACAGACAGAGAACTTATGGCTGGAGGGCTTCAATGCAAAGCAGTCAGGTGAGTATACAGGCACGTAATCCTCTTGAAGGGGCGACGGACACAGAGCTTGCGGCGGGAGAGTTTCGCTGCAAAGCAGACAGGTGAATATACAGGCACGTAATCCTCTTCTTCTACAGGCAACAGACAGAGAACTTACGGCTGGAGGGCTTCACTGCAAAGCAGGCAGGTGATTATACAGGCACGTAATCCTCTTGAAGGGCCGACAGACACAGAGCTTACGGTGGGAGAGTTTTGCTGCAAAACAGACAGGTGAATATACAGGCACGTAATCCTCTTCTTCAGCAAGGACAGACAGAGAACTTACGGCTGGAGGAGTTTCATTGCAAAGCAGTCGGTTGAGCATTCACCTACGTGTCCCTCTTCACAATGGGCTGTCAGATAATACACTCAAAGGTCTGTGGAGTACAACAGTGTTAGCCTCTTCTATGTCTTTAGAACGTGGTAGAAACTCAGGTAAGTAATGGACATCCAGCGGGTTTAAGTTCACACTTCACACATCAAAACAGTGCATCACATCACGTCATCTCTACAATTCAGCACTCAGTGGGAAAATACATATATAGATGGCCGTTGCCCATTTTCTGACCTGGCATTTACATCAGGGAGTCCCATAGACACGAGAGAGGAGGATGGAGATTGATTGGACTACTCACAGTCTCTCACAAACGATTCCCTCGTTCCGGTTGAGTCGGCGTGCTCTTTCTCCCAAACTCACAGTGCCGCGCCCGTTTGCCGGCCCCACTTCGTCTTCTCCAACGCTCACGCTTCCTCCGGGCTCACAGTCCCCAAAACAACTCTCCTCTTTGGTCTGTACTCTCTCCTTTTATTCTCCCATAATGGCAAGGTGTCCCATTCGCGGGGATTTTTGCGCTTACCCGGAACTAGCCCGGTGTTCCGTTGTTATGGGTCCGGCGGAAGGCAATCTCGGCGAACATTAGTTCCGCCTTGCAAGGGAAAAATTTGGAATTTCGTCACCTCGTGACAGTAGTCTCCCTGAGGAAAAATTTGGTTAATTTGCTGCTATAGGAGAGGAAGAATTTTGCAAACTCGTTAATTCATCTAAATCAACAACTTGTATGTTAGATCCTATTCCGACTAAGCTACTAAAAGAGATGCTTCCAGAGGTCATAGATTCTCTTCTCAATATCATTACTTCGTCTCTGTCTCTAGGATACGTACCATATGATAAAACCGCTTGTTAAAAAAACGCAACTTGATCATACAAAATTAGTCAATTATAGGCCGATCTCGAATCTGCCTTTTCTGTCAAAGATACTGGAAGAAGCAGTATCCTCACAACTGTGTTCCTTTCTTGAAAGAAATGATATCTGCGAGGATTTTCAGTCCGGATTTAGACCGTACCATAGTACTGAGACAGCTCTCATCAGAGTCACAAATGATTTGCTCTTATCATCCGATCGTGGTTGTATCTCTCTATTAGTGTTACTTGATCTTAGTGCTGCATTTGACACAATTGACCACAACATTCTTTTAAATAGACTAGAAAACTATGTTGGCATTAGTGGAATTGCATTAGCATGGTTTAAATCATACTTATCTGACCGTTATCAGTTTGTAGCAGTAAATGAAGAGATGTCTTATCGATCACAAGTTCAGTATGGAGTACCACAAGGCTCAGTACTAGGACTGCTGCTGTTCACTCTGTACATGCTACCATTAGGAGATATCATTAGGAAACATGGAATTAGCTTTCACTGTTATGCCGATGATACTCAGCTGAATATTTCTTCAAAACCTAACGAAACTTACCAATTCACAAAATTAACGGAATGCATAGCTGATATAAAAAATTGGATGACTAGTAATTTCCTACTCCTAATTTCTGAAAAAACAGAGATTCTAATTATTGGACAAAAAACTTCCACATGTAATAACCTTGAATACTGTCTAACACTTGATGGCTGCTTTGTTAAGTCTTCGTCGTCAGTTAGGAACCTGGGTGTGCTCTTTGATACCAATCTTTCATTTGAAAATCACGTGTCTAGTATCTGTAAAACCGCATTTTTCCATCTTAAAAATATATCTAAATTACGCTCTCATTGACAAATGCGGAACAATTAGTTCATGCGTTCATGACATCAAGACTAGATTATTGTAATGCTCTACTGGGTGGTTGCCCTGCATGCTTAATAAACAAACTACAGCTAGTTCAAAACGCAGCAGCTCGAGTTCTTACCAGAACCAGGAAATATGACCATACTAGCCCGGTTCTGTCAACACTACATTGGCTGCCTATTAAACATCGCATACATTTTAAAATATTGCTGATTACTTACAAAGCACTAAATGGTTTAGCACCCCAGTACTTGAGCGAGCTCTTAATGCATTATAGTCCTTCACGCCTATTGCGTTCTCGAAATTCCGGCCAGTTAATAACTCCTAGAATATCAAAATCGACTGCAGGCGGTAGATCCTTTTCCTATTTAGCACCAAAACGTCCCGGGTTACGTATGTAACCCTAGTTCCCCGAAGGGACGGACGCTGCGTGTAATCGCAGTGGGAACGCCCCAGCGTGACGCGTCTGAAGCATGAATGAAATCAGTCAATGGAGAGAATGAGCGTACGGCGAGTGACGTCATAGACCAGGAAGCTATAAATATCCCCTGAGCACACAACACGCCAGCTTAAAAGTTACTGAAGCAGCGACCCAAGGGGATGCCGAGAGTATGGCAGGACACGCAGCGTCCGTCCCTTCGGGGAACTAGGGTTACATACGTAACCCGGGACGTTCCCCTTCAGGGACTACCGCTGCGTGTAATCGCAGTGGGAACGCAATACCCACATCCCCATACGACCAAATCCCCGTCGTGTGTCATCAGGAGACACGAACCGACGAGAGAACCTGAGCCCCTGGAGTGGAGCTAAGGTCAAGGGAATAAAATCTGACGAAAGTGTGCGGTGAGGACCAGCCTGCCGCATCACAAACGTCCTGAAGAGAAGCTCCTGAAAGAAGAGCTGTAGAGGCAGCCATACTTCTGGTGGAATGAGCCCTTACAGCCAAAGGTGAAGGCTGATGGGCCGAACCGTAAGCAAGCGAGATGGCCTCGACCACCCACTTGCTCATCCTTTGCTTAGATGCAGGACACCCTCTCTTAGGTGACCCAAAACAGACAAACAGTTGTTCCGATCTCCTCCACAGAGCAGCTCTGTGGACATACGCATCTAAAGCCCTAACAGGGCACAGCAAATTAAGTTTCCTCTGGTCTGACGTCAGAAAAGGCGGAGGACAGAAAGCCTGCAGAACTATAGGTCTAACCAAAGTGGTCGGCACCTTAGGAACATAACCTGGTCTCGGACAGAGAAAGGCCTTAACCATACCAGGAGCAAATTCCAGGCACGAGGGAGCCACCGAAAGTGCTTGAATATCACCAATCCTTTTTAGAGATGAGATAGCAAGAAGAAGGATAGTCTTAAGAGTAAGAACCTTTTCCGAAACTTCCTCGATGGGCTCGAAAGGAGCAAGGGAGAGACCTTCTAAGACGATGGCCAGATCCCAAGCTGGTACCCTTGTGCGAACTGCAGGCCTCAGCCTCAGGGTGCCACGAAGGAAGCGAGATATAAGTGGGTGTTTCCTGAGGGAACCTCCACTTGAAGGGGCGTGGTAAGCAGCTAAGGCCGCCACATACACCTTCAGTGTGGAGTGGGATAACCCTGTGGAGAGACGGTCCTGCAGGAAATCCAGCACTGTACCAACCGGGCAATTAACTGGGTCCTGCTGGCGCTCTCCACACCAAGAGGTGAAAAGTTTCCACCTCGCGGCATATAACTTCCTCGTGGAGGGAGCTCTGGATTGGAGGATGGTCTCAACGACCTCAGCCGAGAGACCAGAATCTATGAGCTGGGCCCCCTCAGAGGCCAAGCCCACAGCCTCCATAGCTCTGGACGGGGGTGAAGGATCGACCCACTCGCCTGAGAGAGCAGATCTCTCCTGATCGGTATCTCTAGGGGAGAGCCGTCGAGGAGAGACACTAGGTCCGAAAACCACACTCGGGCCGGCCAGAACGGGGCTATAAGCAGGAGACTGAGCCCGTCCCGGCGAACCCTCTCCAGAACTCCTGGGAGCAGAGCGATCGGGGGAAAAGATTACAGGCGTGACCTCGGCCACGGATGTACCATAGCATCCAACCCCAGTGGGGCTGGCTGGCTGAGAGAGAACCACAGTGGACAGTGTGATGTCTCTCGGGACGCAAATAGGTCTACCTCGGCACGACCGAAATGTCCCCATAGGAGCTCCACCACCTCGGGGTGAAGACTCCACTCCCCGGGCCTCGGCCCCTGCCTCGACAGGATGTCTGCCCCCTGATTCAAATACCCCGGGAGATAAATAGCTCTGAGAGAGAGAATTTTCCCCTGGGACCACAGAAGGATCTGACGTGCCAGCTTGTAAAGCGGGCGAGAACGCAGACCCCCCTGGTGGTTGATATAGGAAACCACCGATGTGTTGTCTGTCCGGACAAGAACATGGTGGCCTCTTAGGTCCGGGAGGAAATGTTTCAGGGCCTGAAACACTGCCAACATCTCTAGACAATTTATGTGCCATAGACGGTGATGGTCCTCCCACAGACCCTGAGCCGGGCGACCACTCATGATCGCCCCCCAACCCGTGAGAGAGGCATCTGTCGTTAGCATCACGCGACGACAAGGAGCTCCCAACACAGGGCCTTGGGACAGAAACAAAGGATCTTTCCACATAACCAGGGCGCGATGACACCGTCGCGAACTCATGATCATGCGAAGCGGATTTCCCCTCGGGGAGCATCCCCTGGTTCTGAGCCACCACTGTAACGGTCTCATGTGCAGGAGGCCAAAAGGTATCACGTTGGACGCAGCCGCCATGAGACCCAACAGTCTCTGGAACTGTTTTACAGTGGATGACCGGCCTAGCTTGACTTGATGTACTGCGGCGAGAATCGAAGCAACACGAGCAGGTGACAATTGTGCCTGCATCGTCGTCGAATCCCACACTACACCGAGAAAAGTGGTTCTCTGTAATGGAGAAAGAACACTCTTCTTGGCGTTGAGTCTCAACCCCAACCTCTTGATGTGAGCAAGAACGACATCTCGATGCCGAACCGCCTGATGTTCCGATTGAGCTAGAATTAACCAATCGTCTATATAGTTCAGAATATGGATGCCCTGCAGCCTGAGCGGAGCTATAGCTGCATCCATACACTTCGTGAACGTGCGGGGTGACAGTGCTAGGCCAAACGGAAGAACCCGATATTGGTACGCTTCGCCCCCGAAAGCGAACCTCAGGAACTTCCTGTGTTGAGGGAGGATAGATACATGAAAGTAAGCGTCCTTTAGATCTATCGTGACAAACCAGTCCTCGGATCTGATTTGTGACACGATCTGCTTGAGAGTGAGCATCTTGAAATTGAGCTTCCCTACAGTGTGATTTAAGACACGCAGATCTAGAATGGGACGCAGCCCTCCATCTTTTTTCGGAACGATGAAGTACCGGCTGTAGTATCCTAACTCCCTGCTGGGTGGAGGAACCCGTTCTATAGCCCCTTTTTGCAGCAGAGTTTTTACCTCCTGTTCTAATACCAGAGCCTACTCGGGGCCTACCACAGTGGGCAGAACCCCTCTGAACCGAGGTGGACGCGTTCTGAACTGAATAGCGTACCCGTTCTTTATAATATTCAGGACCCACTGAGAAACATTGGGAAGCATTTCCCATTCCGCCAGGAACTCTACTAAGGGAACCAGCCTCTCGAGGCTGGCCTCTGGATGAACATCCCGAGTGACAGACACAGCGCCCTGTAACATACTGGCAGGAAACAGCTGGTCTGAACACTCCACAACCCTCCTCGGAGGGGGCGAGCGTCCCTCGGGAAATCGCTCGCCGAGTCTCTCTACGCCCTGTGTAGGCAGGGTTAGTAGAACAGACCCCTGAGGGCATCGGGAAAGACAGGGCACCGTGTTCTTGTGCGGTGAACTCAGGTCTCTCCCGATGGGGACCACCCTCAGAGTCCTGACGTTCAGCCCGTCAGGACTTTTTCGACGCGGCCTTCCTGGCGACAATGACTGTCCTCAGATCAGTCCTGCCCCGAGACGGCCGCGCCGGAGAGCGCCCCGCCTCGTCCCTCCAGTTTCCCTGCGGGGGGGCACGAGACGCGACACTCCGCTTCTGCTGTGCTCTTTTTGAAGAGGAAGAACTCGACGGCTGGGACTGCCCTTTTCGCTCAGCAGCCCCAGTGACACGTATTTTGAGAGGGATAAATTTAGAAAAAGCAGCCGCCTGTTTTTTCTCTTCCTGGAACCTCTCCGTGACCGAGTGAAGAGGCCCGCAGGCGAAACAGGAGCATTTAAAAGGAGAGATTTATCTTTTTCCTTCATCGATGTCTGACTCAACCATAAGTGCCTTTCTGTGGCCACCATGGCTGCCATAGATCGACCAATAGATTTAGCGGACTCTCTGGTGGCACGCAGAGTGAGATCAGCAGTCTGCCTAAGTTCACTAATCATATCAGCCGAAATTTCACCCCCCTCAGAAACATCTTTGAGCAGGTCGGCCTGATAAGCCTGCATAATAGCCATCGTATGCAAACACGCAGCCGCCTGCCCAGCCGCCGAGTAAGCCTTCCCCACCAGCACAGAGGTATTCTTTAGTGGTCTAGATGGAAGAGCCGGCGCTTTAAGTGAAACCGAAGAAGCAGGAGAGAGATAGCTCGCGAGCGTCTCCTCCGCCTTCGGCATCGTCACATAACCAGCAGATTTAGCACCAAAAATGTTACCATAAGCATTTGACTGATTCGTGTAAATTCTGCTAGAAACCGGTCTAACCCAGGTCTTTGAAACCTCAGCATGAAGGTCTGGGAAGAACGGTAAGCACCGGCGAGAAGGTTGAGGTGCAGACAGAAATCTATCATCTAGTTTGCTTTTAATTTTAGAATCCTGTCTATCAGCTGGCCACTCGATACTGAGCCTTTCAACAGCCCGAGATAACACATCCATCAAACCTTCTTCATTTGCAGTATAATGTGTCACACTAATTTCCTCTGATGCAAAACTTTCGACATCCAGATCCTCAGAACTGGATAATCTCAATTCAACATCATCATATGCCTCCACCTCGGCAGAAGTAACCGCCGCAGCGCGTGCTTCCGAAGCCGGGTGAGAGGCACCGGATCCCGCCGGAGAAAGCTGAGATAGGGCGGGGCCCGTCTCAACATCGCCGGTGAGATCCATCTGCGAACCCCAAGTCAAGCGCCGCCGCTCTGCCTCAACAGAAGCGGGACCCGAGCCTTGGGGAGCTCGCAGCAAACCACTCTCCTCAAAGAGCGATCGCCGCGAGCGCAGAGTTCTAAGAGGAAAGCGGTCGCAATGCTTACAGTCGACTCCCTCAAGAGCCGACTGGGCATGCTGAACACGCAAACAAGCCACACATAACGGTGAATCCCCACCCGTGATGTAGTGAGTACAGGGGGGAACACACTTCCTATACTGCTCGCTCATATTGTTTTTTTTATATATATATATATATATAGTGATAAACTCCTGACAGAACAGACAAACACAATCGACAGATTCAGACACACGCACAGAGCTGCTGAAGTGACAAAAGCTGGCGTGTTGTGTGCTCAGGGGATATTTATAGCTTCCTGGTCTATGACGTCACTCGCCGTACGCTCATTCTCTCCATTGACTGATTTCATTCATGCTTCAGACGCGTCACGCTGGGGCGTTCCCACTGCGATTACACGCAGCGGTAGTCCCTGAAGGGGAACTCTGGAACAATCTTCCTAACATTGTCCGGGCAGCAGACACACTCTGTCAGTTCAAATCTAGACTAAAAACACATCTCTTTGGCCTAGCATACACATAACACACTATAGACTTCCTTAATTCAAAATTAGGCTGCATAGTTTAGATCAGCCGGAACCGGGAACACGTCCCGTAAATCCTGATGTACTTGGTACATCCCAAGAAGGATGGCGTCTACGCTAATATTAGTCTCTCTGTTTATCTCGAGGGACCCTCTATGGTGGACCTGCGCCTGGCCCATCCCAACTTGGGTCCAGACATGTAATATTCAACAATATTATTGATCTGCCTTACTTAAGGTGGACGTTGACGCAATTTTCTTCTAGAAACAAACTTTGTTGTATTATTTTCATGTTATCACTGTGAAGCTGCTTTGATACAATCTGTATTGTAAAAAGCGCACTTTAACACACATCGTAGGCTTCTTTACTTCCCCTGTTTCCACCCATGTTTCTGACCGGTGGTAGCACATTGTCTCTCTCTTCAGCCTCATCTAGCCATCTTTGGTTCTGAGATGGGGTCATCAGGTAATTATGCAAGATGCATGTTGCTATAGCACAGAATCTTGTATGGAGTACTGTCCATCTTGATGAAAGAATACCAAAGGCACACTCAACTACCATCCTGGCTCGAGACAGTCTGTAATTGAAAATGCGCCTCCATCTTGAAATGTTGTTCCCTGGAAATGGTCGCATGATGTAGGTCTTCAATGGGAATGCTACATCTGCAACCATGGTATATGGCATGGGACCTTGAGCACCAGATATTGGTAAAGGTTTATCTGCTGGCAGAGACAAAGTTTTTGCCTCCATGCCTCTTCCGAGAGATGAGTTTTGATAAACCCCACCATCACTGGCTCATCCAAAGTCTCCCACTTGGACGAATGTAAATTTGTAGTCTGCATCTATCAGTGCAAGCAGAACAATAGAGAATGTCTTCTTGTAATTGAAGAACAAACTCCCAGAATGTAGAATCAAAAAAGAAAATCTAAAAATCTAAATAGAATCAAATTTAATTTGGCAAATTTCAGACACATTAGGAATAATTTAACTACAGAGGCCTCAAAGTTATATATTAATGCTATGATCTTATCACACATGAATTACTGTCTTAGCAGTTGGACACAGACAGGTCGGACCACATTACGAACAGGTTATGTCCTTTCTGCTTCCCCATATGCAGTCCAGAGGGTAAGTATGTTAAATTGAAATTGTAAAATATGCTTTGAATTATGTTAATTGGATACATCAAATAATCAATTGTTACATACTGAAATAAGGTACTATTAATGAAGCTAATTTTTACAGCGTGTTGTAAAATAGTTCCCTTTCGAGGGAACTCTACACTGCGTCGAGAATCGACACTTTGGGGACGCTCCCTTAGCGTGCGCCTCTGAAGTATGAATGAAACTATTCCAATCCTGATTGATGTTGCATCATGACGTAACATGTGACGGCATAACCGGACACTAACACTAACTTTTGCTCTTCAGCAAGCGCTCTCTGTTGTTGTCAGTCTTATTTGGTGTTGTCTGTCTGTGAAAGTGATTTTGAGGAAATGGCGAGTGAACAGTTCAAAAAATGTGTGCACCCCTGTCCTAGATTCATCACGGGTGGGGACACGCATAGTTTGTGTGTGGACTGTTTGGGAGTGCAGCACGCCCGGGCAGCTCTTGAGGGAGCTGCTTGCGGTGAATGTGAAGCACTACCTATGAGAGTGCTGCGCTCCCGCCTGGCTTGTTTTGATGAACACGGCCAGGCTCGCGCTCTCCACGGTTCTGGTCCTGCGTCTGTTGAGGCAGCGCGGCGATTGAGATCGTGGGGATCGCAAAAAGATCTTGCAGAGGAGAATGAGACTGCTGAGGCACTTTCTCATTCTTCCTCTGAAGATCATGAGGCTCCTGTTCGTGGTGCAGAAGCCCGCGCCGCGGCTTCTTCTGCCCATGATCAGGGCCCGATGCTTGAGCTCTCTGCTTCTGAGGAAGTGGACTTGCTCAGCATCGAGGCGGACGATCGTGAATTAGACTCGCCGGTTCACGGTCGTGCGTATGAGGAGCTTATTGAGATTGTGACTCGTGCTGTGGCCAGAATTAACATCAGCTGGCCACAAGATGAGCAGGAAACGCAAATAAAAAGTAAATTAGATGAGCGTTTCCTGCAGCACAGATCACAGCCTCAGCGCCGGGGTTTACCATTTTTTCCCGATCTTCATAATGAGATTTCGAAATCGTGGGAAAAACCCTTTTCGTCCCGTATTTCTAGTCCAGTAAGTGTTGACTATAGTAATGTGTTAGGGGCAAGGGATTTGGGATATGGGAAGATGCCGAAGGTAGTAGAGGCACTAGCAGGTTACCTCTCTCCCGAAGTGGCATCTTCTCTTAAAGCCCCGGCGCTGCCCAGTAAACCATGCAGAGATACTTCTGCATTGGTTGGAAGGGCTTATATGGCGGCAGGTCGGGCAGGGTCGTGTCTGCATTCAATGGCTGTTTTGCAGGCATACCAGGCCGACCTCCTGAAGGATTTGGATGAGGGGGAGGGGCCGACACCAGAAGATATTGCTGAACTTCGTAAAGTTACAGATTTGTCTCTCCGTGCTACCAAAGAGACGTCCCGTGCTATTGGCCGCTCTATGGCAGCTATGGTAGTCACGGAGAGACATCTATGGTTAAATCTGTCTGGTATGAAAGAAAGAGAAAAATCGTTTCTTCTGGATGCGCCGCTCTCGTCTTCTGGCCTGTTCGGTGACGCAGTTACAACTGTCATCGACAGGTTCCAGGAGACGAAGAAGCAATCTGCGGCGTTCCAGCAGTTCCTCCCCCGACGATCTAGACCCAAATCAAGTAGGGTGGGGCAAAGAGATCAGCCCCAGCCGTCATCAAGCTCCTCATATCGCCAGCAGCAGAGAGAGAGTGTTTCCTCTAGAGCCCCTCCCTTGGGAGCTTGGCAACAGAGGAAACGCTCTCAGGCGAAGTCTTCTGGCAAGAAGGGCGATTTGAGGGACGTCCTTCAGGCTAGGAGGGCTTCGGGAAAGAGGTCCTAACTGGAGTGGTAGGACCTCCGAGGGCTGTCCCCCCCGCTGCAGAGCAACCGAGGTTGTTCTCGCAGCGGAGCCCTCAGGAAATCGATGTTGGGTACCCGCCATCTCTGACGCTCCGGGCCGCATCAATTTCCAGCGAACACACACCGTGTTGTTCGCGTCAGAAGATAAAAGAGCATCTATTATGGTCACAAAGACCGTATCGACTAATTCCTGCCGGTCTTCCGCTTCAGGAAGTCGGGAACAGTGCTCGAGAAACACCCGAGGCCAGCCTCGAGAGGCTGGTTCCCTTAGTAGATTTTGTAGAGGCATGGTGTCATCTTCCCAACATATCTGCATGGGTCCTGTGTATAATAAAAATAGGTTACAGACTGCAGTTCGGTCACCATCCCCCCAGATTCGCTGGGGTGGTGCAGACTGCAGTGGTTCCAGAGCAGGCTCAGGTGATGGAACAAGAAGTACAGTCTCTGCTGATAAAGGAGGCCATAGAACGTGTTCCTCCTTCAGACAGGGAGTCCGGGTTCTACAGCCGGTACTTTATAGTTCCAAAGAAGGATGGAGGGCTGAGGCCAATTTTAGATCTAAGGCATTTGAGCCGTTCTCTGAGGAGATTCCGGTTCAAAATGCTCACTATTATCCCCATCATCGTGAATCAAATCAGGTCCGAGGACTGGTTTGTCACGATAGATCTAAAAGACGCTTATTTTCATGTATCCATCCTTCCTTGTCACAGGAGGTTCCTGAGGTTCGCTTTCGGGGGCGAAGCGTACCAATATCGGGTTCTTCCCTTCGGCCTAGCACTCTCTCCCCGCACGTTCACCAAATGCATGGATGCAGCACTAGCTCCATTGAGACTTCAGGGCATCCGCATACTGAATTATATCGACGACTGGCTTATTTTGGCCCAGTCTCGAGAAATGGTAGTTCGGCATCGAGATGTCGTCCTTGGCCATATTCAGAGTTTGGGGTTGAGACTCAACACAAAGAAGAGTGTGTTGGAACCATCACAGAGCACAACGTTTCTGGGCGTGGTGTGGGATTCAGTTACGATGCGGGCACGAATGTCTCCCGCACGTATCGAGTCTATTCTGGCGATGGTGTCTGGAATAAAGCTAGGCCAGGCCATCACTGTAAAGCGATTTCAAAGAATGCTGGGCCTCATGGCAGCGGCATCCAACATTATTCCTTTGGGCCTTCTACACATGAGGCCCCTTCAGTGGTGGCTGAAAGCCAAGGGGTTTTCCCCTATGGGGAATCCGTTCTGTATGATCAGAGTAACGCGCAGATGCCATTGTTCTCTAGTAATATGGAAGAAGCCTTGGTTCCTGTCCCAAGGGCCAGTGTTAGGGGCATCATGTCGCCGGAAGTCCGTTTCGACAGATGCCTCCCTCACGGGTTGGGGCGCGGTCATGGAAGGCCGCTTTGCCAGGGGTCTGTGGCAGGACCATCATCATTCTTGGCATATAAATTGCCTGGAGATGTTGGCTGTGTTCAGGGCTCTGAGGAGCTTCCTCCCAGACATCAAAGGTTACCATGTCCTGATACGATCGGACAATACTTCAGTGGTAGCTTATCTGAACCGACAAGGGGGACTCAGATCGCGCCCTCTATGCAGATTGGCGCATCAGATAATCCTTTGGTCCCAAGGGAAAATATTGTCTATCAGAGCAATGTATATTCCGGGGGTTCAGAATCAGGGAGCAGACATCCTGTCGAGGCAGGGGCTGAGGCCCGGGGAATGGAGACTTCACCCGGATGTGGTGAAGTTGATATGGGAGAGGTTTGGACCAATGGAGGTGGATCTATTTGCGTCTCGAGAGACGTCCCACTGTCCACTTTGGTTCTCCGTCACACATCCAGCCCCACTGGGGTTGGATGCCATGGTACAGGCCTGGCCGAGGCTTCGCCTGTCCGCATTTCCCCCGATCGCTCTGCTCCCGGGGGTCCTGGAGAGGGTCCGTCAGGAGGGCATCAGTCTTCTTCTGGTAGCCCCGTTTTGGCCGGCCCGAGTATGGTTTTCAGACATAGTTTCACTCCTGATAGCTCCGCCGTGGCAGATTCCTCTGAGGAGGGATCTGTTGTCTCAGGCGGAGGGCACAGTATTCCACCCTCGGCCAGAGCTGTGAAAACTGTGGGTCTGGCCCCTGAGGGGGCTCAGTATCTAGATGCTGGTCTATCTGCCAGAGTGGTTGAAACCATACTTGTCTCTAGGGCCCCGTCTACTAGGAGATTATATGGCCTCAAGTGGAATTTTTTTTCCACTTGGTGTAGAGAACTGGAGTTAGATCCAGTTAACTGCCCGGTGGCTTCAGTTCTGGAGTTTCTTCAAGATCGTTTCTCTGCAGGTCTCTCCCCTTCCACACTTAAGGTGTACGTGGCTGCCATTGCGGCTTTCCATGCACCATTGAGTGATGGGCCTCTGGGGAGGCACCAGCTGGTCATTCGTTTTCTCCGTGGTACATGGAGGATGAGACCGACGACCAGGTCCAGGGTTCCTGCCTGGGACCTGGCGGTGGTTTCTAGAAGGGTTATCCCTGGCCCCCTTCGAACCTTTGCAGTCAGCTTTGCCTAGGGATCTTACGCTAAAAATGGTATTTCTCTTAGCTATTACCTCTCTTAAGAGGGTGGGAGATCTCCAAGCCCTGGCAGTGACACCAGCTTGCTTGGAGTTTGCCCCTGGCAGAGTTAAAGCATTTTTGCACCCGAGTCCGGGCTACGTGCCTAAAGTTCCTACTAACACGGCTCGGTCAACGGTCCTTCAGGCGTTCCATCCTCCACCTCATGTGTCGGCAGAAGAAGAGAAGCTTCATTTGCTCTGCCCCGTCAGAGCTTTGAGCGTGTACCTTGAGAGGTCCTCTTCTTGGAGAAGGTCGGACCAATTATTAGTATGTTTTGGGTCACCTAAGAAGGGACTCCCGGCATCCAAGCAAACTATTAGTATTTGGATTGTTCGCGGCTTGCCTTCACCTTTAGTCGTGAGGGCTCACTCAACTAGAGGCATGGCTTCCTCTAGGGCCCTTCTTTCGGGAGTACCTCTACAGGAGATCTGTGAGGCAGCCGGTTGGGCTACTCCACATACTTTCATTAGGTTTTACAGTCTCCACCTTCCTAGTACGCCTGGCGCACACGTGCTCAGTCCTTGCTGAGTGCCTAATTAGCTTCACTCCGGGACAGACCTATTCGGTGCATGGCCTAGTGGGCATTCGTTCCCCAAAGTGTCGATTCTCGACGCAGTGTAGAGTTCCCTCGAAAGGGAACGTCTCGGGTTATGACTATAACCCTTGTTCCCTGAGAAGGGAACGAGACACTGCGTCGTTCTGCCACGCCCCTCGAGGTTTGAGAGCGGCTTGCTTCATCGCTAGGCTAGTGTGTGTTGTTCCGGTTTCGCTTTTATGCATCCGGTTATGCCGTCACATGTTACGTCATGACGCAACACCAATCAGGATTGGAATAGTTTCATTCATACTTCAGAGGCGCACGCTAAGGGAGCGTCCCCAAAGTGTCGATTCTCGACGCAGTGTCTCGTTCCCTTCTCAGGGAACAAGGGTTATACACTCAAAAAAATAAAACGTTGGATTTACTTAAAAAACTTCGTCAAGTGGGTTCCACATAGCTTTAAGTAATCTCAACAAACAAAATGTAAGTTGGATTTACTAAAAAAGTCTGTGTAAAGTTGACAATTTAAATGTTGAATGAACTAAAGGAATCCTAGTAAAGTCACTATTACATATACATGTTACGTTGTATGAACTAAAGGAATCCTAGTAAAGTGACAATTACATATACATGTTATGTTGTATGAACAAAAGAAATCCTAGTAGAGTCACTATTACATATACATGTTATGTTGTATGAACTAAAGAAATCCTAGTAAAGTCACTATTACATATACATAATGTTATGTTGTATGAACTAAAGAAATCCTAGTTAAGTCACTATTACATATACATAATGTTATGTTGTATGAACTAAAGAAATCCTAGTAAAGTCAATATTACATATACATAATGTTATATTGTATGAACTAAAGAGATCCTATTAAAGTCACTATTAAATATACTTAATGTTATGCTAAATTTACGAACATTTACTTCGCAATAAACATTTAAGGATTTCAGTTGCTTTGTAATTACAAGCCATACAAGTGTTCAAGAAAAACATTAAATAATCAGACAACTATTTTTCAGAAACAAATCGTTTTTTTTATTTGCAATACAAACGAGTCTCGAACTTGTTTTTTTCCCAACAAATTCTACAAGTGAGCATGACAACTCGTGTCGTGCTACAGAACTTAACTCTTATCAAAAGGAATATTCTGCCATGTTTTTTATACAAAAAAATAAACACAAAAACAATATTGTTTTTCAAAAAGCAGCATTGTACTGGAATTAAACTAAACAACAGTTAATTATTCCATAAGTTTGTTTTTCAGTACCTGAATTTTGTGGGAAAGTTTGCTTGCATCAAGTTCCATTACCACCTTTTGAAGAAACTCAAATGTGTACTTGAGATCACATGGATAGCTCAGATTCAAGCTATATATTACTCCCAAGAGGAGAGCACAAGCCTTGGTGACATCTCCAAGCTGCTGAAGCACTTTCACTCCTTCAACAAGGATCCCAACATCCAATGGTGGTTGTTCAGGTCCTGCACCTTCAGCTCTGACAATGAAAATTCCAATGACTGTATTAGCCATGTCTCTCTCAGCTTTCTCCAAGTCATTGTCCTAAAACAAACAACAAAAGTTAATCAGTTTTAAAACATGAAACTTATTTTGACAACAACACTTCTTAGATTAATATCATAATGAATAGAATAGCTTTAAAAAATGACAGTCACTTAAAGGGCATCCTACACTGAATATGTGCCAAGCGTAATTAGGTGTTCAAGCACAAAGTGCTGAAAACCTATTGTAATTGTAAGGATTTTTATTATTATTTTTCTTCTGCCGTAAAACGCATCGTGCAGCCCAAACCGTAAGTGCTGGAGCCTTGAAACTTTGCCAGATGGTAGTACAAAAATCGAGGAGAGGTTATCAAAGTATGAGCCCGATTGGCCCATAGGTGGCGCCACAGCAACACGATTTACTAAAATGGCTATAACTCCTCAGCCGTTTGACCTAGAATCAAGATTTTCACATCCCTGTGATCCCTGGCTCAAGACGAACAAGATGTATATCTCGGATTCGCCTCGGAAAAAAATGTATGGCCGATTTTGTCCAAAACCTACTTTTGCAAACTAGTCCCTGGTTTTTTGCCTGATCGGAACCAAACTGGTGCAGAAATGTTCTCTGGAGTGAGAGGATCAATAATTATCGAAAAAAAGTTGAAAATTTGCATTTGGTTGGCTATAACAGGGTCATTTAGGGAATGGTTCAGGGCAAAATGCAGTCAAAAGCCTATAAATCCTGAAGAAAAAGTCCGAAGTTCACCAAAATTGATGAGCATATGTGTCCTAACATGCTGAGGAAGCATGCAAAGTTTCATGGAGATCGGACCATAGGTGGCGCTATAACCGCCAAAAAGGTCGCTTATTATTAGGTGTTCAAGCACAAAGTGCTGAAAACCTATTGTAATTGTAAGGATTTTTAGGTGTTCAAGCACAAAGTGCTGAAAACCTATTGTAATTGTAAGGATTTTTAGGTGTTCAAGCACGAAGTGCTGAAAACCTATTGTAATTGTAAGGATTTTTAGGTGTTCAAGCACGAAGTGCTGAAAACCTATTGTAATTGTAAGGATTTTTATTAGGTGTTCAAGCACGAAGTGCTGAAAACCTATTGTATTTGTACTGATTTTTATTAGGTGTTCAAGCACGAAGTGCTGAAAACCTATTGTAATTGTAAGGATTTTTATTATTAGGTGTTCAAGCACGAAGTGCTGAAAACCTATTGTATTTGTAAGGATTTTTATTAGGTGTTCAAGCACGAAGTGCTGAAAACCTATTGTATTTGTACTGATTTTTATTATTATTATTATTAGGTGTTCAAGCACGAAGTGCTGAAAACCTATTGTATTTGTACTGATTTTTAGGTGTTCAAGCACGAAGTGCTGAAAACCTATTGTATTTGTACTGATTTTTATTATTATTATTATTATTATTATTATTCTTCTGCCGTAAAACGCATCGTGCAGAACAAACCGTAAGTGCTGGAGCTCTGAAACTTTGTCAGATGGTAGTACAAAAATCGAGGAGAGCCTCAGAAAGTATGACCCCGATTGGCCTATAGGTGGCGCTACAGCAATCAATTGCGCGAAACTGCTCATAACTCCTAAACCGTATGTCGTAGACTCAAGTGTCTTATATCATTGGAAAGCTGGAGGCCTGAAGAACAAAACGTATATCTCCGATTTCATTTCCGGTATGCAAATTTTTCCGCCATTTTGAATTTTGTCAAAAACCTACTTTTGCGAACTAGTCCCTGGTTTTTCGCCCAATCAAAACCAGACAAATGCATACATGTTCTCTGGAGTCTGAATATCAATAATCATTGAAAAAAAGTTGAATTTTCGATTCACGGTCGCTAGGGGGAGTAAAATGATCGTTGTGGGAGGAGCCTATTTTACTAATATGGCTATAACTCGAGAAGTAAATGAGATATCTTCACCAATCTTGGAACACATGTGTATGAGTTCAATCTGAGGTCACAGTAAAAAAATCGCGTCGACCTAACACTAGGTGGCGCTATAACACACAAAAAACCTAAATCGGGCTATGACCACCTGACCGTTAGTCCGATTGACTTAAAAATTGGTATGCAGTGTCTTGGTCCAAGGTGCCATGTATGTGTATGAGGAAATTGGCGTAACTCAAAAAACATGGCCGCCATCGGCCAATGAATTTGAGAACCTATTACACGAGGTTAACGGAGGCCAATCGGAACGAAACTCGACGGACATGTTTGACTCATGGCCCAAGAGGTCTGTAAGAGTTTTGAAAGAAATTGGCCACTAGTTGGCGCTAACGAGTTTTACGGCTCTGTAATCACGTGGTGTTGCACACATCCCTAAAATATGCATATCATTTGATAGATCTCCTCAGGATGAACAACTTTTCCTCTAGAACCATTGCTGTCAATCAAATCGTTCATTAAATATTCACGAATATGTTAAAAACCTACTTTTGCGAACTAGTCCCTGGATTTTTGCCCGATTGGAACCAGACCAGTCTAGGACAATTCTCTGGACTCTCTAGATCAATAATCATTGAAAAAAAGTTGAACTTTTGCATTTTTCGTATGGCTATAACAGGGTCATTTAGAAAAGGGGTGTGTCAAATACACACAAAAGCCTATAAATCATAAATAAAAACTCAGAACTAAACAAAAATTGGTGAGCATATGTGTCATAACATGGTGAAGAAGCATGCAAAGTTTCATGGAGATCGGACCATAGTTGGCGCTATAACTGTCAAAAAGCTTTAAAACCATACATTTCCTATGGCAAATTGCCTGTATTGGCTGTAAATGCTGATCTCTTAAATGAATGCTCAGATCTTCTTTAAAAAAGGTCAAGAACATGTGTAATATCACTCTGTACGGCATTGAAAAATTTCAGACAAATCAGACAAAATTTGCCTCTATAATTAATTGTCACAGGAAGCCTCAAAACGAAAGTAAAACATTGGGCCACGCCCCCCAAGCACGAATTCACTCATAACTCGAAAACGGAAAGTCTCTGCCCGCTCAAATTTTGATGGTAAGGTCCTCTCGGGGATCTTGATCCAAATCTTTCGTCGCGGGGCTCGGGAGCGCCCCCCCCGCGGATCGCTAATCTGTGAGAACCCCAACTTGAAACGGCTGTAACTCTTGATCCACACCATCTAGATCCTTGTGGAAGAGCTTGTTGGAAAGGGCTCGTCCTCATCTAGCTTCGATTTGAGTTTGGTGCGATTTGGCCTGGGCATTCCCGAGATATAAGCCCACAAAGATATGCATTTAAACGGACATTACTCCCGACAGCAATCACTCAGCAACACGGGGATGGTCTTGTTCAAGAGGGCTCCTCTAACCCTATCTAAGTTCTGAGTTTCAGATTTTTTCACTTTCTCGTTCCCGAGATATAAGTAAAAAAAAAAACGAATTTCCTGTCATTCATTTCAACCGTTTATGTAGGCTGTAAAACCGCTGTTGTCCACTAGAGGGAGCAACAGCATTAGATATTTTTAATCTTTTTTAACCAGTTTTCAGCAATGGCTAACAAACAAATGCTTATAATATAATATTAAATAATGATTTATTAGAAAGTTTAATATTTTTACATCACAAATAAATATCTGAAATGCTTAAGGACCACAAAAAGAGATTTTCACAATATCATAACCCACAATTGTGTGTGTGTGTGTGTTTGTGTGTGTGTGTAAGCATGCATAATGGTATTCACATTGAAAGACTGGTTTGCTTTAGTGCACAATACTCAGGGTTTCTGCAGGGTTTAGTCAGTCAAATTTAAGACCTTTTAAGACCTTTTTATGACCAATATTATTTAAATTTATGACCTACTCGAATTACGAAAAATAACTTCCTTTCAAAAGTATTTTTTTATTGACTTTCATTAAAAGTAATAAGTTTAATTATTTAAAGGTTCCATTTTCTTAAGAGTAACAAACTGAAGGCTCCCTTTTCCTAAGTATCAATAACACAGGAACAACACAACACTTATCACGATAATATCAGTCAATATCGATAATTATGACGATAAATGTTAATTCTTTATTTCTTTGAACTTTGAAGGCAGATTTTTGTTCCTAACTGAAAGTTTTTAGAAACCAGAGCGTTAATTGTGGTTTTAAACTACTCTTTATTGTCAAAACATATCATGACAAACACTTGCCAAACAGGTGAACATTTCACAAATCTGAGGTAGAACATTCAAACATTTGTATTTTTTCCTTAACAAAAATAATATCCTTATTTCAAAATTAATTTCTTAGTTTCTGCATGTGCTAATGGGGGATATTGTTTCAAGTCTTGAAACAGGTTTGTGTTGCCTGACTTTGATGGCACGTATCTTTATGAAATGTATGAAAAACAGTAGGCTATAGCCTAAATACATAAATACTGTAATTATATTCCATTAGTCCTTTAATACATTGTCTACATTAATAATATAATACAATTCAATATGTATCCCACATTTCATGGTGCAGTTAATATTACTAGGCTAACGTTACAGTAAAACCATGGTAAAGGATGTAAATGTGTAGATGGAAAAGCTTTCTGACTGTATAGTTGCGCACAGTGTTTCTCCTGTTCGTCAGCGCTGTTTCATCTGCCTTTAAACTGGTTTAAATCACTGAGACATTTGTGTTCTTCGCTGAATTCAAGTGCTTCTCACTGGATCTCGTGATCGAGACTGATCAAAGTTAACCATAGACAGTAAAAGAACGCGTCTGCTCTAGTGAGCTTGATCACGCTACGCTGCCGTTTGGACTTTGAGCCGAGCGGATAAACGCTCCGTGAGGCGTGCGCGGTTCAAATGAGTTTCGTTCCGCTTTTGGCGCATAAACATGATCTAACATTTGTCGAACTCTTGATATCGTTTTATAGAGAAAACATTATATCGCGATAATGAATGAATGAGCATATCAATTTAAGACGTGGCTAAATGTAATTTATGACCTTGTATGGAAAAACCGGACGTTTTTATGGCCTAAAATTCTTATTATTAAATTTAAGACGTTTTATGACTTTTTATGACCCAGCGGAAACCCTGATACTGATTAAACCAAGTAGTTCAAAATAAAAGTGGTACTATAGCAATAAGTGGTCTTCTACTACCCTCTGCTGGACATTATACTTATTAATAGTCTTTTCACATGTGCTTTTGCATTCATATATTCAGACACTAAAAATAACCTTATGTGACAATTACTATAATAACACAATCATATTTTGTCTTTCAATTCACTTTACTGTTCTGAAACTTCACATAATTGCTAACAACGCGGTAAATCATAGTAAATCATGCTACAATCCTGCTGAATCATTCTAGAATGTGGTATATCATGATAAATTATTGTGTAACATTCGGTCACAACAAGGTAACATCAAGGTAAACTAAGACAAACCATGGTAAACTGACTATTGTAGTGCATTGTGCATTGAGAAATATGAATCCTGAAGGACAATTGCAGTAAACATTTCTTTTTTCCATCACATAGTTCAAATATCTGTATCTACAACAGAATGTGTGTGTGTAGTCCTAGGTTTCTGAATAAATGCTGAATAATCTGATTAATAGCTTGCAAAGACATTAAATGCTTATAGACCATTAAAATATATTTATATAATGACTTTGTGTGTGTGTGTGTGTGTGTGTGTGTGTGTGTGTGTGTGTGTGTGTGTGTGTGTGTGTGTGTGTGATCAAATGTCTACATATGAGTGCAAAAGCACCTGTGAAAACACTTTATTAATAAGTAGAATGGCCAGCAGAGGGCAGTAGAAGACCACTTATTGGCTCACTCTCATTTTGACACACTTGATTTTCAACAGTAAATCAAAGCACTAAAGCAAACCAGTTTTTCAATGTTAACTATTATAACACAATCATTTTTTGTCAGAGTTTATCACTTCATTTTTATTGGCCCTTCACATCAATGCAGCAATGTGGTAAATCATGGTAAATCACGATAGAAACATGGTAAATCATAGTAAAAACTACTATTACATGGTGGATCATGGCAAATCATGCTAGCAATGTGATGAATCATGGTAAATCATGCTACAATCCTGGTAAATCATTCTAGAATGTGGTATATCATGGTAAATCATCCTATAACATGGGAAATCATGGTAAACTGTGGTAAATCATGCTAGATTCATGGTAAATCATACTGGAACATTGTAGATCATGAAAAATCACACTAAATTTGGTATATCATGGTAAATCATGCTAAAACATGGTCTATTCCATCTATGATGTCAATGTTTAAATGCTTGCTACATAAAACTTAATGTCTTTTGATGTTTTTGTGCTTAACGGCCTTAAAGGCCTTAACTGCTTGAACACCGCTAAATGCTGCTAGCAGCTTTAATTATTATTATTATTATTATTATTCTTCTGCCGTAAAACGCATCGTGCAGAACAAACCGTAAGTGCTGGAGCTCTGAAACTTTGTCAGATGGTAGTACAAAAATCGAGGAGAGCCTCAGAAAGTATGACCCCGATTGGCCTATAGGTGGCGCTACAGCAATCAATTGCGCGAAACTGCTCATAACTCCTAAACCGTATGTCGTAGACTCAAGTGTCTTATATCATTGGAAAGCTGGAGGCCTGAAGAACAAAACGTATATCTCCGATTTCATTTCCGGTATGCACATTTTTCCGCCATTTTGAATTTTGTCAAAAACCTACTTTTGCGAACTAGTCCCTGGTTTTTCGCCCGATCAAAACCAGACAAATGCATACATGTTCTCTGGAGTCTGAATATCAATAATCATTGAAAAAAAGTTGAATTTTCGATTCACGGTCGCTAGGGGGAGTAAAATGATCGTTGTGGGAGGAGCCTATTTTACTAATATGGCTATAACTCGAGAAGTAAATGAGATATCTTCACCAATCTTGGAACACATGTGTATGAGTTCAATCTGAGGTCACAGTAAAAAAATCGCGTCGACCTAACACTAGGTGGCGCTATAACACACAAAAAACCTAAATCGGGCTATGACCACCTGACCGTTAGTCCGATTGACTTAAAAATTGGTATGCAGTGTCTTGGTCCAAGGTGCCATGTATGTGTATGAGGAAATTGGCGTAACTCAAAAAACATGGCCGCCATCGGCCAATGAATTTGAGCACCTATTACACAAGGTTAACGGAGGCCAATCGGAACGAAACTCGACGGACATGTTTGACTCATGGCCCAAGAGGTCTGTAAGAGTTTTGAAAGAAATTGGCCACTAGTTGGCGCTAACGAGTTTTACGGCTCTGTAATCACGTGGTGTTGCACACATCCCGAAAATATGCATATCATTTGATAGATCTCCTCAGGATGAACAACTTTCCCTCTAGAACCATTGCTGTCAATCAAATCGTTCATTAAATATTCACGAATATGTTAAAAACCTACTTTTGCGAACTAGTCCCTGGATTTTTGCCCGATTGGAACCAGACCAGTCTAGGACAATTCTCTGGACTCTCTAGATCAATAATCATTGAAAAAAAGTTGAACTTTTGCATTTTTCGTATGGCTATAACAGGGTCATTTAGAAAAGGGGCGTGTCAAAATACACACAAAAGCCTATAAATCATAAATAAAAACTCAGAACTAAACAAAAATTGGTGAGCATATGTGTCATAACATGGTGAAGAAGCATGCAAAGTTTCATGGAGATCGGACCATAGTTGGCGCTATAACTGTCAAAAAGCTTTAAAACCATACATTTCCTATGGCAAATTGCCTGTATTGGCTGTAAATGCTGATCTCTTAAATGAATGCTCAGATCTTCTTTAAAAAAGGTCAAGAACATGTGTAATATCACTCTGTACGGCATTGAAAAATTTCAGACAAATCAGACAAAATTTGCCTCTATAATTAATTGTCACAGGAAGCCTCAAAACGAAAGTAAAACATTGGGCCACGCCCCCCCAAGCACGAATTCACTCATAACTCGAAAACGGAAAGTCTCTGCCCGCTCAAATTTTGATGGTAAGGTCCTCTCGGGGATCTTGATCCAAATCTTTCGTCGCGGGGCTCGGGAGCGCCCCCCCCGCGGATCGCTAATCTGTGAGAACCCCAACTTGAAACGGCTGTAACTCTTGATCCACACCATCTAGATCCTTGTGGAAGAGCTTGTTGGAAAGGGCTCGTCCTCATCTAGCTTCGATTTGAGTTTGGTGTGATTTGGCCTGGGCATTCCCGAGATATAAGCCCACAAAGATATGCATTTAAACGGACATTACTCCCGACAGCAATCACTCAGCAACACGGGGATGGTCTTGTTCAAGAGGGCTCCTCTAACCCTATCTAAGTTCTGAGTTTCAGATTTTTTCACTTTCTCGTTCCCGAGATATAAGTAAAAAAAAAAACGAATTTCCTGTAATTCATTTCAACCGTTTATGTAGGCTGTAAAACCGCTGTTGTCCACTAGAGGGAGCAACAGCATTAGATATTTTTAATCTTTTTTAACCAGTTTTCAGCAATGGCTAACAAACAAATGCTTATAATATAATATTAAATAATGATTTATTAGAAAGTTTAATATTTTGACATCACAAATAAATATCTGAAATGCTTAAGGACCACAAAAAGAGATTTTCACAATATCATAACCCACAATTGTGTGTGTGTGTGTGTTTGTGTGTGTGTGTAAGCATGCATAATGGTATTCACATTGAAAGACTGGTTTGCTTTAGTGCACAATACTCAGGGTTTCTGCAGGGTTTAGTCAGTCAAATTTAAGACCTTTTAAGACCTTTTTATGACCAATATTATTTAAATTTATGACCTACTCGAATTACGAAAAATAACTTCCTTTCAAAAGTCTTTTTTTATTGACTTTCATTAAAAGTAATAAGTTTAATTATTTAAAGGTTCCATTTTCTTAAGAGTAACAAACTGAAGGCTCCCTTTTCCCTTATCAATAACACAGGAACAACACAACACTTATCACGATAATATCAGTCAATATCGATAATTATGACGATAAATGTTAATTCTTTATTTCTTTGAACTTTGAAGGCAGATTTTTGTTCCTAACTGAAAGTTGTAGAAACCAGAGCGTTAATTGTGGTTTTAAACTACTCTTTATTGTCAAAACATATCATGACAAACACTTGCCAAACAGGTGAACATTTCACAAATCTGAGGTAGAACATTCAAACATTTGTATTTTTTCCTTAACAAAAATAATATCCTTATTTCAAAATTAATTTCTTAGTTTCTGCATGTGCTAATGGGGGATATTGTTTCAAGTCTTGAAACAGGTTTGTGTTGCCTGACTTTGATGGCACGTATCTTTATGAAATGTATGAAAAACAGTAGGCTATAGCCTAAATACATAAATACTGTAATTATATTCCATTAGTCCTTTAATACATTGTCTACATTAATAATATAATACAATTCAATATGTATCCCACATTTCATGGTGCAGTTAATATTACTAGGCTAACGTTACAGTAAAACCATGGTAAAGGATGTAAATGTGTAGATGGAAAAGCTTTCTGACTGTATAGTTGCGCACAGTGTTTCTCCTGTTCGTCAGCGCTGTTTCATCTGCCTTTAAACTGGTTTAAATCACTGAGACATTTGTGTTCTTCGCTGAATTCAAGTGCTTCTCACTGGATCTCGTGATCGAGACTGATCAAAGTTAACCATAGACAGTAAAAGAACGCGTCTGCTCTAGTGAGCTTGATCGCGCTACGCTGCCGTTTGGACTTTGAGCCGAGCGGATAAACGCTCCGTGAGGCGCGCGCGGTTCAAATGAGTTTCGTTCCGCTTTTGGCGCATAAACATGATCTAACATTTATCGAACTCTTGATATCGTTTTATAGAGAAAACATTATATCGCGATAATGAATGAATGAGCATATCAATTTAAGACGTGGCTAAATGTAATTTATGACCTTGTATGGAAAAACCGGACGTTTTTATGGCCTAAAATTCTTATTATTAAATTTAAGACGTTTTATGACTTTTTATGACCCCGCGGAAACCCTGATACTGATTAAACCAAGTAGTTCAAAATAAAAGTGGTACTATAGCAATAAGTGGTCTTCTACTACCCTCTGCTGGACATTATACTTATTAATAGTCTTTTCACATGTGCTTTTGCATTCATATATTCAGACACTAAAAAATAACCTTATGTGACAATTACTATAATAACACAATCATACTTTACTGTTCTGAAACTTCACATAATTGCTAACAACGTGGTAAATCATAGTAAATCATGCTACAATCCTGCTGAATCATTCTAGAATGTGGTATATCATGATAAATTATTGTGTAACATTCGGTCACAACAAGGTAACATCAAGGTAAACTAAGACAAACCATGGTAAACTGAATATTGTAGTGCATTGAGAAATATGAATCCTGAAGGACAATTGCAGTAAACATTTCTTTTTTCCATCACATAGTTCAAATATCTGTATCTACAACAGAATGTGTGTGTGTAGTCCTAGGTTTCTGAATAAATGCTGAATAATCTGATTAATAGCTTGCAAAGACATTAAATGCTTATAGACCATTAAAATATATTTATATAATGACTTTGTGTGTGTGTGTGTGTGTGTGTGTGTGTGTGTGTGTGATCAAATGTCTACATATGAGTGCAAAAGCACCTGTGAAAACACTTTATTAATAAGTAGAATGGCCAGCAGAGGGCAGTAGAAGACCACTTATTGGCTCACTCTCATTTTGACACACTTGATTTTCAACAGTAAATCAAAGCACTAAAGCAAACCAGTTTTTCCATGTTAACTATTATAACACAATCATTTTTTGTCAGAGTGTATCACTTCATTTTTATTGGCCCTTCACATCAATGCAGCAATGTGGTAAATCATGGTAAATCACGATAGAAACATGGTAAATCATAGTAAAAACTACTATTACATGGTGGATCATGGCAAATCATGCTAGCAATGTGATGAATCATGGTAAATCATGCTACAATCCTGGTAAATCATTCTAGAATGTGGTATATCATGGTAAATCATCCTATAACATGGTAAATCATGGTAAACTGTGGTAAATCATGCTAGATTCATGGTAAATCATACTGGAACATTGTAGATCATGAAAAATCACACTAAATTTGGTATATCATGGTAAATCATGCTAAAACATGGTCTATTCCATCTATGATGTCAATGTTTAAATGCTTGCTACATAAAACTTAATGTCTTTTGATGTTTTTGTGCTTAACGGCCTTAAAGGCCTTAACTGCTTGAACACCGCTAAATGCTGCTAGCAGCTTTAATTATTATTATTTTTCTTCTCCGCTAAAACGCATCGTGCAGCCCAAACCGTAAGTGCTAGAGACTTGAAACTTGGCCAGTAGGTAGTACAAAAATCGAGGAGAGGTTATCAAAGTATGAGCCAAATTGGCCCATAGGTGGCGCTATAGCGCAAAAAACTAAAAAAATTCACTATTTTGCTTAAATCTCAGTAACCCTTTGTCCCAGACTCAAGTGTCTTATATTTTTGGAATCCTTGGCTCAAGCCAAACAAAAAATGCCCCAAGTATTTTTTTGTAGGTATGCAAATTTGTCCGTCATTTCCGGTTTTGTCCAAAACCTACTTTTGCGAACTAGTCCCTGGTTTTTTGCCAGATCGGAACCAAACCAGTGCAGAAATGTTCTCTGGAGTCTGAATATCAATAATTATCGAAAAAAAGTTGAAATTTCGATTCACGGTCGCTAGGGGGTGCAAAATAAACGTTGTGGGAGGAGCCTATTTTACTAAAATGGCTATAACTCGTGAACAAAATGAGATATTTTTACCAAACTCACTACACATATGTATGAGCTCAATCCGAGGTCATAGTAAAAAAATCGCGTCGATTGAGCTCTAGGTGGCGCTATAACATGAAAAAAACCTATGGCCACCTAGTGGTTAGTCCGATTGACTTGAAAATTGGTATGCAGTGTCTTGGTCCAAGGCCCCATGTATGTGTATGAGGACATTGGCGTATCTCAAAAAACATGGCCGCCATTGACCAATGAATTTGAGACGAGGTTAACGGAGGCCAATCGGAACGAAACTCGATGGGCATGTTCGACTCATGGCCTAAGAGGTCTGTAAGAGTTTTGAAAGAAATCGGCCACTAGTTGGCGCTAACGAGTTTTACGGCTCTGTAATCACGTGGTGTTGCACACATCCCCCCAAAATGCATATCATTTGATAGATCTCCTCATGGTGAACAACTTTGCCTCTAGAACCATTGCTGTCAATCAAATCGTTCATTAAATATTCACGAATATGTTAAAAACCTACTTTTGCGAACTAGTCCCTGGTTTTTCGCCCGATCAAAACCAAACCAGTCTAGGACAATTCTCTGGACTCTCTAGATCAATAATTATCAAAAAAAAGTTGAACTTTGCCCTTTGGTTTACTGTAACAGGGTCATTTAGAAAATGGGCGTGGCAAAATACATTCAAAAGCCTATAAATCCTACAAGAAAACTCAGAACTTCACAAAAATTGATGAGCTTATGTGACATAACATCAATAACAAGCATGCAAAGTTTTATGGAGATCGGACCATAGGTGGCGCTATAACTGTTAAAAACCTTAAAACCATATATTTCCTATGGTAAATTGCCTATATTGGCTGTAAATGGTCTTTTCCATCTATTATGTCAGTGTTTAAATGTATGCTAAATAAAACTTAATGTCTTTTGATGCTTTTGTGCTTAACGGCCTTAAAGGCCTTAACTGCTTGAACACCGCTAAATGCTGCTTGCAGCTTTAATTTTTTTTATATTTGTTTTAGATCACATACATGCTCCCTCTTTTCTGTTTATTCTAACTACAGGAAAGTGTGTAGTTTTATGTTTTATTTTAATATTTGTTTAAATAAAAATACAACTTAAAGTTTAGAACCAAACTGCCTTATGTTGTGTTTGCAATTGTGCACTGAAAATTACCAAATAGCACCACCTATTAACCCAGAGTCCCACCAGCACCAATACCAGTTTATTATTATTTTTGATCATGGGCGATTAAATTGTCTCCACAATCTGCTTTTGAATAAATATCGTAGTATCATGCAACTATAAGTACATTCTATCAGTTGCAGTTCTGGCGCCTCTGTCCCAACATTCTGTACAACATGACGTACATTCACATCACATGTTAATGCAGAGGTAGTGTAACACTCACGGGACACTGCAGTTCACAAAGGTTCATTATTTGCATGTGCTTTAAAGACTTACCGGTTAAACATTTAATTTGCGTACTGATGCTCTGTTCTAACATTTTCTGAGTGCGTACACCCGGAGCTCAAAGGCTTTAAAAACCTGACAAACAGCACCTGGATACTGGACTACGTTATCTTTCGAGTCTTATTGCGCTAATACTGTCAAATACACTCAAGGTTTACATAAACACAGTTGGTTATGTCTAAAATGAATGCAAAGATTCGCAAAGAGTCCTTCAAGGAATAGGTAACCAAAAATGCGAATTCTTTCATTATTTACTCACCCTAAAGTTGTTTCAAACCTTTATTTTTATTTATTTTTGTGCTGAACAGAAAGGAAGATATTTTGAAGAATGTGGCTAACTAAACAGTTGCTGGTCCCCATTGACTTCTAGAGTAGGAAAAACTATACAATGGAAGTCACTGGGGACCAGCAACAGTTTCGTTAGTCATATTCTTCAAAATAACTTTTATTTTCAACAGAAGAAAGACAATTATACAGGTTTAAAACAACTTGAGAGAATAAATGATAACAATTTTCATTTTGGGAGAAATATCCTTCAATGTTAATACAACAAACAAAAAAACCACACAAGGCGAAAATCACTCACTCCTATTGACTGAGAACTTTAATAGTAGCTTTAAAGGGATAGTTCACTTTGAAATTAAGTTTTGATATGTTTTAGCTTACCTCATAATTACCTCCAAGATATAGGTGTCTTTGTTTCCACAGTATTTTCAATTTTGACATTTTTGGGTCAAACCGTTGTTGTCTGTCAGTCATATAATGCAGGTCTATGGTCACCACCTCAAAGAGCATGCACAGAGAAGTCCAAATTAAACATGATTTAATGACTCGTAAATGTAAGTACACATTGATGGCCTAAGACTGATCTGAATCAGATGTCTAACTGAACCGAACTGAACCATGTCCAACGTTCCGCCGGAAGTGATCGCTTACGCGTGTACGTCACTCGTTGTTTACACAGAGATTTCAGAAGTTTTACATATGTTTAGATCTTCACAGTGAAAGGTAACACTTCTGAAATCTCTGTGTAAACAACGAGTGACGTACACGCGTAAGCGATCACTTCCGGCGGAACGTTGGACATGGTTCAGTTCGGTTCAGTTGGACATCTGATTCAGATCAGTTGGACATGGCTTTTAACAAGAGGTAAAAACGATATAAATACTGTTCGTTTTCTCACACAAACCGCTCGTTTCGTGTCTTAGGCCATCAATGTGTACTTGAATTCACGAGTCATTAAATCATGTTTAATTTGGACTTCTCTGTGCATGCTCTTTGAGGTGGACCCCCATACCTGCATTATATGACTGACAGACAAGAACGGTTTGACCCAAAAATGTCAAAATTGAAAATACTGTGGAAACAAAGACACCTACATCTTGGAAGTCCTTGAGGTAAGCTAAAACATATCAAAAATTAATTTCAGAGTGAACTATCCCTTTAACAAGAATCAGTGTATAATTTATAAAGTAAAGTCTATGTAGTGTTTTAATTTTATATTTGTTCATTTAATATCTTTTTTGAATGTCATCTTCACCACTTTGGGCTAAATGTCTGCCATTATTTTTGTTACCTTGTAGGGCTTTGTTTTTAAAATAGGGAAATTAGTTTGGCTGCAATGATATGATTTTTTGCCATATCGCCTACCCCTAGATAGCATACCGGTATGAAAATTATGACATCATGGCAAGACTAATATCTAGTCTAGTAGATACTGAACTTTCTATGATAAGAAATAATTCATTGGAGAACTTACTATATATTCCTTCATGAGCTTCTCGTTGTCTTCATTGAGATACACAGAAAGTGCTTTGAGAACGCAAGCTCTCCGAGTTGAGGCAGTATCATCCTGTAGAAGATTTTGAAGAGAGAGAAAATTTTACTTAGTTAAATTGTGCTGATAATTTACTCGCCCTCAAGCCATCCAAGATGTATCTGAGTTTCTTTCATCTTCAAAACAGAATTATTTTTTTATTTTTTTATTTCAATCCAGGAATCAAGTTGATGGTTTTGATGTTTTGATGGTTTAGAATGCACACTTAGCGGGGGATCCAAAATATCCACACATCCAGTCAACAAAAAGTTAATCTGAACCAAAATTGATTATTTTCAGAAACAAAGCAATACATTTATAGTGTATTAGAATATATTTTTTATAAAGCTGCTAGTTCTGGTCCTTGATTCTGATCAGTTAAGCTGCGTTTGAAGCTGTTGTAAATTACTTTACAACCATTCACCATTGATCTGATTACTTACTGCACCATTGCTTCTGTGAGTTGCTGCATCCTTGGCTCTGGCATCACACAATTAAAATGCATGTGTACAGCGTTAAAAACCGCTCATCCAGCAAAGAGTGCTTACTTATTTGAACATACTTCAACATTTGCACAATTAAAGCTGATATCCAGAAAAATGGTAATAATCACCTCAATCTTCATGCATGCTTTGCACTGCACTACATTATTTGCGGGAAAGAATAAATATGTCAATATCAATATCATTACATTTTTGTTGGTGTTTATATTCTATGAATAAAATGAATTATTGGCTAACCGTTTTTTAAAAGCAATAAGTCATGTGAAGCCGTTGATTACAGTGAATTTAGAACAGCCAAGGATGTTTAAATTCATTGTAACCCACAGCTTCTTAGACGTATTGCTTTGTTAACAGCAAAAACTTTGTCAACTGGATTCATGCAAATTATTTTGATGAATTTTGGACCATCAAAAAACTGGAGGAAATGCATGTGTATTGTTTAAGCTGGAGGCCTGAAATGAAATACTAAAAAAATTGTAAATTCTGTTCAGATGACGAAATAAACTCAGATACATCTTGGATGACCTGAGGGTATGTAAATTATTAGCAAATTTGCAATTATGGATGAAATATTTATTTAACATAAATCATTTATGGAAATAATTCACAATCAATGCATCCCAAACCTCGTCAATCACAGACATCAATTCATTGATCTTGCGCCCTGCAGCTCCTCCTTTTTTCCTGAAGACTCTGGCCAGTTTGTTAGCATAGCCATCCAGTTTTGACATGAATGTTTGAATCAGTGGAAGAGTGGTGATTCGTGTGAACTCAATAGCCATCTAGAGATTTAAGAGAGATAACAATAAGACATAAGGTTAATATACATTTTAAGAATGGCACTGTTCATTATTCTACAGAAAACCACATTTAGCCTAAATAGACAAGATACAAAAAAAAGCATGATGTGACATCAGAGAGGCTAGTTACTATTGACAGCAAACCCAGCAATTCTATCAAACTTGCCTGATCTTCACAAAATAGAGCTGGCCATCTGCTCTTGAATTCGGCAATGAAGGGCATGTCTTGGACGACTTCATGTCGTCTGTAAGCAAACGTTTTGTCCATTTTCTCTTTAATTGTTTGATGGTTGTCCTTTTTCTGGATTTCAGACAGCAGAGCCAATCTCTCTTTTCTACACTTTCTTTGTCTTCTCCAGCCGGATAGTCAGGATAGAAATTGACTTCTGCTTTCTTAGGCTTCTTGAACTGGATTGAATGCGTGCATGCACCATCTGGTCTTCGTTTTAAAGAATTTATCTTGATTTCTGGACATCCAGCAGCTCTAAGGGTACGACGGTAGTTCCCCATCTTCCATTGTAAACTGACTTTCCAACCGAAAAATCCACCAGAAGATCCCTTTTCTTTTAGGCATGGATACTTTGCAATCAGTGCTTTCGCAACATCTTCAAACTCGTCACTCCTTGGGTAAACTTTGTACTTCAGTATTTCTGCAGCCAAGGATTTCAGAATTTCTGTCTTCAGTTTAGGCTTGGATTCTATTTTTAGTGAAGTGCCATTTTGCAAGAACTCCTCATGGGCTCTCTGCAGTTCCAGTTGTACCTCGTAGGGAAACTGAGGGATTGGAAAATTTGTTGGCCAGGTTTCACTCCTCAGCATTGTTGAAGACGACATTGACTCAGATGCTGAGCCAGACGAATCTGACTGTGATGCTGTAACTGAAGAGCAAGGTGTTGGCGATGAAGATGATGATGAGCGTATATCAGTGTCAGCAGAGGAGGGAGAGCAGACATCAAATGATCTTTGTGTGAGTACTTTGATTGTTGCCTTGTCTTGGAGGTCCACAGTAGAGGTAAGATTTACATAATCTTCAAAGTCAGTGTCTAGATACTGCAGCCTGATATCCCCTGTAACTCCACATTGTTTCTTAACCCTTTAGGCGCCAGAGGTTTTTTCCTAAAACGTTTGATTTTGACATCATAATTTCTAAAGGCTATATCTTAAAAGTGATAAAAGATAGAGACTTTCTGTAAATTAGAGAAATATTAAGGAAGACCCAAAGTTTATGTAGGGATTAAATTTTCCCATCGAATTTGCATATTATGACGTCATATGGTGGTCATATCTTGTATTATAGAATTTTCATGAAAAGTCACATGTTTAAATGATAAAATGCAGCACTTCTTTTCCCCCAAAATGTCCATCACCTTCTGTATGCTATATTGCACAATACTGAATGCTCAGGTATATAGTAAGTAGTAAACAAACTGTGTAAATCATTACTAATAAATGGTAGAAACAAACCGAATGCATGTAGTGATTGGCCTTTTGCTGTAGAGATTTTCCATTTACTAAATACAGTAGGCACTCTGATTCCATGTATGGGGCAAATATATTTTATTCATATGACATACAAACACAAGTAGACACGACCTGTTTAGTTCAAACGCTCACTCGCCACGGCAAGGCACAGATCATGAGTGAGATGATACGAGCAGCGCGCCCAGATCTGCCTCGCGCGAGCGCGCCGAGTGTGCACAGCTCGGACTGCTGTCATTGTCATTGCGACTCCTGACCCTGCCTCCACGTTGTCTCCTAACTCTCCTATGAATACTTCGACCTCGTCTAACATACCCAGTGGCATTAGACAAAGTCTCCACCACAATACTGTCGCCGCGATTGCGGAGAGGATCTGATAACATGCCTCACTCGCACACTAGCTCCGCTTTTGATCGCACTGATTCAATGCGCTCTAATTCGAACATTTTGTATAGAAACATGACGTTTTTTTGATTTGGGGATGAAGTATGACATGTCTGCCATCCAGTGGAAGGGAGGACGAACTAAATTTGACACCCAATTTGACAAAATTGGCCGTTTTATTCAGAGCCGCATCTCGTCGAGTAAACTCGACCGTGGCGCCTAGAGGGTTAATCTCCATTTTTAACTCCTCAATGGTCTTAGGAATTCCAGAGGGCAGTGTCAATTTCACAGAGTCATTGTCTCCTAGTAGAATCCGAAACTTTGCTGAAGCACTCATTGTTTTTGTTATATCCAAAACTCTGAAGGTAGAAAGATGAGTTAAGTAGCATGTATGTACCTTTTCAATGTAACCATATGAACAGATCCAACAGTGTAATCAGAGAGAGGATAGCGATCTGCTAATTGACCTAGCTCTATAAATAAAACATCCCTAGGAGTTGGTTCAAGTTCAAATGAGCGATAGTGTTGATTGTACCAGGAATCTAACTTTCTTGCTATAAAAGCAATGCCATCATCCAGAACACATATCTGCATAATTTGAGCAAATTCTGGAAGTCCACTGACTGTTCCATGCACAATGATCATGCCCTTTGTGTACTTTATGCCATCAGAAAATACTGTCTGAGCTAAATTAATAGCAGCAGCATTTGGGTATTTCTGATTAAAGGTATGAGCAACATCCTCATTAAGAACATCAACAGGGACCGTTGAAATACGAGTAACCTCTACAGAGGATATGTCACAGCTAGGTGACTGCATAAATTGACCAACCATGAGCTGATGTTTCCTGGCCAAAGTCTTTGTGATATTTTTGAAGCAGTTTGTATGCCTAGCCACCTGTTTAAAAAAACTGTGCTTGGCTTCAAATCTCATTGTCCACACCAAGACAAGTGGACCATACAGACGAATCATTTCTGGATAATGTTCCAGAAAGTGATGCTTTGGCAATAGCCTTTTTTCTGGAAAGAGTACTTGGTATCGATTTCGGTGTTCAGATATTTTACTCTCAAAGTATGCAACAGACTCGTTAGTATGCACAGGACATACAGCAAGTTCAACGATGTCTTTCAAGAGTAGAATTACTTCCCAGGCAGGTTCATCTTCAGGTACAAGTTTTCCAACAATTAAAGGTAATAGCCGTAGCAAACACCAATTCTCGTGTGCATTTCCACCAATTGTTTTTTTCCGGACAAATGTCTGTGGAAGCACATGAGGACGGTTTGTCTTATCTCCCCACTTGAATGGAAATTCTTTAATCAGTTTGTTAAGAGAATCAAATGTGAAATATTTCTTCTTTAGAAGTATTTCAAAGCACCCTGCCAATTCAACAGGTACAATACCCTCCAGGAGATCATGGGCAACATCTGGGGGAAAGCCTGAAGTGACTTTAAAGTAAGACAGATTCTCAGCTAATGGGCACACATTCTTCACACCACAACAATGTTCTCCTTTTGCACGTGCACCTGATAAATGTACACCATGCTGCTCTTCGGATCTGAGAGGAAAAACACCATCTTTGACCTCTTTTGCCTGAATTTCAGTGCGTGTAGCAGTGCAAAACCTACAAAAGTACTCCCCCGAAAAACTCTCAACAAAACCAGCCAAAGAATGTGCTCCGAGGCTGTCTGCAGCAACATATTGCACTGTACCTTTAAGGAAAGCTCCCAGGTGACTGACAAACACCCCTTGATGCTCTAAAGTGATGAGATCAGTCACAAGAGGTTCCAAAAGTTTTTGATAGCCAAAGGTCTTCACGTCATCACTCTTGCATAACAGTGCTAGATAAATTGAGGACAATGAAGAATTACAACCTGGTGGCAAGTTTCCTAAAGTCCAATAAACTGCACAAATTTTGTGCTTTTTGCGAGAGGTACCTAATGGGTTGCACAGTTCAAAGTCATCAATGTACAGACACACAGATAGTCTAAGCTCATTGTCTGAGAAAAACTCATTATGTTGAAAGTGCTGACCATCTTTGAAAGATCTGTAAAATTCCCCATTTATGTTGTGTTGCTCGTTATGACCATCAACGACTTTACTAATTATGTCTTTCCGATTGAGTAGTTGTTGTATCGATTTTAAGATTGGCACATAGTGAAAAGAACGGTTTGTTTCTGACTGAAGAATGTATTCCACTGGATCAATGACATCAAAATTTTCCCTGTAATATTTCATGCGCTTGAAAGCAGTGGCTAAAGGGCCATCCTGTGATGTCAATTTCAACAGAGGGTTCTGCAATGATAATGAACTGAAAAGCTCTTGAACAACCTGCTGATCTACATGGAGATCATGTTTTTGAAAGGTCTCAAGAAAAACTTGAGTTGATATGGGCAATGATGCAGAATGCAAGTACTGTAAATCTGTCAGAAGTTCATCAATTGCATTGCTGGGAACATGAAAATCATTTTCCAGTTTTAGAAGAATACATGCAAATTTTCGCTCGATTATCTTAGACAAATCTTGTCCTTGTGTGCCAATTTCAACATTACTTGAAACATCTACATCAGGGGTCTCCAACCTTTTTTCATTTGAGAGCTACTTTTTAAAAATGAAAGTGGCCGAGAGCTACTCATGTAATACAATACTTAAATCTCTGAAATAATGTCTCATAACTTGCATATTAACAACTATCTAAACTATTTTATACCTAAAAGGGTTTTTGTATGCCTATGTCACCCTTAAATGTCAGAGAAAAGAACAGAATCAGAGATTATTTTTTTTATAGAAAATTGTACTTTGCATATTATATTGTAAAAACACATAATTATAGTTGATTTTATAGTTCATCATGACTAGATATGAAATGGCATGATAATTTAATTTCATTAGTGACCAAAATGATCACGGTAATCACAGAATCCTGTTCAAAAAGTACTAATACTACACAATGAAATCAATTCACTAAGTTGTATGTCGAAAACCAGCAAATAACAAATAAATCCGCATCAATATGCACTTTTTGTTTACATAAACATTAAAATAATAACATTAAAAATTATGGCTAGATTTTAAAGGAGTGTCTTGCAACATGTTATCTAGCCTACTGTACAAGTATGTACAAGTTCAAATAAAGTTTTGACAAAAAATGTTTTATAAAAATATAAACCTCACATATTTCAGCCTTTAAATCATTTTTATAAAAAGAATGAGCCAAAAAAGATAAATTACTGACTTTTACAATGCACATTAGCTTATCTTTTATTATTAAGAGTAAAATTCGATCTGATTTTCCCGTGGCGTCTGTCGTTGCTATGCAACCATGCACTGCGCTCTCCACAATGACAAAGAAGTTTTAGTAGCTAATAGATTTCCACCACCGAAAAACACTTGCTGTAGCTCTGCTACAAGATTTATTTACGGAGAAGAGAAAAACACCCGTAGTGTTTGGGTGCACCCCCATCCTTCATGTTGACTGAGCTTTCAATGTTGTTATGGAAAGGGTGAAGCTGATTGGTTGACCTGCGGTACGTTTGCGGCATACTGAATAGTTGCATTTTTTTCATCTCGCTGCACCTGGAAAAAAATAGCGCGTCGCTTTAATTATGAGCGCGCTTGCCTCGCACCTACATTTGAAATAACGAACTTGAGGACGCAAAAGACTCGATATGTGAACGGCTCCTTGACGAGCAACCTCCAATCAGGCCACGAGCTAACGTTACTGGTAGCTCGCGAGCGACGTTTGGACCCCTGAACTAGAGTAAGTCAGAGTTCACCTAAACTTATCTAAACTCATGTATAATGAACAGAAGATATTGTCATTTTTAAATATAAATATATAAATATATGCTATATAAATGCAACAGGTGTGATTGAAAAAGAATATCAACAGAATACAATTACATTTCAGACGCAGCTCACTACTGAGTTGTGCTATTTTTAGACCAGGCCTGCGGGCGACTCATGTGGTCCCTGGGGGCGACCTGGTGCCCGCGGGCACCGTGTTGGTGACCCCTGATCTACATTCTCCTCAACTGGTAATTCATTCTCATTGAATTCATCAGTGGAAATTTCAGCCCCACTTTCTATGATGACCCCTTGTTTGAAATCTTGAAGAGAATAGGGATTGTGCTTTCTATTTTTATGGGACTTGAATGTACCATACACATTTGTATGGAAAGAGCAATTCTCAAACATGCAACGCACTGTTTCATGATTTTTAAGGTGTTTGTAGATATGACAAAAGTATTCCTGTTCTGACACTATATCACAGCGAGAACACAAATGACAGTTAAATGTGGCTACACATGCAGTCTTATTAGTATGTGATCGACTTAAATGACTGTGTAGTGCATTCCAGGTTTTAAAACGGCAAGGGCAATTGGAATAAGTACATGGGAAATTATTGCTTCGACCAAAATGGCCATGCAGTAATCTGTAATGCTTCAACAATTGAGATCGTGTTTGCACTGTTATCTTACAGTCCTTACACTGCCACATGGTCTTGAAAATGTCACATAACTGATTCCAATTGAAAAAAGACTACATAGAAAAAAAAAGAAAGAAAAACAAAACTCAAAATGCATGACCAGACTCCAACAAGGATGTCATAAGGATGTCAAAAATGTGAAAAATAGTTATACATCACCTTAATTCGCAAAAGTGATTATTTAACTGGGTGTGTTTGCCTTTCACAGATCAGCAACAGCTCTACAATAAAATAAAATAAACATATATTAATAGAAAAGCAGAAAGAGTCATTAGTTGCGTTTACATGGGTAACATTACTTATTATCTGTAAGTAACCACATTTTGAGAGCTCAATCGGATAAACCTTCATGTAAACACGTACCTCTATGAATCTGATTGAGCTCAATCCGAGTGAAATTACATTCGGATTGTAAGTGGTAGTAGTGTAAACTAGGGCTGTCAACTTAAGTCGTTTAGTCGACTAATCGGTCGATGCCGTCTTGGTCGACTGACATTCTTATTGGTCGACCAGTTGCATTTTTTTTTTTTTTTTTTACCAATATAAAGAAATTTTCAATGATTTACTCCTTGATATTTATTCCTTTATAAGCAGTTATATATTACTGTATTCTAAATATAATTAGCCTATGTTTTATCCCCAACTTTAAATGCTTTAATTTACGTTATTTTGTAACAGCGCCACAGTTTAACGCACACACATAGAACACTCGGTTCGCACCACAGTCTATGGTTCGCACCTGTGGCTGGCTGCGCTGCTGCTTTGCGCTCAGTAAGATATAGGTAGCTGTATTCATTCAGTTAGAACGCTACTAGTTTTGGGTTTTATGTTTTTATCTCGATGCGGCGTGGACGCACTTGAAAAAAAAAGAGCGTGTCGCACCGCGTTGCTTCCATTATGAGCGCGCACGCCGCGCGCCTACATTTGAAATCGAACTTGAGCGCGCAAAAGACGTAAGCAGTATCTTTAACGGCTTAATCATGCTGACTCAATAGATTGTGTTTTCTTGATAGGTTTTTGTTTTTATTTGTACACTTACTCATTTGAAAATAGCCTAAATAATGTAACAAAACGAAATTAAACCTATGCGGTCCTACAATACAGCCTATGATATTATAAGGATTGGTTTTAGGCTATTTGGGTTTTTTTGTGTGTTTGTTTTAAAACGCCTGCTAGATCGGCTGGGAAAAGTTAACCATATAGCTTTGAAAGTAAAGAAGAATATACAGCTTGTATAAACGAGAGCTTTTGTTAGGATTTTTCATTATGTGGCAGATAGTTATGTTCTGCACGTTGCTTGCTTCTGACTGAGTAACTTAACTGTTTGTGCGGCCTTTACGCACGTGAAAAGATAAATTTCAATGTGATACATGCAACATAAACGCGCACATCAATCAGATTAACTTAACGTTGCTACTTTATTTTGCGTTCATGCAAACATGGAACGATTGATCGGAATGAATTAATTTCGTGTAACCGCAGCTTATGACATAAACTGACATTTTAAAGTAATAAATTTATATAGTGTACTACATATTACTTTTATTTGGGCATTATTTTTCAGGATGGCAAATGATTTAAACAAAATATTCATAACTCACAAGTCGCCAATGTCATCGTCTCCTCAACGTCCGTCTGTCTGGCTTTGGCGCTGCTGCATTTGCATACGGCGTGTGCAAAGGGACAACCTGTTTTGTTTTGTTTTTCGTGCTTGTGCGTTTCACTGAATTATGATTTGTTGACTGAACAAAAACACCTAAAGTTAAAATGACAAGACACGGCCAATTATTTAAAAATATATAAATAACTAAGTTAAACATATTTTATCCACTGAAAGAAATGACAAGACAGTAAAATAATAATAATAATAATAATAATTTTATGCACTGAAAGAAAAATGAAAACTCAACCTGCATTCCCAGACTTCTACAAAAACCCATAACGTAAAGTGCAAATACTATTTGCTACATCAGTTTATTATTTTTTGACAGCATTTATCGAGATGTCAAATTATTTCAAAATATTAATACATTACCTTACAAAGTTGCCAAAACATTCGATCTGGTTCGTCTGCCTTTCACAGCTCATCTCATCTCATCTCATCTACAATGAAAAACAGGTATATTATCTGACACAAACTGACATCTCGAAGTAATACAACTTTTATTGGCAGTATTTTTCAGGATGGAACATGATTTAAGCAAAATATTCATACCTCACAAATTAAGTCGCCAATGTCTTCATCTCCTCTCACAACAACGTTTGTCTGTCTTTGGCGTTGCTGCATTTGCATACGGTGTGTGCAAAGGGACATACTGTTTTGGTTTTCTTGTATTTGTGCGTTTCACTGAACAATGATTTGTTGACTGAACAAAAAATTCTAAAGTAAAGATGACAATACGCGGTCTTTTGTTGAAATTACTAAGTTAAATTAATTCTATGCAGTTACTTGTGTTTGTTAAGTAAAGTGAACAATAAATTATTTAGTAAAATTGACACCAACCAAGTTCATTTTTTTGAGTGTAGTCATAACCCGAGACGTTTTTCAAAGTGTTTCTAAGCTATGTATATAAATGTGTTTTTATTATTATTTGTTGTAGCTCTAGACACAGTCTAGACACAGTTGGAAGATGGACCCGTGGACATGACTGTTACAGAAGATGATGGGGAGTCAGACTTAGCAGAACTATCAAGGACAAGTTATCCAGTGCCACCTCAACAGAGATCTGCTAGCCCAACACTCTCTACAATTTCAAGATCTGACACCTCCACACCACTACAGGCCAGTCACAGGTCAAACACCCCCACACCCCATCCCAGAGTGCAAGCTCTAAAAACTGAGAATCAGCCAACAAAATAGAAGAGGAGGAGGTCAAATGATCCAACTGCAACAGAGCAACTGCTTTTGGACATTTTAACACAACCAACCATAACAACGTCACCATATATTCCCAAACCAGGAGACGAAATGTGCTACTTCGCCCTTAGTTTAGTACCTAAACTTGCAAGACTACTTCCCAGGAACCAGACAAGGGCTCAGGATTACATACTGACTTACCTGTCAGAACTAGAAGCAGAAGAATGCAACAAAGCCACACTACAACCCAAACATTCACAAGCAGTCAGCAGCCACACAGTTCAGGATTTCATAAATACCACCCAACCCCCACTAACCATTAAAGGGTTAGTTCACCCCAAAATGAAAATTCTGTCAGTAATTACTCACCCTCATGTTGTTCCAACCCCGTAAGACTTTCATTCATCTTCGGAACACAAATTAAGATATTTAGATATTGAGATATTGATTAAATCTGAGAGCTGGATCCCTCCTCCATAGGCTTCTTAAGAGATCGAAACTAGCGGGCCCAAAAGTTATGAAAGACATAGTTAAAATAGTCCGAGTGACTACAGTGGCTCAATCTTAAGTTTATCAAGCAACGAGAATACTTTTTGTGCGCAAAAAACAAACAAGAATAACGACTTTATTCAACTATTCATTTCCTTCTCTGTTGGTCTCGAGATTTCACGTAGTGATATTGTGCAAAGCTTCTAGGTTGTACGTTCTAGTGAATGTAAACTCAGCTGTCATAACAAGCAGCAGGAGAGCACCTTGTTAACCTCGTGGTATACTGCATGCTCAAAACATCAGCTCATAGCATTGTTTATTTACTCACATGGCACTTATCTTTTTATTAACAGGCCAAAGAAAAGGACTCACTGTGGATGAAGACTTTTTCTGTAGGACTAGGGCTGGGCGATATGGCCAAAAAATCATATCTCGGTATTTTTTGGTGAAATGGCGATATATGATATACACTCACCGGCCACTTTATTAGGTACACCTGTCCAACTGCTCGTTAACACTTAATTTCTAAGCAGCCAATCACATGGCGGCAACTCAGTGCATTTAGGCATGTAGACATGGTCAAGACAATCTCCTGCAGTTCAAACCGAGCATCAGTATGGGGAAGAAAGTTGATTTGAGTGACTTTGAACGTGGCATGGTTGTTGGTGCCAGAAGGGCTGGTCTGAGTATTTCAGAAACTGCTAATCTACTGGGATTTTCACGCACAACCATCTCTAGGGTTTACAGAGAATGGTCCGAAAAAGAAAAAACATCCAGTGAGCGGCAGTTCTGTGGGCGGAAATGCCTTGTTGATGCCAGAGGTCAGAGGAGAATGGCCAGACTGGTTCGAGCTGATAGAAGGGCAACAGTGACTGAAATAACCACTCGTTACAACCGAGGTATGCAGCAAAGCATTTGTGAAGCCACAACACGCACAACCTTGAGGCTGATGGGCTACAACAGCAGAAGACTCCACCGGGTACCACTCATCTCCACTACAAATAGGAAAAAGAGGCTACAATTTGCAAGAGCTCACCAAAATTGAACAGTTGAAGACTGGAAAAATGTTGCCTGGTCTGATGAGTCTCGATTTCTGTTGAGACATTCAGATGTTAGAGTCAGAATTTGGCGTAAACAGAATGAGAACATGGAACCATCATGCCTTGTTACCACTGTGCAGGCTGGTGGTGGTGGTGTAATGGTGTGGGGGATGTTTTCCTGGCACACTTTAGGCCCCTTAGTGCCAATTGGGCATCGTTTAAATGCCACGGCCTACCTGAGCATTGTTTCTGACCATGTCCATCCCTTTATGGCCACCATGTACCCATCCTCTGATGGCTACTTCCACCATGTCACAAAGCTCTAATCATTTCAAATTGGTTTCTTGAACATGACAATGAGTTCACTGTACTAAAATGGCCTCCACAGTCACCAGATCTCAACCCAATAGAGCATCTTTGGGATGTGGTGGAACGGGAGATTCGCATCATGGATGTGCAGCCGACAAATCTGCGGCAACTGTGTGATGCCATCATGTCAATATGGACCAAAGTCCCTGAGGAATGCTTCCAGCACCTTGTTGAATCTATGCCACGAAGAATTGAGGCAGTTCTGAAGGCAAAAGGGGGTCCAACCCGTTACTAGCATGGGGTACCTAATAAAGTGGCCGGTGAGTGTATATCTCGGTACTTTCTACGTTTTTCCTATTTGGATAAAGAAAATCTTTTATTTATTTATTTATTTATTTTATTTTTTTAAATGTTGATATTGAAGGATATGGAAACAAATATAGTGAATGTAATGTAGACTATGCAATATATTATGTGCAAAAAGGTAGTTAAAATCACATTACATTCTAAAATTGTAAGTCAAAGCCTTATGCGAGATTTCACAACCACCTTTATTAATGCAGTTATGATCAAAATAACATGCAAAACAGGGTTTTCCTCCTTGTTTAAAATTATACAGCTGCACAACATATAAACCTGTGGAAAAACAAAATCTATATTACACAACAGATCTATTGTTATGATGATGAGAAGGAGAACCCAGGCGCAGACGAAATGCAGACACTAAACATTTATTATGACACTAACAGAAAACAAAAACCCACGAGGGGGCAAAACAGAGACAATACAAATGAGAGATAACTAGAAAACACTTGACAAGACTGAGAGTAAATACAAAATTCAAGATCTGCAGTAAGTAAAGTCATTGAACTCCAAATTTGTGTCTGTGGCTGGAGCAAGGCGACAACGGTCAGGGGTTTGAAGGTTCATCAAGGGAAAATGAAATGCTTGAGGGAGAAGGGACAAGGGCCTCGCATTGATCAGTACTTCTTACGAAGTCAGTCAAGTCAGTCGAATGAAATCCAGCGACAGGAAGCAAACCACAGCTCGCAGGATATCAGCACCCCTGTCATTGACGAAAGGAGGGCTTGCACAGTTAGTGATGAACATATTCATACTTGTGAACCCTGTCAGGCTAACCAGCATAAGAGAGAAAAGAACCTCAACGAGCATAGGCCTGGAGTTAGATGGCCAAGAGCTTGTGAGAAAACTGCATGGGACACGGTAAACACAGATCAATGCTTTGCATTGGAAAGATTAACTGGTACAGTTGAAAAGAAGCTGGATAAATTTGGGGACATCATTTGGGTGTGGAAAAAAGGAAGGAAAAAGTACAAACTACTCCTGGAATGTCTAGACGGCAGCAGAAAATTGAAGGGTTAGTTAGAGAAAGGAGACAGCTGAGGAAGCAATGGAAAAGAGCAGAACAAAGTCAGAAGGAGGGACTCAATCTCTTACAAAGGGCCATAAAAGATAAGCTGGCAACATTACGCAGAGCTGAGCGCCTACGGAAACGCTACAAAAAGAAGGAACGTGCGAGGGCTAATTTCTATAAAGACCCATTCAAATTCGTAAAGAAGTTATTCACCAGTGAGAAGAATGGCACTTTAAAAACATCTAGGATTGAGCTAGAGAGATATTTGGAGGACACGCATACAGATGCAAAAAGGCATGAGCCTATGTCAATTCCATCAGACATACCACCTATCAACCCACCAGAATACCAAATGGAGGTCTGTGCACCTAAGTGGAAAGAGGTAGAGCAGGCTGTGAGAAAGGCAAGGGCTTCATCATCTCCAGGGCCTAATGGAGTTCCGTACAGAGTGTACAAGAGTGCTTCAGGAGTTCTGCGAATTCTGTGGAAATTGATAAAAGTGGCATGGGAAAAACAGGTTGTACCTAGAGCATGGCGCAGAGCAGGTGGAGTCTTTATACCTAAAGAAAAAGATGCTACAAGCATCAGTCAGTTTCGTCCTATTTCACTATTAAACGTTGAGGGTAAGATTTTCTTCAGCATTATTGCCCAGAGATTGTCCACCTACCTGTTAAAGAATGGCTTCATTGACACCTCAGTTCAAAAAGCGGGCATTCCAGGGTTCTCAGGATGCTTAGAACACATCAATGTTATCTGGCAACGAATTCAGTCAGCTAAAAAGGAGAGGAAGGAGCTCCATGTGACATTCCTGGATTTGGCTAATGCATATGGTTCAGTGCCACATGAGCTTCTTTGGGCAGCATTTGATTTTTTCAGAGTACCAATGTCAATAACAAATTTAGTGAAAACCTATTTTGGAGATTTGCTAATCAGTTTCTCAACTCCAAAATTCAGCACTGCATGGCAATGCCTAGAGGTTGGAATAATGGCAGGATGCACCATTTCTCCACTGGCTTTTACCATGGCGATGGAAGTAATCATGAGGGCATCAAGATGGGTAGTAGGAGGAGAGCGCTTGGCTTCTGGGATGCGACTACCACCAATCAGAGCATACATGGATGACATGACAACCATGACTACAACAGTAGCCTGCACTAATCGGTTATTGGGGAAGTTAACAGATAATATTGAATGGGCACGAATGAAATTTAAGCCCTCTAAATCAAGGAGCATCTCGATAGTTAAAGGAAAGGTAGTAGATAAAACATTCTTCATTAATGGTGAGGCAATACCAACAGTTTCTGAGAAGCCAGTGAAGAGTCTTGGGAGATGGTACGATGGGGATCTAAAGGACACAGTTCGGGTGGGAGAAGTTAGACGACAAGCAGTGGAAGGGTTGAAGAGCATAAACAGCTGTGCTCTACCTGGTAAACTAAAACTCTGGTGCTTTCAGTTTGGTCTACTGCCGAGGTTGCTGTGGCCACTGACCGTGTACGACGTTTCTTTGACAACAGTGGATAAGCTGGAAGCGTTGATAAGTTCATACATCAGGAAATGGTTGGGAGTTCCACGCTGCCTCAGCAGAGTAGGACTTTATAGTAAAGGAATATTGCAGCTGCCAGTCTCTGCTTTAACCGAGGAGTTCAAGTGTGCCAAGGTCAGACTGGAAATGACCTTAGTAGAGTCACGCGACAAATGTGTAAGGGAGGCAGCCCCTGTGTTAAAAACTGGTAGAAAGTGGTCAGCAAAGAAATCTGTAGTAGAGGCAAAGGCTGCCCTTCAAATTAGGGATATCGTGGGACAGGTACAGCATGGAAGAGGGGGTTTTGGGCTCAGTTTAGCTCCTCCTAAATGGCACAAGGCAGGCCCAGCTCAAAGGAGGAAGCTGGTAGTCAACGAGGTGCGACAGCAGGAGGAGAGGATGAGGTGTATAAAGGCCATTTCCCAGGCCAAGCAGGGAGAGTGGATGAGATGGGAGAGTGTGGAACAACGTAAGATGGGCTGGCAAGACCTTTGGTCAATGGAAGAGAGTAGGATCAGTTTCCTTATTAGGTCAACATATGATGTTCTCCCATCACCGCAGAACCTAAACCTCTGGGTAGGAGAGGATCCCTCTTGTCCTTTGTGTTCATCACCTGCCACATTAAGGCACATTTTGACAGGATGTAAGGTGGCTCTTAGCCAAGGTCGGTTTACTTGGCGCCATGACCAAGTACTGCGATGTTTGGCTTTAGCATTAGAAGGCAAGCGTAACATGACCAATAAGTTGCCACCTGTTCTAGCAAAACATTACACGCAGAAGACAATATTCCTCCGCCCAGGCGAGCAACCACCAAGAAAAGGTGTTAACACCAATTCTCGCCCAGGACAACTGGAAGCGGCTAGGGACTGGAAGATGCTGGCTGATCTTGACCAACGGCTTATTTTTCCACCTGAGATTGCCACCACTAACCTACGACCAGATATTGTTTTGTGGTCTGGATCAGCACGCATTGTTCAACTGATAGAGTTAACAGTGCCATGGGAGGATGCGGTAGATGAGGCATATGAGAGGAAGAAACTGCGGTATGCTCATCTGGCCACTGAAGCAGAACAGCGAGGATGGAGAGTCCAGGTTTATCCAGTGGAAGTGGGTTGTCGAGGTTTTGTGGCACACTCTACAACCCGGTTCCTCAGAGACATCGGATTCAGCGGCCAAGAGTTGCGTCGCACAGTAAAGAACTTATCTGAAGCAGCAGAAAGGAGCAGCAACTGGCTGTGGTTGAGATGGAAATATTCTAGCTGGCTGTGTACAGGCCGCCACGCTACAGTTTCGTAGAATTCTTGAAAACTTGAAGAGTCTGTTGGTTTGTTTGTATACGTTCCTGTGGATATTGCGTGAATGACGGGTGGTTGGGCAGATATTGTGTTTTGCGGTAGGTGGTATGCCATACGGAACCGTTGTCCACTGAAACTGCATATTAACGCACCAGTGGGGCTCGACAGCCTTAGTCAACGGGTTGGCGCGTATGGTTGGGTTGCGGAGAGATTGTGAGATAGTGGTTAGGTCTCAGCAGCAGGAGGGATGTAGAGGTCAGTAAGCTGGGCTGAGTTGAGTGGGGGACGGAGGGGGGTGACTCTGGGACGCCAGAGTCACTGTCGAGCCCTCTTGAGGTGTCGTGGGCTAGTCGACGAAACACTGAGGACGGAAGGTGCCCACTTGAAGACCCTAGAGATGTCCCCTACTCGGCTCAATCCAGACGGTTGTCGTGCTGGTCCTGTAGTTGCAGCCGTCGCGTGCGCTGACGCGCCAAGTACACTGCTGCCGTTAACGCCGGACAGAAGGGGAGTCACACCACCTTATGGAAAGAAGCGTAAATGGATGGAGAAGCATAGTTTACTGTAAAGCTACGTCTTAGTTTTGCTTATCTTGGCGAAAGCCGAGTACAAATCAGCATGAAGTTTTAACATCTACTCTCGTGTAATGGAAATCAAGATTAAGAACAATTCAAGACTTTCTTATTAAACAAGGTACTCACAAGGTGAATCACTCAATGAGAAACAATGAACCAGCACAGGACAGCAAACACAAGGGGATTAAATAGGGGAACACTAATGACAAAGACAGGTGAAGCTGACTAGACAATGACAAGACGGGGATAACAAGGGACGGGGATAACAAGGGGCGGGGTAACGTAACGAGACAACACAAGCACATGGTCCAAACAATTGGCCATGCGCTTATACACAAAACATGATTCCGTCATGATCCTGCCTTACGACCAGGGAAAATCAAGGACACTAAGGCAGAATTATGACAGAACACCCACCTTAAGGAGCGGCTTCCAGACGCTCCTCAAGGGGACATTAAACACGGGACATGACAGACTGTGACAAAGACACAAACCAACAAAACATGACAAAAACTAACAAAGGCAGACAAGAAAATACAACGACAGGGTTGGGATTGAACAATAAAACAACAAACATGGCAGAGGAGGTGGAGGAATAACAGAGTTCATGGGGGGTGGCCCAGGGTAGATGGGTGTGCTGGGGGTCTTAGGTCCACGGGATGAGGGCGGGGAATGAGGAATCCGGGCAGACTTGGAGGGGGACACACGAGGAGGGAACTTGGGCGAAACAGTACGGGGTCTAGTGGCGACAGGGGAAACAGTCCGGGGACTAGTGGCGACAGGGGCGAACGGGGAAACAGTGCGGGAATTAGTGGAGACAGGGGCGACCAGGAAGACAGACTGGGATACTGCATTGTTGGCGGCAGCAACAGACTCAGACACAGAGGACACAGAGGATGAGGAAACAGGACTCATGATGGGGGACATGGCAGGTGAAGGGGCAGGACTGGGTGCAGCGCTCTCAGTGGCAGATACGGGTGCTGCGCTCTCTGTGGCAGGCTTGGGTGCAACGCTCACAGGGACAGGATCGGGTGCAGCGCTCACAGGGACGGTGGGCTTGGGACAGGACATGGAAGGTAAGATGGGAACCTCTAGGATCCGGGTCAGGCTCTGGAGGTACTCAGACAATGTTCTGGCAGCCACGACTACAGGCATTTCATGTTGCACAGAAACAGACTGCAGAACTGCATCAGCGGCCAGATCGGCCGCGGCTCTCACGGCTGGCATCACTGTAACAGACTTCGCCCTCTCAACCGCAGGCTCAGGAATCATACTTCCAGCAGCAGGTACAGGACAAGCGCTCACAGTTGCAACCTCAGGAACAGCGGTCACAGCAGACTCAGGAACAGCGCTTAGCGTTGCAGCTTCCGGAACAGCGCTCTCAGCCGCAGACTCTGGAACAACGCTTATAGTTGTAGCCTCAGGAACAGCGGTCGCGGCTACAGAGTCTGGAATAGCACTTACTGTTGCAGCCTCAGGAACAGCGCTCGTGGCTGCAGAGTCAGGAACAGTGCTTCTAGTAGCAGCGGCGGGTTGAGAAACCATCGCGGACTCAGAAGAAGACGGCGATGGGGAACAGGAAGCTCCCTTCTTCCTCCTCTTTCTCTTTGGCCGCGGGGCAATGGTCACAGCAGGACTCGTGATCGGCTGGCCGGGCTCCGCGGAAGACAAAACAGGAACTGGGAAGACCATCTCTGGTTGGGTAAGCTCAAAAGAAGATGATTTTGAAGGGGAATCCCACGAAACCCGTCTCCCTCGTTTACCACGGAGGTCAGCAGGTGCAGAAGACGCCTCTGGAGTCGAAATGGGATGAGTCTGGTTTCCAAGCGTCACGACGCCTATCATACGACCCTCCGGGATCACCGGTAGACAAGCAGAGGGTGGAGAGCCCGAGGAAGAAGCCTGCGGATCCTCCCGGGAAAAAAGATCCCAGAGGCGGGCATAATCTCTCAGGATCCGCTCACCCTGGGACAGGACTGGGCAGTTGATCCGTTCTCCGTTGATGGGTGCAGGCAACCAGTATCGCTCACGGAACTCCGATTGGAGCAGGGAAGGCATACTGTCTGCTGGGTTCCTTATTGGCCGGTTCATTCTGTTATGATGATGAGGAAGGAGAACCCAGGCGCAGACGAAATGCAGACACTAAACATTTATTATGACACTAACAGAAAACAAAAACCCACGAGGGGGCAAAACAGAGACAATACAAACGAGAGATAACTAGAAAACACTTGACAAGACTAGATTGAGAGTAAATACAAGATTAAGAACAATACAAGACTTTCTTCTTAAACAAGGTACTCACAAGGTGAATCACTCAATGAGAAACAATGAACCGGCACAGGACAGCAAACATATAATAATAAATTTATTTTGTATAGCGCCTTTAAAAGTTGCTTTCTCAAAGCGCTTTACAGACAAGCATAACAACAGAAAGAAATGCTACACACTTTAAACACAAAAATAATCAGGTAAAATAGTCAGGTAAAAGCAATCCTAAAATAAAATGTTTTAAGAAGGGATTTAATAAGGGGATTAAATAGGTGAACACTAATGACAAAGACAGGTGAAGCTGACTAGACAATAATGACAAGACGGGGATAACAAGGGGCGGGGTAACGTAACGAGACAACACAAGCACATGGTCCAAACAATTGGCCATGCGCTTATACACAAAACATGATTCCGTCATGATCCTGCCTTACGACCAGGGAAAATCAAGGACACTAAGGCAGAATCATGACATCTATCTCTGGAAATGTGCAAAAACAGCTGATTAAATTAAATGGCTGAAATTCCTCCTGTATTACTAAATACACAGGTTGCTGTGCTCTGCTTGAAAAAGCAAGCCAATGACTTCTTCTTCTGGAGAAGAAGATCACCCTGATCAGCCAGCAGAGATTCTGCCTCTAAGACAGCTTATTTTTTCACTGCATCAATCTTATCACTTGGTATGTATTTGTCCCTGAACCGTTGATCCACAAGTGAGGCCATGTCCAACAGGTCACTAGTTGCTGGGTCAGCATACTTGGCATTAAGATAATCAACAATGCAGGTCTTGATTGATTTGCACAGCTCGCTGTCACCCTCTTCATGTGCCGGGAGACACGTGTTGAAAAGGTGAAGAACAGGTCTGATATATGAGATGGTGACATACTCCTCACCAGACAGAGCATCTGTGAAGTCCTGAAGGGGTTTCAGAGCCTTTTGGATTGACTCCAGGACCTCAATGTCCTGCCATGTAGGAGAAAGATGTCTGGACTTTTTGTCAGCAGACAAGACTCTGCTGCTCCAGGAACCTCTCAATCATTTGCTTCTATGATCCCCAGCGTGTGGCTGATTCAGTGATGAGCTGGTGAGCTAGCAGACCAAGCTGAATCTGGACCTTCAGCAAGCTCTCTTCTCTTCCTCCAGCTATAGGAGAAGCTGCTGACAATTTTCTTACACAGAGAAATGACCCGGGTGATGCGGTTGTCATTCATACCATGCCCTTAAAACAAAAGAAATAATTGAATAAAATGACAAATAAAAAATAACCAAACATTGGAGGCAAGTATGAAATGCACAGCATTCTATATCACAACTATAGTAATGTTATGGGCAAATAATTTTTTAACTAATTGAGCTGTACAGCAGTTTATAAACAACAATTACAGCAGTTGTATATGCATTTGTAGTCACACATTTACATTTATATATTGTATATCTGATTTAACAAAGTAATGCAAACATCAGAGATATGCAAGTGAGAGGTTATACATATCTTTTGCTTTACTTTTGTTAAAAAAAAATCATCACCTGTTTAATATAGATTTGTGTGATTAAACTACTACATGTTTAAAACTACTACTACATTGCTTTAACATTTCAAATATTTTTTATTATACCGGTTAGGAATACTAAGCAGTTACTACTGCAAACAATTATTTTACTAAAGACAATATGCTTCACAAGTTCAAAACATTTTTTTTTCTGAATCAAATACAAACTTAGCACTTACCAATGGCCAGATGAAGTCGGTGACCAAAGCACTGCATCCTCAGCCACTTCTGCAGTTCCACCGCTTTGATAACGTTGCTGCCATTGTCGGTCGTTATAGCAACCAGTCCCTTTTCGTTGAGCTTCCAGTTCGTAAGTGCATCTTGCAGGGCTTCAGCTATATGCTCCCCAGTATTTCCCAGTCTTCAATAAAATGTATTGTCAAACTCATATATGGCTCGCATGTCCTGCTTGACCATAAATCAGTTGTCAGCGCAAAATAAGTCACTTTTGCGAGCCGGTCAGAAAGCTTTCGTCTGACCTCTGTGTACATTTCTGGCAGAGCTTTAGTTGAAAAGTATGTAAGAAATTGTAGTCTGCCTCGACCCAGATTCCACTCCCAAATATATTTTAGGGTGAGCTCATCCCCAAAATGGCTTAATTATCATAGATATGAATGAAGTGAAGTTGATCACATCATGAGCAAATAATAGTCAATTTTAGAATGGGAATGGGTGTGGGACACCGAGAACCTTCTCAGACAATGGGGTGTCTCAACTTCATTAACATACAGAATACAGCTGTTACAACAAGAGCAACTTAATTTACATTAAGAGTGGTAAACTGTAACAGGATAAAAGGTTTAAGATTTGGATGTTCTGGGTTCATTCTGACGCCGGTGAACCCAAGGTGCTTTGTGTACCTTGCCACTGCTATGCTGTAATAAACTTCATTTTTGAGATCTTCGACGTCCACATCATTTTTTTCTTACAAGTACTTGCAACTGGGTAACTGATATCTGGGGTCAATGGTTTTTAGCAGCGTTTTATAACCGTCCTGTTCAACTGTTGCAACAGGAACCATATCTTTTGCGATGTGGAAAGCTACCGGCTTAGTAATATCGCACCAGGCACACTGCGGGTAAAAGAAGCTTCCAAAGGGCTTTGTTTTGGGACAGAAAACTTTTCGGGCTGCTTAGTCTTCGTGGCTGAGGTTGTAGCAGACGAAGCGCGAAGGTTTAAACACTCATCGTACTGCACTTTATGGTGACGTTGTAAGTGGTGGAAGAGATTTGATCTGCTTCCACTTTTTGACACGATCGTTTTATGGCATTCTTTACAGATAGCTTGGTTTTGCTGTTCATCGGATCTTTTAAATCCGAACCATCTCCAAATTAACGAACCAGTTTTTCTTTTTACAAACCAGATCGTCTTCGGATGGTCTGATCGTCGCTGTGTTTTCCTCCATGTTGTCAGGCGAACTTGTGTGATGGAGTGGGAGTGGTCCGGTTCACGCGTGTTGACTGAAGCATGAGCGGGGGAGGGTCGCATCAAACCATATCGATATAGACGATATTGTCTCATCCCGTATCACGTTGAGAAAAAATATCGATATATTGTCAAATTTGGTATACTGCCCAGCCCTATGTATAGTCAGGTCCGAATCTTCAAGATTGTGTAACCCTGTAGGCATTTTTTAAGGAAAAGTTGTTATACCACATTTTTTTAAAGTTCAATGTCTCCTGAATAAGGATCCACCGTATAACATTGAAATAAGGGTCCAATTTTCTTGTAATTGTTATTGAAACAATAGGTTCATTATTCACAGCCGAAACACTACAGGTGGATAGGGGAAAATTTTTAAGTTATAGATATCACCATAAAACTTTTCCAGTTTTTTTACTTACATAGAGACAAACATTTTTTGTATTAAAAGTTTTCTGAAATGTCATGTTTACATATGCAAATGAGGCATTATCTATTTAAGTATGTGCTAATTTACATAATCTAAACTGTTATATCGGAATTCGCCTTTGGCTAAGCCACACCCTAGAATGTAGATTGACCAATCACAGCGCAACCAAGAACGAGCTCCCACAGTTGTCTGACACTTAGCCAAAGGCTAATTGAAATGCACAGACTCGAGTAGACAAAGTGTAGTGAAATTAACTCTCTGGGGTCGGCGGTCTCGCCGGCGATACCAGCTCACTTTTTTCCTTATCAGTGCAAAAGAGACTCAAATTACTCTGTTAATTTTGATCTTACATATAAGTGTTGTACATCATTCGATCCTGTTAAGTTTGTATTTTTTTTGTGGAACCTCATAATAAAAACAAAGTGTTGTGCTTTTCGCCTAATAAAGAAAAATAAACATGATGCGCGCTCTGCGTTCTCTCTGTCAGTGAAGTCCATTCTGAAACGCGTCCGAAAAATCATCTGTAACTCTGCAAATACTCAGTCAAACAGGTATACAGGCACACAGGCATGAAGCCTGAATTATCTTCTTTTAAATGAAGTAATTTATATAAAAAAAATGTTTTCTCATATTATGTAATCTGTACGAAAAGAGAGAGATGATAGTCGTTCTCGTCTCAGCTCATTAAAGTTAATTTGACCACGCCCACGGAGCGCGCGCTCTATTCAAACACAAATGCGATCCACGCCCACATCAGCTGGATAACCCACGAAAGAGACTCAGATTTACGACGCTGTGAGGAATAATAGTTCTATCTTAATAATAATCCTGGAAAAAATTACCTCAGAAGTAGGCTACAGGTAGTTTCATTTGGAGGAGCAACGGATCCAGCCGAGGAAATAGGTACATTCTTTATTTTCAAGTGCTTTGTGCTAATCGCGATATGGAATAGTGTCTGTAAACAAAAAGACTGTTTGAATCGCGTTTTTGTGTGTGAATGAATGAACAGCTTTTACCTAACTATATTCCAATACTGAGATGAGTAAAAATCAACTGAAATATGTTGAAATAAAATATTTTTGTATAAGCAACGTATTAAACTGCAAATTAACATTTATATGTCCTAATCATAAAAACGATGTGTTACATATGAAAGACAAGATGTCGTTTTTACTGTAAAATACTGCCACATCAAATAAGCTTGTTTGCTAAGATGTTATTATAGTGTTTGTTCGATTGTAAGCTATATTCAAACTAATTAATCCGCAACTGTGAAATATGTATGATAAAATGTATACTTTAGTATATAATACAAAGAAAGATTACATTTGAAATATAGTTAAAATTTTAATTGTTGTTGTAATTGTAACCTTTTTATTAAAATAGCAAAAATATATGTAGGCTACATATAAATAAATCTTAGGTAAATCTTAAAAGCTCAATATAAGCCTCCTCTTTAAATTATTTGTATTGTGTTTTATTAGTGACACATTTGGGATATATTCCCAAACTTTCTGTAAAAACAGTTTGATAATTAACTGCACAATTACTAGAAATTTTTACATTTGATATTATACAATTTGAAAGCACAATTTGAAAAATAAATAAATAATTGGAACTGTGAACCAATTTTGTATTATATAGGCATATATATCTATATATATATCTATATATATATCTATATATATATATATATATATATATATATATTGTCATTGCATTCTTGTGGCTCAGTGACACACCTGAATGAAAGGGTCATTAGTATGCAGCCCCATTATGCGCTCATTATGCGGGCCCATTGTCTTCTCAGGTGTGAATCACAGCAGGTCACACCCCTGCGCATATTGCATTTCCAAACAAAAAGTGTCATTTTTAAATTTAAACCAATCTATTGTTTTACGGAATGATAAGACAGGATGATTTTCAGATCATTTTGAAGAAAAAACTCTAGGCGACAACATCCATTAGTCAAAAGTCTTGTGGACAGATATTTAGTATGTGTTTTGTGGCCTTATTTCAGAAACTTTAAGTTTTAGTTTTTTCAATAACCACGCATAAACAATATTCTCTCAAAAATACAAAAATGTACATACATGTTGATAACACATTATGGTAGCCCCGTGTGTGCTAAATAGAGTGTAATTACACCTTTGCCAGTAATATGTTTATAAGCAACTGAAAAAAGCACAAATGTCAAAGTATGTCAAAACATCTCAAGGACCCAAAAAACACCTTGGACCCCAGAGGGTTAACAGTTGTGCTTTGTATTGTTGTGTATTTTCTTTGCACTGATCTGAAGGAATACAAGTTAAGGAAGCAAAATAACACAAAATCTCAATTGACCACTGCATAAAAAAACAACAACAGTGTTAACAACAATACTGTTGTGCTGAGATGTAAACATGTGGCCAGAAAACTAGGGCAGCATCACATTGTTATCACAGTGGATGAAGCATTGTTCTGTAAATTGATGGAGTTGAAGTGGGCAAATGATGACTATCTGGATTGCCTTGTTGTCAGATTAGGTGGCCTGCACATTGCCCTAAAATTCATGGAAGTCATCGGCAAGCACGTCCAATCATCTGGATTGTTGGAAGCATGGGTTGAAGGCAACCTACTAGGCCCCAAAACTGCAGAGCAAGTTATGGCAGGGAAGTCTTACAACAAAGGAATTAGAGCCCACAAAATCACTCTGCAGGCCATGTGGAGGATTCTGTTGCCTCAGCTGCTTAGCTTTCTGGAAGACAGGAATCGTGACCTTAACAAACTACTAGATAAGACAAAGAACAGCCCTGTAGAAGATCTTGTGACATTGCTTGCTTCTGAAGAATTTCAAGCAGTCACAGAGGCCTACATTAAAGCCAACAACAACCCAAACTTCATGTTTTGGTGGGGCTACATGAAGATGGTTCACATTCTTCTATTTTTCATTCGCGCACAGAGGGACGGAATCTGGGACCTGCACCTTTGTGCATTCCAGCAGATGTTGCCCTATTTAATGCTGTATAACCACATCAACTATGCTCGGTGGGGGACCATCTACCTGAACGAGATGCACCAACTTCCACAGCCTGTAAAGAAGTAGGTTGGGGCTGGAAACTTTGTAGTCAAGCGCTCTTTACATCGCTTCAACCAAGTGGATCCCGATCATAGTCAGGGGTGGCTAGGCTGTATTGGAAAAAAGGGAGGAGGAATTGTTGGTATCACAAAGACATCTTCAGCTCTTGGCAGATGGGCTCTGTCTTTCAACTTCCGATCCCATCTTGCCCATGACACAAAAGTTGCTTTTGGTCTGGATACAGATGATACATCCACAATGAAACCACAAAAGGCAGAATGAAATGGGACTCAATAGATGAAGATGCTTTGCTTGCAGTATTGCAGAGATTTGGTCTCTTTTCGGCTAACCTGCCCCAGATATTGCAAACAAAGACTTTACCACCCATGATATTGAAGATGAGCTGTTGACAGCTACACAGAAAAGGCAAAGTCAACTGGATACATTTGTAGAGGAGAGGCTGTTGCCATCTGAGGGGAGAAGAGTCACTTTCAGGAACAAACTGAAAAAGAACAAATATTTGACTTTTGCTTCCCTGTTTGAAGTTCAACAGTCAGACCCAATCACTGGGAAGGCAAAAACTGTCAAGGCAGACAGAAACATTCTACAGCGCCTCATTGCTGCATATGAGGCAGGACGCCCAGTCAACCTCAAAAGCATGAACTATTCGTTGTACCTCTGTCCTTGGCAGAAGTTAATGGGCAGCTTCGTTCAGGTTCAAAGGCGATACTTGCTAAGGTCACCACCTTGGTGCCACAGACCTACAAGACGAATCAATGCTTATTGTTGATGGTCAAGCTTTGGTCATTGCTATTGGGAAGCCACAAGAAGCAAAGACTTTTGGAGACCTGGCAGACATCTTTGTGGAAACTGTTCTCCGAAGTGGAGCACAGTTCCAGCGAATTGATGTTCTGTTTGATCACTACCACACACACACACTCAATCAAGAGTGGAACAAAAGGCGTGGAAGAGGCTTGGTAGCAATCAGAAGACCAGTTGAGGGAAGAGATTTACCTCTTCCCACAAAATGGGAGAACTTTATTGCTCACGAGGACAACAAGGCAGACCTTGCTCGCTTTCTATCACAACAGCTGATTGTGAGAGCAGCAGACACCAAGATTATAGTTGCTGCAGGTGGCTTTAGCGATGAAGAGAGGGTTGAAGCATCTAACACAACCCTTAACACTGACAGCTTGGAAGCTCAACATGAAGAAGCAGACACAAGAATTATCCTTCACTGCATCAGAAGCAAAGCGTCAAAAATTGTTGTCTCTGCAAGAGACACCGACATCTTGGTACTGCTGATTGCCCACTTCCACATAATGCCATGCCAAAAGATCTGAAGACAGGTACAGCAAATGAGAGAAAGTACGTCCCAGTTCATGCTGTAGTGGAACAACTGCAGATGGAGCCACAGGTCCTCGAGCTACTTCCTGGTTTCCATGCACTCACTGGGAGTGACTCAACTTCATACATTGCAGGACATTCAAAGAAGACATGCTGGGAAGTTTTCATAGAGTATTCACATCTACTAACGGGGCTTGGCGAAGGTCCTGAACTGAGTGACCACACCATTCAGAATGCAGAACAGTTTTTCTGCAAACTCTATGGTGTAAAGGATGCTGATAACATCAATGAAGTTCGAGCAAGCATGTTTGTCAAGGGCATGACAATAGAAAGACTGCCCCCAACCAGAGACGCTCTCTACTTCCACATTCAGCGCTCTCACTTCCAGCCATTAGGCAGCCATTTTGTTTGTATTGTTTATGCCAAAACAGTGATGTTTACAACTTGTTATACGGCAGAAATGGATTCAGCACCTAAAAATCATATAGAAACAACACTTGAAGTACTTTTCCTCAAAAATGCCTACTGCATCTCATCCAGGGCTATTTATCTATTTTGGGACTCGACTAGTAGGACCAAACAGCACTTCGAACAGGTAAGATGTATTCCAAAGAATTTAACAAATACAGGAAATTTGTGCAATAGAAGTAGGCATGTTTTTGTAACTGAGAGTAGAGTTATTAAACCAACATGACCATGAATTCTTTGAGGTTTTAAAGATGTCCCGTAAGAGACCTTTGCCAGGACAAAAGCGAAATCTTTTATTTTATTTAAAGAACCAGCCAAGTGAGAAAAGACAGACAAACACACTGACAGAACAGCCAGAACGACTGTTAGAAACGACAGGACAGACAGAGGAGCAACACACAGGACAGAGAGAGCAGGAGACAGGACAGACTGACAAACACGTAGAGGAGCAACACACAGAACAGATAGAAGCACACGCAGAGGAGCAACAGACAGGACAAATAGAACGACCAACAGGGCAGATGGAAGAAGACACAGAAGGACAGACAGAAGAGATCCCCCCCCCCCCCAATCCAACAGCAGGGCCAGAAGAGTCGTGCTCTGGCTGGAGCAGCAACATATACAGTAGATCCATTTTCAAAAATGAGTGGACCTCTTTATGGCCATTTATAACCAGAGGGAGCCTCAACACGCACTAATGGTGTGCAGTCTGCCATATTGAAAACTCATGTTGCCACCGGGGTGTGGCAGATGTAGTGCGCCACATAAAAAGCAAAGGCCACCAAGAAAAGCAACCGGTTCTCCAGTCCACAGCCACAATATCCCAATATGCAATGCCGGTTCCCTTTGTTGGGGGGATGTCTGCACAAGAGGTTAATGTATGATATGTGTAATGGTCCTGTAAAGGTTCAGTCAAGAGTTTTGTGTTTACTGTTGATCACAGTAAAGTCATAGTTGATAGTTTTGACTAATTTGTGGTTTGTATTTCAGTGTAGTACAGTCCAGTTTTCTTAATTTGTTAAGATCTTAGTTGCTGAATGTGTTTTTTACCTGTATCTATTATCGCTGGTGTCTATTTGAAATAAACTATGGTCTTTTGGGAGGATTAATAATTTTTAATTTCTTACAGACAAGAAGGGCTGAGGTCAAAATGACAGCTGGGTTGGTAGTTTACAACGTCCCCCTAGCCTTTGCGGACCACCTAGGGCCTCTCCTAAAAGAATGTTTTGGAGATTCGAAGACAGCGCAGGAGTACAAGTGTGCCAGGACTAAGTCATCCTGCAATACCAATGAAGCACTCGCACCATATTTCACACAGGAGCTTGTGAAGGAGATGAAAAAAGCCCCGTATACCCTTGTTACAGATGGGTCGAATGACACTGGTATTTCCCAAACTATTTAAGATTTTTCTCCTCTGCAAAACATTTGCTTTGTGTATTTTTAAACATTTAACAACATGAACATCTGTATGATTCTAACTTGTCATTATTATAGGAGTGGAAACATGAACATCTGTATGATTCTAACTTGTCATTATTATAGGAGTGGAAAAGATGAACCCGCTTACTATCCTGGGGGCTCATTTATAAAACTTTGACTAGGATTTGCGTCAGAAGTGGCGTACGGATTAAACATAGGACGTGCGTACGCACAGAAATATTCGGATTTATAAAACCGTGCGCACTCACATCCTACGCAGTTTTCCCTTAATAAATCACGATCAATTCTAAATGTAGCGCAGCTTTAGTCACCATAGTTGCCCATAAATAGTCCGTGAAACGTCCACAAGTTAATTTTCATCGATTGCGAAATCATGGCAAACACAGAGAGGAAAACCAAGAAACGTAACTTCACTCAATGTGAAGAAGAAATTATCGTTGGCGAGGTGGAAAAGAGGAGTAAAATGTTGTTTGGAGGGCACAGTGTGGGCATTACTAATGCCAAAAAGGCACTTGAGTGGCAAAAGGTTGCAGACGCCGTTAATGCTGCAGCCTCACAACCTCGGACCGTGGCCGTCGGACATCAAAGTCGATGCAAAAAAGCGTCTAGCGCTCCATTGCCAGAGTGTGTCTGCCACGGGTGGGGGAATGGGGACACCGGAGCTGACCCCTCTTGATGAGAGACTGGCGGCAATTATTGGGGAATCCCTATTAAGTGGAGAGGTGACCGAGGCGGAGGAGGACACTGCCTCGGCGTCAGGGGGTAGAGGCCAGATGCACCGGATGACACAGGTAAGTGAAATAAGTAAAATTAATGCAGTCAAGTCACATGTATGAAGGCTGCACGATTACAGTTCATTCATATAGAACAATCTTTATTTCAGTCGTTGGGTGTTCCAGCGGGACCAGTGGTTCCGATGCTGCAGCTGAGCAGCCGTCTGGGCCCAGCGTCTCCACGGCACGTGGCTCTCAACCCTCCAGCAGCGTCCGTGTCCTCAGCGATGCAGTCCTCGAAATGCAGAGGGAAGTCATTAACTAAATCAGAGAGGTGGTGAAGGAGTTGGGCAAAATTAAGACTGTCCTAACTGAAATAAACTGCACAATGAGGGAATTCTTGAATAAATAATATAATGGTTCAACACCTTTTGTTGTTCTTCACAAGCGACGCATCACTTCCAAACGCTGGCGCACAGCAGCAGCATTTGGCTCAAATGCCTGGGGATGGGAGTCAGGGTCAGGGCCAACACAGCCATCAGCGTCAGGGGGTAGAGGCACGTTTTGAAGCTGTGCCACATTGTGTAGCACAGCACATGCCAGCACGATTTGGCACACCTTTTCAGGAGTGTACAATAACCTCCCTCCAGTGCAGTCGAGGCAGCGCCATCTGCCCTTAAACAGGCCGATGGTGTGCTCCACTATAGCGCGAGCTCGGCTGTGGCACATGTTGTAGTGCCTTTCCTCTACACTATGTGGGTTGAGGAAATGAGTAAGCAGCCACTGCTTGAGGGGATATCCACTGTCCCCTGCAAGGATAGTGAAAGGGTTAAGACATTGAAGTACAGTAAAATGTGAAATGTCTATTAATCAAACGTACCTAGAAGCCAGCCATCACGCACAGCACCAGCCTCGAGTCTGCGCCCAACACTGCTGTGTCTTAAAATGAATGAGTCATGGGTTGACCCAGGCCACCGAGCTACTACATTAGTGAGCAACATGTCTGCATCAGAAATAATTTGGACATTGATTGAATGGAAATGCTTTCGATTAATGAAAGCATTTTCATTAACATTCGGTGCCCTTATGGCAACATGAGTGCAGTCAATAGCACCGATTACATTTGGGAAACCGTAAATAGCTGCAAATTGAGCTTTCTTGTTTGCCTGTTCACCCGCCGTGTATGGAAACTTTATGCAATCATGGGATAAAGTTATTATGCCTTTTAACACGTCTGGCATTACCAGGCTAAGGGTTGGCTGAGATATACCTGACCTGTCAGCCAATTCCCTCTGAAAAGTGCCAGTCGCCAGGAATCCTGTTTTTAGGACTTGAAGTGGGACTGGCACGACGTGTTTCCTCCGAGTGCTCCTCTGTAACACTGGGCCTCGTTTGCCAGCAAGTCTTCTTGCTGTCTGAAGATGCGTTCACTCCGAATCCTTCCATTTGCCACATCTTATTACAGCGCAAGATCAGCCATTGTGCGTCATTGCGCATTGTGATGGCATCATGGCATTTTATTACCATCCATTTGATTGCATCTAACAAGCTACAGATGTGTTATGAGGATGAATTGCATAACATGCCAATATTATTGCAGAACATATTTCACTTTTCTTTTTGCAAATATGTGTTAATTTGCATTTCTGTTGTAATCTTCGTTTGATTTTGTTTGTTTTACACTGCAGATCGTGAGAGGCAGAATTGCCATTTCTTTTACACAACGGTCTACAATTTCACACACTTTCACGTGTTTCTTCCATCGACCGACGGTGTCGCCATTTCTCATTTCACCCGTTTTTTTGTGCGTACACCTGGGTCAGAGTTTGCATGAAGGACCGCACATTTTCCCGTCAAGTTTGCTTTTTATAAATACCAATTATTGCGTAGAGAGCTGCGTACACCTTCTTTTTTGTATATGCAACGTTTATAAATGAGGCCCCTGGTCTTCATGGGCAGCAAAGTTGTCCACCAGTTTTTAAGTATGTGCACAACAAGTGGGACGAGATGTGGGACAGCAAGTGAGATCTTCACCAAAATTAACTCCACATAAGAGGAGCATAGCATCCCTTGGGAGAACTGCATTGGTCTCTCAGTCGACAATGCATCTGTGAACATTGGATCACGTAATTCCATTGCCTCTAGGGTCCTCCAGAAGCATCACATTTTTTAAAGTGAGTTAAGGCCTGATTTATCTTTACATGTAACTTTTTATTTGTATCCTAATTACATGCATTGACTAAATGTGTTATGATTTCATTAATGCATTGCAGGTGTCCGGTTTTGATTTGGAGGATATGGTAGTACAAGCGTAGCACAAATCGGAAAGGATACCTGACAGGTATGCATGTTTGATACTATTAAGGCTAATATTGAAATGCTGAGCTGTAGAAAATATATGATATGGAATTAAATGTCTGAAACAGAGTTTTGTGAGCTCCAGGGCTCTAGAGAATGAGCAATTTGGTCGCACATGCATCCAAAATTTGTAAGGGTCCGCTAAAAAAATGTCCTAGGTCGCACCGGTGCACCTAACGTCCTTGCATCCGCTGCCTCTCCACAAACGAAGCGCTTGTTCTCCTTTGACGGAACTGACACTCATGGTTGGATCATATCGTGGTCTAAACCAATCAGAGACAGAGATAGGGTGGGTCTTTGCCTCTGATTGGCTGTGGTCCAGATATTCCTGTAGGCCTACACTGCTCGTGCTCCGTGCTGTGTGATTGAAATTGCGACCTGAGCACCAGAGAATCAGGCCTTGTTTAAACTGTCAGTGAAATGTGACCCAATTCCAAATTTTTTGCTCATGTGACAGATCGGATGTGTTCTATGACCGTGTAAACAGAAGAAAAAAACGCATTATTTTGGATATTTCGAGATCGGTTTCAGGCCTCGTTCATATGTGGAAATAAATCAGATATCTGCCAATGCGATTGTCATGTAAACAGGCAGATCGGATTTTCTGAGGCATTAGGCTACGTCACCGCGGTTTAATGACGAGAAACACTGACACGCATCTGCAAAGGGACGGATGGCCCGACGAAACGTTGTGTCCAGGGTCCGAAATTAACACCCGCCAAGCGCCAAATGCGGGTAGATTTTCCGTTTGGCGAGTAAATCTCAAAAGGCTATCCGCCCCACGGGCGGGTGAATGTTCATACCAAAATAGTAATGTAACGAGTTAACGTTAACGAGTCCTCTTATCGATGCTCCTCCTGCTCCAAAGCGAATTTTTGTCCCGCCATAGTCTTATTTGATCTGTGAGCGACAGTAGTGCGTGTGGCAGGGCGCAACTGAAGCACGAGCAGAGAGAGAGCCCCGGTCGCGCGCACGCACTCTTTCTCTTAGCGCCGTCTTGCTCTCTCTCCTTGTCACATATTATTCAAAATAAATCGACACGATGGTAAAAGGTCGGAAGACCATAGTTTCATGTGGAGCATTCGGATATATTTTTTCCTGAATTACCGCTGGGTGTGAATTGTGCTAAAATACATTATCTTCTCTGAAGCGTTCCGCACATTCAGCTGACATAAACCACACTTTAAATAAACGAAAAAACCTATCCAGTGATCCAGTTTTTTCTGTGTTGACACAAATCTTGTGGGATGTCCTTGCTGCCGGGATAATCACACAACGCGAACACATCCGATAATGACACGTCCAATTCGCGAACTAATGACTCATTTGAACCGATTCATTTTAATGAATGGTTAAAACAACTGATATTTAATTCCAGTCCTTCAGTTCCTGATCGGATCAGTCAGAGTAAATGGAGTAAAAAAAAAATAGGCAGCGTAAAACTAAATATTTTTTTTAAATAATTATAATATATTATTGCATAATATTTTATCAAATATACAATTAATACATTTAATTTGTACAGAACTATTTTCATATAGGCACCACCACAAAAATATTATTTTAATGTGTGTAAATTGTGTAATATGTGTGTAAATAAAAGTAAAAATGGAAAATAATAGACCAGAAATATGACAAAAATGTTTAAATATAGCCTATATATAAATTAATGTATATGTGACACAAAAAGGCTGTTTATTATTTTGGCCGGAAAAAATATGCTTGGCTGGTGGATTTTTTCATCTACCAGTCCCTGTGGCAGGTGAGCCCAGGCCCGCCCACAGAAATGACTGGGCCCCTGAAAAGGTCCAGTGAATGGGCCCTCCCCAAATCTGCAATAGGCTACTCATATCATGCATGTGCTCTCTCTCTCTCTCCTACATTAACACATACATTTAACTGAGAGAGACTTACTCAGTGATGGGGTCTATAGTTACACACACACACACACAGGGCTCTCAAGTGTCACGCATTGAGCATGACAGTCACTCATTTCGGTCTTTTGTCACGCACTCCCGCCACACATTGTATTTCTCACGCGGAAAAACGATTTATAATATATTTAATATGCCGCAGCGCCCAAAATGTCTCTGGCCGCGTCGCTCTCACTTTGGACCGGCAGGAATCAAGCGCGTCTCCCCTGTGTTGTTGTTAGTCGAGCTACTCAAAAGCCAATCAGAAAATAGCACTATTGTATCTGGGTATAATTTAACGCAACAACCAATGAAAAAAAAAAAAAAAATTGTCATGAAACAACCCCATTCCCGCGACCTGTCCAATATCTTGGTGTGTTCACACCGAACGCGTATTTAATTATTTGCGCGAGTAGATTACATACAAAGTCAATGCAAAGACGCGAATAGACGCATCATTCGCGCCGGGCGTTGCGAATGACGCGAATTGGGCGACGCGTTTGCTGCGAACGTCTTCCGCGCAAGTTGAAAATTTTGAACTCGAGCGGAAGATTCAAGCGTCTAACTAGGCGCGATAGACGCGTATTTGACGCTCTTTTCGCGTTCGGTGTGAACACACCACAAGGCTGCCACTCTGCAGAAGCAAATTCCATCTTCGATATGTTGGAGTAGTTTTAGCCGGACACTGCACATGACAACTGCTGTAAATGACATGAAATATTCTCTCAGTCCTTGCGCATCTGATAAGGCCTCATTAGATAATTTACAGGACGATTTTAGGCAATCGATTGCTTCAATCACACTGGGGAGATGGTGAGCAATAGGTCTTACTGTTTCTTTTACTGTCTATGGTCTTACCGTATCAATTCGCGCACTCCATCGTGTGTCACTCACTTGCGCTGCTGACCGCGAACTGGCGCGAAGCACTGGCGTTTTGACTTACGTACAACAAAAAATAGACTACTCAGACCATTTTCAGGAGAGGGGTGTTTGATTAAGGCTACATTTTACTCAAGCAACATTAAATAAAATGCATTTTTTTCTCACTTTCAACAATAAATGGTGCTATTTTGGTTAAAAATAAAATATGGTAACCTTTGCTTATATTTAGGATGAACATAATTATTGCTGGACTGCATGGGCCCCCCCTAGCGGCTGGGCCCCAGAAAACGTTCCCCTTTATCCCCCCTTATGGACGGCCCTGGGTGAGCCAAAAAGTTAATTTCGGACCCTGGTTGTGTCGTCGTAGGAGAGGAATGTGGACAAACGTTGACACAACATATCAAAGGTTGGCTTGCTCATCCTAAAATTTCAGACCCACTGCTCCTTGTTAAAGCCCGCCACGATCTCATGAAAGTGCGTCTATTGCACAAATTTTATTTATCGTGCCATTTACTCCAAAAATAGTTTTTGCATGCATATGTTAGGCCTACACACTTTATGCCGTTTAATACGCACGTTTACAGTACGTATATATGCACGTAAAAAATATTTTTGGCGTATAAATAGCACGAGAAATAAAATTTGTGCTATAGATATGCACTTTCATGAGATCGTGTTGTATGTTCCCACCAGTCCTGAGATCTCTCTCGCTGCGCGTTTGTCCATCTGTGCAAGAAGAACCCCCTTTAAACATGCGCAATGTTTCAGATCTATGTCAAGTGTAAACACATGAATCGGATGTGGGTCACAATTTAAAGAACGTGTAAAAGGACGGTCAAAAAAATCGTATATAGGCAACAAATCAGAATTGCGCATCAAGACCTCCAGTGTGCCACGGCAATCAGCATCAGCAAAATAAACGCAAGAAAACAGACGACGAACAATGAAAAGAAATAGACACATAGAGTTTTTTCTTTAAGAAAAGTAGGCCTGTTCCCCCAACACTCTCCCCGGTCAATGCTCCGACAACAGCCCAGACATTTTTAAACAGTAGCACTATTTCTATTTTGAGATGTTTAAATATATATATATATATATATACACACAGTATATATATATATATATATATACAGTATAATTGTGCTTCAAATAAAAAAGTATTTACCTACACCTTATTCTTGTTTAAAATCATTTACAATATATATGAATGTATATGGAGCGTGATAAAAAGGTGACTTGAAATTGTGGCGTTAAAGGCGACGCGAGCGGAGGAAAAATTTGGGTGCACATGAAAACTGAAATCAATTGTGTTTGTACTGATCCATGATCAGTGTTCTCTTCAGGATGCCAATACCAAAAACCATACCCATTGTCACTGCAGATGCAACAGTTGAAGTACAGCGATACTTAATAGTGAAAATGTGTTCCCCATACTTAAGTGATACCAATACACCTTACATTAACAGAACAAGTGATCCACTGGAGTTTTGGGCAATACATTAAACTTTCTTCCCTCATCTCTTCACTAGTCCCTCCCTGTGAAGGCCTCCTTCCCTTTACCTCTGTACAGATAATCGTTGTCGGGATAATTCCGGTTCTCGTGGCTACGCCGAAGCGATACAATTCTGTATTATACATTTCAAGGCCAGACAAGTAGTTTGTTGAGGGTTGGTTTTTTAGGGAAGGACTACATGCCTGCGCACATATTCAAACGCACATACCTATAGAATGAACTCTTAATACGCATGTGCACGCCATCAGCGGTCTCACAGGTTCGTGTTCTTAAAGTTTGTGTAGAGAGAACTTAAGAGTTTTCTGTTAATACGGTGTCGTGTTAGCGGCCCCATAGTTAATAACTAATGATCGTTGCGACGGAAGAGAATCAATCAAAACTAACTTTAGCTGGACAATAACTTTATTCTAGAGCTGTCATAAAGCCAAAACAATCTCTGTTACTGTAATCTCCTATTATCACTGTAAAGCAGCTTTGGAACAATCTACATTGTTAAAAGCGCTGTATAAATGAAGATGACTTGACTTGGCAAAAAATATCTGTCAATACCAGCTACACCTGTGCCATGTGAACAAGTTTTTTCCAAAAGCAGGTGAAGTTCTGTGCAAGAAAATAAACTGTTTAAGGCTAAAACACTTGAGCAACTTCTGTTCTTTGATAAAAATTCATAATGACATTTTTGTCTTTTTCTTAATATTGTCACAGTGTTATTTTTGTAAAACATAACTTCACTTTCACACACAGGATTATAAGGCTTGAAACAACATTCTCTTCTCATTCTCTTTTCTAGTTACAAACCATACCTGGACCTTAATGTCATCATGCCTCTCCAGTCATAACATTACACCTTCTAGTGTTTTATATGCAGCTTTAATGACAAACGGCAGAGGGAGAGTGATAGTAATTGCACGTAAATAGTCTGATTAACAAAAGACCATAACTAAAACACAGAATACAAGCACTAATATTTAATGGTGTAAAAGCCATTTTGTCTTTATTTTAAACTTGGTCATGTAAGTGTGTGTCCAGTAGGGGTCACTCTTGGGTAATTGGTTAGAGATTATCGGTGGGAACCCTTCTTCCGGTCACAGGTGAATTCCAATGTGGAGGTCGAAGAATGCCAACTGGGAGATTTTTAAAGAACTATGTCAGAGTAAAATGGATGAATTAAATTATATTAATGTAGATGTAGAGTTAAGTAGTAAAATAAGTGAAGTTATTCGGAATAAAGCAAAGGAAGTAATTGGGAAAAAAAAAACTAACAAAGAAGAAAGGCATGGTGGAACGAAAGATCCATTTAAAAAAGAAATAAGGTGCATAAGAAAGCTAGGAAAACATTATAGTTTAATGATAACATAAATTATAACAGAGCTCAGGCATTGGTGAGGAGAGAAATAAGAATAGCAAAGATAACTTATTGAAGAGAATTGTGTAATAGCATAACAGAAATCAATGAGTTATGGGGTATGATTAGGAAGATCCAGAGAAATAATATTCCAGTTTTCATTAATAATAACAAAGCAGCAGTAACAGACAGTGATAAGGCAGAGATGTTAGTGGAATCATTTGTAAAGGTGCACAGCAATACAAATATCTCATATGAGATGATATGAGGAAGTATAGGGAACAGCAATGCACAGATATTTGGGGAAACAGAAACCAGCAGGAGGCACTTTAGACTCTGATTTTACTCTGTACGAGATGAAGAGAGCACTGGCGGGGATTAAACAGACTTCCCTGCAAGGACGATATATGTTATGAGACGATTAAGCATTTATCTGATATATCATTAAATATAATATTAAGACTTTTTAATATGGTATGGGAGAAAGGAACGATGCCTGATCACTGTAAAAAAAATCCCCGTAAAAAAACGGAAATATTCCGGCAGCTGGGGTGCCAGAAAAAATCCGTAAAATTACAGTAATTTTCCTTTATTTAAATCCCCGTAAAAAAACGGTAAAATTCCGGCAGCCGGGGTGCCGGAAAAAACCCGTCAAATTACAGAAAATAACCAACACGTAAAATTACAGTAATTTTCCTTTATTCAAAAAGCAGTTTTCATACAATTTTCTGTATTTTCTTGAGCTCTCACACATCCCTTTTAAATGTTTAATTCAACAATATACCAATATAACAATTAGTATAACTCTAAATACAGTTTTTACATAACATTCTGTATTTTCTTGAGCTCTCACACATCCTTTTTAATTCAACAATATAACCATTAAGTATAACTCGTTCTAGTTCATAACTACAACAATACACAAATATAAAAATTTGTCAACAGATAAGATTAGAAAAAAAAAAAAAATAATAATAATTAAACACTCAAATTTGTCACTCTTCAAAAATTTTGTTAATCAGTGAAAGCACCTTTGGACTAACTGCCAGTAGATTTTTAATGTTTAATTCAACAATATACAAATATAACTATTAGTATAACTCATTTTAGTTCATAACTACAACAATACACCAATATAAAAAATTGTCAACACTCAGATTTGTCACTCTTCCAAAATTTTTAGTCCATCCATTCATAGTCTGCAATTTTGTTAATCAGTGAAAGCACCTTTGGGCTGACTGCCAGTTGCTTTCTTGATGTGCTCTTTTCTACTTTTGATCCCTTCTCTGGGTTTATCTTGAAAAGGCATCTGTCGAATAAAAAAGAAAAAAGAAATCTCAGTAATAAATCATGGACTGTAAAATATGCTCTTAATATATTAGCAATAAAAGTAGCAGAATAGTGGGAATATGCACAGGGGATGCTTGTAGTGGACATTGGCAACAAAGATGTGCATGTGAGAGGGTGTTGTGTGTGTGAGAGAGACTGTATGTTGTGAGTGCATGTGTATGTTGAGAGCGTGTTTGAGGGTGTGTGAGATGTGCGAGAGTGAGTATACATGAGAAAGTGAGTGAGGATGCGTGTGAGAGAGTGTATGTGAGGATGTGTGTGAGTGAGTGTGAGGCTAAGGATGTGTGTATGAGTGAGTATGAGGATGTGGGTGAGAGTGAGTGTGAGGATGTGTATGTGTGTGTGAGAGTGAGTGTATGAGAGGATGTGGGTGAGAGAGTGAGTGTGTGGGTGAGAGTGAGTGTGAGTGTGTGTGAGAGTGAGTGTATGAGGATGTGGGTGAGAGTGAGTGTGTGGGTGAGAGAGTGAGTGTGAGAATGTGTGTGAGTGTGTGTGAGAGTGAGTGTAAGGATGTGTGTTAGTGAGCGTAAGAGAGGATGTGGGTGAGAGTGAGTGTGAGGATGTGTGTGAGTGAGTGTATGAGAGGATGTGTGTGAGTGAGTGTATGAGAGGATGTGTGTGAGAGAGTGAGAGGATTTGTGACAGTGAGTGTGAGGATGTGTGTGAGTGAGTGTATGAGAGGATGTGTGTGAGAGTTAGAGTGAGGATGTGTGAGAGAGTGAGTGTGAGGATGTGTGTGAGAGTGAGTGTGAGGATGTGTGTGAGAGTTAGAGTGAGGATGTGTGAGAGTTAGAGTGAGGATGTGTGAGAGAGTGAGTGTGAGGATGTGTGTGAGAGTGAGCATATGAGAGGATGTGGGTGAGAGAGTGAGAGGATTTGTGTGACAGAGTGAGTATGAGGATGTGTGTGAGTGAGCGTATGAGGATGTGGGTGAGAAATTGAGAGTGAGGATGTGTGAGAGAGATTGTATGTGAGGATGTGTGAGAAAGTGAGAGTGAGCGTATGAGGATGTGGGTGAGAGTGAGTGTGAGGATGTGTGTGACAGAGTGAGTGTGAGGATGTGTCTGAGAGTGAGCGTATGAGAGGATGTGGGTGAGAGTGAGTGTATGAGAGGATGTGTGTGAGAGAGTGAGAGGATTTGTGACAGTGAGTGTGAGGATGTGTGTGAGTGAGTGTATGAGAGGATGTGTGTGAGAGTTAGAGTGAGGATGTGTGAGAGAGTGAGTGTGAGGATGTGTGTGAGAGTGAGTGTGAGGATGTGTGTGAGAGTTAGAGTGAGGATGTGTGAGAGTTAGAGTGAGGATGTGTGAGAGAGTGAGTGTGAGGATGTGTGTGAGAGTGAGCATATGAGAGGATGTGGGTGAGAGAGTGAGAGGATTTGTGTGACAGAGTGAGTATGAGGATGTGTGTGAGTGAGCGTATGAGGATGTGGGTGAGAAATTGAGAGTGAGGATGTGTGAGAGAGATTGTATGTGAGGATGTGTGAGAAAGTGAGAGTGAGCGTATGAGGATGTGGGTGAGAGTGAGTGTGAGGATGTGTGTGACAGAGTGAGTGTGAGGATGTGTCTGAGAGTGAGCGTATGAGAGGATGTGGGTGAGTGTATGTGAGGATGTGTGTGACAGAGTGAGTGTGAGGAAGTGTGTGTGAGTGAGCGTATGAGAGGATGTGGGTGAGTGTATGTGAGGATGTGTGTGACAGAGTGAGTGTGAGGAAGTGTGTGTGAGTGAGCGTATGAGAGGATGTGGGTGAGTGTATGTGAGGATGTGTGTGACAGAGTGAGTGTGAGGAAGTGTGTGTGAGTGAGCGTAAGAGAGGATGTGGGTGAGAGAGTGAGGATGTGGGTAAGTGTATGTGAGGATGTGTGTGACAGAGTGAGTGTATGAGATGATGTGGGTGAGAAATTGAGAGTGAGAGAGTGTATGTGAGGATGTGTGTGAGAAAGTGAGTGTGAGGATGTGTGTGAGAGTATGTGAGGATGTGTGTGACAGTGAGTGTGAGGATGTGTGTGAGTGAATGTATGAGAGGATGTCGGTGAGAGAGTTAGAGTGAGGATGTGTGAGAGAGTGAGTGTGAGGATGTGTGTGAGAGTGAGTGTGAGGATGTGTGAGAGAGTGAGTGTGAGGATGTGTGTGAGGATGTGTGTGAGTGAGTGTGAGGATGTGTGTTAGAGTGAGCATATGAGAGGATGTGGGTGAGAGAGTGAGAGGATTTGTGTGACAGAGTGAGTGTGAGGAAGTGTGTGAGAGTGAGCGTATGAGAGGATGTGGGTGAGAGAGTGAGGATGTGGGTGAGAGTGTATGTGAGGATGTGTGTGACAGAGTGAGTGTGAGAATGTGTGTGAGAGTAAGTGTATGAGAGGATGTGGGTGAGAAATTGAGAGTGAGGATGTGTGTGAGAGAGTGTATGTGAGGATGTGTGTGAGAAAGTGAGTGTGAGGATGTGTCTGAGAGTATGTGAGGATGTGTGTGACAGTGAGTGTGAGGATGTGTGTGAGTGAGTGTATGAGAGGATGTCGGTGAGAGAGTTAGAGTGAGGATGTGTGAGAGAGTGAGTGTGAGGATGTGTGTGAGAGTGAGTGTGAGGATGTGTGTGGGAGTGAGCGTATGAGAGGATGTAGGTGAGAGAGTGAGAGGATTTGTGTGACAGTGAGTGTGAGGATGTGTGTGAGAGTGAGCGTATGAGAGGATGTGGGTGAGAGAGTGAGGATGTGTGAGAGAGAGTGTATGTGAGGATGTGTGAGAAAGTGAGAGTGAGCGTATGAGAGGATGTGGGTGAGAGACTGAGGATGTGTGAGAGAGAGTGTATGTGAGGATGTGTGAGAAAGTGAGAGTGAGCGTATGAGAGGATGTGGGTGAGAGAGTGAGGATGTGTGAGAGAGAGTGTATGTGAGGATGTGTGAGAGAGAGTGTATGTGAGGATGTGTGAGAAAGTGAGAGTGAGCGTATGTGGGTGAGAGTGAGGATGTGTGAGAGAGAGTGTATGTGAGGATGCGTGAGTGATTGAGAGAGTGAGTGTGCGAAGACGTTGTGTGAGACAGAGAATGTGATAGGTTGTTGACTGACATTGCTGCTTTTTTACCTTTGCAAGAACTCCAGGGTTGCTCCTTGGTCTGCTGGGTATGAAATGTTCAAGCAGTAGTTCAAGCAGTAGTTCAAGCAGTAGTATGAGGCAAACATCAACCTGACAGCATCACTGAAGATGGTGATGTGGCTGTTAACTATCACTTGGTCCACAGATAACAAAAAGTACTCTGCATTCAAAGGAGAACTTCCTGTTGTAACATATGCATAAGAAAAAATAAGGGATCTTTAGCACTGTGACAAACTGAGCCCAAAGAACATACATTTCAGTAATTATTAAATATTAGAAAAAATTATTAAAATAGTTGTACTTTAAAAATATTCAAACATACCACACACAATTATGCAGGGTGTCCTTGGAAGTTCAGCACAGTCCACTTCAGAGGGCAGGGTTGTCTGATCCACTTTATAGAACATCTGGTCCTCTCTCTCGCTGAAGTACTTGAGAACTAGCTGAAGAAACCCAGCAGTGTTGACATCATCCACATTCTTGTGAAGACATTCTTGTGACATTTCTCTGAAGATGGTCTCCATCTTTGCTGTCTTGTCACTACACTTGAAGTAGGACACAACTCTTGCACACTTACTTGCTATGCTTTTATCAATGTCCATTCCTGTAAGCTCTTTAAAATGAGTCTTCATGCCAACTGTCTCATGATGTTGATGTTGTACATAACCTTTTAGGGTTTTCACAGAAACACTACAACTATTACAAGTGTAATCTGCAAACATCTTTACATGGTGCAATGGGCACCTTTCCCCCCTGATGTTGATTTTAGCAGCTCACGCAACTTATCTGCAGGGAGAAACAAAAACAAGCATGTTAGTTGTTAATTATCTTAACATGTTAAGAAATCTACAAAAATTCTAAGAAATATATTGATAAATGTATTATACATTTTATTGTATCTAAAGTAATTTAGCGTTTTAAGTAGTTAGCGTTTTTGATGAAAGATTACCAGGGCATATTAATATAGGAAAAAAATAATATTGTGCATGGATAACTCATTTATACTCATTCAGCACTGCAACATTCTGTAAAAAAGTTATAATTTTCACTTTTAATTTCATGGCTACTAAACTGACTAACTACTAGTGCATTCAACTGTTTGAATCAGATCATTTAAAAAAAACACCCCACAAACTCGAGTCGTTCGTTCATCACGTGACAGCCCCGGTGTTCCCGAGTCATATGAAAGATTCGTTCAAATTAAACGATTCGTTAATGACCGACCCATCACTAAGCTCCTCATGAGTTGGGGGTTGACTGACAGGTCCAACGGAGTCAAGCAGTTTAGTCACAAGCTCTTTTTAATACTTTTCATTGGTTAAATAACGTTAACTTACTTGAAAACCCCATAGACAGAAGTAAAGGGTGACTTAATGATGAACGTATCCAACCTCGCCTCGGAAAACGGCTATTTTTAGCTTTAAGACGACACATACGACTAATATATAACTTTAACGCTACATATTAGGCTACTGGGCAAGTGGAATATATACGTAGGCCTAATATCATCGAAAAAATAGCGGGATTCGTCGACGGCTGTTTGGCAAATAGCCTAACTTACGTTACGTTTTACCTCAGGTGGAAAAATGGGCCTAACGTTAACTTAGATGGTAATAAAATGCAACAAAAATCCTAAAAATTACAAAACTTTGAAGTAGGACTTGGCTAAAATCAAACAAAAAGAAGAAAAACGTAAAGTAACACGGTAACGTAACGTTATACCATCAACCAAGACCTGCATTTTAAACATTGTCAAGGTTTTAAATAATTAACGTTACCGGCCTGCGCCCAAGTTTAAAACACAGTCAACACGATAAACGGTAAAAAAAATGTCCAAATATCTCACATATAGTAATGATGAAATTAGAAAACATGAATTTTACCTGCTTATCACTTCACATCCAAGATTGACGGTTAAGATGTCCAAGGTCGAGTGATTTCTGTGACCTGTCGCGCGCGTAGTTATCCCACCACTGTGTGCTTAGAAGGGATTGTATCCTTGCGCCAAGGCGGGAATTCCTTCAGTTCGAATTTTTTAAATCTCAATAGCTGTCATTTAAATATCAGCGTACTTAAAGAAATAATGTATTATTATATGATATTATATTATAATATTATGAGAATAAATGCGTAATAAACACTGAACGCAGCAGAACTACTTTGACAAGCGGAACAAGATGTCCGCTGCGAACAGTCGTAGAAGTGATGGACCTGATTCTTTCGGATAGGTCGTTAAAACGAACCGGTTCAAAAACTGATTCACCAGGCTCTTTTACACAGTCAATGACGTACAATGTTATAATCAAATAACCTAATAAATAAATAAATAACTAAAAATTGAATAAACTTGTCTTAATTAACAGACCAATTTCATAAACAATGTTTATTTCTCTCTTTTCATTCCGGTAAAAGGTATATAAATGCTAATCTATTAATTATTATGTAATATTATATAAATATAAAAACTTTTTTATATATATTTGTGAAGTATTTATACATTTGAATGTCTTCACAGTATTTTTTCTGTAAAAAAAAAAAACAATAATAATGTTTTTAAAAAATCTATTTTTTTGTTATGCACATTTGTTTGTTTTTCATGTAATTTTACACAGGAAATGTACATTTGCAGTCTATTTCTGTAATTTGACGTTTTTTTACCACATTTAATAAAAACATGAAAAATCTGTAAAATAAAACAGTAAAATTCCGTAAAACTACAGTTTTTTTTTACAGTGTATGCAAACTAATGGAACGGATGGTTATGATCAGATGTCACCTGTTACAGAGAGCAAGAACCTGTTGTCTGTTTATCAGAGTGGGTTTCGAAAGGGGAGAAATACCATGGATTTAGTTTTATGTCCAGAAAATGAAATAAGAAAGACACAAGTAAGTAAAGACGTGGTAGTAGGAGTGTTTTCCGACGTTGAAAAGGCGTATGATAAGCTGTGTAAGGAGGGCATATTAATGAAGTTAGATAGAATGGGACTAAATTGGAAAATGTATAATTGAATGTTAAATTTTCTGTTTTGGAGAACAATTCAAGTATGAGTGGCGTTCACATATTCTCAGACGTATCCGATAGAGAAAGGCACTCCCCAAGGAAGTAATCCTGTTCTTTTTAACTTAATGAGAAATTACATTTTTTCTACAGTTTATTTCTCAATCGATTTGACACTTTTCTTCAAACTCAGGTCACTGTTCTCAGAACAGTTTACAGTGATCTGAACACTTTGTAATTGTCCTAAACAGGTTGTAAATGTTCCTTTATTTCATGCAAATTGCAAAACACATTGATGTTTTCACTGAGCACAAATTCTGAAATGTTTTCACATTAGTTCATACCTAAACTTTAATATATCAGGCAAAAAAAAAAACTGCAGCTCTTTTTAATGGTTTTACTAAAATCTCAAGGATATAGGGAAATCTAACCCATCATATAAACATCAGGTTGCAGACAGTCAATGTTCCTGGACAACAAGTGCTGCAATCCACTGGTGTTGTGCCACACAACTCTGTCTTGGAGACGCATCACACATGAATGTGTTCAACTCCCTCAATGAAATCCACTTTCCACAAAGTGGTCAGGAGAAAACTGAGCGAAATTCTGTTGTTGTTCAGGACAAATTCCCAATTTCAACATTCAGCACTGGTGCAAGAGTGGTTTGAGCATCACCCACATGGGGACATTAAATTTAACATTTCATTTAATATTCAACAATAATATTGATCTGCCTGCATTGACATTATTATACAAGAACTGAACAGAGCTGGACGATGACATCACGGTTTACTCCAGAGCGGCAATATATATATATAAATGAACTAAATTAATAACTTTTTTTCAAACAAAAATGAACCATCACTGAACTTACTTAAGCAGGACTGTGATGCTATTTTCTTCTGGAAACAAACTTTGTTGTATTATTTTCCTGTTATCTCTGTAAAGCTGCTTTAAAACACTCTGTACTGTAAAAAAGCGCTATATAAATAAAGGTGACTTGACTTGACTCACATTTCAGCATCCTTCAAGCATATTCTCCTCTTGGAGATGTGATCATCATAACCCTTACAGCCAAGTAAGTGTTCCTCAAATGATGGAAGAGCCCGGCGGAGAAGTTGAGGCACAAGGATGGATCCAGCATTCACGACTCGTGTAAATATATGCTAGGATGTTGATGAAGTTCTTTGACCAGAGTCAAGATCTACAAAGTTAATTGATTCAATGATTGCAGAACATTTATGTATTTACTTATTTATTTTATTTTTTGGGGTGAAAATTTATCGTCACAACTAAACTTGTCAAGAACTTTGAAGAACACGATTAAAGAACACAAAGAACGTATTTTCATTCATGTGTTTGTGTACCTGCACATGAATTTGTTATCAAATCAACAGAGAACACACTTTTTGATGTTACTATTTATTTTTGATAAATGCATTACTAGAATAAAATGCATAAAAACTGTTTGGCCAACATTAGAGTGTTTAGTTTGCTGTGTTAATTGTTTTGAGAGCAACTAGAGTCATTTGGAGAAATGTGTCAAATCGATTGAGAAAACTGTAATATTGATGTGGGAGTAACTAGGCCATTGCAGATGATGGAGCATTACGGATAAGGGGACACACTGTTCCTTGTGTAGAAAAGAAAATGCAAAAGGCTGTAAATCAGGTTGAGAATATGGCTAAGAAATGGTGTTTTCGATTTTCTGTGGCAAATACTCCGGTTATATGTATTTCGAATAAGAAAATGAATCCCTCTTTGAGTATTAAAACGTATGGGCATCAGTTGGGGCAAGTAAATGAAGTCAGAATTCTTGGAATGTGGATGGACTCAAAATTAAACTTCAGAATACATTTTTAGAAACTGATAATAATAAAAAAAGGATCAACATATTAAGGTGCTTATCAGGAGTAAAATGAGGAACAAGTAGTCACTGAAAAGATTATATAAAGCAGGGATAAGATCTAATGTTGATTATGGTGTATAGCACCATGAATAAAACATGGATTAAAAAGATTGAGACGACACAAACACAGGCAATGAGAGTATGTTGCAGACCATTTAGATATTTAGATAACCAGTGATATCCTTACAGGTTGAAACGGGAGAAATGCCCCAGGAATTATGTAGACTTCATACTGGACTGGAGTAAAGGGTCATTTAGAACATTTTAAAAGAATGTTGGGAATATGAATATATAAAAATAGACTGTTGGGAAAGGATGCACAGAGTATGGGAATATCTGATCATGTTTCAGTATTTTCTACTGATTTATTAGCCATGTCTAGCTTTACAGTAGATTGAAGAGGTACAACCTAATACATCAGTGATATGTACAGATTCGATGGCTGGCCTTACAAGTTTACAGAGTGGACAAATCTGAAGCACGACAAGACATGCTACATGAAATAGTGCCGTTTTTGTACAGAATAATGCAGTATTGGTGTATTTCCTTTGGGTGTGGAAGGGAACGAGGAAGAGGACCAGCTGGCAGAAACGGCCCTGAAACAAACACGAGTTGAATTCAAGGTATCAATAAATATAGCTGAAATTAAGAGATTAATAACGATAGAAGTAAGAAAGAAATGGCAAAAAATTGGGGTTAATGTAAAATAAGGAAGACGTTTATATCAGGTTCAGGAGTGTGTTGGTGCTGAGAGAATAAGGTATGGCAATAAAAGGAAGGATGTGATCATATCAAGACTGAGAATAGGGAATACAGCATTAAATCACAGTGTGCGTACAATAGGGAAACATGAGAATGGTAATTGTGAAAACTGTGGACTCCCAGAAACAGTAGAGAATATTCCTCTAAAAATGTGTTGCAAAATGACAGAGAAAGATCTCAAGAATTAGAAATGATGGGAATTAATAATATATCTCTGCAGGTGCTATTATGAAATGTGTTAATGCAATCAAAAGTATATGAGGAATTGTTTAAGTATCTAAAATAGACAGGAGTAATGGATAGAATACAAGTTTTTTCTTCTTCCCCATATCATATTCTTAGATAGTTAAACTTATGTGCACTTCACACTCCAGACCAGTAGGGGGCAGAATTGCACTTTTTAAGTTGGTTTGCCAAACTGCCATAAAACTCAAGAAGAAGAAGAAGCAGGTAGCCGGTAAATAACAGTTCCAATTCCACTTGGAAACGGAGAAAGAAAAGCAGTAGTTAAGAAGAAAGCTATTGAAATATGGCAGAAATGATGGGAGGAACACAGGAAAAGAAGGGGGTATCATAAAATACAAAAGTCTGTCAGTATTAAACATTTTAGGGAAAGGACCGGGCGGGAGGTAGAGAAGTTCACATTTGGTGCTTTTTTTTTTTTTTGCCAATGCAATCTTTGGTTTTTCTAAAGATTCAGATCTCTCCAGAGCACATTGTGTTGTTTCCTAGCAGAGGCGTTTTCATTTCTCGCTTCCTTTGGTTGACCAGAATCGTGGAATCTCTTACTAATGGTGCATATTCATAGTGACTGTTGCCAGAATGGTCTGTAGATCCCTGAATTACACATATCTTTGGTATTCTGACTTGATTGAATCATAAGCCCATTTTACACATTTAAACAGGTAAATTACTGATAAATGATCAGATTGAATTTTCTGGTAAATATACCAAATATGCAGTTCACGCAAGCAACACCGTTCATTTTACAGGTAAGATTCCATTCACGCATTAGTACCAAAATACGGTCAGCTTAGTAAAGTCTATCACCATAAAGACATTTAAACTCTGATTCGTAGCCCTGAGATTATAGTCCCCTTCACACATGGTAACCCAGATAGCATGATGACATTGATACAATGTTGAGTTTTGATCCAAAACATCATTTTGGATTGACATTTCAATGTTTACAGTGTGTTGGATCAGCATTGATATTCTGATGAAACTCGACAGCACACATGGGTGAGACAGTGACACTGAACTAACAGTGATAGTTGATGAGCAGAAGATCATTCAGGCATGCGTCTCTGCAGAACACTAGTGGGTGTTTCCCAATCACTGGGGCGATTCAAACACGATGGCGTTTCAACCGCGTCACCCGATTGGCTCTTATCCACTGGGGGCTTGGTTTAGAGGAGGGTCTTCGTGAGTTTAGCAAGTCTGTTGAAAAACATGCATTGTAGTTTGAAATTGGCCACTGATTGGGAAACGCCCATTTTGGTTTTGCATGCGCACTTCTCAGTAGTGTAACTGATGCTTCCTCATTAGAGAGAAAACACAGGTGTATCCTATACAGAAGTCTTGTGTGTTCAACCAGCTGACATTCATGACTTTAGTTTCAAACAATATTGCATATACCTTACGATTTCTCTGTTCCTTTGTTTTGCACGCTTATTTGCGTTTGATTTTTATTGTTACTGAATGTTATTAGATACATTAAAAAGTTATTAAAGTGTTTGAATAAAGCATCCATTTTTCTAGTTTTAATGATATTTTATATCGGTAACACTTTACTTGAAGGGGTGTGCATAAAACTGACATGACACCTTCATAACCATGACATGACATATGTCATGAATATGAAGTAGGGTTTATGCATGTTTATGACAACTGTCATTAAGTGTCTTTCGCTCAATAATGACATTTTGAATGCAAATATGACATTGTTTAAGATGTCTTTGTTATGACATCTTGACATAATAAACCATAACATCATAACCTGTCAGCGTCTTTGTCATGACAACTTGACATTAAATTACATTAAACTGTCAGGCGGCTGGTTTTGACATTGGCTGTCATGAGGCCATTATAACTGTGTCATGAATATTTTTCATGACCTCGACTACAATGATACACATTGAATTTATCATTAAAATGTTATAATGGCCTCATGACAGCCAATGTCAAAACCAACCGCCTGACAGTTTAATGTAATGTTAACCAATAAAGCTAAGTGGTTTCTTAAGTTTGATAATTAATCTGCTAGGTCATGTTTATGACAGGTTGTGTTGTCTTAGTAATGTCAAGTTGTCATGACAAAGACACTGACAGGTTATGATGTATTTGTTTATGTCAAGGTGTCATAACAAAGACATTTCAAACAATGTCATATTTGCATTAAAAATGTCATAACTGAGCGAATGACACTTAATGGCAGTTGTCATAAACATGCATACAACTTCCTTCATATTCATAACATGTGTCATGTCATGATTATGAAGGTGTCATGTTAGTCTTATGCACACCCCTTCAAGTAAAGTGTGACCTTCATATCTTTTTAGTCATTGATTGTGTTAAACTGTTAAATGAAATAAATTGACTCTGTTGGAAAGGTGTCATTTATATTTGAAAAGGTTTTCCCCAAACTTTGAAATGGTCAGGAATTTATTGACGCACTATTGAAGTGTACTAGTTGAAATATTAATGTTGTTTCAACATTTACTTGGTACATCAGATGGCAATATTGTTTTATGCTACATTAGTATAATTTTGCATCAACAAAAGTAGTCAACATCACATTTTTGATCAAACAATATTTCCAAAGATTATTTGTGTTCATTTCTGTGTTGATTCAGCATCAGTGATGTATAGAATCAATATAGTTTAACGTTGATTCACCGACATTACAATTTCAATATTGCCTCAACATCAGTGATGCAGAATCAATCATAGTGTAAAGTTGATTCAACAATATTACCATTGATTATTCTTGTTCATTTCAATTTTGATTCAGTATCAGTGATGTAGAATCAATCATAGTGTAATATTGATTCAATAGCATTACCATTGATTTATTTATTTTTTTGCTGAAATCTCACCATTGTTTCAACATTACATGCGGGTGCAAACGTGATATTGAACAAACATCACTTCGTAATGTTGAATCAATACTATTACCATTGATTTGTGGTTGAAATCTCAACATTGCTTCAACATTAACTGAGGGTGCAAAAGTGATACTGAAGCAACATCACTTTGTAACATTAATTCAATGCAATTAATGTTGAGCAATCAACATTGACTCAGTAATGCTTCAATGGTTGCTTGCTATCTGGTAAAATTACTGGTAAATTAATAGATGACGTGTGAACAGATGAATACAGCTGTTCATCATTGTTCATGTTAGTCCACAGTGCATTAACCAGTGTTAACAAATACAACCTTTGATTTTAATAACTTATTAGTAAATGTGGAAATTATTATGAACTAAGATTAATAGATGCTGAAGAAGTATTGTTCATTATTAGTTCATGTTAACTAATGTAAAGAGTAACCGATGTAACATTACCAGTTGTGATGGTGTGTGTGAACAAAGCATAAGCTCAGAGCAGTGCAGTGGAAAGCAGGCTTGTTTCTCTGTGTAATGGTGGTGTGTGTGTGTGTGTGTGTTTGGTGTTCAGTTTGACCCGGGTGTCGTCCTCTACACCCACTCCATCAGGGCTGGGTCTTTATCGGGCTGTGTGGTCTACAGTGGAGAACAGTGGAGAACCTCACCCTTCAACAACAGCTCATAAGCTCCTTCCAAGGACTCGCTGCTCTTCCCTCATGAGCGCTCGGATCCGAGGCTTCCTTCACACATGATCACCGGGGTCACGGTGGACACAGTGAGTAGGCAGGAGAGGAGAGAGCCAGAGGTTTTACTGATGATGCAACAGCAGGACAGGGCCGATGAGGGGATCTCCGAGCACAAGGAAGATGAACAGATTCTGCAAATGGGAAAAACAAACAGACCAGTGGAGGTGTGTGTGTACAATGACCCCACAAACTATTGGGAAGTCACACTTTAACATTTTGCAATATCCTTTTGAATTGACTTCTTTTAAAGCAAGTGTCATTTATCTTTACAGAAAGATAGCACACTTTCATATAACAAAGCTTGATAGTTGATCAAACAATAGTTGTGAAAATCATTGTGACACTTTTTGTTTGGCAAACATTAGTAAAACATGTCCATAATGAATGGTACTTTGGAGAGGTGTTCTCTTGAATCCCGGTTTTCACTGTACAGGGCAGATGGCAGACAGCGTGTATGGCGTTGTGTGGGTGAGCGGTTTGCTGATATCAACGTTGTGGATCGAGTGGCAGTGGGGTTATGGTATGGGGAGGCGTATGTTATGAACAACGAACACAGGTGCATTTTATTGATGGGATTTTAAATGCACAGAGATACCGTGACGAGATCCTGAGGCCCATTGCTGTGCCATTCATCCACGACCATCACCTCATGTTGCAGCATGATAATGCACAGCCCCATGTTGGAGGATCTGTACACAATTCCTGGAAGCTGAAAACATCCCAGTTCTTGCATAGCCAGCATACTCACCGGACATGTCACCCATTGAACATGTTTGGGATGCTCTGGATCGGCGTATACGCCAGCGTGTTCCAGGTCCTGCCCATATTCAGCAACTTCGCACAGCCATTGAAGAGCAGTGGACCAACATCCCACAGACCACAATCAACAACCTGATCAACTCTATGCGAAGGAGATGTGTTGCACTCCGGGAGGCAAATGGTGGTCACACCAGATACTGACTGGTTTTCGGACCATTTTAGTCTTAAGTGTATCAAAATTATAACAATGAAATAATTTTACTCTTATTCCTAAACTTAAGAATATGTGTAATTCATAAAGGATCCTAAGTGTCAAGGCCAGCCTGATCTCATGAAATGCGTCTCTATAGCACGCATTGTATTTATCGTGCAATTTATACGCGAAAATTGTTTTTTTCGTGTATATGATACGCACTTTATGGCGTGAAATACGCACGTACCCCACACCACTAATCCAGCCCAAGGGGTTTACAGTGCATATCATATACACGGAAAAACTCATTTTCACGTATAAATTGCATGCTAAATACAATGCGTGCTACATCTACAGGTTTTAGACAAACGAAGAAGTTCACAGGGAAAAAAGCATAGATTGACTGCAACATAGTCAGTTATTAATATTTCATTGGTCCTCTCTTGTTTTTTCATGTGTTCATAATTTCTTTGTGTAACGAGGTTCAGTTGTTATGGGAAGAAGGAGGCGGGAACCGGCAAACATTCAACAATTTTTAATAACATAAAATAAAACAAATACAAACGCGGACGGAAGCATGAGGAGCGACAGAGACGAGAGAGGGGAGAGAGAAAAAAAAACAAAATCTTGGTTCGGTTCCCACAACGCGCTGCCATTTGGTCCTCCACCAGCTGGGCGATCTTCTCCGCGGTGCCTGGTGGTGGCGCTGGATAGCCCTTGGTGGACGCCTCGACACTCCTCCGCCGCCTGGTGGACGGCGACGGCTCCTCCGTGTTCGGGCAGACGGCAGGAGTCCCCCGTTCCCTGCTCCTCCCCTTCATGGCGGATGGCAGCAGGCTCCGGCTCACAGCGAACGGCACCGACTCCTCCGCTCCCTCGCAGACGGCAGCCGCCCCTCCAGCACCCAGGCGGCCGGCAGCTCACTCCAGCACACCGCCTCGAGCGTCCATGGTGACGGACTCTGCCCACCATGCTCGATGGCACCGCGGATTCCCCACAGCGGCGAGGACTCTTTGACAGCGCATTCCTCCTCCTTCCCGGGTTTCGGCACCAATGTAACGAGGTTCAGTTGTTATGGGAAGAAGGAGGCGGGAACGTTCAACAATTTTTAATAACATAAAATAAAACAAATACAAAATGAAAGTTTAAGCCAGCAGCCCCTCGCGGACGACTGCTGGCCAAACAAAACACAACCTAAAGACAATTTTAACAATTAAGTCAAAGCTTAAGAGCCTTTCTGAGAAGTTTTTTTTACATACGGGCCCTGGTGTCAAATAAACTTTCACAATGAATCAAAAGAATGAACCGCGTAATACAAAAATCACATTCGGTACGAACTCCATTATAGCATTTGTTCACATTTATCGCAGTAAATATTCACCAATGTGAACACTATACTTCATTAACATATTAACATAAAACCATGTAAAGAAGCTAGAACTGTGGCTGTGTCTGAAATCGCCCCCTATACCCTTAAATAGGGCATTATTTGAGGGAACAGCCATTTGTAGTGGTTTCCTAAACCATGTGGACGTTATCATATATAGCTTCCATGGCAGAGTTCAAGATAAATCTTTTCATAACGGAGCTGCCAGTTTGCTAAGTTTTACATGTTTATTAAACTGCGAGCACAAACTATAAAAAAGCGGCAGCCGTTCCGGCACTCAGTGTCCGAATTCACTCATTCGTTTTCATTCACTTCATTCCTTCAAATGAACTGAATTAGTGGACTAATGTAGGGAATAGTAAATGAGGGTTTAGGGGGCGATTTCAAACACAGACAAAGACAAACAATGAAACTACACAAGACCTACACGTGACAATAATGTAGCTTGACAGTTACTCTTGACAGTGTAGATTCACACTTTAGTCATTGGCTTCAAAGACTCACCAGTGTGTTCTAATTTTAGATATAATCATTATAGCTTTGTTCTAGTGTTTGTTTAATAATCAGTTTAACAAATATTTTTGGTATTTTTGAAGTATTCAGTATAGGGGTGTGCCGGTTTCAGAATTGGTGATGACGGTTATGAAGTGAGTCAAATGTGACGGTTCGTAACATAACCGTCGTCGGGGGAGGGGACGGGCGTTGCAACGTTCGTCTGTTATAGGACAACTTAGTTTGAATAAACGAGCAGACACTGATTAGCTACTTGCTCTACGTTTATTTAAAATCAACAGCAAGACATCAGTGAATGTGTTTTCCATTAAATGAATCACACACAGTAAACAAATCCTTAACAAAAAAAAACAGGCCTATTCTGGTGGGTGCGGTGATGCGGTGGTGACGCGTTCATGTAACATGTAAGGGTGGCGCTGCCAATAAAGCACCTAAAAGCTGTCACAAAGAACCGGCAAAAGTAATGATTATGAATATGTAAAATATAGCCAGGAGATATTTTAATTGTTTATTAATAAACAAGTGTTTTATTTGTCAGTGTCGGCCAAAGATGATGTTGACGATGCTGACTCGCGATCTTCGCAGTAGTGAACGCGCCAGAGAGAAATGCACATTTCATATGGATTGCATAAGTAGAGAGCAGTCTGTAGTCTGTTTTCTTTCGTTTGAATTATGTCTGTGACTGTGAGGCAAGTTGTCACGGGTTATGGTGCAGGATGAAGGAGAGGCTGAGACAAGGCTCAAATTCCAACATTTACTAAGATTTCCAAAACAACAAACAGGTACAGGCAGGTTGACAGGCAAAAGGTAAATTCTCACATTAACACGTAACATATACACGTAACATGTTCAACGACCAACAAGGACAGACTGAACAGAAGCAAACTAAATACAAGCATGAATCAGACATAACAAGGTGAAAACAGGTGACACTGATGATGATAACGAGGGACAGGCTGGTAAGTGAGGGAGTGAATACAGGTGTGGAGATGAGGAGGATTCTGGGAAGTGTAGTGCAGACACAAAGACAGACTGGTGCAGACGAGGACTGTGACATTACTCCCCCCTCCCAGTAGGCGTGACCTCACGCCGTAGAACAGGGCTGGGAGGGTGGGCATCCTGGAGTCTGTGATTGGAAGGCGGACCGGGTGCAGCTGGACAGACTCCAGGATGGTCCAGGCGGCCATGGCGGAGCAGGACGTGGGCGTGGCAAGGGCGGAGCAGGACGTGGGCGTGGCCAGGGAGGAGCAGGACGTGGGCGTGGCCAGGGCGGAGCAGGACGTGGGCGTGGCCAGGGTGGAGCAGAACGTGGGCGTGGCCAGGGCGGAGCAGGACGTGGGCTTGGCCAGGGCGGAGCAGGACGTGGGCGTGGCCAGGGCGGAGCTGTCGGACCCTCGGGCGTCCAGGGCGGTGGAGACCCTTCGGGTGGTCAAGGTGGTGAGGACCCTTCGGGCGACCCTGGCGGTGCAGACCCTTCAGGTGGCCATGGTGGTGAAGACCCTTCGGGTGGCCATGGTGGTGAGGACCCTTCGGGCGGCCATGGCGGTGCAGACCCTTCGGGCGGCCATGGCGGAGCCCTATGGCCCCCCCCCCCCAAAAATTCTTGGGGAGAGTGACGGAGTCTGACAATGACTCCAGAATAGAGTCGGGGACAGGCTCTGGAACAGTCTCTGGTTGGACAGACGGGACTTGAACAGTCTCTGGCTGGGCAAGCGGTGAGGGCTCTTTGCTGGACAGGACCAGTGGCGATGGTTTTGAGCTGGGCAGGACCAGCAGTGGAGAGAGCTTTGAGCTGGGCAGGACCCGCAGTGGAGAGGGCTTTGAGCTGGACGGAACCAGCGGCGAAGAGGGCTTGGTGCTGGACGGAACCAGCAGCGAAGAGGGCTTGGTGCTGGACGGAACCAGCGGCGAAGGGTTCTCTGGGCTGGACGGAACCAGTGGCGAAGGGTTCTCTGGGCTGGACGGAACCAGCGGCGAAGGCTTGATGCAGGACGGATCTGTCTCAGGCTGGGCAGGCATGACGTGAATCGTCTCTGGCTGGGCAGGCTGGACGTGAATCGTCTCTGGCTGGGCAGGCTGGACGTGAATCGTCTCTGGCTGGGCAGGCTGGACGGTCTCTGGCTGGGCGGGCATGACACTTAATGTCTCAGACGCGGCGGCCATGCCATCATACTGCCTTGGGCTCGGCAGATCTGGCGTGAAGTGCGGGCTCGGCTGAACTGGCGTTAAGTGCAGGCTTCCTGAGAACGAGGATCAAACGAGGCCGCCTACTCGGCTGGAGATTCCCCAGAAGTGTTGCGGGGTTCATGTTGTTTAGGTTGGTCGTTCTGTCACGGGTTATGGTGCAGGATGAAAGAGAGGCTGAGACAAGGCTCAAATTCCAACATTTACTAAGATTTCCAAAACAACAAACAGGTACAGGCAGGTTGACAGGCAAAAGGTAAATTCTCACATTAACACGTAACATATACACGTAACATGTTCAACGACCAACAAGGACAGACTGAACAGAAGCAAATTAAATACAAGGACAGACTGAACAGAAGCAAACTAAATACAAGCATGAATCAGACATAACAAGGTGAAAACAGGTGACACTGATGATGATAACGAGGGACAGGCTGGTAAGTGAGGGAGTGAATACAGGTGTGGAGATGAGGAGGATTCTGGGAAGTGTAGTGTAGACACAAAGACAGACTGGTGCAGACGAGGACTGTGACACAAGTAGGCTACCTTATACACTGAGTTTCGGTTCATTTATTGAGACGAGCTCCAGTTCACGCGCCGGCGCCTCTGTTTCGTGATTATCTATCGATCGTCTGCTATATTTACTTCTTTTTTATTAAATCCAGGCAATTGGTTGATGAAACATTGATTAAAATTAAGATACATTTAATACAAAACGAAATTCACTTTAAAGAAAGGTTTTGTGCTTTCTGTTTGATGTCTCTGTGAAAAGTTTTAATGCTTTCAGAGCGGTCACGTCCGTAACTGTAACGCAGGAGTTTCCTGCATCACCTCCTTCAAACCCACGTAGAGAGCCGTCTCCTGAGTATTAACACTACATCTCCCATCATGCAGTTCATCTGGACATCACACACACCTGTTTCCACTCATTGCTCTCACACCTGTATCCCATTTGCTTGTGTATTTAACCAGCTCTCAACCCTCATTTAGTGCGAAGTATTGTTTAGCCCTGGCTTACCTACTGAGCGTTTATCCTTGTGTTTTCTCCTACTGGTTCAGATCTCGGACTGTCTATGATCATTCTCTGGCTACCTAGACCTTGGACTGTTTCCTGGCTTTCGATTATTCTCTGGCTTCCTTGACCCTGGCCTGTTTAACGTGCTTCAACGAATCTCTGCCTGGCCTGGACTTCAACGCCTGTGTCTCTGAGTACTCTTTGCCTAGTGTTACAACCCCGGCTCTAGGGATGCAACATAAAGAACACAAAGACAGAAGTCTGCCAATTAAAACAAAGTTTATTTAATATAAAAAGGAAAAAGGGGACTGTAGAAGCAAAACACAGCTACTGCTCTGCCGGCTGCAAGATGAGAGAGAGAGCGAGAGAGCATGCGTCTTAGATTTAAGTAGCTCCCGTCAGGTGACATCAATTAACCGGTTGATTGCAGGTGATCTACCAGGGAAACTGCAATGACATAAAGATTAGAACACTCACACATAACACTCCCACCCTTAAAACATTGCTATGGAATAACCTATGGCAAAGTCAACAAATATATGAAAAAGCGCAAGCACTTACGACCTTGACAGAGCATCCGCCAAAACATTATCCTTCCCACGAATGTGGCAGACTGCAAGATCATATCCCTGCAAAAACAGGCTCCATCGCATTAAGCGCTGGTTAGTGTTTCTCATGCTGTGGAGGAACACCAAGGGATTATGATCAGTGTACACAATAAGTGAAACACTGGATGAAACATACACAGCAAAATGTTTCAGAGCAAGAATAAGGGCCAAAGCTTCCTTTTCTATAGTAGAATAGTGCTTCTGATGGATATCAAATTTCTTTGAAAAATAGCACACAGGATGCTCAACTCCCACTGAATCATCTTGAAGAAGAACCGCACCCACACCAAAATCACTAGCATCCACAGCTAGCTTGAAAGGTCTATCAAAGTCAGGGGCGGCAAGAATAGGAGAACTGCTCAACAATGCTTTCAGATTGTCAAAGGCCACCTGACATAACTCAGTCCAAACAAAAGGAACCTTGGGACTAAGCAGGTTAGTTAAAGGTGTAGCAACAGTGGCAAAATTTTTGCAAAAACTCCTATAGTATCCTGCCATACCCAGGAAACGTTTTAGTTCCCGCCGAGATGAGGGTACAGCGAAGTTCACAATGGCCTCTACTTTTGCTCCTACTGGCGACACATGACCATGGCCAACAACTTTGCCTAAATAGGTTACGGTGGCCTGCCCAAACTCACACTTGGAGAGGTTTAGGGTCAAATTCGCAGCCTTTAACCGTTTGAACACATCCCCAAGCTGGGCCAAATGTTGAGACCAGGTAGCACTATAGATAACCAAATCATCAAGGTAAGCCTCACATCCTGCAACTCCTTCCAACACCTTATTCACCAGACGCTGGAAAGTGGCAGGTGCATTTCGCATTCCAAATGCCATAACGTTATAATGGCAGAAGTTATCCGGCGTCACAAAAGCAGAGATCTCACGGGCTCGCTGGCTGAGTGGAACCTGCCAATAGCCTTTTAAAAGATCTAACTTTGAAACAAAGGATGCAGAACCAACTTGGTCAATACAATCATCTAGACGTGGAAGAGGATAGGAGTCAGGCTTAGTGATAGCATTTACCTTACGAAAATCGGTACAAAACCGAAACGAACCATCCTGCTTCTCAACTAGTAAACATGGTGAACTCCAAGCACTAAAAGTCGGTTCAGCTATGTTATGCTTTAACATATAATCTACCTCTTTGCACAAAAGCTGACGTTTAACAGGATTTACCCTATACGGGTGCTGCTTAATAGGGTTAGCTTGGCCTACCTCAATGTCATGCTCTAACACATTGGTACAAGATGGAACATCAGAAAACAAGGCCAAATATTGACCAATTAACTGAATAATATCAGAGCGCTCAGAAAGATTTAGATACGACAAATGAATGTCTAAATCAGCCAGAATTTTAGAATTTGGCAATCTACTCTGAGAAATCTCAGAAACAACACTTCCTTGTCCCATCTCAGTAGTTGGAACATTCAGTGCAGCCAAGGTCTTGACCTCTGTAGACGCAGTTTGGTTACGGTCAAAGTAAGGCTTAAGTAAATTCACATGGCACATTCGGGTTTTCCTTTTACGATCTGGAGTCTTAACCAAGTAGTTACACTCACCCACTTTCCGATCAATAGTATACGGACCACTATATTGAGCCTGCAATGCAGAACCCAGTACTGGTAAGAGCACCAGCACTTGGTCTCCTGAACAAAACACACGATGTTTTACCTTCCGATCATACCAAGTCTTCATCTTCTCCTGAGCTGCTTTCAAATTTTCTTTGGCCAGTTCACAGGCTCTACTAAGCCTAAAGTGGAAATTAGACACATAGTCCAAGAGGTTAGTAGGAGTAGAATACTCAACATCTAACCTTTTCTCCTTTACCAATTTCAAAGGCCCCCTCACAGTGTGCCCAAACACAAGTTCAGCTGGACTGAAACCAAGGGACTCCTGAACAACCTCTCGAACTGCGAAGAGGAGTAGTGGAACGCCACCATCCCAGTCTCTCTCAAACTCTTTGCAATAGGTCTTCAGCATAGTCTTGAGAGTTTGGTGGAATCTCTCAAGTACACCTTGAGACTCTGGATGATACGCAGATGAAATGTTATGCTGAATAGACAACTGCTTTAACACCTGGGAAAAAAGGCGAGACATAAAATTAGACCCTTGATCAGACTGAACAACTCTTGGTAGTCCAAACACGGTGAAAAACTTAATAAGGGCCTTGGAAATGGCAGGGGCTGTAATCTTGCATAAAGGAACCGCTTTAGGAAATCTTCTGGCGGCACACATAATTGTGAGAAGGTATTGATTACCTGACTTGGTGCGGGAAAGAGGTCCAACACAATCAATCAAAACATGTTCAAATGGCTCTCCAATGGCAGGAATAGGCTGTAGTGGAGCTACAGGAATAGACTGGTTAGGTTTTCCTACCATCTGACAAACATGACACGATCTACAATACTGAGCCACATCAGACCTCACACCAGGCCAAAAAAAATGCCTTAACACACGATCAAGAGTTTTCTTGACCCCCAAGTGGCCAGAGAGACAATGATCATGGGCGAGATACAATATGTAAGATCGATAAACTTCTGGAACCACCACTTGAAATACGCTACTCCAGTCATAGTCACATGATATTTTTGGATCTGTCCACTTTCTCATCAAAACGCCATCACTAATAAAATAGCCAGAAGCAACATTTGATAGTACTTCATCAGACACCAAATCTTCAAACATGGGTGACAAAGTGGGATCTTGTTTTTGCTCAAGTATTAACTGTTCACGAGATGGAAACATCTTTCCACTCCCTGACAAGTTCATGTCACCTTGGACCATGAGAGTATCATAAAGTGGCAACACCTTTTGACTGCTGGAAGATTTGTCTTCAACCTGCCTCTTAGCCGACATGGCACGAGTAGTTGCACAAACAGGAAAAATTTCTGGAAATGCCAATTCAAGTTCATCTGGACAATCTGACTTGAGGACAGTAGAGGTTACTTCAGGGACAGCTAGCACTTTCCCACCAGCTAAATCATTTCCTAGAATAAAGGACACACCATCTATGGGAATCTGAGAACAAAGTGCAACAACCACATCCCCAGAGATTAAATCTGATTGGAGATTAATTCTGTGTAAAGGCATAGACAGAAATCCTCCACCAAAACCTTTAACAATTACCTCTGAATCTTGAGCTGACTTTTCATTGAAGGGCAAGACATCACGTAAAATCACAGATTGAAAAGCTCCTGTATCTCTCCAGATCTTGATAGCTTGCCTGCGTTCAGGGTCAGAAGACAGATACACAGAACCATCCATCAGAAATGATGATGAGCCAGCTAAATTCCCTGTCTTGCATAAAACATCAACAACTGAAGATGCCAAAGGAAGGCTTGGCACAGGACTTACAAATGCTACAGTCTTTGCAGATTTCTGTTTTTTACTTAGAACAGGACAATCTGCAATAAGATGGCCTGGTGTCTTACAATAAAAACAAGCTCTTTCTGAAATCAAACCATCATTAGTCATTTTATTGGCAGGTGATGAGGCAAAAGGCACAGACCTTACAAACCGAGACCTATTGTACTTCATCTGGTCCTGAACCTCAGCTTGTTTGTCACCAAAATGTACCTTATGGGTTAAAACAAACTCATCGGCCAAAATTGCAGCTTGTTCTAAGGTCACTGCTTTCTGCTCATTCAAATAAACAGACACTACATCAGGCAGACAGTTTTTAAATTCTTCAAGCAAAATGAGTTGCCTAAGATGTTCCTTACTTTCCACCTTCTGAGACGTACACCACCGATCAAACAGATTCTCCTTCTGTTTTGCAAACTCAACATACACTCACCGGCCACTTTATTAGGTACCCCATGCTAGTAACGGGTTGGACCCCCTTTTGCCTTCAGAACTGCCTCAATTCTTCGTGGCATAGATTCAACAAGGTGCTGGAAGCATTCCTCAGGGAGTTTGGTCCATATTGACATGATGGCATCACACAGTTGCCGCAGATTTGTCGGCTGCACATCCATGATGCGAATCTCCCGTTCCACCACATCCCAAAGATGCTCTATTGGGTTAAGATCTGGTGACTGTGGAGGCCATTTTAGTACAGTGAACTCAGTCATGTTCAAGAAACCAATTTGAAATGATTAGAGCTTTGTGACATGGTGGAAGTAGCCATCAGAGGATGGGTACATGGTGGCCATAAAGGGATGGACATGGTCAGAAACAATGCTCAGGTAGGCCGTGGCATTTAAACGATGCCCAATTGGCACTAAGGGGCCTAAAGTGTGCCAGGAAAACATCCCCCACACCATTACACCACCACCACCAGCCTGCACAGTGGTAACAAGGCATGATGGTTCCATGTTCTCATTCTGTTTACGCCAAATTCTGACTCTAACATCTGAATGTCTCAACAGAAATCGAGACTCATCAGACCAGGCAACATTTTTCCAGTCTTCAACTGTTCAATTTTGGTGAGCTCTTGCAAATTGTAGCCTCTTTTTCCTATTTGTAGTGGAGATGAGTGGTACCCGGTGGAGTCTTCTGCTGTTGTAGCCCATCCGCCTCAAGGTTGTGCGTGTTGTGGCTTCACAAATGCTTTGCTGCATACCTCGGTTGTAACGAGTGGTTATTTCAGTCACTGTTGCCCTTCTATCAGCTCGAACCAGTCTGGCCATTCTCCTCTGACCTCTGGCATCAACAAGGCATTTCCGCCCACAGAACTGCCGCTCACTGGATGTTTTTTCTTTTTCGGACCATTCTCTGTAAACCCTAGAGATGGTTGTGCGTGAAAATCCCAGTAGATTAGCAGTTTCTGAAATACTCAGACCAGCCCTTCTGGCACCAACAATCATGCCACGTTCAAAGTCACTCAAATCAACTTTCTTCCCCATACTGATGCTCGGTTTGAACTGCAGGAGATTGTCTTGACCATGTCTACATGCCTAAATGCACTGAGTTGCCGCCATGTGATTGGCTGCTTAGAAATTAAGTGTTAACGAGCAGTTGGACAGGTGTACCTAATAAAGTGGCCGGTGAGTGTAAGTGTCGTGAGCAAATTTGGTACAACTTCGAAAGCGCTGGCGGTAAGCTTCAGGAACCAGCTCATATGCCTTCAATACAGCTGCTTTAACCTCATCATAATTAGCACTCTTCTCTAGGCTAAGAGCGGAATAAGCTTCTTGAGCTTTACCCACCAAGATACTTTGTAAAAGCAAAGTCCACACAGTTCTAGGCCACTTTGATGTAATTGCCACCCGTTCAAAATGAGAAAAATATCGGTCAACATCTTTCTCAGAAAAAGGAGGTACTAACTTAATGTGTCTACCAACATCAAATGAAGAACCATCACCTCTTGGAGTTAAAGTAGCAGCTTTTAATTCCAACTCTTTAAGAGACCGTTCGTGTTCAAGATACATTTGTTTCTCTCTTAGTTGCGCATTAACCTCTAGCTGTTTCTCCTGGAAAGCTAGCTCTCTGAGCCTAAGCTCAATTGCAGCTTCAGACAAAGGAGCAGTCATGGATTGTGGGGAAAACTGCTTAACTTTTAAGACACCATTGTCAATTAAAACACTTCTAATGATTTCCTTCACACCATCCTTCAGTCGCTTCTCACTACTTGTGATGGGAATATCATAATGAGAGGACAACTGCAAAAGTTGATCCTTTGTAAAAAACTCAAGTAACTCTTCTGAAGGTTCCTTTAGGAAGTCTTCTAAAGAAGCCATTACTAAACTCAACACTAACTACTCTTAAGTAGTAACACTAGCTCCTACACAGAAGTTCAGCCGACACAACAGGTCCAATCACACACTGCTACAAAAATGACAAAAGCAGCACAAATGCTCTCAAACAAAGCTTTAACCAGAAGTAGAACTAACCCAAACACAGAAGATTACTCACCCCAAGCAATCACAAACATCTAAAGGCAATACTGGGCATTAGTCTACACTAAAGTCCACAAAGGAACTTCACACAAACACTGCTAACACACTAAAGTTAGGATCATGGACCAAATAAACACTACAGTACCTCAAAAAAAAAGTTTAACTCACCTAACTTAAGTATTCCGCTTTCACTTCCATCAAAATAGTGAGCTTGGTTGCTGAGCTCAAACACAATACAAAAACACATGAGATACACCCGGACACCTGCCTAACACTTCTAATTCCTATCTATCTTCTGAGGTGTACCGGGCACGAGGCGACTTTAAAAGCAAAAACTCAGCAACTGTGAACCAATTTATCAATGGTCACAGTTCTGAAATGCTTACCCCCGACAGAGAACAAGTCTCCACCCAGAATAACCTCGAAAACAAAAAAGGAAAAATAAGAAAAGAGTGAACCGATGGAAGGATTGAGTAATCAACCCAGCTGGAACTCTCACCCTACCTAACCGGGAAAACTCATGCATATATTCAAAAATACTCAAACAACCATACTCACCAAATGATCTCAATCAAAGGGAATAAACAAAAACAGTCCCCAAAAAATACTTTTTACCAACCAAATTGGACGAGCCCCCATTATGTTACAACCCCGGCTCTAGGGATGCAACATAAAGGACACAAAGACAGAAGTCTGCCAATTAAAACAAAGTTTATTTAATATAAAAAGGAAAAAGGGGACTGTAGAAGCAAAACACAGCTACTGCTCTGCCGGCTGCAAGATGAGAGAGAGAGCGAGAGAGCATGCGTCTTAGATTTAAGTAGCTCCCGTCAGGTGACATCAATTAACCGGTTGATTGCAGGTGATCTACCAGGGAAACTGCAATGACATAAAGATTAGAACACTCACACATAACACCTAGCCCTTCTACTATTGTCTACTTATATCAAATAAAAGCTGCAAATGGATCTTACCGACTCTGAGCAATCCTTACAGTAATATTGTTTTTTCCTCATAAATGTGAACACGAAAAATAAAATAAAATGAATATTTTATGTTCTGTGGAGACTACAGTTAGCCTACTCATAATTTGTATTCTGAATACGTAACAACGGTACATGTATTCCGTTACTCCCCAACAATGATATTAGCCTATATAACCTTATCTGCAAGATATTTTAATAACACGGTTTTGGCGGTTATAGAGTTCTAATGACGGTGTTCAACTATAACTGTCGGTCTCACGGTTATATAATAACCGTCACACCCCTAATTCAGTATAATTTGTTATTTAGAGTCATCGTGGTTTTCTGAATAAAGGGGACAGTATCAGGACATGACAGTGATGTAACAGAACACAACAGTTAAAAAACCCCATTAATTATCTCCATACAGAACTGTCTTTAAGAGAAACCAACCAACCATGAGCTTTTCAAATTAAGTGATGATATATGTTTCTGTAAAAAAGTGATGTCGTCTTTTTTTTTTAAATCAAGCCTACCCATAATCCTGCAGAGATCTCCTCCTGGATCCAACAGTCAGAGAAGAAGCATGGAAACGATATCACCCCACTCCAATAAAGCATTGCAAATGATGTTAACACACTTGTGGCGAGCAGGACGAGGCCGAGGGACGTGAGAGCGGCGCGAGGCCGGTGGCGTGAGTGGCAATGAACGACACCTGTGAGACGCACCGGTCTCGCATCTCTCACGGAGGAGCGGAAGCATAAAGGAGGAGCGACGACAGTGAAAATTGAGAGAGGAGCAGGCCTGATTTCATGTTGTGTTCTGTTTCTGTTTTATGTGGCCAGCAGTCGTCCGTGAGGGGATGCTGGCTTATACTTATACTTTTATTTTGTATTTGTTTTATTTATTATTAAAGTGTTTATTGTTCACCGCTTCCCGCCTCCTTCTTCCCATATCAACTGAACCCCGTTACAACACTGAACTCCCCTATTGAGTGATATAAAGTCGCAATTGCCAGTTATAAAGAGACATAAACGTGCAAATTCTGAGAAAAAAAGTCAGAATTGTGAGATAAAAAGTCGCAAGTATCTTTTGCATTTTTGATTCTGTGGCGTAAACTAGCTTCATAGTTCATGCCTGGTTGACAGCTTTTACTAAAGGTTCAACAGAGATAATTATTCAGATCACAACAATAACATGGCAATTTCCTCTTAATTGTTTATCAAATGTTATTTTATTTATGTCCTATAAAATTCAACATCGCTAAAGTTTGCAAAGCAGATTATTAAGAGACGTAAGTGTAACTAAGCAATCATTTCATCGCTTTTACACTTGCTGAGGAGAAAAGATAAAAAATTTAAAATTAGTGTGTTTTCAGCTCATGACAATTCACTGGGGTTCCCAGCTAACAGACTTTTATTATAAGAACGTTCTCCAAATATTCAGTGTTGGTTCTGGGAACGTGACAAATGTCCAGTTTTCTTGACATTAGAGGAACGTGTTTTAAAAGGTATGATGTTCCTCAAACGCTCTTTCAACTTCATTTTAATGAACAGTGAAATATTCTGGGAACGTTGATATTTAACATTCCAAGAACATAAAAATCTCCAGTTTTCTGAATGTTAATATAATGTTATTTAAAGGTTAGTATGATGTTCCTGAAAACATTCTTTCAATCATTCAAACACCTGCTGAGAACAAGCACTGAAAGAAAGAGAAATAAGAACACAAACTACAACTGACTTCAGCCACAGTCTTAGATGAAATCAACTGAAGATAAAAGAAGACATTAAATCTGTGAAGTTCATATTGAGAATTATCAGAGGTTTAGATGTTGATGTTTGGTTGAAAATATTGAGTTTGAGGTCATCATTATGGTGATCAGTGTCTGCTTTAGTTGGGCTCTTGGTTTACACCCTGAATGAGATGAACAAGACATCAGAAACTGAACTCTGGGAACACACTGTATGTTCATCTCTAAATGCTAACTCTGAATATGAATGTTGTATATGACACATCTTACAAGGCTGTAAAAGCAGTAATAACAACACTGCATGACTGCAGGTGGGATGAGAACAGACATGCAAATGTTGCAGCTTTTGCATGTCACTTTGCATCCAAAACATCCTTGATGGCCTGGGATAACTTCCCCTGGGTGTGGGGAAAACTGAGACGCTTTGAATAGCAAATGAGCCCTATTTTCACTTGAGCTTATCACACAGTCATAGTCAGCCCTCAGCGGCCTGTCATTTGTCCATGCAAAGTGTCTTCACTTGTTCACAATCACTATCATCAGACTGTATCATCAGTGACAGTTTCATGTCATTTCATGATCACTTTGCTGTTCTACGGGAATCCAAAAGTTACAGACATCTGAAAAGAGGAAGCAGAGATGTATTGAAATAAAAAATAACTGTTCAGGTGCGCAAATACACCCTATATCTGGCCTCAGGCGTCCCTGTAATAAGTAGCCCTTACATAAATGTACCTTATTGCTCATGTCATAACAACCATACACACTAGAATCAAAATCCTTTAATCCTTCTCTGATTCCCCAAGTCATTATATATCCAGTTTTATTGCAGTCCAAACTGCCATCCTAGAGAAACAGTTTCCGTATATATATATATATATATATATCTTATAGGTTTTATCATTAAAGTGTGTGCAAGTGCGTGCGTGTGAGTGCGAGTGCGTGTGTGTCCATGCGCGAGTGTGTGTAAGGATGTGGCCTGCAAACTCCTGCAAGAATACTAAGTGTGCTGTAAACACTGGAGTCTTTCAGGATCTGGATCAGCCATAAAGCCTGTAGACGTGATGACAGTAGCTCGTTCTCATCACAGATGCACAGAACAGCATGAACAAACTGAGAGGAACTGCTCACGACACACACACACACACCACTTACACTGCTAACATCACACAACCCCTGGATCCATACAGCATGTACATTGGCTTTTATAATTGTCAAAAGACCAGCTTATGAAACATGACTACAAAGCTCAAAATGTGTGTGTGTGTGAGAGAGAGAGAGAGAGAGAGAGAGAGAGAGAGAGAGAGAGAGAGAGAGAGAGAGAGAGAGAGAGAGAGAGAGAGTGTGTGTGTTAAATGGGAACAACTGTCGTAGTCTCATCCACTCAGACGTTCCTACATCTCCTGGTGTTTTAGACTGGACAAATGAAGAAAAGCAGGCTAATGCAGTCATGTGGTTCATGATACTGTTCTAAAGATGGATATTTAATGCCTTCAAAAGTTGGATAAAGGTCATGTTAGCTGTGAGTCATCTCTGTGCAACCCTGTAACCTGTTAACATCCACAATTCCCCACTGTTCTCACGGCTATTCAGAAAGCTAGAGTGATGCGCTTGATTTACTGAGATATACAGCAGTGACTGCAGGTTTACAGAGTCTGACACGTCAATCCAGTCTCACTGCTGACATTAACACAAGCCTCTTACTCTGTAATGTGTGTTTGTTAATTTGATAATGATTGATTGAATCCTCATTTGAGGATAATAGTAATAAAATAGTAATAATGCAAAGGAAATTATAATGACCAACAACTGCTTTCTATTCTTTAATTACACAAATACTGGTGCTCTTTTGTCATTTTTGACTGAAAAATGTTACATTTGTTTTTTCTCATTGGAATGTTATGAAACTTGGTTTTAAAAGCGTTTGGTACTGCGGCCTAACAAAATCTGGCTGAAAGTAATTTTTTTGAGATATCAAGCTCAAATTTGGAACTTGTTTAGATTTATGGCTTTGATTTTCTTGCAGTTTTAGAATAAAACATGATTTTGAAAATATAGATTCCATATAAAGATTGAAAATAATATTTTGCACATTTTTCATAACAATAAACGTAACATTCTGTAACTTTAAGTTCACTTTTTAAAGCTTTTTTCACTTCAGCAAGTGTTGTCTTTAAAAAGAAATCAAACTTCAGTCTGTTTCTCTAAAGCAGGGATAGGCAACTTCAGTCCTGGAGGGCCATTGTCCTACAGAGTTTAGCTTCAACCCTAATCAAACACACCTGAATAAGCTAATCAAGGTCTTCAGGAATACTAGAAAGTTACAGGCAGGTGATTTTTTCAGGGCTGGACAGTGGCCCTCCAGGACCGACGTTGCCCATCCCTGATCTAAAGCATTCAAGATTTACCACAGTATAAATTGGAAATTACATTCAGGTTTATGCTCAAAAAGTGATTAAAAGGATTACAAATACAGCGTAAATATAATGTAGTACCATAAAATCCCCTAAAAATACAAAATATTATAATAAAAAACATTACTGAACTACAATATAGTACATTAATTTAATTGAAATAAATTTCGGCCATTTTTGACCGACATGCGAAGAGCACAAGAGGGTTAAAGAATTAAATAGGTTGGCACAATTTATATTTATTTATAAAACTAATTTTAAACATTTGAGTATTAGACTTTAGATTAAAAGCTATTTAAAAAGGGAGGTCTACCCCACCATGTAGACTCAAGAATGATATCCTAAAGTGACACAACCTCCATTTGGGAACGACAAATATTACAAATATTTGGCTTATTTACATTTACATTTATGCATTTGGCAGATGCTTTTATCCAAAGCGACTTACATTGTATTTCAAGGCACACATTTACATTCTTATCAGTTCTTGCTTTCCCTGGAAATCGAACCCATGACCTTGGCGTTGCAAGCGCCAGCGCTCCACAGTTTGAGCTCCAGGAAAGCATAATTATTAAAGCTGTGTGTTTATACTTTTAGCAGGTCAGTTTTTTTGGGGGGTTAGTTTGTAGTCATTCTTAATATCTTTATTCATATATAAGTCCCTGTTTGAATAGCTCAGTAAACATGTTATTTTGTCCTGTGTCTGTACTATGCATGTTAGTAGGTGTGTGTGTGTGTGTGTGTGTGTGTGTGTGTGTGTGTGTGTGTGTGTGGGAACGCAGGGGTCATGTTGTTGACCCACCTGCTCCCATCTCTCTTCAGCTGGATCTTGTGGCGCTTCAGCAGCTGCAGATCTTCACAAACAGCTCTTTGTAATCCGGCTGATGGACACGAGGAGTGAGGACACAGGAACAGCTCATCTTGCCTTCTCTGCTGACTTTACATCCACTGCCCTTCATGCTACTAGACCAACACATAGCTTCATGCCTGACACACACACACACACACACACACACACACACACACACACACACACACACACACACCTGTTACATGAGGTTCATGTCGAGGGTAAAACTAACGGACAAATCCAAGTAACCGAACAACGAGTACTGCACATAATTCCACATGCAGATGAACAATATTCAAACCTGTGTTCTTCCCGCAGCATGCAAACTATATTTGCAAATGTGACCAAGGCCGAAATAGCTGGAGCTGCCAGTTTGATGGACTTTAGTCAAATTTTCTGAGTGTGGTGTGTGTAGAGCATTACTGTATCTACACAGCCTGCTTTAAAACCTTTATTCTGAGTGTCCTGCTTACACGACACCCTTTTCAACTAAAAACTGAAGACTTTTCGTGCGGTTTGGCCGTTCCTTTACACAACAACGGCATTTTGGTGGCCTGACCAATACGGATTTCAAAGCACAAGTCTCTGAAAACGCAGCCTGATCTCATGAGATTGCGTCTCTATAGCATGCATTGTGTTTATCGTGCAATTTATACGTGGAAATTTGTTATTACCTGCATTTGATACGCAGTTTTCGTGTGTAATACACCCGCACCCCACATCACTTATCCTAACCAAACGCTTAATACACACGCACCCCACACCACTACTAAACCTACCCTAAACCTAGCCATGCTTATCATATGCACATAAAAACTAATTTTCGCGTATAAATTGCACGATAAACACAATGCGTGCTATAGTTTAGTTTGACTGGGTTGGAAAACGACACTCTTATCATCTCAGTGTAAACGACAAAAATGTGAATCTGTGAAAACGGTGATGTCATGCACATGCTTTATTTTTAATTTTTTTGCAATGAAAGGATATAGAAATTATCAATAAGAATTGAAGGGGGGGGGGGGGGGGGGGGGGCATATGGACATCATCACAACACAAATCAACCCAATATAACATTTTGTCATGAAAAGATTAAAGGTGTCTTACAACAGACTCAAGGATGATATGTTTTCCAAGGCTTTGTGTTTAAAGCTTTTGGCGTTTTCTTAAAGGAAGTAAAAAGGGACTTTATATCAGAGGACAACAATCTAAAGTTGGGATTACAGTGAATGTTTCTGGCTTTGTGAAGATGAAATTTACCCAGAACACACAAGTAATAAAGTAGTATTGCGAATGCGTATGTGCGCAGGCTTTCTTTACAAATTCTGGTCTGGCATGAATAATAATACAGCGTTATTAGTGGTTTTCACAGGTCCGTGTGAAAGGGACTGTTTGATAACGTTGTCATCTGTACAAAGAAAAAAAGTGTCCGTTTTTAGCACATGGTTGTCATGTAAATGTACGACAGTCCACATTGACCAACACAGACCAACATTATGAAACATGGCAGAGGATGAACATCCAGTCAATAGTCAATAATAGTAAAACTTGAAATCACCTATATTGTGACACCTGGAAACGAAGCTGAACATGAACATATATAAAATATATAAATCTATATCTAATATAGAAGTCTAAGCCCAGTATATGTTGGTCTAATGTATGTATAATCCCAATTTAACTCCTGGTTACACACCCACTGATAGCTATTACAGTGACAATGAACAGCACAAGGAATGCTCTAAATAAATGCTCAAAATAATTAATATTGAAAGATAACTGTGGTGCACACATTAAAAGTAACATTGCATAATACTGAAGAAGATGTGGATGGATTACAATACGAACAGGAAATGAACATAATCCCTTTTATTGATCTCAGCAGCACTTTGCAGCTCACAGGAAGTGACATCACTCCCACGCATGTCAGCTGGCCTGGGTCACTGCCAATCACAGGGCCAACATGTCATGATGATCACAAGACTTATTATATATAATATTACTAATATTACTCTCTAATGTGTATCTAATGTGTTCATAGTAACGTCATGGTGAATTTCATAAATGAACAGATGATCTCACAGACACACACACACACATTCTTGAATATGTGGTTTTCAGGGACTCTCCATAGGCGTAATGGTTTTTATACTGTACAAACTGTATATTCTCTCCCTTCACACCCATCACACAACTTCACATTTTGAAAAAACAAAACACAGATGTCCTCATAAATCATGTTTAAGTTGTAATACCCATGTCATTATACACATTCGTATCGTCATAAACCACATATACCTGTACACACACACTGGGTTATCATGATTTTGGGGATTCTCCGTAGACATAATGATTTTTTATTTTGTATAAAATATTATATTCTGTCCCCTAATAATATATTATATCCCCTTACACTAACCCATACCCATGGGAGCTTGTTTCCGCAACAGAATAAAACAATTTAAAAGACAATTACGACTTTTCATCTCACAATTCTGACTTTATATCACGCAATTCTGAGATAAAAAGTATATTGTGAGATGTAAACTCGCTATTGTGAGAAAAAAAGTCAGAATTGTGAGATAGAAAGTCGCAATTACCTTTGTTTTGTTTTATTCTGTGGCGGAAACAAGCTTCCATACCGACTCCTAAACCTTCACAGAAACTGTCTGCATTTTTACATTAGAAAAAAAACATCACTTTGTATGATTTATAAGCTTTTTTCCTCAGGGTGACCAAAAAATTTCCCCACAGGATCACAAAATTCTTTTGTCCCTACAACGTAAGGAATACCTGAACACACACACACAGACACATACACACGCACACATTTTATTGCTTTTTGCGGGTATAAATTTGCATCCAGTGAGAGTGACTGTCAGCAGTTCAGAATAGTGAAGTAAGAGCAGTATATCGTTTGAACTAATTAGCACAAAAAGAAGAGGAACAAATAATACATAATAATTGAAGAGGGAAGTTAACCCGCAAATAGACGCAAGGAATGAACTATAAAGTGGTGCCCATTATAGAAGCCGGGTGTACCGCAGTGCTTGGGCAATGCGCAATATAAATACCTCATTTATTCATTCAATCATTCATTCATTCAAGCTGTCTTTAAGTCACTCATCATAGTGCTAGTCTAGGACAAACCCCTAATGCTTTTTTTCACATCTCTGCTCCATACCCCATAATGACAGCAAATATCTGAATTGTGATAATTTTGCAAAATTATTAAAAAGAAAACACTGAAACGTTTTTAAGTATTTAGACCCTTTGCTATGACACTTGAAATTTAGCTTTAGGAGCATCACATTTCTCTGGCAAATTCAACTGATTAGATATGATTTGGAAAGGTACATATCTCCTTATACAAGGTCTTACAGCCCCTTTTAACCATGACAGTTCTGGGAATTAGATCGGATTAGAAAAGGAATAAACCACCCCCTTCCAATCTGATCCAAATTTCATTCGCATCGAGCTGAATCTGATCGATTAAGGTGTTTACATGAAGGCTTTTCAGTCCGATTGAGCCGTCAATCCCATTACTAATGGGTTATTTGGTTGCATGTAATCGTAGCGACTGATTCTTTTGACAAACCTTGATAAGATCTGCAGAAAGGAATGGGGGAAAATCCAGGTGAGCCAAATTTGTTCATCATACCCAAAAAGACTAGTTTCGCAGATGAGGCTTAAGCCTAGTATCAGGCTAAAATGCATATTTGAGCCGTCTTCACTGAAAACAACTTCTGAAAATATGTCAGTGTGCACACCGATAATGTTTTTTGCCACATTTTTAGGCACATTTCAAAAAGCTACTTAAATGTCCTAATTCTGGCCTAATCTAAGCCCTGTCTGTGAACCCGGGCCTAAGGCTTTAAATGCTGCCAAATGCACTTCAACTAAGCACTGAGTTAAGGGTTTGAATACTAATGCCAATATAACATTTCTTACTTTCTTTTTCTCCCTTTCTTTTTCTGTTGCTTTTTTAAAAAATTGGATTTTGCTTTGTCATTATGGGCTATGGAGTGTAGATTGATGTGACAAAAGATTAAAGTATTTTAGCACAAGGCTGTTGATGGGAATGCTGGGCTTGCGATGGAAAGACAAGCCTGTGGAAAACTGAAGAGTCCCCTGTGATTTTGTGTTTGTGTGGAGGCATCCCGTTTCCCGTAAAAAGCACAGGGGTGGATCGCAGTGCTCGGAAACAAGCATCCCATACAAATCTAATTCAACATGAAAATTAGGAAGTTGATTTATGAGAATATGGGATCAAAAAGGCAGACGAGTTGGAAGACGAAGGATGCCACAAGTTTTATCCAGACCATATGTAGTGGGAATGGGGGGAGGTGGTGATATGTGTCCTTAGCTGTCCCACTGCAGAATTTACTACACTCTTTCAAGTACTTAACCTGTCAACTCTACAAAATAGAGTAGAGACCAAACATCTTTCAGATATTGGAAAATCAAAGGAAAATGCTGATTGGATGCCAATGCATTGGACAAAAGTTGCATTACAAAAGAAAGAGAACATGTTTGTAGATTTGCACATAACTCTTTTGGTTGACTCTCAGTTGAAACACTTGTATGATTACTGATTCTACAAAAGCTTGAATAATCTGATCTGTGGCTGAACATGATCCCTTCAGCATGAGCTTGAACAAACAAGACAGTGAAGTATCTGGGGATGAACACATACAACCAATAAAATCTGGAAGCACTTGAACTCTCTTCCACACAGCGCTGTAAAAAAAGCCAGTTCATTCAGAGCCATTCACACTAATTGTTTCCTTCAGTCTGAATCCTCAATCCCCTCCTGCTCCTTTTAACATCTTCCACTAATACGTTTAAATAAAATCTCTAATTAGAACAGTAAGCCTTCAACTTAGGCTAGTGTGGGGTCAGAGGTCAATGAGAGTGTCAGACACACAGCAGGTCAAGCACTTTAATGACATAACCACAGGATTACTAGCTTACTTTATTTTGTCCAGAATGCACTGTATACTGGATTTTTTTCAAACAGCAAATTAAATAGTAGATATCATGCAGTGATAAACAATATGCAACAATACATATTTCAACACTGTTGTCACATGACCTCACGCCACATCTTTAATTTAGTGAGTGGCATTTCATATATTGACAACAATGACATTCCTAAGTACCCTCATTATATCTAAACAAAATGTGTATAAAAATCCACCATACTAAATAAATGCATGGAGTCCATGGACAAGCACAGACTTGCAGATGACAACCAAACGAAAGCAATAGAAATTGTGAAACAGCCTAAGCCTTAGGCTGAGGTGAGGCCAGAGCCGTACAGTCGTTGACAAGCTCATTCTACACTGACATCAACATTAAGATACTTGTTCAGTATTTTGACAGCTAATCCAAAAAGACAAACGACTCATATGTTTACATGATGCACGAACACGAAAAAAAATTCCCTTTGCCTTTGCATTTTTCACGCACAGACGACAACGTTGTCAAAACTATCCCCATTTACACAGATCCGTGAAAACGAATAAGAACACTGTATTATGATGCCAGTTGGCGATGTCACTTTGCAAAGAAACACTATGCGCCTATAGACTGTACATGTAATACACATGCACATAGTGTCACAGCTTTCACAAATTAGCAGTTTTGTAGTTTACACGGAGATGATAATGGTATAGTTTTCAAAAACGTGCACTTTGTAACCTGTTTACAAAAGTTTGTGTTTTAAGGCCCCCAAAACGGCGGTGTCGTGTAAATGAACGGCCAAAACATATAAAAAGTTTTCCGTCTTTAATTGAAAACGGTATCGTGTAAAAGCCCCCTCGGTGATGCAATTAACAAAAGTGCACAACAAAAGTATGCTGGAACTGGAAGTAAACTGGGTGAGATTGTTATGTGATTTTATATACTATACCTGCCATTGTGATTTCTACAGTACATTATTAAAATAAAAACTGTATTTTAAGTACCAAAAACACTGGTAAAGAACTACACTAGCCACAATCCTGAATCGGTATCCAATCAGAGAAGTTGCTGTTAAGATTGTACATGTCACGTCTTGTTTTGGTCATGTCTTTGTCATGTTTCCTGTTGTCATGTGATTCCCTGTTATAGTCATGTGATCCTGCCATGAATAGACTATAGACCTCCCTATAAACACATAATAAGCATGTGCTGGTCATTGTTTTTACAGTTTTGCGCTTGTAAAGTTTGCGCATAAAAAAAAAAAAAAAAAAAAAGGATATATATATATTCTTCAAGGCTGTTGTTGTGTGAATGAGCGGCCGGAGTGCGTTGTTTTCTGTTAGAACAGTGACGTGTAACACAACAGTTATTAACTTAGTTACAGTTATTAACTTAGGCCCTTAAGGTAATAACTAATGATCTTTGCAATGGAAGTGAATCGATCAAAACTAACTTTAGTGGGACAATATCTTTATTCTAGAGCTGCTGTAAAGCCACACAATCTCTGTTACTGTAATCTCCTATTATTACTGTAAAGCTGCTTTGAAACAGTCCACATTGTTAAAAGCGCTGTATAAATGAAAGTGACGTGTGTTCCCTTGTCTGATGTGTCATGTTGTCATTGGTTCATTGTTTCATTGTTCACAGGTGTCCCTTGTCTAGTCATTAGTCTTGTGTACTTAAGCCCTTATGTTTGCCATGAGTATTATTTCACTGTAACTGCTGTTGGTAAGCTCCATGTCATGTATATGTTCTTGTTTTGCTTTTCATGCCACGCCATGCTTTTGTTTTATGTTTGATCACGTTTTTAACTGCTCTTGGGTTCTCAACAAGCTTGCCTACAGTGTACTAACATTACTGTACAGCAGCGCTCATCATGAGAAACATCCCACTACCATGAAATGTCCCTAATAGGAACCTAACAATGTTCAGATTTGTTCTTCTAAAGAGATATTTTATTTCCCCTGTTTTGTCTGAATGGTATGGCAATTGCCATAATCTGACACTTATTAAAATTGTCTGGAAAAAATCACTTAACTTTTGGCAGTATGATTAAATAATAGGTCATGAAAGAGATGCTAAAAACCACAGTTCATTCACCACAAAATAGGAAGTCAAGTTGTACACATTGTACTGTGGAGTTCAATAACCAGCACAGTATGCTGCAAAATCTATGGATGCAGAAAATACAAATACCATGCACAGCATGCATGCTGTAGAAATAGTATGAGTGGTATGTTATCTCAAGTTTCCAGTTTCAGGGATGGATGACTATGAGCTAAAGGTAAAGGCTTCAATTTGGCCCTGATTCTGAGGGCAGTATTAAATGAGGACACAATGTATTGTAAGCCTGTTTAGGGTATGGGTTGTCTTCAGTGACACTGATTAATTTGAAAGAGTAACTTAACTATGTCAAAGTTTCACATCCTTCACAGAGATGGATGCTTGCACTATAAAACATGTGTCCACCAAAACAATGAGAAAGATTAAGATTTATGTCATTTCAAACCAATATGACTTTTTTTCTTCAGTGAAACACACACAAATAAACTTCAGCCAAAAGTTCTCTCTACTATTTACCATAAATTTAAAGCATTCAGTAACCATGAATTGTCAAGTAAAAAAAGTCAATTTTTGGCCCACTGACTGATCTCACTACACAAAAAAGAACCAGATCCTGTTACATCCAGATCCTGATCCTGTTACATCCAGATACAACCAGATCCTGTTGCGGTTGGGTTGCGGAGAGTTTGGGTTGCGGAGAGTTGTGAGATTATGGTTTTCTAACACCTACTCCCGTGTAATGGAAATCATTATGAACATCAGCTATGCTAATTATTTCCCATCTGCCTTTCTGCTGTTATCTCGGGACGCTTGTCCCGAGAAAAATGGCGTTCGTAGGCTCCAGTTTTGTATCCTGCCTCTCACGGGGATTTCGGATGCCCCAACGCCTGTGATGAGAAGACCAACGCCTGTGAAGAGACGACTCAACGCCTGCGAAGAGACGACTCAACGCCGGCGATATGTTATCCCCTTAATATTACATGATTAACTAAATGTATTTTTTCCAGGTACTTTCTGATATGCACTTACTGTAAAGCTTCTTTGAAACCCTATGATTGTTAGCCAGAGGAGAACTGGCCCCTGACTAGCCTGGGTTCTCCCAAGGTTTTTTTTTCTCCATCCAATCTGATGGAGTTTTGGTTCCTTGCCACTGTCGCCTTGCTTTTGGCTTGCTTAGTTGGGGATATTTAATATTCAACAATATTATTGAACTGTGTTGTACTACTTTCATGTTATCACTGTGAAGCTGCTTTGATGCAATCTGTATTGTGAAAAGCGCTATATAAATAAATGTGACTTGACTTGACTTGACTTGACATCCATTTTTGGAACTGTAAGTTGAGGTTATCTGCGTACTAATCCGTAAAATTACCTGTGTGCTTACCTGGGTAAAAAAAAAAAAGTCCCAGGTGGGTATTCCAGAAAGCAGGTTATGTTGTCACAAAGGTGTCACATAGCCTGCTTTCTGGAAACATATCTGGAACTATTTTTTTTAGATCAGTCAGCGGGATGGTGAGCTCCGAATAATTAGGAATAAATCTCCTATAATATCCCAACACCACCAAGAACTGTCTCAGCTCCTTTATGGTCTTGGGACTTGGGCAGGCTGCAATCGCAGCAGTCTTTTCAATTTGGGGTCTTATCACAATGTCCCAAGTGAAAGCCCAGAATCCATACCTCCATATGCCCAAATGCACACTTCCGCGACCGCATCCGTGCAGATGTACCGAATACATACGCATAAGCGGTATGTGGCCGGAGGATTTTGTCCAAGAGGACAAAATGTGAAAGGTGGCGGCAGCCCCGAACAACCCGAACGGAAGAGTAATAAATTGGTGTAATCCGAACGGTGTAGTAAAGGCTGTTTTTTCTTTGGATAATGGCGATAAGGGGATCTGCCAATACGCTTTTGTGAAATCCAGTGTTAAATCCCTTTTGCCAAAAAAAAGGGGGCCAAACCAAACCGATTAAGCAGCTCGTCAACTCGGGACATTGGATAAGCATCGAATTTTGACACACCATTCACCCTGCTATAATCAACAGAAATGGACAGAGCCATCGCTAGCATTGCCTTTAATTCATCCTATACCTCTTTTTTCTTGTGTTTTCATTTGCAAAATCTGCTTGCAACTTGGCTAAATTGGTGAGCTGCAGCGAAGAGAGGTGATCCCCCCTCCGGGACCAGAGCGAGCGGATTGGTTTTGACTACTGCTTCTGGTGCGAGATCTTCCTCTGCCAGAACGGCCGCTTCTAACTCAACTGATGTCACCTCATTCCAGCGCTTTAAAAGATTGTGATGATACATTTGACATGAATCACCCCTGTCCGTTCATCTTACCTAATAATCCAGATCCTCAATTTGCCGTCGGACCACAAAAGGTCCTTGCCCCTTTGCAAGTAACTTAGAGCTATACGTTGGAAGTAATACACACACTTTACCTCCTGGTGTAAATTGACATTGGCCCTGTTGTACAGCCGACTTTGTGTGTCCTGTGCCTGGAGCAAATTCTCCATAGAGAGTCGCCCCAATGTGTGGAGTTTTGCTCAGAGGTCCATGCACTTGTGACCGTTAAGACATCTCTTCATTTACTGCTACAAACTGATAACGGTCAGATAAGTATGATTAAAACCATGCTAATGCAATTCCACTAATGCCAACATAATTTGAGTCTAATTAAAATAATGTTCAAAAGTATCAAATGCAGCACTAAGATCGAGTAACACCAATAGCGAGATACAACCACGATCGGATGATAAGAGCAAATCATTTGTGACTCTGATGAGAGCTGTCTCAGTACTATGGTACGGTCTAAATCCGGACTGTAAATCCTCGAACATAGGAACATAGTTGTGAGGATACTGCCTTTTCTAGTATCTTTGACAGAAAAGGTAGATTCGGGATCGGCCTGTAATTGACTAATTCTGTGCGCATTTTTATGTTTTGCCTTTTTTTAACAAGCGGTTTAATAATAGCCAGCTTAAAAGTTTTTGGTACGTATCCTAATGACAAAGATGAATTAATGAGATTAAGAAGAGGATCTATGAGGCTATGCAGTCGGTACCGGATACAGAATTTATTAGATCATCTCTCAAGCCTTCGGGTTCGAGTCATTCATTCATCACGTGACATACATGTGTCATAAGCTGAGCTATGTAGTTGGTATCGGATACAGAATTGATTAGTTCGCCTCTCGAGTATTCTGGTTCGAGTCGTTCGGTCTTTTGTATGTTGTTATTATATGTAGGTAGCTTTGCTTTATCAAAGTGATTTTCCCCATCATACAGATAAAGATTAAAGCATTACCAGCTCTTTATTACCACATTCAATGTTATGGAAAAGAACCATCATGACAGAAATTTTAAAAATTGTAAGAAATATTAAAAAAAGCTACCATTTGATACCAGAAATGCATCAGCTAGCAAATGCATATTCAGTAGCTAATAGTGCAAGCTGTGGACTGCAATTAAAACGCAAGCCGGAGAGGGGCATGGCCACGAAGCCTTACAGACACTCCAGTGGTTACTCAGCCATCTTCCCCTTCACAGCCAGACATGCGGTGCAAAAAAGGGGAATTTCTCATAACAAGCCGGACTTATGAAGATTCTTTCTTTGCTGCCGCTCAGCGTCGTGGGCGGCGGGGAATGCCTTGATATTGGCAGGCCAGGTATAGACCACGGCTCAGTGTTGCTTAAAGGTAGGGCAAGCAATGCAGACGGACTCGCGCAGCGCTGCTCCTGAAGGGCATCGTCCAGGCAGAAGCGCTGCGGTCCAGGAGGCATCTTGAAGAAAATATGTCATATTCGCCAGAAACACTACTGTCAAGGAAATTCAGGAACGAACCCAATCGCAGACAGTTTGCTGACACACAAAGTTTATTGCTAACAAAAAGGAAAACAAAACCCCACGAGGGGGGAAAAAAAGGCACAGGCTAAGCAAAAGACTAACAACACTAGACTAAGACTTAGACATAAAACTTCTCAGGAACAAAATAACTATTACAAGAAAACTTTGTTTAGACAGAACTCAAGACAAGGTACTCACAAGTATTACCGTGTGTGGATACACACACAATCAATCACAATGAACCAGCACAGGACAGCAAGGGGAAAAAACACAAGGGGATAATATAGGGAGAACAGATAACGACAGCAGGTGACACTGATCAGGCAATGAAGACAAGATGAGGATTACAAGGGGGCGGTGAAAGAGAACGAGACAACACAAGCACACAACCCAAAATCAAGGCCATGTGCCTGCACACAAAACATGGGTCTGTCATGATCCTGCCTCAAGACTAGAGAAAGGAAATGACAAGAGGGCAGAATCATGACAGAACCCCCACCTTAAGGAGCGGCTACCAGACGCTCCAAAAGAGGACATCAAACACGAGACATGACAGACTGGGAAACAGACACAAACCAACAAAACATGACAAATAAAAGCAACGGCATACAAGAATATACATAATGGGGTTGGGATGCATCAATAAAAATAACAAACAGGGGAGGGGGGGGCGGGGGAACAAGAAAGTTCATAGGTGGTTGACCAGGGAGGGTGGGAGGACTGGGGGTCTTGGGTTTACGGGACGAGGGTTGAGGACGAGGAATCCGGGCTGACTTGGACGGGGAGACACGTGGAGAAGCCTTGGGGGAATCAGACTGGGGCAGGGTGACACGTGGAGAAGTGCTAGGAGAACTAGACTGGGACGGGAAGGAGACGGTACAGGACAAAAGACAGGGCGAGATGTAGGCGACTGTGGGGCGGAGATGGGCAACACTGTGGCTGGCTGAAGAGCAGGAAAGGGGTCAGTGTACTCAGTAGCAGAACCAGAAAAAGCGCTCATCATATCAGATTCAGAAGAGGCGCTACTCATGTCAGACTCTGAACCTGCGAGGTCTGCAGCTGACACTGGGGCCGAGTTGACGGGAACAGATCCTAGAACAGTGTTGTCTGAAACCGGCTCGGGAAACAGCGCTGGCAGAGACTGGCTCGGGAACAGCGCTGGCAGAGACTGGCTCGGGAACAGCGCCGGCAGAGACTGGCTCGGGAACCGCGCTGGCAGAGACTGGCTCGGGCCCAGCGCTGGCTGAAGCATTGCCCTCAGCAGCTGGTCCAGGAACCATCGCAGGCTCAGGGGAAGGAAGAGACGGGGAACGGGAAGCCCCCCTTCCTCCTCCTCTTTCTCCTAGGGCGGGAAGCAGAGACCATAGCCGGATCTGTGACCGGTTGGGGAAGCGCAGCAGGAACTGTGTCGGGCGGAAGAGGAGCTTTCTCTGGCTGGGTTGACTCCGTCGCTGAGGACTCTGAAGGGGACTCCCACGAGGTCCGCCTCCCTCGATTTCCACAAAGACCGAAGGAAGCAGATGGATTCTCAGGAGTCATGGAGGAGCTAACCTGGTTCCCAAACGTCGCGACGCCTATCAAACAACCCTCAGGAATAACAGGCAGCCAGGCAGAAGGTGAAGACCTCGTGGAGGAGCCCTGCAGCTCCTCCCGACACAAACGGTCCACCACTTCCCAAAACGGAGAGCGGATCAGCCCCTCCCGTTCAGTCAAAGGAGGAGGACCATTGAGACCTGCGATTAAGTAGGAGTTGAGGAGGATCTCTGGCAAGAACCTCCTCCTCTCTTCCACGGCCTGGGCATACTCTCTCAACGACCTCTCTCCCTGGGGGGAAAACGGTGCCTTGCCACTCTTCATGTCGGAGGTAGTCGACAGCCACCATTATTCAAGGGGATCAGATTGTCGCTTGGCAGAAAAAGACAAACTGTCTGCTGGGTTCTTCTTTGGCTGGTTCATTCTGTCAAGGACATTCAGGAACGAACCCAATCGCAGACAGTTTGCTGACACACAAGATTTATTGCTAACAAAAAGGAAAACAAAACCCCACGAGGGGGGGGAAACAGCACAGGCAAAGCAAAAGACTAACAACACTAGACTAAGACTTAGACATAAAACTTCTCAGGAACAAAATAACTATTACTAAAAAAACTTTGTTTAGACAGAACTCAAGACAAGGTACTAAAAGTATTACTGTGTGTGGATACACACACAATCAATCACAATGAACCAGCACAGGACAGCAAACACAAGGGGATAATATAGAGAACAGATAACGACAGCAGGTGACACTGATCAGGCAATGAAGACAAGATGAGGATTACAAGGGGGCGGGGAAAGAGAACGAGACAACACAAGCACACAACCCAAAATCAAGGCCATGTGCCTGCACACAAAACATGGGTCTGTCATGATCCTGCCTCAAGACTAGAGAAAGGAAATGACAAGAGGGCAGAATCATGACAACTACAGGGGAACGGCAATCCTTTTGGGTTCCGACCCTGAGAAGCACGTACGTCAACAGCGAGCTGGCTTCTTGTAGCTGAAGGAAAAGATTCTGAGGCAATGGCACTCAGCGCCGCCCTATAGTGCAGGGGAGCCCGCCTCTATTTCGCACGCTTGGCGGGCATATTCTCGCCCACGAGATTTCAAAAGGATTCAGTAGATTCAGAGAAGGAGGGATAACCACGCAGTGCCAGCTAACGGTGACGCAGTGTCGAGAGACCGACTCGAAAGGCAACCTATAGGATGTTGCGCATGCGTGGTCAACACAAAATGAACAAATCACTCTCTGAGACAACCCGGTCTTTAGTTACGTGGTTGTGTATTTTTCTGCCCGTGATATTCTCCTGTGTATTCCTGTTTTTGGATTAGCTATATTAAAGGCTGTTCGTGTTATCTCCGATCGGCATGCAATTCATTACAGCCACAGTTTAGTGTGACAGTAGGACACCCGTCCAACAGTGTCAGTGCAGTCAAATCAATAATATTGCCGAAAATACATTTAGACCACTTACCTTAGTGATTGCTATCAGGATGTGAAAAGACCAGCATAACAAAAGATGTGTCTGGACCAAATCGTCTACCCTGCCTTTAACATCCCCAGGATCAGTAATTTATGACAGATTTTTAATATTTGGGTGAAAGTTTCTTTAAATTTCTGCTATAACAAATCCACTCAGGATAGTTAATAAATGAAAATGTATACATGACAATATATAGATAAGCATACACACTATTACAAAAACATAATTACAAAAAGAGTGTATTTTTATACAAAATGAAGGGGGAAAGTAAACACACTTCCATCTGTTCACTAAAAATGTTTCTGATTCTCTCTGTCTGACAGGAAATGGCCAGGACAAAGACATATAGATGGCAGACACAAACCAAGAGTTTCCCCTGAGGAATGAAATCCCTTTGTCTCACTGGAACATGGTGAGTTCATGTGCTTCTCTTTTCTCCTCATCTGTTACTCTTTCTTTCTTTCTTTTTCTCTTATTATAAACACAAAGCAGGAATATTCCCCACCAGGGCTCTAACCCTTTGGTTGCCCTAGGCGATATTGAGTTTTGCCCCCCCCCCCCCCCTAAAAAAAAAGTATTTATTAAACTAAACATGCTCTTATAGTTACTCAAAAACTTAAACAATAAATTGTTCATACAAATGCTACAAAGAACGTTCAAGGATATTTATATCATAATTGCATTGTACAACTATATTTTATCTGACCATAAATAACTTTTAGTAGATAAATTACAACTACTACCACCACTAGGCCTACTATTATTACAATCTATTGGGCTGCTACAAGGTTAAGGGGTATTTCCCCATAAGAAAATTTTGTGCATTTGTAAATTCATCAATCTGGTGCACTTTGAGAGTTCAAAACTAAAAGCTCCAACCCATATTCAGTGTGCAAATTTAACAAAGAAAAATTCAAACCTCTTTTAATTACAGTGTCTGTCTACATTACACTACTACATAATAATAGATATAATATTAATCCCATGACAGTAATTGCCATAGGCTATATTGTAAAACAAATGCACTGAAAAATAAAGGAAACTTTCATGAGTATTGTACAAATTTCTATACTTGAAAGTAAGTTATATATTTGGAAGTAACCCAGCGAATTAAGCAAAACAAAACAAAACGAATGGGCCACCGATGTACGAGTTTTATGGGCCGTTAAGACAAAAATAGAAAAATAAAAGTATGAGATGTATGTATCGGCCCAAAAAGCACGTCGGGCCCGCGGGAATCTCCCGGTTGTCCCGATGGCCAGAACATTTGACATCTTAATGGATGAGATGAGAAGACTTACCTCTATACTGGGCTTTCTTTTTATCTTGTTGCTTTCTCCGTTTTCGTCCCTGTGCACCAGAGGGTTTAGACCGCTTCATTTTCGATCAGCGCGCGCAGCAGCCGAGCACTTGCCTAACGTAACCATAGAACGTAACGTAACGCAACTAACCCCCGCCCCCCCTTTAGGAAATGATCGACAATAATCATCCATTCAATCTAATAATCAGGTTGTAATTAAAGTAATTAAACGTATGGCTGAGGGGCGCCTTAGGATGATCATGTTTAATAAACATGTTTTTGTTTCGCTTGTCATTCTAATTCTATGATTAATGGGAAGTAGGCCAAGGGCGACACTAGAGTGCGCCCGCGCCCCCAACACATTTGTCGCCCTAGGCAACCGCCTAGTTCGCCTATAGCAATCGCCGGCCCTGTTCCCCACAATGTAGAGCGCAATGATGGCTGGATTCATTGTCGTCTCATCTGTAACCTCTGCTGACACTTTTACTTTCAGGCACTTTCAAACTATTTCTAACACTTGGCAGTAAATGAATCCAACTATGGCCAATGTTAGAATTTCCTTTTGTTTCTTTCTGCTGTTTGAATTTGAACATGAATTCACTTTACAAGCACACTGCTTATTCTGCAGAAATATTTAGGGTCCAAGCAAGCACCAATGGTGCAAGGACCCTTACAGTTGGTAAACATTGTGATGTATTTGTGTGGGCGGAGCTTAGCTGGAGGCAGAAAGATTCCACTGAACACTTCAACAACGGTAGCTAGCAAGTTTTGTTAGCTTGTTTTTTTAAACAATGGCAGAAGAAAATCCGGTTTTATCTGAATATGTAAGGTCACTCACTGTCCGGGACCGCGATAGTTATTTGAAAAAGTTAACTTTAACGGACGGAACCAGATTGGTGGACCCATTCACACTCACTCATTGGATGGACGATCTGACAGGATTACCTCCGGTTGAGTGGCCTGACATCTACACTTACCTGATAGAGAAACCGAGCGTGTATAGTAAAGAGAAACTGAGGGCGTATAAATCCTTAGACGCTTATAACTACGTACTGAATGGTCACGTACAAGACTTAAAATACAAAGTTTTAACAGATGAGTTTTGTGTCGTACAATTTGAAGTTCTGCCTAGCCAGCGCCAAGGCCAGAAGACGACCATGTACCAGGCTTGGGTCATTGTAAACAGAAGAAACAACTACATCTTGACGGTGAACTGTACTTGTATGGCTGGGTGAGTAGCTAATATCAAATTAGAAAGCTCACATTTGATATTGAATTTAAACGAAAAACACTTTTGTTGTTAACAGTTATGCTAGCTAATATTATGTTGTGTTAACTATGCTGGTGTGTTAGTGATGCTGTTGTGTTAGCTATGTTATGAGATGAGCAACAAATTATCGCTCAGTTTAATTTTCCATCTGACATAAGTCTAGGGTCTTGCTGCAGCCATGCAGCCACAGTGCTATTTAAGGTGGAGCTGTATGTTAGGATGGGAAGGACTGAGCAGCCAGCAGGCACATCAGGAGAATGTCTCTGGAAACAGACAAAGAGAGAGGTCAAACCAGCCAGAGTTAGGGAGATCAACTTCCAGAGGCCTAAAAGACAGTTGACAGCAGCAGTTCCAGCCAAAGTCAGGAGGTTCAGTAGCAGTGCTAGAGGCATGTACCAGAGTAGATAAGGCTTTGTTACTTTAAGATAGAGTTAAGAATTAAGCTGAAATTACTAACTGACCAGGTCAGAGCTATTCTGCTAGGTGAAGGTTCACTCTCAAGTGTCCAGTCAAACTTTTAAGTGATTAGTTGAATCTCAACACATTTTACATACAACAAAATTACCAGATATGAGACAACCAAGAAAGCAATACAATATTGGATGGAGTGTTCCTTTTCGGACTTTATAGAGAGGCGTGGTTCTCACCCTACAGCCATACTACAAACATAATAATGATCTCATAGAATATGATGCATTGCCGTAGATGCTGCTGTAGCTGTAAAAAAACATTAATGCAGCAGTTCTATTAATCCAGTACATCAGATATAATATTAAAATACTGACAGGGACGATTTTATTGCACAGTACTATTACTTAAGATCTGTGACTATATTTTACTGATAATTCTTACATACTTACATAGAATGGTTTTGAATGCAGGACCTTTACTTGTTGTGGAGTATTGTCAGTGTGTTGTTACTTTTACTAAACCGAATACTTTACACCCACTTTGCATGTTCATTTAACTGTATATTCATAAGATGCCAATCATCTAAATGAATGTGTGTTAAATATTGTTGTCTTATGTCATCTTCTAGAGCTCACAGATGAAGACATCCAGAAACTGTGTTCGCTTTCCCCTGATGCTGCTGTTCTGACCAGCATAGAAAACAGTGACACTGACACAGCTAGAGCTAGAGCATCCTCCAGAGTTGCCAGAGCCACTCACAGCCTTGTACGACCCCATGCTCAGACAGCACACACATGGGGACATCAGATAAATGTGAGGAAGCCTATCTCAACATGAGAAGAAACATCCACCCTGATCAGTGTGAGAAACTTGAGTTCATCACAAAACTGCAGGCAAAGTCCCAAGACTGGCACACTAACAGGGCAGGCAGGGTTACCAGAACAACATTTTATACTGTATGTAAAGGTGACCATCTGCACAAAACCACCCTGGACAAAATCATGCGCTACCATGACACCAACATACAGGTTCCAGCAGTTGTATGGGGAAAAGACAAGGAGGAAATTGAGAGGGAGTGCTACACCAAAGTGGTCAACAAAACCCATCAAAATGTAATGGTTAGTCTATTAGTAGGGAGGTTAAGTGACTTTTGACTTCAAGTCATGATGCAAAGGTCCCCTTTGGTATGGAAGTACCTTAGGGCCATAGAAATAAATTTATCCTAAGACACAAGTGAGATCACATTTTGTATCTTATATACACACATTTTTTAAAAATGGCCGCCGACCATACTTGAGAGGCCCATATCTTTGCTTCTGTCATAGCTATAATGACAAATTTGGTATCAACGGGTACATTTTTGTGGTCAAGGAGTCCAATAAAATAGGTTCCAAGACTAAAAAACAATAATGTTGTCCTTAACATGACAATTGGAGGTGAAGTATGCAATTTTTTATTAAAAAACGCATGCCAAACACACAGTCCATTCACAACTTAATAATTTCTTCGTTTAGGTCTGCTTCGCATGCGCCCTTTACAGCACTGGCTGAAGACGTGGGTCCTGCGTCGAGCATGGGCATCCGGTCGTTTACGTCTCAAGGTAACTCAGAACTGTGTCACAGCTCTGGAGCCCTGGAAGGCGGTCGACTGGTATCAGACAGGTGTAAACCTGGGAGTAATCTCTAAACTGATAGTGGTTTCGACAGACGCCTCCAATTCGGGCTGGGGCGCCCTCTATGAGGGCAGACCGACTTTTGGCCTGTGGTCAAGCCAAGAAAAGAGCTTGCACATAAACTGTCTAGAGATGAAGGCGGTCGAGAACGCCTTGCGGTTCTTCCTTCCCCTTCTAAAGGGCCACCATGTCCTTGTCCGCACGGACAACATGTCGGTGGTTTCCTACATAAATCGCCAGGGCAGTCTGAGATCACGGAACCTTCATGCACTGGCAGAACGCATCCTTGTATGGGTTCAGCACCCATCACTGGCCCAGCCCATCACTGGCCCAGCCCATCACTGGCGGCTGGGCTGCCCATCACTGGCCCAGCCGCCCTCTCTATGCTTTCCCTCTGATCATGCTGTTACCACAGGTAATCAAGCCTATAAGGGAGAACGGTTCCTGTGTACTTCTAGTAGCTCCGTTCTGGCCGAACCAAGTTTGGTTTCTGGAGCTGATGCAGCTTCAGAGCTTGCCTCCGTGGCCTGTCCCATTGAGGAGAGATCTCCTCTCACAGGCCGGGGGTACGATTTGGCACCCACGACCCGAGCTTTGGGCTCTGCATGTGTGGGCCATCAACGGGTACCCATCAGTCTCCCCGACGGAGTGTTAAACACGATTACGCAAGCTAGAGCGCCCTCTACTAGATGGCTTTATGATTCCAAGTGGTCAGTGTTGGTGCTCAGCTCGCAACCTGGATCCACAAGATTGTGGGGTGTCGGAGGTTCTCTCCTTCCTACAGGAGCTCTTGGATAAGGGTAGATCCCCATCCATGCTCAAGGTATATGTGGCGGCTATTGCTGCGTTTGTCAAACATTCGCATGGCCAGTCACTGGGTAGGAACGACCTTGTAGTCCGCTTCCTCAGGGGAGCTAGAAGGATGAACCCTCCTCGCCCCCCCTCGGACCTTTCCTTGGTCCTGGAGGCCATGAAGGGTGCCCCTTTCGAACCTCTACAGTCTGTGGACCTTAAGTATCTCTCATTGAAAACCGCCTTTCTGGTGGCTATCGCCTCAGTCAAGCTGGTGGGTGACTTACACGCACTTTCTGTTAGTGCGTCGTGCCTTGAGTTTGGGCCTAATGACTCCAAGGTCATCCTCAAACCAAGACATGATTATGTCCCCAAAGTACTTGCCACTCCTTTCAGAGCACAAGTCTCTGTGGATCTGACAGCGAGTCTGACATTCTCTCGTCACAGGCGATTTTTGAGATTCACCTTCGAGGGCCAGGCATATCAATACACAGTCCTACCGTTCGGCCTGTCCCTGGCATCCTGTATATTATGATGTACATGGACGCGGCTCTCGCGCCCCTGAAACTTCAGGGAATGCCAGCTTTGAACTATTTGGACGATTGGCTGATTCTAGCTCGATCTCATTCAGAGCTCATAGAACACAGGACCATATTACTCGAACACCTTGAGAATCTTGGTCTCACAGTCAATTGGGCGAAGAGCCAGGAAATATCCTTTCTGGGCACAGAGCTGAACTCGCTGTCAATGACAGCGCGACTATCGCCAGAGCGCATACTGAACATTGCGGCACTATAGTCCCTGGGCCTCATGGCCTCATCATCATCAGTACTCCAGCTGGGTCTGCTTCGCATGCGCCCACTGCAGTGGTGGCTGAAAGCACGAGTGCCGTCTCGAGCTTGGGCCTCCGATCTGTTTCGCCTCAGGGTCAATCAGAAATGCGTCGCAGCTCTGAAACCTTGGAAGGCGACCGACTGGTACTGGTACCACCGCCTCTTCAATCTGACATTCTCTCTTCGGATCTGACAGCGAGTCTGACGTGAATCTCCTTTGCCTGGTTAGGGCCCTTGGAACGTTCGGCTGCTTTCAGACGGTCAGGACAGCTATTTGTTTCGTTTGGTGGCCGATCTAAAGGTCTAGCTGCCTCGAAACATAGCCTTTCCAGGTGGAAAGTGGACGCTATCTCACTGGCTTATACATCTAAGAGCCTTCGTTGCCCTCTGGGCGTCAGAGCTCATTCCACTAGAGGCATGCCTCTTCATGGGCCTGGTCCAGTGGGATTTCCCTTCACGATATCTGTATGGCGGCAGGCTGGGCCTCTCTGTCTACATTTATAGGGTTCTATAACCTGGAAGTTCCCGCGCTCCAAGCTAGACTGTTGTCAGTTTAGTTTATCCGCTCAGTTCTGCCGGACTCGGTTCCGCGGACTGCAAAGTTTTCAGTTCAGGCAGGCTATTGCCTCCCCTGACTGTTATACCGTGTTAAGCACCCTCTATGCATTTAAGGTAACCACGTTTACCTTATATCATTCTCATTAAGCCCATTCCCAATGTCGGCTTTTTATATCCCCATATCATATGAACTCAGGGCGCTCGCCCTTGGGTCAGTGTTGTGGTAGATTTAGCACGCACGGCGTTTTAAATTGGATTCCCGTAGCGTAAGCTAGCTTACGCAACACGAGAGTACTCTCGTAAGAGAACGTCACGGTTACTAACGTAACCTCGGTTCTCTCTAGAAGAGGGAATGAGTGTTGCGTAACCCTGCCGTGCTTGTGCTACCATCTGGTTTCGCTTCAGTCGATGAAAACCAAGGAGCATCTTATCGAGCTCTGGCTTATATAGGCATAAGCCACGCCCATTCGCCCACTCATTGGTGCTTACGTCACGAGCAGTGCCTCGATAGGTTGCAGCAGTTGCCGCATAGCATCCAATAGGCGCGCGAGCTGCCTCGCCTAGGTCTGCTAGCTGCAGCAAGTGTGTTTTAAATTAATACAAATTATAAGGATAATTTTTGGCTTCAGTATTCTCGAGAAAAGAGGTTTTCCCTCTAAGGTTTTTTTTTCCATAGTCAACTAGCTAGCTATTTATTAGTTATCTAACATTAAAAAAAAAAATGTATTTAATGAGAAAGTCATACGAACCTCAAAGTGTTAACCTGTCACCTCTGACCTTCAACAGCTGTCACAGCTCCTGGTGCAGATGGGATGTGTTGTTGCAGGAACTGATATGCTATAGGCTACTCCTGACTGGTCGAAATCTCATGCTACTTAGGACAAATGTAATGTACAGAAGTAGCTGCACTGCTTAAATACAAAATTAAAGTTTTTGAACGAAAAGATAAGTAAAGTCACTCTGATGACAATTTTTATGTGAAATGTGCATATTTACCCCCAATTGTCATGGTATGGGGAAAATTATTATTTTTTTAAACTTGAAACCAATTTTATTGGATTCCTTGACCCCAAGAATGTACACTTTGACACCAAATTTGTCATTATAGCGATAACAGAAGCAAAGATATGGGCTCTAGAGTATTTTCGGCGCATTGGCGGCCATTTTTGAAAAAACATGTTTATTTCTGATACAAAGTGTGATCTCACTTGTGTCTTAGGATAAATTTATTTGTATGACCCTAAGGTACTTCCATACCAAAGGAGACCTTTGCATCATGACTTGAAGTCAAAGGCCTATTTTTTGGGCTTAACCTCCCTACTATATGTGGTTTTGTGATTCGACCTGATGAACCGCACCTAGGCGCATCTCCAGATGGGAAAATTGTGTGCTCCTGCTGTGGGGAAGGGGTCTTGGAAATCAAATGCCCATATAAATACAGGGAAGGCCTACAGGGTGTGACAGTCAGTGAAGATTTCTGCCTTGACCAAACATTCCAACTAAAGAAGACACACCAGTACTACCACCAGGTTCAACTGCACATGTTTGCCTGCAATGTCCAGTACTGTGATTTTGTGGTGTGGACAACTCAGGAGCTGATTGTAAATCGCATCCCAAGAGACGAAGAGCTCTTGCAAAAGGATTTAACTAAAGCGGAGCAATGTTTTGTCTCTTTCATTCTGCCAGAACTTCTAACCCGCAGCCAAGATCCTGCCCTTCAACCACCAGTACTTTGTAACACCTGTGAAAAGCCAGAGTTTGGTAAAATGATTGAGTGTACCATGTGCAAACACTTCTTTCATTATAGTTGTGCACAAGTTTAGAGGAGGCTACAGAACTGGCACTGCAGTTGCTGTAGATGAATACACCTGACTCACCTGTGTCTATCTTCACGGTTAGCCATGAAGATGTATGCTTCTATTTCAGCAGGCAATAAGTACTATTTTACAGCTACATAGTGAACTGGGCCAAAATACACAAACATTTTAAACCTTCAATGTGTTGGATTAGGTATTGGGAATGGTAATGTATGTATGTAATGGCATAAGAGGTATTTTAAAGTATATGACTCCTGTAAATGATGTAAATTAGGAGTGACAATACAGTAAAATTTAGTATTTAGTAAGATGTAAATATGTTCTAGAAATAAAAATTCTGAACACTGCAAATTATAAACTTTCTGTATTTAATTATTCTTTCTTACCAGGTTCTTAAAAATTTCAGTCACAATTAATCACAACAATGTACACTCACCGGCCACTTTATTAGGTACACCTGTCCAACTGCTCGTTAACACTTAATTTCTAAGCAGCCAATCACATGGCGGCAACTCAGTGCATTTAGGCATGTAGACATGGTCAAGACAATCTCCTGCAGTTCAAACCGAGCATCAGTATGGGGAAGAAAGGTGATTTGAGTGACTTTGAACGTGGCATGATTGTTGGTGCCAGAAGGGCTGGTCTGAGTATTTCAGAAACTGCTAATCTACTGGGATTTTCACGCACAACCATCTCTAGGGTTTACAGAGAATGGTCCGAAAAAGAAAAAACATCCAGTGAGCGGCAGTTCTGTGGGCGGAAATGCCTTGTTGATGCCAGAGGTCAGAGGAGAATGGCCAGACTGGTTCGAGCTGATAGAAGGGCAACAGTGACTGAAATAACCACTCGTTACAACCGAGGTATGCAGCAAAGCATTTGTGAAGCCACAACACGCACAACCTTGAGGCGGATGGGCTACAACAGCAGAAGACTCCACCGGGTACCACTCATCTCCACTACAAATAGGAAAAAGAGGCTACAATTTGCAAGAGCTCACCAAAATTGAACAGTTGAAGACTGGAAAAATGTTGCCTGGTCTGATGAGTCTCGATTTCTGTTGAGACATTCAGATGTTAGAGTCAGAATTTGGCGTAAACAGAATGAGAACATGGAACCATCATGCCTTGTTACCACTGTGCAGGCTGGTGGTGGTGGTGTAATGGTGTGGGGGATGTTTTCCTGGCACACTTTAGGCCCCTTAGTGCCAATTGGGCATCGTTTAAATGCCACGGCCTACCTGAGCATTGTTTCTGACCATGTCCATCCCTTTATGGCCACCCTGTACCCATCCTCTGATGGCTACTTCCACCATGTCACAAAGCTCTAATCATTTCAAATTGGTTTCTTGAACATGACAATGAGTTCGTACTAAAATGGCCTCCACAGTCACCAGATCTCAACCCAATAGAGCATCTTTGGGATGTGGTGGAACGGGAGATTCGCATCATGGATGTGCAGCTGACAAATCTGCGGCAACTGTGTGATGCCATCATGTCAATATGGACCAAACTCCCTGAGGAATGCTTCCAGCACCTTGTTGAATCTATGCCACGAAGAATTGAGGCAGTTCTGAAGGCAAAAGGGGGTCCAACCCGTTACTAGCATGGGGTACCTAATAAAGTGGCCGGTGAGTGTATATACGATCAAAGATGATTCACAATTTATCACAACAATGTATATATAGTCACATATTATTCACAATTAATCAATAGTTTAGAAAAAACAAGTAAATTCTCAGAGTAACACACAGTAGAGTGAAAACCATATATATTGTCAGTACATTGTTGTACGCACAGACACACAACAACACAGACATTTCATACACAACATACTCTCTCTTTTCTGGGCACCACAGATTTACACAAATTGGTAAGAGGACCACACACCATCACCATGTCATCCAAAAGGCTAACTTGGGAAATTGGAATAACAGAATGCAAAATTTTGAAACTCTTCCATCTGCTTATAACTCTCTCTACATGTATTCTCACACACGACAGTTGTCTGGATAAATCTACTTCACAAGCAGGTAACTGACTCTTTCCTTTGGTGAAATTTGGTATACGCAAAGTGGCACCATAAGCAGCAAGTTAATCCCTGATCAAAAAACCCCTGTCTGCTAAGATTTCATCTTTTGGCTCTAACAAGTGCAAAAATCCTGATTCAAGTGTTATCTGCTTTTCTGACACTCTCCCTCCCCAGCCCGTGGATAGAAATGAAACTGCCCCAGCAGGAGTTATTCCCACCAGGTACTTAACAGTGTTGTGATGCTTGTAATTGGACCAGGTTTGAGCTCTGGCAGTCAAGTTAGTACGTATCTCTATGAATATCTCTGTACAGTCAATTATACACCTGCATCTCTTGAAATGTCGCCTGAAACTTTTGGGCATATTTTTAAGGACAGCACCTTTACTTGGCCATTTAATAATAGATTTCAAAATGTCTGCCATTATAGGCAACCAGGACCTTAGAATGTTTGACACTGTGCTTTCAGAAACTTTGAACCTACAGGTCCTTCTAAAAAAATTAGCATATTGTGATAAAGTTCATTATTTTCCATAATGTAATGATAAAAATTAAACTTTCATACATTTTAGATTCATTGCACACCAACTGAAATATTTCAGGTCTTTTATTGTTTCAATACTGATGATTTTTGCATACAGCTCATGAAAACCCAAAATTCCTGTCTCAAAAAATTTGCATATCATGAAAAGGGTCTCTAAACGAGCTATTAACCTAATCATCTGAATCAACTAGTTAACTCTTAACACCTGCAAAAGATTCCTGAGGCTTTTAAAAACTCCCAGCCTGTTTCATTACTCAAAACCGCAATCATGGGTAAGACTGCCGACCTGACTGCTGTCCAGAAGGCCATCATTGACACCCTCAAGCAAGAGGGTAAGACAGAAAGAAATTTCTGAACAAATAGGCTGTTCCCAGAGTGCTGTATCAAGGCACCTCAGTGGGAAGTCTGTGGGAAGGAAAAAGTGTGGCAAAAAACGCTGCACAACGAGAAGAGGTGACCGGACCCTGAGGAAGATTGTGGAGAAGGACCGATTCCAGACCTTGGGGGACCTGCGGAAGCAGTGGACTGAGTCTGGAGTAGAAACATCCAGAGCCACCGTGCACAGGCGTGTTCAGGAAATGGGCTACAGGTGCCGCATTCCCCAGGTCAAGCCACTTTTGAACCAGAAACGGCGGCAGAAGCGCCTGATCTGGGCTGCAGAGAAGCAGCACTGGACTGTTGCTCAGTTTTGCATGTCATTCGGAAATCAAGGTGCCAGAGTCTGCAGGAAGACTGGGGAGAAGGAAATGCCAAAATACCAGAAGTCCAGTGTCAAGTACCCACAGTCAGTGATGGTCTGGGGTGCCATGTCAGCTGCTGGTGTTGGTCCACTGTCTTTTATCAAGGGCAGGGTCAATGCAGCTAGCTATCAGGAGATTTTGGAGCACTTCATGCTTCCATCTGCTGAAAAGCTTTATGGAGATGAAGATTTCATTTTTCAGCTTGACCTGGAACCTGCTCACAGTGCCAAAACCACTGGTAAATGGTTTACTGACCATGGTATTACTGTGCTCAATTGGCCTGCCAGCTCTCCTGACCTGAACCCCATAGAGAATCTGTGGGATATTGTGAAGAGAAAGTTGAGAGACGCAAGACCCAACACTCTGGATGAGCTTAAGGCCGCTATCGAAGCATCCTGAGCCTCCATAACACCTCAGCAGTGCCACAGGCTGATTGCCTCCATGCCACGCCGCATTGAAGCAGTCATTTCTGCAAAAGGATTCCCGACCAAGTATTGACTATTGAGTGCATAACTGAACATAATTATTTGAAGGTTGATTTTTTTTTTGTATTAAAAACACTTCTTTTATTGGTCAGATGAAATATGCTAATTTTTTGAGACAGGAATTATGGGTTTTCATGAGCTGTATGCCAAAATCATCAGTATTAAAACAATAAAAGACCTGAAATATTTCAGTTGGTGTGCAATGAATCTAAAATATATGAAAGTTTAATTTTTATCATTAAATTATGGAAAATAATGAACTTTATCACAATATGCTAATTTTTTGAGAAGGACCTGTATATGCAATATCTCTGTTACTGAGCCCAATTCTCAGTTTCATAAGGACGACTAATAGATGATCTTCCAGCATGAGACTTTCAGCTCGCTTCTGCACACTCTTTCATTTTTGACATTAACCAACTGAAGATGAGTGAAGTAAGCCCAGTGAGAAACAGAAAGTGGGCAGCACTGTTTTTGATTGTGGAGAATGAGAAGTGTGATTTCTGAAGCTCCTCTTTCAGTCTTTCATTCTCCTCTTTAAGTTTGTAAAAGTCTTTTTTTAAGTTGACATATTCAGTGTTGAGTTGATCATACTTCTCACTAAGGCTGTTGTATGCTGCTTCAGGGACCATAGCCTCAGCTTCTTCCACCAGTTCCTCTGGTGTCATTGGATCATCATTAGCTGGAAGACATTTGTGAAAGACAAGTGACAAAGAAGTTTGATAAATGTATGTATGACAAAAACATTTTACTGTGCATAAAACATTTTGAATGTTCTTACCATGGCAAGGAGCCTCTTGCTCCACTGTCGAACATTCCCTTTTCCTCTTCCTTTCCAGCCTTAGAAAAGCAGAACAAAACTGCACACGCGAGTTACAGCCTATGGTAACACTCACCTAGCAGCATTTAGAAAACTCAATTTCACTTACCTCTCCAGCTTTTCCACAGGTCTGTCATTCTGCCGTTTATAGGAAAAAACAGAGGGGATGAAGTCAGGGCTGTCTTCATCCATAGAAGCCTCTCCTACAAAATAATAATAAGTAATTAAAGCTAATGTCAGCCTACCTTACAATGTTGATAGTTAGCTAACTAACGTTACCCTTTTGGTTGGCTACTAACAGTGACGAACTTTAGCAAATTGTTGCTAAAAACTACTTGAACACACACCTGCAGGGGCGCTGTAAAGGGGGGGTAAACGATGACGATTCTCGGGGCCCATGACTAAGAGGGGGCTCTGAGAATCCCCCAATAAAATTGTGGTGCTAAAAAATATATATTTGATAGTAAAAATTATTAACTTTAAATTATTCTATTTGCTGTTTCCTGGTGTCAAATTTTTTATTTGTTTAGGAAACACAAACGTGCGTGGGCCCCTCTCCCCCTCTCGATTATCATAAAATGGTTCAGTCCGCCCAAATTGTATCCAGGCAACGTATTTTTACGCTCTGATTGTGTGAGACGTACAAGCTCGGACAGATTCGGCTTGAAGTCGTTCATCCTCGGATGCGGTGCCGCGCGCGCTGTTACAAAAAAGCTGTGCACACAGCTAAGCGAAATGAGGTCTTGCCGGTCTTGCGCACCGAACTTGTCACTTTTGCCGCGCTCGTGCGGATGCGTCGAGAATAAACAAGGCTTTACTCCGTGTCAGCGCGCGCTCTGATCGGTAAAGGTGCACAGACCTCTCCCAATCATCTTCAGCCTCCGAAGCACCAACTAACTTCGCCTCCGTTTCCCCCGTAAGCTGATATTAGTATTTAAACATTCTCTATGATTTTTTTTTTTTTTTTAACACACTGTCTCTTTCTCTCTCATACACACATTATCTCTTTCTCTCTCATAGATATGTAGGCTAATTATAAACTCTTTAGACTTTTAATAGTGCTTTATTTTTAAAGTTTGTGGTTAAGAATCGTGTAAAAAAAAAAAAATCCCTTATTTTCCCAGATAGCACAAGTCTATTTGATGTGATGTTTACATCTTTTTAAGAGTGTTTGCTCATCTGCAATACGTCTATTGGATGTTTCCTGTCAGATGTCAAATAGACGTTTAGAAGATGTCTTTAATGATTTAGAATGCATGTTAAACTGACAACTTCTAAACGTCTATTTGATATCTGACAGGAAACGTCCTATAGACGTATTCCAGATGAGCAAACACTCTTAAAAATACGTCTTCCAGATGTAAACATCACATCAAATAGACTTGTGCTATCTGGGTTGGGTATGGATTCCGGGAAATCTCCCTTATTTTCAATGTTCAATGTTGACAGCTATGGCGTACGCACGCTTTGTACATGAGGCCCCAGGTCATACGGTAGCATTTTTCGACAAGTTAGCACGTTTCGATAGAGCAGGGTGCAGCGGGTGCACGGCTTTGTATTACAGAGGACAAATTACGGGTGAGGACATGGGATGGAATTCAATTGTCTGATTGACTTAAATATATGAGAATGATAGTCAAAATACCATAAAAGCGCATGATTTTATGTAAATGAATATGAAAAAAGTCTCAGCTGTGTTGGGGGCCCTGTCAAGATTCTTTTCATGGGGCCCAAAATCCTTAGCAGCGCCCCTGCACACCTGTACATGACACGGGCCTTCTCACCGTATCCTCTCCCTTTCTACATTTGCAACACCTGCAGAGTTTGAAAGGGAGACGACACCAACAGTGTATGTTTATGTTACCTAACGTTAGCAGTTAGCTAACTGCTAGTTGTGCTACGAACAAAGTTCGCTAACTTTGACCTTAAAAATTCATGTAGCATTATGAGAAATCTGTAGATAACGTTACTTAACCAAACCATAATCCATAACGTACCAACGAAAAGACAATAGTTTATTTACATTAACTTAACTGATATGAAGTGTGCGCTGCATACGCGAGCATTTTTGATGATAGTTTCTGTCCAGTCCGCTCATTTTATTGCATTTAACCAAAGTTGTCGTCGTTTCTTTTGTCTGGCAGTGGCAGCAGGTATACGATAAAATTTCGAATTGCCTGTACTCCGTCGATTCTGGCAACCAACAACACAACAAGACGACGTTTTAAGCTCCGACCCTGTGCTGGTTTGTATTGGCCGCCTCCAGTTGTCGGTTTGTTTTGCCTCCAGCTAGCGCTGTGACGTAACTGTGACGTCGGCGCAAAAGTGGTCTATTATAACGGCCCAAGCCCATCAATCATGAAACAAAGTCGAATCAGCTATGAAGCAGCTATGCAGAAAACAATGGTGTCACCATGCATCTCAATTCAGGTCAAGTTTGAAGTCAAATTGATACTATTACTGAATATTAAGTGAAGGTGCGAAGAAATATAGAGCTGAGTATCATCAGTGAAAGTCATCATAAAAGTGAAACCTAATGCCATGCTTCCTAATGATATCTCCCAAAGGTAGCATGCACAGAGTGAACAGCAACGGTCCTAGAACTGAGCCTTGTGGTACGCCATACTGAACTTGTGATTAATATGATACTTCTTCATTTACAGCTACAAATTGGTAATGGTCAGATAAAGTATGATTTTAACCTGTCAGATCAGGACACGGACATGGGGAAAAAAGGGTTAATTGAAATAATTGCTGGTGGCACTCAGATCGAAAGAGAGACCAGGGCTGAATGCAGTGGGGAACCAACTGGGAAATCGGTAGGGGAAGTAGAGGATGAAAAAAAAACTGAATGAAGATGAAAACAAAACTGGCAAAGTATCCAACAAGACAATGAGGCTGGAACAATTGCTTGCACTGTGCACAAACAACGATCTGGTAAAAGACAGCACACGATAGGGGGATAAATAGGAGACTAAAGGATTTAATTGATACTGAACAGGTGGAGGGAGTGAAACAATAATGAGGTAAAGAATGGAATAACAAGGGGTCGGGATAAGATGCCATGATGACAGCGAAGCACATGATGAACTGTCAAATCGAACCCATGTCCTCCAAACAAACACAAACACATGACAGAGACAGGAAAAAAACAGACAGATTAGCCCAGGGACATGACAGAACCATGCCAATGCAATTCCACTAATGCCAATGTAATTTTCGAGTTTATTCAAAAGAATGTTTTGGTTAATAGATTTAGATTTAAATTCAGACTGGCTTGATTTTAGACGATTGCGCAATGCATGCACGGTTGCAGTCAGAAAAGCTAAAGCTGAACATTTTCTTATAAGAACATCTCACAATCTAAACAATTCTTCAAAATTCTGGAAAAGTGTTAAATCATTAACTGAAAATAATAAAGGTATAGAACTTCCATCATGTATTAATAAGGGCTCTGATATAATTATTGATAAAGTAAATATGCTTAATTGTTTTAATGAACACTTCATAGCTTCTGGTTATTTGTTTGATTCAGTTAATGGTGCTCAGGTGAACCATTTGATTGTTCAGCCAGACAGCTTTGAGTCTAGTCAATCATTCAACTTTTCACCAATTGCAATCTCTGAGGTGTGCAAAGCCCTTAAATCTTTGGATGTTTCGAAATCGGCAGGTCCTGATGATTTAGAACCTTACTTTTTAAAGCTAGCAGCTGATTTTATTGCTCCACCTCTGACTTATATTTTTAACCTTTCACTTGACTTAAAGGTATTGTAGGTAGGAATTTTTTTTAAAACTTTTTGCCAAATTTGTTTAAACTTTCTATATATATCAATGCATAATTAAAATATAAGTACTCTGGAAAAGAGAGTATAAAAATCGAGTGTCTGTAGTCCTCTCAGGGCTGTAATAAACACAGCTACTTATCTCCATTCACTTCCACCCCCTCCATTCTGGGCTCCTTCCAAAACCGCGCCCCCAAAACACATGAACGCGCGATGCCGACAGCTCACAGCTGGAGGACGCGCTTACCAGCGCCCAGCGGAGAGGAGCAGTGCATGTAGTGACATCATGTCAGACTCACATGTAATAAAATACCTAACTTTATCATTATGAATATAAACAACTAACATGGCTGTTAGTACTCACTATCAAGCTAGCATATCGATACTGGTAAAGTTTAAAATATATTGAGTTTGATTCGTTAACGAGCTAGTAACATAAAGCAAAGCTAAAAACAGGTTGCATTGATACACGTTTTCCCATTACAATCAGTTACACTGTGATGAAGGTGAATTTCGTGTAAGATTCATAACATATACGCCGTGTTTTGCATGTAATTGTGTGTCTCTTACTAGTCTCTTACCCTCCTCGAGTCAAACGAGTGCGCGCATGTGGGCAGCGCATGTAGCAGCGGGGGTGTTGCCATGGTTGCGAGAGAGTGACAGTCGCCTAAGCCAATCCATTGTTTCGTCCCGGAAGGAAATAATGAGCTGTGTTTAGTGCAGATTAAACGGTCTAGAGTCACTCGATTTTTATACTCTTTTTATCAGAGTACTTACATTTTAATTATGCATTGATATATATAGAAAGTTTAAACAAATTTGGGAAAAAGTTTTTTAGACCAAAAACGACCTACCCTACCTTTAAATGAAATTCCACTTATATGAAAATCAGCTTTTGTTCTTCCCCTGTTTAAAGGCGGAGATCCTACACACCCAAATAACTATCGGCCTATTTCTAAGCTGTCAGTCTTGGCCAAAGTTCTTAAACATTTGTCAGCAATCAATTAAAAGAATTTCTGTCTGTTAATAATACCCTGTCTGATTTTCAATCTGGTTTTAGAAAACAACATAGCACAACTACGGCAGCCTTAAAGGTACTAAATGATTTTATTGAATCTGTAGAAAACAAGAAATACTGTGCAGCCTTATTCATCGATCTATCAAAAGCATTTGATACTGTTGATCATACTTTACTGATACAACAATTATCTAGTATTGGATTAACTAAACATACGATTGGCTGGTTTAATAACTATCTTTCAAACAGAACTCAATGTGTACAGGCAGAAGGTTTTATCTCTGGTTCACTTAATGTCACTAAAGGTGTGCCACAGGGGTCAGTCCTAGGACCACTCCTATTTACTCTATATATAAATTATATTGATTGTAATGTTCATAATGTAAAGTTTCATTAATATGCTGATGATACAGTTATATATAGTTCAGCATCCACACCCAATCTAGCTCTTTCTCAATTACAGTCTGCATTTGATATTGTCCAGCATAACTTAATTGAATTAAAACTCGTTTTAAATGTGGATAAAACAAAATTCATGTTGTTTTCTAAATCCAAATTAATCCCTCATAATAATCTTCTGCCTATTACTACGTCCCAAGGTTCAAAAATTGAGTTTGTGTCTCAGTACAGGTATCTGGGTATTTTAATTGATGACGCTCTCTCCTTTGGCCCTCATGTCCAGCAACTGGTGAAAAGACTGAAAGTGAAATTGGGTTTTTACTTTAGAATTAAATCGTGTCTTTCCTTTGAGGCAAAAAAGAGGCTTGTTGCAGCGACTTTTATGTCGGTACTGGACTATGGTGATGTGATATATATGCATGCATCTACACAATGTTTACATGCTTTAGACACTGTTTATCATGGTGCACTGAGGTTTATAACAAATCTTAAAACTCTCACTCATCATTGTGTGTTGTATGCTCGGGTTGGCTGGTCTGTGTTGTCCATCCGAAGACAAAAACATTGGCATGTTTTTATTTATAAGTCTATCCTGGGTTTACTTCCTTCATATCTTTGTACATACATCTGTAAAAAGAATCCTTCTAGCTATAGCCTCCGGTCACAGGAATTATTTTTACTGTCTGTTCCAGTGGTACGGACTGAATTTGGAAAAAAGGCATTTAAATTTGCTGCTCCCTCTGCCTGGAATTGTTTGCAAAGTACATTGAAACTAAGGAACTTGGTCTCGTTGGACACTTTTAAAATAGTTTTAAATGATTTGGAGAATGAAACATCGGGCTGTAGATGTTTTAGCTAGTTATGTATTTGATATTGAAATTTTATTAGAGTTGCTTGTGTGTGTATACACTCACCGGCCACTTTATTAGGTACACCTGTCCAACTGCTCGTTAACACTTAATTTCTAAGCAGCCAATCACATGGCGGCAACTCAGTGCATTTAGGCATGTAGACATGGTCAAGACAATCTCCTGCAGTTCAAACCGAGCATCAGTATGGGGAAGAAAGTTGATTTGAGTGACTTTGAACGTGGCATGATTGTTGGTGCCAGAAGGGCTGGTCTGAGTATTTCAGAAACTGCTAATCTACTGGGATTTTCACGCACAACCATCTCTAGGGTTTACAGAGAATGGTCCGAAAAAGAAAAAACATCCAGTGAGCGGCAGTTCTGTGGGCGGAAATGCCTTGTTGATGCCAGAGGTCAGAGGAGAATGGCCAGACTGGTTCGAGCTGATAGAAGGGCAACAGTGACTGAAATAACCACTCGTTACAACCGAGGTATGCAGCAAAGCATTTGTGAAGCCACAACACGCACAACCTTGAGGCGGATGGGCTACAACAGCAGAAGACTCCACCGGGTACCACTCATCTCCACTACAAATAGGAAAAAGAGGCTACAATTTGCAAGAGCTCACCAAAATTGAACAGTTGAAGACTGGAAAAATGTTGCCTGGTCTGATGAGTCTCGATTTCTGTTGAGACATTCAGATGTTAGAGTCAGAATTTGGCGTAAACAGAATGAGAACATGGAACCATCATGCCTTGTTACCACTGTGCAGGCTGGTGGTGGTGGTGTAATGGTGTGGGGGATGTTTTCCTGGCACACTTTAGGCCCCTTAGTGCCAATTGGGCATCGTTTAAATGCCACGGCCTACCTGAGCATTGTTTCTGACCATGTCCATCCCTTTATGGCCACCATGTACCCATCCTCTGATGGCTACTTCCACCATGTCACAAAGCTCTAATCATTTCAAATTGGTTTCTTGAACATGACAATGAGTTCACTGTACTAAAATGGCCTCCACAGTCACCAGATCTCAACCCAATAGAGCATCTTTGGGATGTGGTGGAACGGGAGATTCGCATCATGGATGTGCAGCCGACAAATCTGCGGCAACTGTGTGATGCCATCATGTCAATATGGACCAAACTCCCTGTGGAATGCTTCCAGCACCTTGTTGAATCTATGCCACGAAGAATTGAGGCAGTTCTGAAGGCAAAAGGGGGTCCAACCCGTTACTAGCATGGGGTACCTAATAAAGTGGCCGGTGAGTGTATGTGTATGTATTGTTGGATGTTATTTGTTACACTCAAACGTGCTGTGTCTGTCAGTTTTTGGCCAGGACGCTCTTGTAAAAGAGATTCTTAATCTCAATGTGCTTCTTTCCTGGTAAAATAAAGGTTATAATAATAATAATAGTATCAAATGCAGCACTAATATCCAGTAACACTAATAGAGAGATACCACCACGATCGGATGATAAGAGCAAATCATTTGTAACTCTAATGAGAGCTGTCTCAGTACTGTGGTACGGTCTAAATCCGGACAGGAAATTTGATTGGCCTGTTTCCACACACGACTAGTTTATTCTAGCACACAGCAGTGTAGGGAAAGACTTGGGGCAGGCCTCCTTAAGTGTTGATGGCTTTGCCTGATGCTTCGGGTGGTAGACTTTTATATCACCCAAAAAAGGTCTTCCAGATCATCATCATCATGACATGGCATTCTACACAACATGGCACAGGGGAATGGTGTGCCTCTCCCCCCCCGACCTCCTTTACCACCAGCATGAGGAGCCTGACCCACACACCCCTCCCCAACATAAAGGCCATCAACAGGGAGCAAGTAAGGTGGCATTTGTGAAGAGACAACAACGCAAAGGTTACTTTTTAACAATATCTTTTAATATAGATGCAATGTTGCACAACACAACCCTTATATTGGTGACTGCATCAATTGTGTCTGTATGTGTTTGAAGGACGGCATCAGTCAGACTCGACCACTTCCATCTGTGCCATACTGTCGGAGCGCACACATGCTGAGGAAAAGCTCCAGAAACATGCAATAAAGTGGTTAACCTGGTTCCCCTGACTCCCTCCCTCTTTTGCATTTCTTTGCCCTGCTCTCCATTGCTGCCATGACTGAGCGTAAAGAACCATTAATTAGCTGGCTCATTTTAGTATGCATGGGCATTCATGTGGTGATTTGCATTGGCTAATTATGGTTGAATCTGGGCGTGTAAAGTGCGGTATGTGAGAATTTTCCACGTGCGCAAATTCTCAGGTAAACTTTGATTTATAAAGGGAAAATTGCGTGCAGGTGTGCGTACGCAAGAATTTTTTAAATCTCAATCTTTGTTTGTGTACACCATTCGCAGCTTTCTGGCGTACGTTCACTTTTAGTAGGGATTCTACGCACTCTTTTATAAACGAGGCCTCAGGTCTGCCCCAGAAACCTTTCCAATTGTCTATGAAGCCTATATTAATTCTGTGGACACCATTTAGACAGTCAGCCATTTCATCAAGCCTTCTATCATACACTAAACCAGCGGTCAGGAACCTGTGGCTCGCAAGCCACTCCTGGCTCTATGACAAAAATAATGCGGCACGCCAGATCTCTCACCCTTTACCAACAAATGATCAATAAACAATTACACACCTTTCTGGAGAAAAAGCAGCCAGCAACTATTCCTTTGTAGTATAGCCCACTGAAGTTAATGAAGAGTTTAGAATAATAATATATCTTAACCCTTTAAGACCGACGCTCCCGTTTGCGTGTGTCTGTTTAAAAGCCTATAGAAACTGAAACCAAATTGCTAGCTCAATCATTCTTTTTGCATACAAAACCAGAGATGTAACATGTTCAGATCAAGCCTCCAACATGCCCATGTTGCGTTGTTTTCACCCTCTAATCAGTCTGTACAAACTGCGTAATATGCGTTTACAAAAAAAACCCCACAAAAATGCATTGCACGTCTTTGCACACATGTTCTGTAGATCTGTGATTGATAGATAGGTCTTCCGATGGCTCATTGACGTATCACGTTCTGTGCACTATGACCCCCGGGTGTGTCGCATGTTGTGACGTAACAAGCTGCGTCATTTGACCATGCGTTTGACTCGCGTGATTTTTTTTTTCCCAAACCACTTCAGCGGAAATCCCGCCCTGCAGCCGATTCTAAAGTTTTCATTGGTCATGTCAATCACTGTACAGATTGCCTACACCAAGCACTGATCCCTAAACCTACCCGTCACTGTAACCTAAACCAATGAAATCGGCTGCAGGGCGGGATTTCCGCTAAAGTGGTTTGGGGGGAAAAAATTACACGTTTGACTCCCGTTTGACTCCCATTTGCTATATGTTCCTTCTTATCGTTATTGTCTTTTTACCATTGCTTTATTTTATCATTTCTTTCTCCTTTAGACACTCACAAATACAAGGACATTCACACACACACACACACACACACACGCGTGCGCGCACACACGCAACGTTATGTCTAAACGAAAGTACACGGACGCGGAGGTTTTGGAAATTCTAATTGCGTCCGATGATGATGAACTATACGTCTGCTCATCTATTTATTTTATATTTTAACCAATTCAATGTTCAATCAACATTCAAAAGCAAAATTTTATCTGTTTGACCACAAATGTAATTGAATATTTTACATGGCATTTCCCCTCCCTTTTTTTGAATGAGTGTATCTTAAAAACTAATTTATGTAAACAGTTCAAATCAATTCTGTATAGTTTTAAATTGATTTATGCACGTTTTTCACATTGACAAGTTTGAGGTTGACATTTATCAATTTTTTGTATTGAATAAAATATGTAAAAAATAAATAATTAAAATTGTTTTTCTTTTTGTTTATTGCACTTTTGAGATATTTATCTAGTTACTATTGATTTTTTACAAACATAGCCTTCAAATTGGGAGAGTAAGGATTATTTTGATGTATGGCATATGAAAATGCTCAAAAGAATGACAGCACAGCATGTAAAAATACAAAGATATACTCTGGTGGAATTGTTCTATGGCAGGCCATAAAGGGTTAAGTTGTGCAGTGCTGTTCGCCAATGGTAATGGCGAAAATAACGATTTTTTAGAACAACAGCAAAAACTTAAAAGCATAAAAGTGACTGGACTAAAACATATTATTTTATTATTCTTTTTTTCCTATAAATGTGTCGAATTTATGTCGGAGTGCTTTATGTGGGCGGGACTGTTTGAAGTTATTTATAAAGAAACATGGATGAATGAGAAAATAAAGAGCAGTATGTGTTCCAAACAATTAGTAATTCCTTCTGAATTACTTGAGTCATTATTAGTAGGTTACTATGACCTTCGCTTTAGAATTAATTATACATTATTCACATAAATTATGAGCCATAGTAGTTCTTAGTAGTCCACTGGGAGTTATTAAAAATAGTAGTTATTGATCAGCTGTTAGTGAACTACATGCTATTTACTGATCTATTACTTACTAATTCATTAAACAGTGTTTATTGTTAGTTAATAATAGTTATTAGAATGTTAATATTGCATTACTCATTTGTTCCTGTGTAGTTTTTTATTAATAACAGAACAGTATTCGGAAGTGTTACCAGGAATTGTCTTCATAAACCATATGTTTATGATGTAATATCCATGTAATTATACACAATTGTGTATGATGTACAGACACTAGTGCTCATATGTGCTCAACACCACATGCAGATACCCCATTCGGCTGCCCATGTCAGACATCTTGAAACGGTGCAAGATACTGCTCAACAAATCAATGAATTTTCATTGAAAATGGCAGATCATTGTGGAGTCTATGGATGTAAGAACCATAGATACTGTATCTATGGTAGGGTTTATGTGATTATCAATGATATATATAAGAGGTTTAACCAAACCTCTTTTATTTTATTTCAGGGTGATTGGGACACTTTTGGCCATTAAGATGACTTAGGGAAAAAAGTGTCCCAATCACCCTGGCCTGAATTCACCCCTAAATGAATAATTGTGTATATTCATTTCCAATTGATGTCATACTGCGACTGAAGATATGGCATCCCTGTCTTTTACTGTATTTACTTTTTAATGTCAAAAGTGTAAGTGAATACTAACACAGTTATACCAAAAACAAATAAACGTGGGCCTATATCTTACATTTTCTAATATTTACATATACATATTTATATAGCCTATACAATTTTGTTTTGCAATGTTTTGCAAAGTTTCTGGTAATGAAAAAGAGAAGGAAAGAAAATAAATACAATTGAAGTGAAACGTATCAAATTACCTCATTGTGTAATGTGGTTAACCAATCGAAACTGATTATGGCCACTCAGTCCACCAACGAGAGGCGGCAGGAGGAGTAACACACACATGCACACACACACACAACGTCCTAGCGTAAAGAGCTTCAAAGTCATAATAACAGATGAGCTCTGTCATTGAGGCATCATCTCGGATGGACTGTAACACTCTCTGAAACTTTCTGGATCGAGGAAAAACACTAAAGAAGTTGGATTTGAGTATCTCGGGTTTAAATCGTTAGTGATAATGACCGAGGATCAGGATAAGTCCCGCGCGGAGACTCCGAGTAGCCCGGCCGGGTCATGCAGCTCGATGTCCGCGGAAGACTCGGACTCGGACGCGTCTTCACCATCTCCCGCTGGCTCTACCACACACACTTCACTCATGATCACGAGGATGGGTAAAAAGCTGGCGGAGGAGGATGACAGGTTCCCGGCGTGCATCAGGGATGCGGTGTCGCAGGTTCTGAAGGGTTATGACTGGTCTCTATTGCCCATGCCAGCGCGAGGCAGCGGCTCCAGCAAGAGCAAACCGCACGTGAAGAGACCCATGAACGCCTTCATGGTCTGGGCTCAAGCCGCGCGCAGGAAGCTGGCGGATCAGTACCCGCACCTACACAACGCCGAGCTCAGCAAAACACTCGGGAAGCTCTGGAGGTAACAGATGCTTACTGTGATCATCATACTTTTAGTAGATGTGTGTAGATATATAGATTTTTTGTATGCAGCCATATATAGATTTTTTGTATGCAGCCATCTGATAATAAAGGCTTTTTTTAAAACATCCCTAAAGTTTTCTTTGTTTTTAAATATTGGCATAACCTGACTTGAATAAATATTTAAATTAATAAAATAATGTATATGGAGGTAACACCCTTGTATTATTAACCATTGAAAAATGTGAAGCTCCGGATAAACCTTCTTCAGTTAACCTAACTATGTATTATATACACTGGGTATACTCTCTAAGTCAGAGCTTTTTATTTTAGTGCATTATTATTATTATTACATATAGACGTAAGATTAAGTAATGTTTATACTTTCTGAAAGGTATATGTTCTAATTCAGTATCTTTTGGTCTGAAGTTCCTTATTCAGTGAAAACAGATTGTGTGTTTAATTACCGAATGCTGTCAGAACTGAATGCTAGTGGGCAGCGCTTCCATGTATGGCACTTGATCCGAGGCCCGAATTGATCCCTCTTTAGTCGACTCCTGAACTACTTGATGAATAACACTCTGAAAGTGAATTATGATTCATAATTATGTCACTCAACAGACTGCTGACGGAGAATGAAAAGAGGCCGTTTGTGGAAGAAGCCGAAAGATTGAGAGTTCAGCACAAGAAAGATCACCCGGATTATAAGTACCAGCCGAGGCGACGGAAGGGAGTGAAGCCAGGTGCGAGTGAGTCTGAAGCCGGCGTCAATCTATCCCATCACATGTATAAAGCTGAACCTGGAATGGGCCGATTGGCCAGTTCCTCGGATCATATCTCTGATCATACAGGTGAGATACACACTCTTCACATGGAGCAATTTATACTATGCATGGTATGCAAAATAAAATGTGTAACCCGAAGCATAATTTTGTGGTGATTATCCATAGGCCAGCCTCATGGACCCCCGACACCCCCAACAACACCCAAAACAGACCTCCATCATGGAGGAAAGCAAGATTCAAAGCATGAAGGAAGACGTTTGCTCGACAGCAGTCGACAGAATATCGACTTCAGCAATGTTGACATTTCTGAGCTCAGCACAGACGTCATCAGCAACATAGAAACCTTCGATGTGCACGAGTTTGACCAATACTTGCCTCTCACCGGCCATGTTTCGACGCCGATTACCTCAGAGCACGGGCAGAACACCAGCGCTTACGCTTCATCTTACAGCAACGGGGCGTCCTGGAGCCGCAAAGGGCCCGTGGCATCCTCGTCCCCGGGCACAAGTGAAGTGAACCTGCACAGAGCTCACATTAAAACTGAGCAGTTGAGCCCGAATCACTACAGCGAGCCCTCGCCCTCACACTCCGAGTACAGCGTTTACAGCCCACATGCGTTCGCCAGCGCTCAGTGTGACTATACAGACCTTCAGAGCTCCAGCTATTACAGCCCTTATTCCAGCTACCCGTCCGGCCTTTACCAGTACCCATACTTCCATTCCTCACGGAGACCGTACGCGAGCCCCATCCTCAACAGCTTGTCCATTCCCCCGTCCCACAGTCCCAACACCAACTGGGACCAGCCCATTTACACCACGTTATCCAGGCCATAAGGCCCAGCCGTTATTATGATAAAGGACAGCTTTAGCTGAGGGATTTGTGCCAACTAACTATGAAACAAGTGCCTGCTGATTTTTCCACATCATTCGACTGCTCACACACATCCAAACGTTGACTGTTGGTGCTAAATGTGTGCCTGTACAGCCAGCAGAAATCCAGTTACAGGACTTACAAACGTTTCCTTTTGATAATCACAGGCGTATTTTGTTGGATCGTCATTTGATTTAGTTGGTTGAATCGTTATTTTTTTAGAGTATCCCTGTGGGGGAAATATCTGCAGTTTTGTGTTCAGCTCACAGTCGCCAGATAACTCTAAATTAAATCAAATCATTGAAAAATAATGGGTGACAAATGGTTAGCAATGAAAAATTATTTTTATTGTCTTTTTATGTGTGCATAATTTCAGTGAGCACTTTAACATGTCAAAGGCTCTTAATTTGCTGTAAGTTCATTAATAATTGCATTTTTAACATCACCAGTCATTGATATCACATGCTTATTGTCATTGACTGCCTTGAATTAAATAAAATAAAAATTCATTATACAGCAATCAGTTGAAAATGTTGTTTACATTTTAGGCTGTAAAACAAACACACAAAAAGTGTTGACTCTACATTGTTCTAACATTGTCTAACAGTAATTGCTGACAATATCTGTGTAAAAAAATAAAACTTACTGTCTAAACTTTGACTATCTAAGCTGATGGCTACTATTGTGTCAAGTCAAGTCACCTTTATTTATATAGCGCTTTTTACAATACAGAGTGTTTCAAAGCAGCTTTACAGAGATAACAGAAAAATAATGCAACAAAGTTTGTGTGTAGCAGAAAATAGCGTCACAGTCCAGCTTAAGTAAGTTCAGTGATGGGTAATTTTTGTTGTGCTCCTTTTATTGCATTTAGCTTGTTTTAGAGCCTTTTGCTTTTGTGAGAACACTACTTCATAAAAATTAGCATCATTTTCTGCACACATAGTATTTGGTTAAACAAAGAGCTTTTACATACATACATCATTTATATATAAAGATATATAGCATCACCAAAAGATCTTAAATCGCAGTTTCTGCTTTGGGAAATAGTAACTCACTGTTCCCGGCAGCTGCCGGAGTTTGTCTTACATCTGCAACGAAAGCAGCAGCTGTCACTGTCAGGAAGGGGTGCCATGATTTTATTCAACAAAAGGTTTTGTCATTTTCGTACCATAACTAATTATGATAACATTTCAGTTAAGATAAACAATGTAAAGTTTTTAATCCTATAAAGTACAAGCGATTTAGTAAATGGATGGATGTTTAAAGACCATTTAGGCAGTGAAATTATTTTAGTGCTGTTTTTTTTTTAAACGAATGAATAGATCCGAGAGGAAACTTATTTTCCTTGCAAGCTTTTCTCATGCAGAGTGATTCTAATAATCATCAATGTTGCATCTTTATTTTATTTTTTAAAGATGTGCTTTAAGAGAATTACACATCTGTCCATTCCAATAACTGTCTGTCAATCGTTGACACAAAGAGGTAAATCATATTCACGTTTCACATTTTAATCACACTTGATTTTAGTCATACTAAATGACAAACGTTGTCAGTTCATCTTTACAGTGTGAACTCATGAAAACCATGGAAAACCACGTCAGCTGCTCAGAAACCTCTGGTGTGGGGTAGATTCAGAGTTAATTCTGCAAGTACAGAAGGGATGAGAAGTGTCTGGGACTGCATGTGGTCTGCTGGGTAGAATTTCAAAGCGAGGTCTGGCATTCATGCCAAGCGGTCCAGGGAGGAAGCACGGTGCCACTGCAAAGAACTGCTGAATTTTAATGATCTATTCTATTATGTAGTGGAGGGCTCTATTGTCTCTCTTTCTCCGGCAAGTAAGAAAAGAATTAATTGGACAGAAAATGGAGGGGCAGAAAAACTGACAGTCATTAGGGGGGATGTGAATGGATGATTACATGCACACGGGTGGATTTTTTTCCATACTGTACTGTTTAACTGGAATACAGTCCGATGACCAGTATGGCAATTAGGAAAACTTCAGCTCATAATCGTGACAACAGTGATGATAATAATAAAACTGATAATTAATGAGCAGATGGGATGTGGGTGGCTTTAGGAAGACTTGTTTTTCTCTGTTAAACTCTCATTTCCTCTTGTGTTGGCCAGATAGTTTGAGGAGGAACTCTTAAGAGAGAGCAGTCGTGACTCAAGTGCATTAAATAAAGGCACTTTTCACTCTCAAACATCCTTCAGATTAGAAATCATTACTAACTGCATCTGCACAGTGAAACACAAGTTAGGAGTAAAGCAAACACACAATTGCATACTTTTCGACTCTCTTTGAAGAACACCAACACAACTAGGGATGCACGATATAGGATTTTGGCCGATATTCGATATGCCGATATTTTCAAACTAATTTTGCCCGATGCCGATACCGATATATTTGTATTTTTTTTAAGTGCAAAAAAAGCTTATTAAAGCTTCTATTAATGTTCTCAGTCAAGAGCAGTGAGTGATTTCCTCTGTGTTTTGTTGTTTTATTAAAATTAACGGGATAGTTCTCCCAAAAATTTAAATTGTCATCATTTACTCTCTCAAGTTTCTTTCTTCTGTTGAAATTATAAAAGTTATTTGGAAGAATGCGGCTAACCAAACAGTTGCTGTACTCCAGTGACTTCCATAGTATATTTAAGCACAAGAAAGAAATGAATCCAGGTTTGAAACAACATTAGATAGACAGAATTTTTATTTCTGGGTGCAGTATCTCTTTAAAGACAAGCGGCAGAATATTATTACTGTCTCTTTAAGAACTGCACGCGAGTAACGCGACGCGTCTAATATACACGCATTTGACAAGCAGATTTTCTCTGTTTGCTTTCACTTTAGACATAACCAACTTTGTTTATGTAAACCTTGTGTGTATTTGACAGTATCAGCGCAATAAGACTCGAAAGATTAGTCCAGTATGCAGGCGCTGTGACAGGCTTTTAGTTCCTGTGAGCGTCGGGTGTAACGCGCTCAGAAAAGCGGATGTTAGAACAGCGCATCAGCACGTGAATGACATGTTTACCTAGCAAGACTTTGACGCACATGCAAACAATGAACTTTTGTGAATTGCGGTGTCCCGTGAGTGTAACTCTACCTCTGCGTTTACATGTGATGTGATGTGAATGTACGTCGCGTTGTACAGTATGTTGAGATGAAGGCGCCAGAATTGAACTGATAGAATGCACGATACTATGATTTTTCTTCAAAAGCAGATAGTGGAGACATTTTAATCGTCCACGATCAAAAACCGTGAGACGCACAGCACACCCCTAGTTGGAAGTTTAAGTTGCTGGCGGTCATGCTTCGTTCACGGTCGTCACGTGCGCATAGGAAACACGCCACCCTATCGGCAAGACTCATCGGCAGAAATATTCATATCGGCCGATGCCGATGATGGTCATTTTAAGCTTTTATCGGCCGATACCGATGTTGTCCCGATATCATCGTGCATCCCTAAACACAACCCTATGTTTTTATTTGATACAGTGGTTAAATTGACAAGAAATAAAGCATCAACAGTTTCAGACATTTCCAAAACAGCATTTCCATTGGCATGGCTCAAATTTATCTGACCATCATCAATTTGTAACAGTAAATGAAGAGATGTCATATCAATCACAAGTTCAGTATGGTGTACCACAAGGCTCAGTACTAGGACCGTTGCTGTTCACCCTGTGCATGCTACCCTTGGGAGATATCATTAAAAAACATGGATTTAATTGTCACTTTTTCACTGACAAAATTCGACTCTATATTCATAATTCATGAATTCACAAAATTCATAGCTGATATAAAAAATTGGATGACTAGCAAGTTCCTATTACTAAACTCTGCTCTGTTAAGTCTTTGTTGTCAGTCAGATAGCAATCTGTAATTTGAAAGCGCATTTATAGCATTTCCTGTGCTTTTCCATAATAAAAATATCTCTAAATTATGCCATATGCCTGCCAAATGCTGGAAAGTTTATTCACACATTTATGATCTCAAGGCTAGATTGTTGTAATGCATTACTAGATTTACTGAATCAATCAGTCATGCAGCTCAAGTTCAAAATGTTAACCTTGAGACAGATCGTACCACAGATCAGATCCAAGGACTGTTCCCTTTCGAGGGAACTCGCGCTGCGTCGAAAGACGGCACTTTGGGGAACGCCTTTATCGTGACGCATCTGAAGCCTGTATGGAACTAGTCCAATCTCGATGCCCTGTTCGATGAGACAGGCTAGGCGCATCTTCAATCATGGGGTTCACAGATGGAGTTGGTTGACGATGTTGAGACGGCTTCGGCCCTTTCAACATGCAGCGGCCAGCTCTGTCGGTCCCGCCCAGGAGTCGGAAACCCACTCCGTGGTCTCCGCCCAGGACGAGGATCCGATGCTCGAACTATCTGGCTCCGAGGAGTTCGATATTTTTGCCATCAAGGAAGGAGAATCTGAGGACTGCCTTTGAGGAGCTGCTGGAGGTTGTGACCAGAGCAGTGGCCAAGTTAAACATCGATTGGCCATCAGAAAAGCAGGAAACGTTAAAAAGAGCAAGCTAGATGAATGTTTTCTGCAGGCTCAGTCACAGCCTTCGCGCCGGAGCTTTCATTTTTCACTGATCTCCACACCGAGGTGTCGAGGTCGTGGAATAACCGTCTGGCTATGGGTGGAAGAGACATTGGGATCTTATCTTTCATCCGACGCTGCGCCATCCCTAAAGGCTCCGGCGCTGCCCTCCAAACCCTACCATCGGCTTTGGTGGGAAAGGTATATATGAGAACCTGGATCATAAAAATTTCCAATAGTTGTATATTGGCATGTTGTATCAAACCATACATCAATGGAAAGCTTATGTATTCAGCTTTCAGATGATGTATAAATCTAAATTTAAAAAAAACGACCCATTTGACTGGTTTTGTGGTCCAGGGTCACATATGGCGGTGGGTCGGGCTGGTGCATGCCTCCAACTAAGCAAGCCAGAGGCGGCAGTGGCAAGGGACCAAAACTCCATCAGTGACAGAATGGAGGAAAAAACCTTTGGAGAACCCAGGCTCAGTCGGGGGTCAGTTCTCCTCTGGCCAACGAACAAACATGGTTAAATGTCAATATCCCTCCCCAGCCCCATTGCCTACACCTACAACTCAAAGCTCTACTTGTAAAATTTCCAATTGCCATGGACTTTTCCATTTAAATTCAGCTAATGTGGCGTGGACCTTTCAGATAATTCAGATTCAGCTAATTTGGCTGCTGGATGCTATTTACACTCATTTTTTAAAATGACAACCAATTTTTCCTGGTATCATGTTTCATTTTACTTTGTCACACAGACAGATGTGTTTTCTTATCACACCATGTACATCACTTGTTTTCCTAATCTACATTTACACTGGGCTACTCAGTCTGAAATAAATAACTCCATATTCGTTCACTTGGCCAGAGGAGAACTGGCCTCCGACTGAGCCTGGTTTTTCCCCATAATTATAAATTTTTTTTACCATTTCTGTCACATGATTGACTTTGCTTAGATGTGGTTTGAAAGACACTTAATATTTAGTAACATTATCAATTTGACTGCACTGGCACTATCGGATGAGGCCAAATCTTAACTCGAGCTGAATAATTACACTATTGTCTTCTGTAGAGCTGGCCTTTCGGCCTGTCTGGATCATTTAAACTTTTATGTGCCTTCCACTCCGTATATGAAATGACAGAGTCTAATAAATTAGGGGTAGGAATACCAATCATTTTTCTAGCTAAATTTAATTATCTTTAAGAGTTTGTTCTTTTTGGTAGCTGTTAGCATATAAAAGACACAAATGTCACCATACATAAGAACTGGCTCAATAATACTTTGATACAGAAGAAGAAGAAGACCAGTCTGAAAAGACAGATGTTAAAGTTTACGGATAACTGCAAGTCTCTGTTGACAGCATTTGAAAATACATAGTGTGCTGATTGAAGTTGAGATGTTTATCTAATGTAATGGCAAGATATCTGAAATGCTCCACCCTTTCAACCATCTCTCCATTAATGATAATACTGGAAGGATGGATCTGTGTTTTGGAGGAGCTAAAACCAGTTCCTTGATCTTCCAGAGTCTTTGATATATTAAGGTGGAGAAAAGTGTTAAATATGCGATGGAGCATTGATATTCCAGTGCAAGAATGGCTGTATCATCTGCATATTTAAAGTAATGAGTAGTGGTAACTGACTCTGACAGTCATTTGTATAAATAATATAAAGAAATGGGCTAAGTACACTCCCCTGAGGGGCGCCAGTGTTGAGAACAATGGTGGGCGATAATTCATTGTCCACCTTTACCACTTTTGTTCTAGAAAATTGGTCATACTTTAGATTAGGCTCCGATTCTCACTATTAACTACGACTTTTGCCTTTGTAAACTCCTATTACTGCTTATTGATAGTTAGTAAGATAGTTGTTTAAGTTTAGGTATTATTAAGAAATGTAGAATACGGTCCTCCAGAATAAGGCTTTAATATGTGCGTTATAAGTACTAATATACTTATACAGCCAATATCCTAGTGATATGCATTTTAATAAGCAGCTGATTAACAGTGAGAATTGGACCCTAAACTAAAGTGTTACCAGGAAATTATTAATCCAATCGTATTATTGATGATGGAACATGCAAACACTGTAGTTTCTTGACTACCTGATGATGCTGAATTGAATTAAAGGCGGAGCTAAAGTCAATGAAAAGAAGTCTGGCATAATTTCAAGGGATATCCAGGTGTTGAAGTAGACAGTGCGAGAGACAAGCCATTGCATCATCTGTACTGCTCTTCCGCTTATGTCCAAATTGGAGACAATCCAAAAATGTTGAAACATAATGGAAGCATAATGTTTTTAATCATTTTCTCAAACCATTTAATCATGATAGAGGTTAATTATACAGGCCTGTAGTGATTTAACTCTGTTGGATGAATTTTATGGGGAACAGGAATAACAATTGATGTTTTCCATTTGACCATGTATTGTTGAGGTACAGAGTGATTGAAGAAAAAGAGAATGAAGAATGGAGGTTAATTACAGGGTGCAGTTTTTCAGGAGGAGGCAATTCAAATAATCACCCGATCAGTGTGAGGAGTCCTATAAATAGCTGACTTACATCTGTCCCACAACAGTTCTGCAGCATCAGTCCTCCACCCCAACTCTCAACTGTTCTTATCCCATCCAGGGATACTTTTACTCTTTTCAACTATATGTAAGTAGGAACTCATGAAATCCATGTTATAGATCTTAATGTGGACAATTCATCCATGCATATTTTTTTTGTGTTTAATCAAAGTCATTCCTGGACCTTCTGGTGAAAGGTGAGACTTCTCTCTGCTGACGTATGCAGGACTTCCACAATCATTTAGCTCACTTAACCCTGCACTTGCAAGCTCACGTGCCTCTAATTTTGAGTGTCACTCCCTCATCTAAACAACAACTGAGGCATAAAAACAAGTCACTACCTTACATTTTTTCTTCTTTTTTTGCTAATCTTTCTACATTGTCCTTGTACATCACAATACTGAAGGAAAGATCTGCCGCTACTTCCGTTTCATCGCATCTTGTGAACGTGAAAGCCAGGCATGCTGATGAAAAGAAATGAAACTTAATTAACTGTTTCAGAAAGGTGACCGCAGCTTTCCATTGTGCTTCTTCCATTTCTGTTGTTATTTGTTTTTGCTGAGTAGATTTTAACATATGAGTTTTGTTTGACATGTATTTGTGTCACATTTTGCCATATTTGTACCAACTGTCCCCATAATGATTGTCAGGACGAGGAGGCGGGTGGATTTGTTGTCAGCTTGAGTCTTCTGGGAACTTGGGACTTATTTGCAAGGGAAATGAAATAGACATGACAGTGAATCAACTTTCTCTCTCTTATGCCACTTGTTGCAATTTCATGTAGCCTTGTCAAAACATGACATAAAATATGTATACCTCTCACTAAACATAAGAGTATTTGTAGTAAGATTTGGCAACAATTCTTTAATCTTGTCATTAATGAAGGAAAGCATGTAATGATCTAATCATACTCATGACATGAACAGAGAACTTTTACAGATTTTTGTCAGTTGCATTGGTACATTTAACTAAACACAAATAAAATTCTCAAAACTGATTGATCAACCTCCTTTTTAGTCACTTGAGCACATCATAAAAGCAATTGCAAAAACAAATTGCTAATGAGCATGTTTACATGCACACCAATTGGCTGATAACTCACAAAATCAGCTCATTGAAATCATCCATTGTCCGAGTGTAGATGCAAACCAATAACCCGACAACACAAGAAAACCGCGTTATTTCCCAGTAGTGACGTCAAAACATAATCATTTGTGTATGACTCAGGTCAGTTTGCTATATATTTCCTCCTCCCTTACCACGAAATGCTCTCTTTGTCTGGTTGCACTTAAATCCGCATTAAGGATGCTTTTCTGTCATATATCACACATGTGCACTTCAATTAGCTGACCGAATGCATGTTAAAATGTAAACATGCCTAGAGAAATCGGGGTAAGGGACAAAAATCTAGCTTTGATGCTAAAGCTGTTTATGGCCTTACTCCAATAAAAAAATACAGGTTAACGCATTTACATGACAACATACATTGTCGGCTTATTAAACATAATTGGGTTAAGTACGTGCAAGTAAACACGTTCAATGTTTTCGCTACTGAAACCCCTAGCATAAACCAGAATTCATTTGTTCCATGATGGTTTATGCTGGTAAGTGCTGATATTAGTGCTGTAGTATTCGAGTCCGGACTCGAGACGTTTTTCTATTGTCTCGGACTTGTCTTGGGCTCGTTGGTATTTGCTCTCGGACTTGGTCATTGGTCTCGCCAAATGTTCTAGTTGGTCTCGACCAAGTCCAGCAACATGTTTTTTTTATCCTTCAAAACAAAACCATTGATGGAGCAGCTTGTTCAGAAACTTTTAATTTTGGCCACAAACACGTACAATGTTGGCAAACAGCGGCATTATAATTTTTGGTTTTACAAACCACACCGAATTTCTCGACAGTGCACAGAAGAGTAGGAAAAGAGAGGTAAGTTAAGCAGGGAGCAAGCTAACCGCAGGGATGTTCCATCCCGAACATAAGAGTTAGCCTTTGCATTTCAGTCTTTTTATGAGTTTAGAAAGTAGGGCTGAAAGATGAATCGTATTTTCATTGTCATTGCGATAGGAATATGTTATTTAGCGACGGGCACCAAAATGTGTTAAACGGCTTCTGTTCTCTTTGTCGCTTGTGTGTCAGCTCTAACGTACACACACATGAGCGCGGGCACACACACACAGCAGTCGCGTTGAAGTGAAGAAGCGAGTTGACGACAGCTTACTCTGTTCGTTACTGTAAGTACGTGCAATAAAATCTTCATGAGTAAAAAGTAGGGGTTGAACGCCCTCGGATTTTTTAAAGTCGACATTTATGTGTTGAAAGTCACATCGACTAGTCATTAATAAACAAAAAAGCCTGAACCTCGAGCTGAGACTCGAACGCTGGTTGACTTGTGCACAGCTATTGCATATGACACAGCGCTGCACACAAGGACACTGTAGCCTATACACGCACGTGTTTGACGGGCATATAATACGCACTTTTCACGTGCATATGATATGTGTGTGCGCGTGGTCCAATGCAGCACCCATTAGTTTAGAATGGTGATTAATTTGCGTGTAAAATAAGCCGTTTATAACGTGCAGAGCTGCATCTACGCATTTGGTGAATGTATGGGGTGATAGAGCTAGACCGAATGGAAGCACCCGATATTGGTATTCTTTGCCCCCGAAAGAAACCTCAGGAACTTCCTGTGCTGAGGGAGGATGGAGACATGGAAGTATGCGTCTTTTATATTTATCGTGACAAACCAGTCCTCGGATCTGATTTGAGTCACGATCTGTTTGAGTGTCATCATTTTGAACTTGAGTTTCTTGACTGCACGATTTAACTGAGATCTAGTATACCCCCCATCCTTTTTCGGAACAATGAAGTAACGGCATTAAAATAACCAGAGCCTGCTTGGGATGCACTAACATGAGCAACACCCCATTGTAGTGTGACGGACGAGAACCGAACTGGATTCTGTAGCCTTACTCTATGATCTGCAGGACACACTGAGATATATTTGGCAGATTCTTCCATTCTGTCAGATAGTCTACTAAGGGTACCAGCCTCTCGAGACTGGCCTCTGGTGTAATTGGAACAGCCACTTCGATGACCTTAAGCATTCTGGCAGGAAACAACCGAACTGACTATTTTTGAACACCCCCCAGAGGGTGCGAGTTTGGCGCAACGTCGTGGAGCCGTGTGCTTCGCTGGAGACCAGGTGGTGGGGTTAGCAGAATGGCCCGCTGAGGGCACCGGGGTGGAGTGGGTACTTTATACTGAGGTGTACACCGCTCCACCCAGGTCGGGGCTGCCCTCAGCGGTCTGACACCAGTGGCGTCAGGACCTTTCTTTTGCCGAAGCCTTTTCACAGGAACAACGGCCCTTAAATCTATCTTCAGCTTCGAAGGCTTCGGTTAAAAATGCCATCCCAGTCCCCAATCTTTTTGAGGGGGAGCACAGGTAACTACACTCTATCCTATACAAGGAGTTTGTTAATGGCTGGGGCTGCTCCACAGACAGAGTTATAAACTCCAAAAACTCCTTGTATGCAGGGGATTGAGATGGAGAATCTTCAATTCCCTTAACTCGATGCTCAGCACTTCCATCTCCTCGGAAGTGGACAGCTACAGCACCATATTATACCATTTAATTCCTCAAAATGAAATGCAGTTAAAGATCAACCAGACAAGTCAAAACTGTGTGGATGAAAAGGCTGATCTTATACATGAATCTGACTAATGAAAGTCAGATAAGCATTCATCATTTAATTCCTCAAAATTAAATGCTTCCAACTTGTTTAATTCCTTAAAATTAAACAGTAAAAGATCAACCAGACAAGTCAACATAGTCTTTGTGAAAGGCTGAATATATACATATATATATATATATATATATATATATAGTTTCCACATACAATAAAATAATCATAAATTCATAGTGTCACGTACTGCTCTGAGACAAGAAGGTTGAGGATCCAAATGCAGTTTATTTAATAGGGACAATCCAAACACTTAATCCAAAGTACAGCCAAGGTCAAACACAGGCAGGTTGTCCAATCAATCAATAAAACAAACAAACAAACAAACAAACAGGCAGGCAGGGAACACAGGCAAAAGGGTAATCCAGAGACAGGCAAGAAATCCAAAACCAAGAGACATAAGACCAGGAAAACGCTCAGAGATGCAGTGCAAACAACTAACAAGACTTCGCAGGGAATGAATGTGAAAACCAGGCTTATATGGGGTGAGCTAAACAAGGTAAAGTCATACAGGTGAATGTGATCATGGCTGATTAGTCCCAGGCAAAGGATAATGGGAAATGTATCTGGATGTGTGGTGATTGTCCGGGTTGGAGTTCCCTCTGATGGTTGTCCCGGGCACTCTCACTGGTGATCGTTACACATAGCTCGCAATACACTATGTATCTCTTTAATCTATGCATTGCCTCAGCCTCTCGATTCTTATTGCATAGTCTTTTTTTTTTTTTTTAAGTAAACAGTAGCGGGGGAAAACTCCCGATAGTGCACACATATAAACATTGGGAAATGTTATGAATAAACACAGCCTGCCCCCTTATTTTCATTTTTATATAGAGCTACATGATTATTTTCTTTGAACATGCTCTTCATAGACTCAGCACCTCTACCCCCTCAGAGATAGACTGCTGAAACACCGGGCTTACTACCAGGGCGGAAGAAGCTGTGGCGCGTGCTTCTGATCCCAGAGAGAGAGAGAGTACTGGTGAAGGCAGAGAAAAGGTGGAGCCCGTCTCTAACCCCTCCGTGAGATCCATTTGCAAACCCCACAATACCAGCTTCAGTGCTGATACTGCTCCATAGGGCTTTGATTATGAGGCGTGTCTTAACCGAACCAGGAAAAAAAAAACTGCACTCAATTGGATAGACCTACAACCAATCAGAGCAACGCAGTAAGTCAGCTACATAGTTGCATAGCATAGTTGTCAACAGAACTCAACTGCACGCACGCTGGAAGTAGTAAAATAATGAGTGTTGATTCTTTTACTTGGTCCTCCATGAATGCGAGTGTGCGACCAAAGGAGAAACCACAACGACCACAGGGTTTTCATTGCGTCCCATCTTCTTAGCGACCATCGGAGCCAGCTGATAAATCAAACTTTTGCCGAATCCCGTAGGAAGGACGGCAAAAACATCTTTCCGATCGACAAATGCCTTGATTACAGTTCTCTTTTCGTCTTTTAAAATGAATGCGCTGTCGATTTTTTTTTACAACAGATGCGATAGCGAAATCTATACATCTCAATTCTCCAGCTGCAGTCATCTTTGAGGGAAACCAGTTCAATCCAAGCGCTCAATGATTACGTAACTGCAGATCATCTGTCCATCATCGTATAAAGCCCGCCCTGGCAATTTGATTGGCCCGACCATTTCTGAACCGATCATAATTACTCCTCAATAGATCGAGTCCAGACCGAACTTCCCGACCAAAAAATGTGGTGGGCGGGGTTCGGGCCGGCATCCAGGCTAAAAGTAGGCTATACTATGTACAAAAAATCAGATGAGCCCAGAGTATGAACGCAACGTGTTTAATTACACGTTAAGCATTTTCCTCCCATAGAAAATCGTTATAAGAAGAACACTTAATTTGGCTTAATGCAGATTAGAATATCCCCTTATTATGTCAAAATAACAAGCTAAGTTTTCTTTTTTCTTCTTCACCATGCGGTTCAGGACTTCCATAGAATACAGCCTGAATATTATTGCTTCCATAAATTATTTTTGGGGGTGCTAACGGGGTGCTTTGGTCTTTCTTGGGGGCTTTCTTTCTAGCCCCTCCCTAGCGCCGCCCATGCATATGCCTATCTATTAACGGGCATTTCTTCATAAATATTCAAAATTAAGATTTATGCATTTATGGCATTATATATGGCATTATGCATAGTAGAACTTAAAGGGATAGTTTCACATTTTGAAATTAATTTTTGGTATGTTTTAGCTTACCTCAAGGGCATGCAAGATGTAGGCTTCTTTGTTTCCGCAGTAGTTTCAATTTTAATATTTTTAGGTCAAACCGTTCTTGTCTGTCAGTCATATAATGCAGGTCTATGGTCACTTCCTCAAAGAGCATGCACAGAGAAGTCCAAATTAAACATGATTTAATGACTCGTAAATGTAAGTACACATTGATGGCCTAAGACACGAAACGAGCAGTTTGTGTGAGAAAACGAACAGTATTTATATCGTTTTTACCTCTTGTAAACACAGCCACGTCCAAGTGATCTGAGGGCGTGGGCGCTTTGGTCTTTTCCGGCAAGCGCCGGAAAGCGCCGGAAAGCGCCGGAAGTGATCTCTTGCGCGTGTACCATTTTAATTAGCCGTCTCTTCTCTTTGGCTCTCAACGAAGGCGGTCGCATTTTCATTCCCTCCTCTCCCTTACCTCCCCTGCTTTGCTCCTCTCGTCTCGTCTAGTCTACTGTCTTGTACTTTTTGAGAGACTCTCTCCGCACTGCTCTCCAAACTAAGAAATTATGGATTTGATCAACTGGTCGTGTGTCTGGCGGCTCTTTCCGTGGAGGACATTGAAGATATCTACCTATTCGGAACCATGATAACAGGTTTTCTGCTGATTGGATTAGGCATTGCCCTGGTTTATCGAGAAATTAAGAAGTTGGCGACAGCTGTCCAAAGCTCCACAAGGCTGCCCGTCATGATTGAAGCAGTGGGCAGAGCTGTCAGCACTCAGACTGTGACAATGAACCACTATATGGATAACATCATGGAGAAGCTCACAGCTCTGCAAAGGCAAATGGATAGTTTCGGAGACCAAAATGGACCAGGAGCTGTGTAAATCGGAATGCGGCTACTCGTCCCAAGACCAAACAATCCCAATCTTATCTGCTTTCGGCCCCCCTCATCCAGCACTGGCCTTGGCCAAGGCTGCTGTTGAAACAACAACTCCTCCGGAAGAGCACTGCAGTGAGACGCTCTTGCATTCCTTCCCCCACTCCCCACAGACACCTGCTGATTGTTGACTCTGTCTGGGACATGATCAGGGTTGTCTCCATGGCAACTTGCTGTGTATCGCTATGACAATCCTGCGGACTTGAGGCACTAAGATTATGATGCCAGGCATAGCGACTCTCCAGGGCTACACATACACGAACTCTTACATATATACAGATATGCAATCACCCCCCCATCCCTCGCCTTCAACGCTTTGTACCACCAGTCTGACAGGCGGGTCTGTGACCAGCGCCGAGAATGGCTGCAGGACCGGATGGCTGCCTGCCTGTGCTGGGTTACCTCCATCCCCTAATCCCCTCCCCTGTTGCAAGTCTTGTGTGTTCATGTTTGTAGAGTGTACTGATTATGTGCAAATGTTGCTGAGGTGTTTTTTACTGTTCCCAAACTGTACTCCTCACAGGAGCATAGTCTGGGGGTTGCCTTTTTTTTCTCCTCACCTCTCCTCATGTTATGCTGTATTTTCTTCCTAAATGCTCTGTCTTCCTGTCCTGTCTACCCCCTTGTCATATTGTATGTATGTTTGTATGGACAGGTTGATGGCTAATTTCGTTGGTACTTGTGACCAATGACAATAAAGGCTACTACTACTTACCTACAATCTCTGTTCTGTGTAAACAATGAGTGACGTACAGGCGCGAGAGATCACTTTCTGGCGCTTGCCGGAAAAGACCGAAGCGCCCGCGCCCTCAGATCACTTGGACGTGGCTGTGTTTACAAGAGGTAAAAACGATATAAATACTGTTCGTTTTCTCACACAAACCGCTCGTTTCGTGTCTTAGGCCATCAATGTCTTACATTTACGAGTCATTAAATCATGTTTAATTTGGACTTCTCTGTGCATGCTCTTTGAGGTGGTGACCATAGACCTGCATTATATGACTGACAGACAAGAACGGTTTGACCTAAAAATATCAAAATTGAAACTACTGCGGAAACAAAGACACCTACATCTTGAATGCCCTTGAGGTAAGCTAAAACATACCAAAAATTAATTTCAAAGTGAAATATCCCTTTAATGTAGGCCTACACATTTAGGAACAGATATTGGGTTCTGCCCAAAGTCAAGCAACATAAAAGTAACGTAAAAGTAACGAGTAACGTAAAAAGTTACTTTCCATATGGGGTAACTAAGTAAAGTAACGGATAACTTTTTTTAAGAAGTAACAAGTAACGAGTCACACTACTTTTTAAAAGTAACTTCCCCAACACTGGCTGTCACAGAACTGGATCACACTGCCTTGACAGAGAAATACTCTCTTGACTTTAAAAATGTTGTCATCACAACAAGAGAGTGGCCCCATTTGAGAGAACTGTTTGATTCTTGGACCTTTTGCTGAAGCAACGGAATTAACAGAGGGAGAAAAGATCATCACAATCAGCATGGTTGTTCCAACAGTACTTGACCTGAACACTCATCTAATTCAGATGGATTCGCCAAAGAGCCTCAGCAGGCCATTGATCAGAGCGCTCCAGGAGTCACTCCAAAAAAGGTTCTCAGGCATTTTCATTGCACTTCATATGGCTAAGCCTGAGGACCATAGCTTTGATGCACCATTTAGTCATGAAATCTATGCACAAGCTGCGATGCTGGACCCTCAGTTTGGAATGAGCTGGGTCGACATGGATGCGAGGACTAGTGGCAGCACTGTCGCTATAAAGAGACTAAGGGAGGAAGTACGGAAGTCGCTGACAGGTTTGTGTCTCCTCCTGTGAGGAATTGTATTAGCTACTACTATTATTATATACTACTTAATAATATAATAAACTTTATTTATAAAGCACTTTACAAAAAGAAGTGCTTCACAGATAAAAACAAAACAAACTTAAATGCAAGCATAAGAAACTAATTAAGAGTTTAAAGGACTACAGGTACTTTTACTTTAACTGCTACTATTACTACTACTAGTACTGATACTATTAGTACTGATACTAAGGCCGGAGACACACTGGCTGCGTGGCGTGAGCGTCTCAGCTGCGTGGCGTGTCCGTTTTTATTTCGGCTCCCATGTTAACAGGTTAGAGCTTGCACACTGCCTGCGTGACACGCAGGCGCGGCACGGAAAACGCGTGCATGCTAGAAATAGAACCGACGCCTATTTTTCACGCGACACGCAAGCGTGTTGGAAGCGTTTGCAGGCAAAATAGTATAGGAAAAGATGTTTATATGTCATTTTGTGCACGAATACATATTAATAATTTTGATGTTTGAAAATCTAGGTTTTGACATAAATTCAGATATAAATGTCTTTTTTTTTAAAATCCCATTATTTTTGCCTATATAATTTCATGTCATTTTATTTTTTAAACAGTCGAGTCCTGGTGTCCACTACAGAGGTCATAGCATATGAATAAAATATAGCCTATATATATTTTAATTTGTTTCTAATGCTCTTAACAATGTGATTACATGAAAAAAAAATCAAAAAAATTCTTTGAAAAAACTTTCTGGGCCTCAGGAGGATATAAAGTTGGATAGGCTACAATAACATCGTAGTGTGTCTTCTGAGTGACGGTCCAACATCAGGTAGGCTAAATATAGGCTCTTTAAAGCTACACAAAATTTGTAAATGTTATTGAAATAAACAGACAGCCGCATGTTTCCCTATTTTTCGGATTTTGGAAGATGCGTGATAAAAGTTGAAATTGTTGTCGTAAAGGCAAGAGCAACAGTATCCAAATGTAGACTGGTCTGTCGGCGCCCTCCCTCTATGTCACATATATAGCGAATATGTATTCGTGTACGCCACGCAGCGCCGCGTCAGACACGCTTCTGGTGTGCAAAGACACAGAAAACGCGACTCAGCCGCCACGCAGCTGACACGCAACAGAAACGCCATGCTCACGCCATGCAGCCAGTGTGTCTCCGGCCTAAGACTTGTATTCACATTACATTATATTTTCAAGTTGTTTAAGGAGGTATTGTCAGGGTCTTGCTCTGGCAGCTTTGTCTGTGTTGTCTTTGTTTCATATCTCTATGTTTGTGTTGTGCTTGAACATATGGTTGTGTTTGTGTTGGCCATGTGCTCCTCTGTTCCTGCCTCCTTGTTTCCCTGTACCACGCCCTCTTGTCTAGTTGAGTCCTCGTTTGTCTGAGTGTTGTCACCTGTTCCTCATGTTCTCTGCTCCCTTGTTTCAGTCCTCGTTTACGTGAGTGTTCACCTGTTCCTTGTCTAAGTGTTCTCACCTGTTACTCTTGTTAACTCCCTTTATGTGTGTGCTCTTTCCCTCATGTGTGGCCAGTTCGTTAGATGTTGTACTACTGTGTACTTCTGTGCTACATAGTTTGTTTCTTGTGACTAAAGTCTACAGTGTTTTATTTGTAGAAGTATTTTGTTCTTTAGTTCTGCCATCGGTCCTGTCTGTCTTGTCTTCTGTGTCTCTAGTTCCAGTCCTGCTAGCAGAGTGTCCCTGACTGCTTACACTCTTGGCTTTGGAGGAAGCCTGGTGCTGAGCCTGAGATCCCTGAGTGCCTTGCTGGAGTACTTACAAGTTCCTGTCTGGCTACTGCTTGGATTCTGAGGTCTCATTCTGCTCTGCCATTTCTACTCTCCAGCTTCCAGTCATCTTGCTAGTTACAAGTGCTGCTCGGCTAGTTACTACGGCTGTCATTGTGTCTCATCCCTGCCTATTGTTTGGACTGTTCACCTCTCCCAACACATCCTGTCTTCTGTCTACTGTTTGTCAATAAAACCTGTTAACACTTGTTCTGCATTTGAGTCCTCCATCATAGACCCGTGACAGAACGAACTGGCCAGTTCAGGACTCAGCAGAATGAGCATCAAGATCCTGCCACCTGCTAACATCCAGGAGAGAATGTCTCGTCATCGTGGTCTCACTGCTCTTCGCCAGGATGGCTTTGAGGTGGGGGGTTTTGCCCAATTCTTTTGGACCATGTCTGTGGGGCTAGATTATAATGACGCTGCTCTCAAGGACATTTTTAACTCCTGCTTGGATGACCCCCTGCCTGCATGGGAGATGGATTCTCTCAGGATTCTGGATTTCTGGGGTTTCTCTAGGTACCTTGGTAATCGCTGTAAGTGGGGAATGCCGCCCAGTCCACCGGAATCTGCTTTCAACAACCACCCTGCTCTTCCTCGCCTGTCTCGTCACATTTATGATCCTCCTCTGGCTTCCACTAAGAAACTAAGATTCAGACGGAATAGGACAGTTCAGTCCACCACAGCTACCCCAGAGTCAGTCAAACCAATCACCATCATCTCTCAGGCATCCAGGTCAGTCCCAGTCACGTCATTTTCTGTTATTCAAGACCCAGTCAAGTCAACCGCTGTCATCTCTCAGACAATTAAGGCAGTTCCAGCCACCTCTGAGTCTGCTGACTTAACCTCTGTTTTCCCAGTAACTACCCAGAGTGTTCCTGTTACTTCTGAGTCTGCTAGGTCTGTTTCAGTCACTGCTAGGTCTGTTTCAGTCACTGCTGAGTCGACAGTCACTGCTATTCTGCCTGGTTTGGCTGAGTTAGCTGTAGATACTACAGAGGCTGTCCAGCACACAGTATCAGCCCGTCGAAGGAGGAGGAAGAGAAAGGCCTGTGCAGAACAGTCTACAATTCTCCATTCTCAAGCTCCAGGTCCAGTGGTTCCTGAGGTATCAATTCCAGTAGAACCATTTTCTAAGCCATTGACTAGTAATGTCATTCCCTCAGAGACAATTTCTCCCAGTCCTGTCATGTTCACAGGTCATTCCCAAGCTGCCTGTTGTCATTGCCGCAGAGGCCTTCTCTGAATGTCTTACAAGTCTTGTCAAGTCCCTAGACATTTCTGCCAAGCCTGTCAAGACTGCAGAATGCGAGCCCGCTGCTGTGAAGGCGGCCCACGAGCCCGCTGCTGTGAAGGCGGCCCACGAGCCCGCTGCTGTGAAGGCGGCCCACGAGCCCGCTGCTGTGAAGGCGGCCCCCGAGCCCGCTGCTGTGAAGGCGGCCCCCGAGCCCGCTGCTGTGAAGGCGGCCCCCGAGCCCGCTGCTGTGAAGGCGGTCCCCGAGCCCGCTGCTGTGAAGGCGGTCCCCGAGCCCGCTGCTGTGAAGGCGGTCCCCGAGCCCGCTGCTGTGAAGGCGGTCCCCGAGCCCGCTGCTGTGAAGGCGGTCCCCGAGCCCGCTGCTGTGAAGGCGGTCCCCGAGCCCGCTGCTGTGAAGGCGGTCCCCGAGCCCGCTGCTGTGAAGGCGGTCCCCGAGCCCGCTGCTGTGAAGGCGGTCCCCGAGCCCGCTGCTGTGAATGCGGTCCCCGAACCCGCTGAGGTGAGCGTTGCTCCAGAGAGCGCAGTCCCAGAGCACGCTAATGAGTCAGTCTCCGAGCAAGCCAGCGCTGCCCAGGAGGGCGCTCACGAGTCCGTCCCAGAGCACGTCAGTGCAGCCCAGGAGGGCACTCCTGAGTCAGTCCCTGTACCTGATTCCAAGACCTTCACCAATCCTGCTAGTCATGTCTTTGCCCCCAAGTCTGTCAAGCCCAGTTGGAAGTCCAGACCAGTTAGGCCAGTTCCTGTGTCCAAGAGTACCTCCTATCAAGTTCCCATTCCTCCCGTCTCACCCTCTGCGTTTCCTGGTTATGGTTCCCCTAAGCCGGCACCTCCTTTGTCAGCCTTGAACTTTTTACCCGGTTCTGTTCCCACCCGCCCCATCCCTCCCTCTGTGTTTCCTGGTCAGTTTGGGACTTCTATGTTTATGCCCCACCCGCCTCCCCAGTTGTTGCCTCCTTGGACTTCTATGCCTGTTTTGGACGCCTGGAGGCGTCCATTAGATGGGGGGTACTGTCAGGGTCTTGCTCTGGCAGCTTTGTCTGTGTTGTCTTTGTTTCATATCTCTATGTTTGTGTTGTGCTTGAACATATGGTTGTGTTTGTGTTGGCCATGTGCTCCTCTGTTCCTGCCTCCTTGTTTCCCTGTACCACGCCCTCTTGTCTAGTTGAGTCCTCGTTTGTCTGAGTGTTGTCACCTGTTCCTCATGTTCTCTGCTCCCTTGTTTCAGTCCTCGTTTACGTGAGTGTTCACCTGTTCCTTGTCTAAGTGTTCTCACCTGTTACTCTTGTTAACTCCCTTTATGTGTGTGCTCTTTCCCTCATGTGTGGCCAGTTCGTTAGATGTTGTACTACTGTGTACTTCTGTGCTACATAGTTTGTTTCTTGTGACTAAAGTCTACAGTGTTTTATTTGTAGAAGTATTTTGTTCTTTAGTTCTGCCATCGGTCCTGTCTGTCTTGTCTTCTGTGTCTCTAGTTCCAGTCCTGCTAGCAGAGTGTCCCTGACTGCTTACACTCTTGGCTTTGGAGGAAGCCTGGTGCTGAGCCTGAGATCCCTGAGTGCCTTGCTGGAGTACTTACAAGTTCCTGTCTGGCTACTGCTTGTATTCTGAGGTCTCATTCTGCTCTGCCATTTCTACTCTCCAGCTTCCAGTCATCTTGCTAGTTACAAGTGCTGCTCGGCTAGTTACTACGGCTGTCATTGTGTCTCATCCCTGCCTATTGTTTGGACTGTTCACCTCTCCCAACACATCCTGTCTTCTGTCTACTGTTTGTCAATAAAACCTGTTAACACTTGTTCTGCATTTGAGTCCTCCATCATAGACCCGTGACAGGTATGTGTTTCTGTTTTATTTTTTCCAGACAGCTTGATAGCTGAGGCAGAAAAGGCTGACCTGGAAAACAATCATACTGGAGAGGGTCTACAGCAAAACCACCTCAGGATTCTCCTCCAAATTCCAAGATCCCACGACTTCTGGTATTTCATTACACTCCCACTGAGGCAAGCATTGTCACTCAGGTAATGAAATACTTTGAAGACATCTAGAGCAGGAACCCCTTATGTTCTGGTTTCACAACAAGGACAAATATCCACATTTGCATGCTCTTGCTTTCAAAATGCTGTCTCTCCCTGCATCTTCAGCACCAGGTGAGATTTTAGTGCTGGGGGACTTCTTATGAGGCCCCATCGAGCAAGCCTAGGATAAAAAATGTTCTTATCTCTTATATTTCTCAAGTGCAACAATGGACTTCTGTGACACAGAAAAGGACACGGAGAAGCATGTGCAGTATGAGGATTAGATACAGAGCAATTCAGGATCCTGCTTGCATCCAATTCTGCACTAAAATTGTAATGTAATCCCCTTTGGGATTTTGATTTGACTTATAGTCCTGAATATGTTGTATATTATATGGCCTAAGGCAAACAGAAAACAAATACACACAAACTAATAAGTTAAAGAATGGGAACGTGAGTTTTTTTCAGTGACAACTGTGTTGCTTGTTATTTGTTACATTTTCCATTGGCAGCCGAGAATGTGATGTTGGATTTCAGGTTTATTTGACTTTAGTGAAATTGCTTTTCCTAAAATAAATAATAATAATGCAACATGTATATCTTAGAATAAAAGATATGCTGTCTCTCGCGTCACATACATTATCAATAGTTAAGTACGTGGTCTTGAAGAGGATTCTCTTTTTTTCTGTCTCTGTCTTGACTGTCTCATTTGTACTCGGTCTTGATTTGGACTCAAACCTCTTTGGACTTGGACTTAACTTGGACTAGAACCTCTTTGAGCTCGACAAAGGAGGATTTGACTACAGCACTAGCTGATATAGTGCTGGTCTAGTTGGTGGACCAGTAACGTCGTCTGAAACTTTGAATAAAGTAAAAAAGTCAAATTTTATTAAAAAAAGTCACAGTTTATTCAAAAGACTTTATAACCATCAGTAGTATGTACAGTAACTACAATTTTGTACTTATCTTCTGTTGCATCAAGTTTGAACTTTGAAAGTTGCTGTTTGAAAGGACTTCCATGCACATTTGGGAACTTCCTTGTGTCAAAAGAGTTGTAAACTTAGGAAAAGGAATAAATGTAAAAAGCACATAGAAAAAAGAATCTCATTGCAGTCAGGACCATGACACTGTAGACAATAGTGACAGCATGCACTTTCAACAATCGCAACAAGCATTAATGAATGGCATGGGTGAGGCACACTAATTGCAGCGGCCTGGGGATCCGCTCCCAAGGATTTATTATTATTTGGGGCCAAGCATAGAAGGTGCGATGGCACCTTTTGTATCCGTTGCCGTTTGTCAGGTTGGATTTCCTACAGGGGTTCAGGCTGCAGGCGTGCTGGATGACTAAAGAAACGTTATCAGCAATATGGTAGAAAACTGCACATTTCTTGACTATTACCACCCACTGCTACTTATACCAATGACAGAAATAAGTGCAGTTACTATAGCTAAATATGTGGGAGAGCGTGACGATATTGTATTGCAATAGGTAGCACTTCAAAGTCAATACCGGCTAATCAAAACTAGTTAGCACATTATTTGAAACTGAAAGGGTTTAATGTCAATATGGTTATGGTTACCTTAAAGGGGAAATGAAGCAGTCAGTCAAGTTTACATAATTTACAAGATGGATTACCACTATAATCAAAAATTATATATCTCATTCAAGGTTCCATGCTGGTGGAATGATCTCCCCACCCTCATCCGGAATGCAGAATCCCTGACAACATTCAAAAGACAACTGAAAACTCATCTCTTCCGGGAGCACTTAACATAAAAAAAAAAAAAAAAAAAAAAAAAAAATCCTTTCCTCTAAATCCTCGCTTGCCTGGCTTATGCTACTCCGAGCTATGTCTGAACTTTGTATTTTGAGCACTTCTTGCGTTGCTTTTGCCTCTTCACGATGACTCGCTTGGTTTAGTCCTCAGTTGTAAGTCGCTTTGGATAAAAGCGTCTGCTAAATGACTAAATGTAAATGTATATAAGAAACATGACAAATGTTAACATATAAAAGAAAAAAAGAAACACCGTTATATCTTTCGCGGCAAGGGCGCCGCCATTGTGCAGTATTATAACTGGTGACGTCACGGGGTTGGTTGGCTTTAAAGGCTCTGTGCTGAGTTCAGTAAAATACAGTGAAAGATGCATGTAAGCTGGTCGATCCAGCGAACAACTAACGTCATTGTTAGCTAACAGCTGTAAGCATGAACTAGCTAATGATAACTTAGTGTTTAGCTAGTGAACTTTATTAGTACCAGACAAAAAGACGACGTCTAACGTTAACAAACTGCACATGGAAACATATTGTTCGTGATGTCTGCAATCATATTCCTGTCTCTTGTCAACACCATGGTTGCAATACATGGTCAAGATCAGCATCTTGACAGCAGATGGATCGTGCTATCGTGGCGTAATAATCTGTTTGGTTGTAAAATGTATTACTTGAATGAAATGAAATCGAATGTATCGTCCTGTGGAATCATTCATTCGGGACAGCATACGAAGATGTTCAACTAATAAAGATCTTCATCGCTGGCAAACAATATGATAGATTTGCCGATTTGCTTTCACTAGACTGTAACAGCTCCACGGCCACTTCATCCAACGCTCTTGATGTTCTTAAATCTTCCTGTTACAACTCCGAGTCGAGTGTGAATTGAAGTAAACTTGACTGACTGCTTCATTTCCCCCTTAAAATAGTTACAAAATAGTTGAGATGATAAAAACCTATACTAATAATTGTACCCAGCATATTTGTAAAATGTTACCTGAGGAAAGGGAGAGAGAGAGAGAGACAAAGAAAAGATAGAGGAGGCAAAGAAAGCGGCCTGAGAATAAAAGGGCAAGAGCAACAGTTGCAATCTTCTTTCATCCCTTCCTTGACTATGTGACTGTAACCCAAATGTGAGATGTTCAGACTTGACCAATCAGATAATTACAACTTTCTCCCTCGTACCAAAGGTGTGACAGTTCGTAGACCTCTGAATGTACACACATTTTGGCCTACAGGCCTCGATCACTATCGCACCTCTGCCTTTAGGATTACAAATGTTCCTTGGGGTAAGAAAGAGGGGGGTTGAACAGTAAAAGCAAATGTCTTTGTTCATTTTTAAATATCTTTGATTATTTTCAACCTTACACATACTTATTATTCTTCTTCAGTTTCTTCTTCTTCCGTTCTGGAAATCTATGTAGCCCAAAGAACCATATGGTAAAAAAAGTTAAGAAATTTGACACTGATAGAGGACAGTCTGAAATGTCACTATAGCAAATTTGGAGTCTCTAACTCAACCCCTCTAGCGCCACTGTCCAAATTTTTACTTACCTTTATGCTTATAACTTTTGAGCCATAAGTGTTAGAAACAAAGTTTTCATCTGATTCCTTGGCTCAAGACGATACGATTGCAAGAATTTTAAATTTTTTTGATAAACCTACGTTTTAGAACTCCTCCAATACGGTTTTGCCGATTTTCACGAACATTGAAACACGTAGTCTTCAGACCATGCCAACAAAAAGTTATGGAAGTCAAGTCGATTCATCTAACGGTTTTCGAATAACGCACAAACTAATTTTACATAGCGTTTGCGAAAATAGACATAAGGCTGTATCTCTGCAATGCTTTATTGTATTAAGACCAAACTTTGTATATGTCATCATAATCATAACCAGAGGCCACAAGCTGCGTTTCGGCACAGCGCCACCTACTGGTCCGAAAAATTGGCTTTTTTTGCTTATAACTTCTGAACGGTTCGCCCAAAAATCATAAAAGTGTTCTCGTTAGATTTGGGGCCGCATGCTGAGACTAATGATATCCAATTTTCCCCTATTGGCCTCCCTTGCCTCCCCTGGCGCATTAACGCACCGGCTTCCATGGGGTAAAGCCCAGGGGCCTCTACTGGCTGCACGAAAATCATCATTTTTTAATTATCATTTGTATATATGGGAGATTACAGCAGTGAAAACTGCATTCTATAACTTACACCCATACATTTTCAGGAATCACCACTGCATTTTCGTCGAAGCCCTAATGTGTACCATTATGCAAATGTTAAGGATGATTCAAGAAATGTACCAAAGTGACTGAGAAAAGATGTAATGTTGCCTTGTTCCACAAACCTAACATGTCACAGATGAGTTTGCTAATCCATCCTGCATATATTCAGTGTATAGCTGAAATGTACTGGTAAAACATTTTGCTCTTACGTTATATGAAAAAAAAAAAATGAAGAAGAGGAGTATATCTGCAGGTGAAAATAGCATGTCAGAAATATCAATGCACAAATGGTGTGCACAAATTATAGAGATTATACTGTATAATGTGGATCAATTAGCATAAAACATTTGGTTTCTAATCTTCAGAACTAGTTTGATGTTCAGGACATTCAGTTGTATCTTTACACTAACAGACAAACTGATTGATTAAATTGATTAATTGATATTTCATCATGATCATAACTGAAATGATATAATCACATTTTAATCACATTTAATGCTGGTTTTTAGTTTCAAATAAACATTATTGTGGAAAAGAAACTCTTTTCCTCATTGTACACTTGTACAAATGTATTTTATATTTATTTCAACACGATAGGTTTGTCACAGAAATGTAAGCAGTCTTCCCCGAGGAAATGCATTGATGAGCAGCAGAAGTGAGAGGCAGATTTATCAGGAGGTGTGTGTGTTGTTCAGACCTCCATCAGTGTGTTTCACTGCCCCTGGAATTCAGTGTGTGGGAGGAACGTTGGCTGAGAGTTTTCATATCCTCACAGGACGGAGGTGGAGAAACAAAGAGAGAGACCAGAAGTGAGAAAGTGAGAGATCTGAGAGAGAACGGGTTAGAAATAAAGTACTCTCTCCTCTTTCTTGGACTCCGGTCAGTGTTTGGCTCAGAAAGATGCATGAAGAACTGTATGTACTGAGCCTTGATCATGCTTTACACACTCATGCATTTGGGATTAAACACACTCTCTCAATACAAAGACACTTGGTCCGTTGTGGCTATACTTTTAGCTCAGTTCTATACGGTAGACTTTACTGAATTTGATAACACAATACCAAAGAAAGACAAATATTGTATTTCCCAGTGACAGGAATATTCAGTTATGTTTGTTCCTAGTTTCACTTTCTTGGACTTTTAGTTAGTATTCATTGGTTCCTGTTTTCCTTTGTTCAGTTTTCCCACTCCTTGTTTTTCATCATGGTTACTAGTACGATGTGTCATTAGTTTCAGCTGTTCACCCCATTACCATCTGTGTATAAGTTCTCATTGGTTCTCTGCGTTTACGTTAGCGCTGGTGTTTCTTCAGTAACCTGTATTTGTATGTATCTTTGAAGCTTAATAAAGCATATTTACCTAATTCGTCGTCTTCGTGTGCCTGTCCTCAACCCTTGCTGACACATATATACATTTCAGTACTGTTATATTTGACTCAAATTGAGTTAAAAGGTACACTGGCTGTTACATGAAGGAACATCTATGAAAACCTTCTGAAATTAAACATGCTGTTTAGTAATAAATGATGGTTTTCTATTGCTGTTCCACACAGACACATAAGCGTAATGGCTTTAATATAGAAATCATCATTTTTTCTATACTCTTACCCAAATCTTAAACACAAACCGCACAGACACCTTGTGGCATTTATAAAAAAAATTTCAAAAAGAATAAAAAAACAACATTTGGTTCACAGGGACATAGGAAGTGTCCTCGTAAACCATTTTTTACATTGTAATACCAATGTTGTTATACATAAATCATGTAAACAAGCACACACACAAACAAAAGGTTACACAAACAGTTTTACTAAACATCTCCAGAGTCATTTACAGCAGTTTTATAGCCGAGTCATCCTGCACACAAATGCATGTGACAAATGCATAGCTAGCACACTGAGCGTCTGACCCGCTCATAGGCTGTGCTGCAGCAACTGCACATCCAATGGCGCGGGCGAATCTGACGCACGACCAATGAGCTAGCCCAACGTCAGAGCCCGTCGAGGGGGCGTGGCCCCGCCTATATAGACCCCCGAATTCGCCATTATAGCAGGTTTATACGACTGAAGCGACAACTTCACCAGTTACCATAGTGCGGCCGGCTACGCAATACTCGTTCCCTATCTCAGGGAACTGAGTTTACGATAGTAACCGAGTAGTTCCCTTTCGAACGGTCACTTCGTATTGCGTAGCTATATGCAGTGGGGACACCATGCAAAACGCCGCACCCTGAGTAACTGGTTGCCCTGCCACTCAGGACCCCTGAGCTAACAGAACAAGCCAGAACCCAATAACATAGGCATATACATGTATGTATAACAGACCAGACACAGTCGAGTCTGAATAATATATATATATATATAAAGTCAGTAACCACTAACAGAATATACTAACAAAACCAGACACCGTCGGGATTATTAGTATAACTTATTACCGGCCGAAGCGGGTTTATATAAATATGTATGTGATTATGCACAGTAATTTCTGTAGACAAGACCAGCCACTGTCAGGTCTCAATCATACCGAAAGCACCTTCGCCTGCAGGGAAGGTACCTCCATATTATAGAACTTCATAAATGTGGAAGGCGAGGACCAGCCGGCCGCATCACAAATATCTTGAATGGGAAAACCAGAAGACCAAGCCCACGACGAGGCCATACCTCTGGTCGAATGGGCCTTGACACCTATGGGGCAAACCTGACCCACTGCGGTGTAGGCCAAAGAGATGGCATCCACTATCCATCTAAACAGTCTTTGCTTAGTGACTGGATCCCCCTTAGATCGGCCCCCAAAGCAGACAAACAGCTGTTCTGATTGTCTAAAAGACGCAGAACGCTCCAAATAGATTCTCAACGCCCTGACAGGGCAGAGAAGATTAACCTCCCCATCCTCAGCAGAAGGGGGAAGGGCTAATAGCGTAATAACTTGTGCTCTAAACGGCGTTGAGAGCACCTTGGGCACATAACCATGCCTGGGTTTGAGAATGACTCTGGAGTCATCCAATCCAAACTCCAAACATGCAGGACTCACTGAGAGGGCCTGCAGATCTCCCACTCGCTTGATAGATGCCAATGCCAACAGGAGAGCAGTCTTTAGCGAAAGTGGTTTTAGATCAACCGACTGGAGCGGCTCAAAAGGTGGTCCCCTCAGGGCCCTAAGGACCGTGGAGAGGTCCCAAGGCGGCACCGAAGGGGGCCTGGAGGGGTTAATCCTCCTAGCACCCTTCAGAAACTTTACCACCAGGTCATTCCTTCCTAGTGATTGGCCAGCCACCAGAGCATGATGCGCTGCGTGGACGGGGTGCGGCCCGCTTCCAGTAGCTCCTGCAGGAAGGCGAGCACCACCGAAACCTCACATGACTCTGGGTCAATACGATTTCTCGAGCACCAGCTGGAAAAACCCGACCACTTTAAAGCATAAAGGCGCCGAGTAGACGGGGCCCTTGCTTCAGAGATAGTGCTTAAGACCCTGTCAGGCAGGTCCCCGGATACCCGTTTAGTGGCCACACATGGAGGGCCCATAAATCGGGTCGGGGATGCCACATCATTCCGTTGGCCTGTGTGAGGAGATCCTTCCTCATCGGAACAGGCCAGGGGGTCGTGTCTGACAACTGAACCAGTTCCGGAAACCATGGTCTGGATTTCCAGAGAGGAGCCACCAGAAGGACTGGGCATCCGCTCTCCCTGACCCGCTCGATAACCTGTGGGATCATCGAGACGGGGGGAAACGCGTAAAGGGGGCGGCTGGGCCAGAGATGAGCCAGCGCATCCCTGTTTTTCGAGAAGAACACCCTGCAGTGGGTGTTGGCTCTCGAGGCGAAAAGGTCGACTTCGGCCTCGCCGAACCTCTCCCATATTAGTCTGACCGTCTGAGGGTTCAGGGACCACTCGCCTAGGGGAGTGTTGCCCCTTGAGAGCATATCCGCGCCCACATTCTGGACGCCCGGGACATGCGCTGCTCTCAGAGAGCTCAGATTGGCTTGTGCCCACATGAGGAGGTCCCTCGCCATCGCATACAGGTTGCCTGACCCAGGGGCGTCATGCAAGCCAAAATTCTGGGGGGGCACAATCTGAGACGTTGCAATTGTTTTCTGACGGGTGATATGGATCATGTTAGGAGGGGTCAGGGGGGTTTCTCCCCCTGAACATTTTTTAATTCTGGCTGCGAAACATACTATTTCAATGCAGTTTGGGAGGGACAGAAATACCTTAACGGAGCTAGCAGCAACCCTCCTCTATCTGAGGACTAAGTATATGTGTATCTGTGCATTATAAGATGTTTTGAAGGCCAAAAAAACTGGATACAAACAGCTTTAAAACCATGTCACGCAGCTGATTATTTTTCTCTCCTCATCTCCATCACACTTTTTCTCTTTGTTTTTCTCTTGCCCTGTCTCTTCCCCTCTTAAAGTTGAACTTTGACTGATAAGCTTTTCATTTTTGTCTGTCAGTGAAGAAAGTAAACATAGGGTCAACTGATAGGTTGATTTATGAATCATTTTCTCAGACGAGTTCATTTACTGAAAGCTACTAGGAAAGCTAGGTAGCCTAACTAAGTTTATTAAATTCATTCACAGTACATATTCATTATTGATCTTATACCTAATACAGGGCCGTAGACAGGGCTTTATAATCAAAGAGGTCCTAAATTTGAGGTGGGTAGGGGGTTCAAATTTTTATTTCTCTGATATGTGCATTTCAAGACGTTTGAAGGCCAAAAAAAGGATAAGAAATAGCCTTAAAACCATGTCAGCGAACAGTAGATTATTTGTCAATACCTGCTCTCACTTCTTATCCATCACTCTTTCTTTTTCTCTCAGTCTCCTGATCTTGCCTTCCCCTCCTAAAGCTGAGCTTTTTAAATTTACTTAAGGCTACAAATTGTACTATATTAATTCTCAATATGTATACATTCATTATTAATCTTGTGCCTGACAAGGAAAACGGCTTTTCCCCTCACAATGACAGTAAACTAATTATTAGCCATTTAGCCTACATTACCAGTCACGTTACATAGGCCTATTTTCAGTTCAAAATGGCGAAATTAGACAAAAGTATATTCGTGTGCCTGATTATTTTTGTCATTCGTTTAACATTTATGAACTAAAAAAACTGTCAAACATGAAATGTTTAGTTTAGCTACTTACATCTCGCACTTGACTGTACACTGAAGCGTCGAGTGAGTCTAAAATTCGCGCTCAGCTTCTGTGAGCATAAAGCCCGCCTCCTTTGATTTCATTGGCCATCTCAAATATTCTGACATTGACGAGCAGTGACAGACACAGACCAATGAGGCTCAGATGAACACACACGCGCGCGCGCGCGCGCACACACACACACACACACACACACACACACACACACACACACACACACACACCCTGTCCTGTGTCCTCTGTTTCTGACGTGCGCTCTGCTCGGCGCCGCTGCGGATTGAAGATGAACAACGTGCTGAATCTGATTATAACAAGTAATTAAAAAAAATTATCAGGGAGGAAAAATCTGAGGGGGCACGTGCCCCCTCACTTTGAATGGGCATGACGCCACTGGCCTGACCTAATGCCACCCTGGCGATTTATGTAGGCCACCACAGACATGTTGTCTGTACGGATCAAGACGTGGTGACCCCTGAGGTTTGACAGAAAAGCTTTCAGGGCCAAACCAACTGCTTTCATTTCCAGACAGTTGATATGTAAGCTCTGCTCCGTGCTCGACCAGAGGCCGGAGGCAGGCTTGCCCTCGTGCAGCGCTCCCCAACCCATGTTGGATGCGTCTGTAAAAACCACTTTCCTCCTGGAAACTATCCCCATGGTCACCCCCTTGCGGTACCAGTCCTGAGCCCGCCAGGGAATCAGTGTACTCAAACACCCTTGATTCACCATAATGCGCAGGCTGCCTGACTGCCATGCATGGGTTGGCACACGGCGTTTCAGCCAGTGCTGCAGCGGGCGCATGTGCAGTAATCCCATGTGGAGTACTGATGATGCAGCTGCCATTAGACCAAGCAGTCTCTAAAACCTCTTCAGAGGCGCGCGCTCGCGCGCCCTGAATGCAGCTACCAGCGTCTGCACCGAGAGCGCGCGCTCTTGAGTGAGCCGCGCTTTCATTGTCACCGAGTCTAAAACCGTGCCCAGAAAGACCACAGTCTGGCTGGGATTCAGTTCGCTTTTGGCAACATTGATTGTGAGACCCAAGCATTTTAGATGGCTGAGAATCAAATCCCTGTGAACTATTAGTTCGTCTCTCGACTGCGCTAGCACCAGCCAGTCGTCGAGATAATTCAGCACACGCACTCCCTGGCTTTTCAGAGGGGAGAGCGCTGCATCCATACATTTCGTGAATGTACGGGGTGCCAGAGCCAGACCGAACGGCAGAACGGTGTATTGATATGCCCTCCCCTCGAAGGCGAATCTCAAAAATGGCCTGTGACGAGGGTCGATCTGAATATGAAAGTATGCATCTTTCAGATCCATTGAAACAAACCAGTCCCCCGGGCGAACCTGCGCGAGAATCTGTTTGCGTGTTAACATTTTGAAAGGCCGTCTCATGAGAGCCCTGTTCAAACGCCTCAAATCTAGTATGGGTCTGAGCCCGCCGTCTTTCTTTGGAATTAGGAAATAGCGGCTGTAAAACCCCGAATACATTAGCGCGGGAGGGACTGACTCTATCGCTCCTTTTGCTAATAATTCCTGAACTTCGGTGCGAAGCACGTGATTCACGCCGCTTCTCACCGATATCTCGATAACCGCCTGGAATTTCGGGGGTCTGCGAGCGAATTGGAGCGAGTAGCCTCGCTTTATAGTGTTTTTATAGTGTTTATGACCCAACTCGACACACCAGGGATGGCTTGCCAGGCCATCACTTGTGTGGCTAGGGCGTGACACACTGAATGGGGGGGGGGGCGCCTAACATAGGGGGACCTGATACCCTTATAATGTGATTTGTGCACATACTGAGTGTTTGACTGACTATATAGGCTTTTGCCCGGGGGGAAGTCAGTGTTACAACAGGGCGGGGGCCGCCTAGTGGAGGGGGACCGTGAACCCGTGTGTTGTGATTGTGAAACACGCTCTTTTTGTGCTTTATTTGGGTCGCCGTGAAAACGGCGTTTGTTTGCGGAGACGCGCTCACTGCTGCGGGCCTGTTTACAATAATAAAATCCCCAGCCGCCTGAACTGAACAGGGAGCTGTGGGAAGTTTTGCTGGTTTCTTCGAGGGTGGTCCGGCTAGCGCGAGACACGAGCCCTCTCTCTTTCCCCTCCGTGCTAGGACGACTTCGGAGGCGCCTGGTCGGCCACGGCGCTGGGTCGAGGGCCTTGACGCCTGGGGAGCGGGTAGCGCTTCGCGGGCCTTGACTGGCGCTGGCTATCACCCGCGGGGCGGGGCTGAGAGGCCTGTTTCGCCGGCTTGGCTGGATGAGGCGAAGGCGGAGGTTTGGGCTTGCTGGACGCGGAGCCCGAACGTTTCGGCAAGAAGTGTCGCATGGCCTGGGACGCTTTCTGTGCCTCCGTGTACCTCTCCGAGAATCCCTTCACTGCCGGGCCGAAGAGACCGGAGCTGGACACCGGAGCGTCGAGAAACCTCATTTTGTTGGCCTCCTTGATCTCGGTGAGGTTAAGCCACAGATGGTGCTCGAGCACGACCAAACTAGCCATGTTTCTGCCGATGGCTTGTGCTGTAGACTTAGTAGCACGCAGCCCTAAGTCCGTAGCACTCCTCAGGTCCCGAAAAGTCTCCGGGTCCGGGCCAGCCTCGTCCATGGACCGGAGGAGTTTGGCCTGGTAGACCTGCAACACGGCCATCGTGTGCAGGGCCGATGCAGCCTGGCCGGAGGCGGCGTACGTGCGTCCAGCGAGGGCTGAGGTGTTACGGCAGGGTTTGTTGGGATGAGCGGCTCTAGCTCGCCAGCTAGCTGCAGAGCTCGGGCAAAGATGAGCTGCCACGGCCTCTTCGAGGGGCGGCAAAGACTCATAACCCTTTTCCGCTGCGCCATCCACGGAGGAGAGCGTCGCGGAAACTGCGGATCCCACACGTGCTGAGTATGGAGCGCGCCAGGCCTTGGTTAGCTCCTCGTGGACCTCGGGGAAAAATGGCGCCGGTTTGTGATGCGGGGCCTGCTGGCGCCCCTCCAGAAACCATACATCCAGCCGACTACGAGGCGGCTCCTCGGGCGAGGCCTACTCGAGGTCGAGGTCCGCGACGGCCTTCGTCAGGATCCGAAGCATCTCGGCGTCGGAGTTCGTCCTGGTCGCTAATCCACTGGCCACCGATTGAGAAGCGGTGACGGGGTCGAGAGAGCCCGGACACTCGTCCTCAGAAGCGGCGATGGATAAGCTGTCGTCGCGCTCGAGAGATCCGCCGAAGGAGACGAGGCCCGCCACGTGTGAGGGGGGGGGCGCTGGTCTCCTGCGAACAGGACCGGTGATGGCGTTTGAGTCGGAGAAAGTGAAGCACGAGGGGACGTGGCCGGCGTGCGTTCACAAATCTCCATATACTCCGGTTGCCGTTGGCTGCGACGCTTCTTCCTTGGAATGGAAAGCGTGGATGAAGCGGCCTCGCCGTCCCGGGAGAGAGCTAGCCGATTGCGCAGCACGGAGATAGGCATGCTGTCGCAGGCCTCACATCCGCCGGCAGAGAGAGCATTCTCTGCGTGGTCGATCCCCTGGCAGGAAATGCAGCTCGTGTGCTGGTCTGCTTCGTGCAGACGGCCTCCGCACGTGGCGCAGGATGGACGAGGCATACTGAAAGGAATGTTAGCAATATAGACAAAGGATATAAATGTCGCCGGATAGCCACAGGTGAGACGGCGTCAGGAGAAATCGACGTGCAGGCGAAGTCTGCTGAAGAGAAGCTCGCTCAGGCTGAAAGGCTTGTTCGACGGCGAATGCTACAGTAAAAAGCTCAGGGACATGTGTACTGTCGCTGAAGGAGTAAAATCTGCTATAATGGCGAATTCGGGGGTCTATATAGGTGGGGCCACGCCCCCTCGACGGGCTCTGACATTGGGCTAGCTTATTGGTCGTGCGTCAGATTCGCCCGCGCTATTGGATGTGCAGTTGCTGCAGCACAGCCTATGAGCGGGTCAGACGCTCAGTGTGCTAGCTGTGCAGCTGCAAATGCGTTTTACATATAGGCTTCAGTAAATCGAGGAAAAGGAGTTTCCCCCACTGCGTATAGCTACGCAATACGAAGTGACCGTTCGAAAGGGAACTGGGCATACGGTCGTTTCCACGCAAACCTTGGCATTTATCGATATGGAGGAGAGCGATGGCTAAGATCAGATCTCACGTCTGGGCTCAGCTCGTGTACTCAAGGCTTTGAGTTAGTGTGAACTTAGTAAAGCATAGTAAATCTGGTGGAGAATCGTAATGAGAGCATTTCGTTTCGATTATTTTCCTGACCGACAACAGAAGCTCATTAGTCGATCATTAATCTTTAAGATTAGAATGTTAAATTAAAATTAAATTAAATTATAATAAATGGGTGTCTGTGACCCATTAAAAAAAGTTTTTTGGGGGTAAAAAAGGGTTCCGCAATTATTATTTTTTTTCCAGGGGTTTAGCTTTATATGTGCAACAGAACATGAGGATTCACCAGCCCGTTCTCATCCCAAGACGTCATATACTAACGCTTTTGATATTTCGTCTACATCCAACGCACATGGCACCCTTTAGCGTCAATATGAGACGCAGATATATATGCCAGAAGGCGCCTCCTAGCGGTCTAACCCTAACGCCGGGTTCACACCGGACGCTGAAGCGACGCGGAACGGAAAATCACGCGCGGTCCGGCGCCTGCCTGTTCACACCAGACGCGTATTCTTCGCGGAGGTCGACAAGCGCTTCTGCTCAGTTGTTATTTATTCAGAGCTATTTTTTTTACATCATGGGTAAGTAAATAACCTCATAATATAAATACACCATGTTTCTGTAACCAAGAAGTTTGTACACTTCTTTTATTAATCCGTTGTCAAAACACACACGCAGCTAGAGAGAGAATATGGTAGACAGTTATAGTACTGTATATATACCGTTGAAATATGCATCCTCTCTTCAAATTTATTAAATCTATTTTCCTCTTCCTGTTTCCCAGTGCGAGTAGACAGGAGGAGAGCCCTTGCCCTTTATCTTTTGATTATAGGGTATTATAGGGTATTTTAATTTGAAAATTGCTTATATTTTGACAATTGACCGTAGGGCTGGGCGATTTTATCGATTCTGCGATATAAATCGATATTTTTTTTCCAAAGAAAGTATAGATTTTTTTGCCGCGAGTATCAATACATACGTCCCATTCTATTCCCCTGTGTTTACCCCCGTTCGTGTTGCAGGAAGACTGATTTTGGTCAGCCAGCCGCTAGTGTTGCTGTAGAGCAAGTTACCCGTACTAACTTTACACAGACGCAGACGTCTACCTCTTCCTGTTTACCAAGTCAGAGCGAGGATATTCAGAGAATGGCGGCGAATATAAATCCGGCACCCGCCTGCTTAAAAGCAGATGTGTGGGAGCACTTTGGTTTTAAAAAAAAGAAGGAAAGCAACGACTTGGAAAAAAGCGTTGCGGTTTGTAAGCTAACGTTAAATATTACGGCAATACCACAAATTTACGAGCGCACCTAAAACGTCACCACCTGGACAAGTTTATGCTTACGGAGGACCCAAAGCAGCAGCGGCCGCGTGACCCAAAACAAACTACGCTGGACATCGATGGCGGTTGTTCCCACAAGTTTCCATCTGCTTCACCAAGGTGGCAGAAAATTCAACTTGAATTATTGTCTGGCTGCCATGGTTTATTTTTTTCTGCTGGCTAGACTGGCTACCTCACATACGGGTAGGCTTACAGGCCTTAAAATACTTAGCTAAGTTTTAAGTTAAATGTTCTTTTTGACTTGAATTATTTGATGTTTTGGAGAAGCCATGTTACTACTATGTTTACTTACCTGGCGGCTTGCACTTTAACTCTCCATTGTTAATTGCAAATTGCAATGTTGCACTTTATTTACTTTTCAACAGTTTGCACTGTTTCAATAAATGGAACACATTTTCTCAACACATCTTTGATTAATTTTGTCCAGCATTTATTTTGCAAGATGTCTGATGTTTTTGAGTTTTCATTTCAATTAATCCAAGTAAATGAAACACTCACAAGATGTCACCAAAATCACTCTGTCCCCTTTAAATCTTTCAGAAAATTATGTAAGTGTATCGAATTATATCGTATCGGATGGAATCGTATCGTTGGCTGAATATCGTGATATATATCGTATCGTGAGCTGAATATCGTGTATCGTATCGTGAGATTAGTGTATCGCTACAGCCCTAATCGACCGGATGGTCGAGTGTTTCTTGGTGTAACTTCCTGCCGGAATTGACGGGGATCACTCGCGGCTCGCGAAAAAAATAGACCAGACGCCGAAACTGGCGCTTCACGGCGCGTGCCGGCTGCGCCGCTCCGCGTCTGGTGTGAACGACACCATAGGTTAACATGGGCGCCGAAAGGAAGCGGCCTCCGTTCCGCGTCGCTTCAGCGTCCGGTGTGAACCCGGCGTAACCCTACCCCAGACCTAAGCCTACCCTTTTCTATCTGCGTCTCATATTGACGCTAAAGGGTGCCATGTGCGTTGGATGTAGACGAAATGTCAAAATATGTCAAATATGACGCCCTAGGATGAGAATGCGTTGGATTCACACGCTGACACATCACACACAGCGCTTCTGTGAACCCAGAAAAACTGAAATAACTATATAAAAAGAATAAAATAAATAACACTACACAAAATATATTTCACTTAAGTAATTAATAGATTCCCAAAAGAAAAAAAAAATTGTGCGTCCATTGTTTATTATTCTCGTGTAATAACATCTAATACATTAAGCTATTTTTCATCTTTATTTAAAGCTCATTAATTAACTGACATTATTAAGTTTACATCTATTTCTTTCCAGATGAATTGGTGAATTTGTTTAATAATGTTCACATTTTTTCAAATCAAATTTATTTGTATAGCGCTTTTCACAATGTATATAATGTGCACTGATTGTGTTTCTCCATACGAGTTAAAGGAATAGTTCACCCCAAAATGAAAATTCTGTCAGTAATTACTCTCCCTCATGTTGTTCCAACCCTGTAAGATTTTCGTTCATCTTCGGAACACAAATTAAGATATTTTTGATTAAATCTGAGAGCTGGATCACTTCTCCATAGGCTTCTATGGGATCAAAACTTGCCGGCCCAGAAAAGTTATTAAAGACATCGTTAAAATTCATGTTCCTTCTGTGTGGGCCTCGAGTGAGTTCACATAGTGTAACAGCGCAGCACTTCTGTGTTGTACGTGTTGTACGGCTCACTATTGGCCCACGCTGGTCATGTGTGTGATGCGTGTGACGTACAACACAGAAGCCGCGTCTCTCAGCATGCGATCACGAAATTCAGTTCTCTTTCAGATCTTATTGTACTTGAATGGTCGAATTCACACACAATTATGTCAAAATGCCCAAAGTGTGGAGTTTTCATGTAAACACAGGTGGTTACGTCTCAAGTGAACGTAAACAGTTGCAGACCTGCCAACCTGTACGCATTTTGCGTAGCGGTTACGCATTTTGAACTCAAAGTAAGCTGGTACGATTTGTCACTCTAAACTGCGCAGAAACCTGGTGACCCGCCTCTTTTCACGTGCAGTCCTCAAATCAAGCAACAGCAAATGAAGAAGAGTTTGACCAATCATAGCGCTGGGTTCATTTCCTAAAATAGCAAGCGGGGATGATTGACAGATGCGTAAGGCAATAAAGAATCCTGCTCGATCCCGCTTCCACTCCCGCGGCCCGCCGTCTGACTGATTTGAGCGAGGACAGTAGGCTACAGTCACGGTATAGTTACATCTGACTCCTGAAGGTAAACGGGCTGGGGTGGATGGAAAGTTGAAATATTGTATTGAGTTAACTTAATCTGGATTTGATTATCACACAGGAGTGATCGCATGGATTATATATCTCACTCAAAATACTCCGGCATTCATGGTCACTCAGATACGAGGAAAACATATTTCAGCCATGCAAATTATAAAATGCTTATTTAATGCTGAACAAGAAATCTTAATAAATTGAATCGTTATGGTTTACTGATTATGAAAGTTCTGTGATTTGTGGATGACTGATAAGCGCGAGTCTGGAGAAACAGACGTATATTTATTCATTCTCATGATTGAGAAACGTAGCCTGCATGTGTTACATTATTGTGTTAATAATAACTAAAGTACCTAATTATGTTACATATTTATTTTGTATGAAAATTAGCGTGTTCGTTCGTTACTTGCGGATTAAAAAGTACCGTTGTATCAGTGCAGCGCAAGCTCTCTCTCACAAACACTGACGCGCGCACAGAGAGAAGATACCGGTAAAATTAAAATTGACGGGCTAAGTTTAAATTTGTGTTATCCATCAGTGTTTTTAGAATTCGTTAAATGACGGACGTTTACTGTTAACAGCCCTTCCTATATGTCGGATTCGTCTAACTTATACTTGATATTCTTTTTAGAATAAGTGATTCGTTTTGCTATTATTGGACTCCTGTCTATTCATTGTCAACTATTTTCTATAAATATGTTTGTATTGGCTAACGTTTATTCAATAATGCGTGTCCTGTTTAAAATGTGCAATGTTCAAATGCAAAGACAGCACGTCACAAATAAAAGCCCTTTTTTCTGTGAAATTTAGTATCATATTTGGATATTGGAATAATAAATTACAATTTATCTTATATGTACACACAATGGGTCTCATTCATGAAACACGAGCAGAACGAATTTTTGTGTAAATCGTGTGTAAAGTGGTTGTGGCGAAAATGTTCGGATTCATTAAAATGTTCATATTTTCCAAATGTTAGTTGGTACACAAGAAATCTACACCTGCTCCCAGTAAATAGTGCGCTTAACACCCGAACGTTTTGATCATTAATAAGGCTGCATTTTAATTCACCTTAATTGGGTACATATTTGCACAGCATTTTGAAAAAATATTAGATATAGTAATTACATACGTTTTTTCTTATTATGAGAGCCAGTAATAGCATCTGCGATGGTGGTCCTTCTCCAGTTTGAATACTATTTTTCAGAAGTGAACTAATTCGTTTTTTTGCGCTCAAGCTTAATGTCGAACCATTTTCTTCTCACTTCTGGGAATGTTCGATTAACAGATGAAACTCTATTAACTGCATCTGTAATATGCTGCCAAGCTTGCTTTTTTTTTTAGGACCCAATATACGCCACTATGTACGCTTGAAAATAAAATGTGGTGTTTTGAATGAACTTCTGATAATAAAAGTTCAATTTCTGCATCTGAAAAAAAAAAAATTCATTCGCATTCATCTGTAAACCCAGATTTTGATTCAACTCAAAGAGATCATGCCCTTCATGCCCTTTCTTATTGTAATTGTGTTTTTAAGTCCAATCAGTAGTTTCTACTCAAACAAACTGAGTTTGTATTACTTAAACATGTGTCATTTATTTACGTTAATTATGAATTCTAAGTAAACTCTACTTTTTATTGGCCTATCTTATTGTAATTATGTGTTTGATCTCAAACAACTCAATATCATCAAGTTTTGTCTATTACTAACAAGACTGCTGCAGCCTGGCGCTTCCCGTGTCATGCCGAGGCGTGTCCAACGACAAGTTCAGAGGGTCAAAACAAAATACGAAATCGCAAATTATTTTCCAGATGGAGTCACGGGTAAGTTCGCGATTTCTTGATGTTATTGTTGTGTCCCTGATGTTAACGTACAATTGATGAATCCTCATTTAAAACTGCATTAGCGTTGATTGACATTTGTTAGTGAATATTAGCTAACAATTTTAGCCATACATATAGTTTGCTGATTTCTGTATGTTGTTGTTGTGTCCATGATGTTAACATACATTTGATCAAACCTCATTTAAAATTTAGTCTCTATTTATTTTATGTACGGACATAAAAGTATTTTATTAATCAGCATGATAGTCTGCATTTATCTTGATGACAGATATTTTTAAAGTATATTCGTTTGTATGATTGCCGTTACTGTTTAGTTAAAAAAAACACCAAATATATTTTAAAGTATTTTATTCATTAGCATGAAAGTCTGCATTTACACTGCAGCCATGCCCCGCCTCTTAGCAACGCATTGACGTCATCTATGCAACCGCCAAAAATCTAGTTGTTATATCAGTTTTGAGTTGACCGAGTGGTATTGATGACTTTGAATTTTTTTAGACAGAGCAAGACAAAGAATTCAGCTGTATTTTTGTCAACTGACGTTCTAGCAAGGAAGTTGAAGCCTTCGGTGAATGAACCATTTTCAGACACAAAACGGTAAGTTGATTAAATTTTTAAAAACTGCACTGGTTGCAGTCCCGACTGCTAGCTGAGGTAATTAGTTAGCTTAGCTAGCAGTAAGTTATATCTCTAAAGTGATTTACACCCCTCACATTTTTAGAAATAATTTATTATATATTTTCATGGGGACAACACTATAGAAATGAAACTTTGATATAATTCAAAGTAACGTTAATCTATCTATCAGATATAACGTTAACGTTATATCTGTATATCAATTTTTTGAAAAATTGAAAAAAATCAATTTTCTGTATTTCAATTTTTTAAAGTTAACTTAGTTATAAAAAAAAACGGGGAAAAAATAACTTAGCTAACTTAGCTAGTTATTGACCAGGAAGCTAACCAGCTCTCTGTCCCACAGTCTCTTAGCTAACGGTTATGTTCACTGGTAACTTTAGCTAGCTAGTAGCGCCAGTAACGGCAATTGTATGTTCCCCCCAGACAGCTAACGTTAATGGAAGTAGAGCTGAGCCGGACACCTATAGCATCACGGACCACGGACCAGCGAACTTCCCGGTAAGTTGGCGCAGATCCCAGCTGCCTTTTTAAACCGGATTCTATTGTGTGACACCGAGTACGGAGTCCGCGCGGACATAGAAATTGAGCTTTGCGCCGACGTGACCGTCCGCTTTGGGTAAGTTAAACTTTGAGTCCTCCGCGGTGTTTGGGTACGCGTACTCGGTCACACAATAGACTGCTCTACTATGGCAAGCCGTTTTAACTTTTATTCATTTCCAGGATATGAATCCTTGATATCAACAATTCAATTTTCACTAGTTAAAATTATAATTATTGATATTAGGAATAATATTTCTACTAGTAGCAATGGTAATTTTTGATATCAGGAATTACATTTTCACTAGTAACAATGATAATTCTTGATATCAACATTTACATTTTCACTAGTAAAAATTATAAATCTTGATATCAACAATTGAATTGCAACTAGTAAAAACTATAATTCTTAATATCTGTAATTGTATGTTCACTAGTGAAATGTCACCATAGGCTGCCATTCAAAATCAATTGTTGATATCAATAATTTATTTCTTACTAGTTGGAATTTCAACTTCACATATCAGAAATACAATTCTTACTAGTAAAAATCTTTATTTTTGATATCAATAATTCAATTTTCACTAGTGACAATGTTCATTTCTGATATCATGAATGTGATTGTTACTACTAAGAAAGCCATTTCATATATCTGAAATAATATTGATATCAGAAATACTTTTTCAGATATCAAAAATGAAATTTTTTACTAGTAGCAATTCAATTGCTATCAAGAATAGACATTTAGATTAGTGACAATTTAATTCTCTCCCCTGAACTAGCTACAACAGCCTTACTTTACAGTGTGTAAAGTATGATGTAAACAATAAGTACCCCACATCATCTCCAGACTCCATCTGGAACTTGTAAACAAAATAAATGCATCTAGTAAATTTATAGGAAATACAGCATCTCTGTGTTTGTAGCACTATGTTGTCATGTTGATGTGATCATGCCCTGTTCCTTTTTTCAGGACATTGATGATGAGGAAGGTTCGTACAATGATGTGCCAGTGGGGATCCTCTGCCATGAACAGGAAACATCACTCCACACACACAGTCCCTTCACCACACTGCATCTTCAGTGGGAAACATTATGATGGATGTTGAGAGCCTGCCCCAGGCCATGTACATTGTCTTCGGACTTACCTATGCACTGCATCTCAACTACCCAAAGTACATGGAGAACACTTTAGATTTTATTCAACAGGTACTTCTGAACTTAGGTAAGACTGATCTGAAACCTAAGCTTCAAACACTCAAGAATCAGCTTGCAATGTAAGATCCAGCATCTCCTCTATGGTCTCTAGATGGGTATCTACTGTTTTATTTAAGTTTATGTAAGTTTTATTTTTCACCCTTATTCTGTCTCACACATGCTTTTTTATTTTATCCAGAGAAACATTTTTTGTTAAAGGAACTCACCAACTTTTTGGGACTTTAGCTTATTCACCATATCCCCCAGAGTTAGATGAGTCCATACATACCTTTTTCATCTCCGTGCGTGCTGTAACTCTGTCTGACGCACCCACCGCTAGCCTAGCTTAGCACAAAGACTGGATGTAAATGGCAAAGACTGGATGTAAGTGACAAAATAACGCCAACATTTTCCCTGTTTATATGTTGTGATTTGTATAGTCACAGTGTGTACAAATAACAAGGTCATATGACACACAGCACCCTTATAACAGTAAACATACTGGGAACTATATTCTCAGAAGGCAAAGCACTGCTACTTGGGCGGAGTGATTTCTATACAAATCACAATATATAAAAAGGAAAATGTTGGCGTTATTGTGTCACTTATTGGGAGCAGAATGCTAGCTGGAGCCATTTACTTCTAGTCTTTGTGCTAAGCTAGGCTAGTGGTGGGTGAGTTACAGCACGCACAGAGATGAAAAGGGTGTGTATGTGTCACACAGGTCGAGGGGAGGAATGCTCGGATGACCAACCACCCCCCCCTCTCTTACTGAGTCACCACCGTGGGGAGCCGACACCACAGGCACACAACAGAGGACTACGGAGACACAGGTAAGTTTCAAAGGAGGAACAATCTTTATTGAACAATAAAACAAGGGGCATCAATTGGATAGCCTTCACTGTCCTCTAGATATCCTTCTGTCACGGGCGGGCGTGTCGCAACTGTCACGGTGTCCCCTGGGCGGCAATTTAGGGACTCCGTTCCCCAGCGGTGCTGCAGACTTTCAGACTCAGATAGTGAGAATAACAGGTAAGGGTTATTCACAGTACACAGCTCTCCCTTCGGTTCACAGGGGGGCGAGCCAGCGAATCACTAGACGGCTTCACCAGCGAATCACTAGACGGCTTCACCAGCGATGCTGCATGCTTCTGGACTCAAACAGTAAGTAGAACAGGTAAGGATATTCACAGTACCGAGAACTCTCATCGGCACACCGTAATGGAACAATGGTTTGAAAGCTTACTTTTTCCCAGCAGTGCTGCAGACTTCCGAACTCGGGCAGTAAGTATAGCAGGTAAGGATTCTTCGCAGTGCGCGGTACTCTTCGGTCCACAGGAGGAAGACAGTGAGTTAAAGGTTTACTTCGCCCATGATGCTGCGTCCTTCTGGACTCAAACGGTAAGTAGAACAGGTGAGGATCTTCACAGTACAAAATACTCTCTTCAATGTACAGCAGGAAGACAATGGATTAAACAGGGTACTTTACCAGTGATGCTGTATACCTCTGGACTCGGACAGTAAGTAGAACAGGTAAGGATCTTCACAGTACACAGTACTCTCTTCAGCTCGCAGTAAGGAGACAGTGAATTAAAAGGTTGCTTCCCAAATGATGCAGTGTGCTTCTGGACTCAACAGTAAGTAGAGCAGGTAAGGATCTTCGCAGTACAACGTACTCTCTTCGGTACACAGCAGGAAGACAATGAATTAAAATGGTACGTTACCAGTGATGCTGTAGGCTTCTGGGCTCAAACAGTAAGTAGAACGGGTAAGAATCTTCACAGTACAATGTACTCTCTTCAGTGCACAGTAAGGAGACAATGGATTAAAAAGGGCACGTTACCAGTGATGCTGCATGCGTCTGGACTCAACAGTAAGTGGAACAGGTAAGGATCTGCACAGTACTCTCTTCAATTCACAGCAAGGAGACAGTGGGTTAAAAGATCGTTTCTCCAGTGATGCGGTAGGCTTCTGGGCTCAACCAGTAAATAGGACGGGTAAGAATCTTCACAGTACAATGTACTCTCTTCAGTGCACAGCAAGGAGACAATGGATTAAAAAGGGTACGTTACCAGTGATGCTGCATGCCTCTGAACTCAACAGTAAGTGGAACAGGTAAGGATCTGCACAGTACTCTCTTCAATTCACAGTAAGGAGACAGTGGGTTAAAAGATCGTTTCTCCAGTGATGCGGTAGGCTTCTGGGCTCAAAACAGTAAATAACAATTAAGGACCTTCACAGTACAGAGTACCCTCTTCAGTGCAGCTGTATCACACTGGACTTCAAATGGGGAGCAGATATAGTAACTTTCCACAAACGTGTAAATGGGGCTAGGGCCACTTCTCAGCAAAGGCACAGCACACTTGTGTTCACTTCAATTCCACAGCCACAAATCAATGTGTATCAATAAGGCAAAAGCACTGCAATTCACTCACACGTTAAGGCTGGTCAGAGGCCCCACTCAGTTTGTTGCACTCGCTCCACGAGGGATTTCTCTCTCAATTCCTCCTCAACACACTCTGAAACACATAGCTCTTCCGACCATCAGATCCACATTTACTGCATCCTCTTCCAGCAGTTTAATACTCATAGGATGAAATCAGTTCACTTATCTCTTCTCTCTCCTTCCACAGCACCAATCCAGACGATAGCTCAGTCCAGCAGACTTCCCACAAACGATCACTCTGATCCAGCAAACTCAAATGGGCGATCTCCACACCACAACGGTTTTCCTGAGGAAGCTTGTATCCAACACTGCTCCAAGTCAACCCTTTAGGCTCTTCAACACTTCCAACTCACTGAGCACTTCAAACCCACTGAACACCGCAAACCCACTGAACAACGCCAACCCACTGAACAACGCCAACCCACTAAACAACGACCAACACTCTCTGAATGGTCCCTTTTTATCCTGGCTTGCGTAACAGGAAGCCTGTGTGAGCGCCGCTTCTCTCTCTCTCACACCTGCAATGCATTAGCGCTAATCAGTGCGGGCATGTTTACATCACCGGAGTGGGGCGTGTTGCACACAATACCTTCCCCTGGGAAACTTAGGACTCTCAAGGGGGTTCCGCTTGCCGAGCGATTTTGTCACCCGTGACATATGGACTGATCTAACTCTGGGGGATACAGTGAATAAGCTAAAGTCCCAAAAAGTCGGCATGTTCCTTTAATGATCGAGTTCACAATTGCCAAGATGGAGGAGTGTGGTAGAGAGGGGAGGGGAGGGGAGGGGAGGGGAAGGGGAGGGGGAGGGGGAGGAGAGGGGGAAGGGGAGGGGGAGGGGAGGGGGAGGGGGAGGGGGAGAGAGAAAGGGAGGTATAGGTGGAGGGGAGAGTATGGGCTCTCCATACAGGTATCTGCTCTCTTATTTTTTTTCACCCTCCCGTTCTCTTTCATTCCCATACACTTTTTTGTTTTTCCATGGACACATGACATTTGTTAGCCTATTTGTAAATGTTAAAGGGTTAGTTCACCCAAAAATGAAAATTATGTCATTAATGGCTCACCCTCATGTCGCCCCAAGCCCGTAAGACCTCCGTTCATCTTCGGAACACAGTTTAAGATATTTCAGATTTAGTCCGAGAGCTTTCTGTCCCTCCATTGTAAATGTATGTACGGTATACTGTCCTTGTCCAGAAAGGAAATAAAGACATCATCAATGTAGTTCATGTGACATCAGTGGGTTAGTTAGAATGTTTTTAAGCATCAAAAATACATTTTGGTCCAAAAATAACTAAACCTACGACTTTATTCAGCATTGTATTGTCTTCCGGTTCTGTTGTGGATCCGCGTTCAGTGCCGCTGCTGACGTAAGACGCTGCTGACGTGTGTCTGGTGCGTCCGTGTTTTCGGGTTCAAATTAATATGGCTGGGCAAATCAATGCAAGTCTTCCTCTTTGTGGAAATCCTTAGACATGTTTGCGAAGATTGTTTTGTTTCCAACGTGCGTCTCCCTCAGACTGTAAACGAAGCTCGGACGCACCAGACACACGTCAGCAGCGTCTTACGTCACACACACACACACACACCAGACACACGTCAGCGGCGGCACTGAACGCGGATCCACAACAGAACCCGAACACACACATACACACACACACCAGACACACGTCAGCAGCGTCTTACAGTGGTTACTCAACCAGAATAATACTTTTACCGCCGCCGCTCCCGCGCCGCGGCTCATTCAGAGCGATTAAAAGCTGGTAACAGATTAATTCAAGTGAAACATTGTAGAAACGAATTCATAATCACAATACTGAAATTAAATTGAATAAATAGTGAAAACATTTCAACATAAAACATTGAAACAGAAACATATTAGGCTACACCAAATGATGGTTTAGCATAAGACGAAGTTTATTACCGTTCAGACGGTAGCTCAGTGGTTAACGCAACAACATAAACCTCACGGAGCTTCAAGCGATCCGAGATCGAATCTCACTATAGCCTAGATGGCCGACTTCGTTTATGTGTTACCGTTCTTGATGCTTAAATAGGTAATTGTTTATAGCGAGTTCATTAACTGTTTATTTATTTAAAGTCAACCGTTTTGTTTAATATTATTAATGGCACATTACAACATGAATTTGCTACATTCCAGTAGAGCCGCTGCACGACAAAGCTGATGAGGGAAGATTAGCTGATCGTCAGAAAATGAAAATAATGAAGCTCGTCTTTAATCTGCCAAATTATTGTTTTGTGAATCATTCATGAAATTGAGATGACACTGATACCCGGCCATAGCAACGGAAGAATTTTTTCAAAACAGATCCATACATTGAACAAATCAGAAAAGACTGATTTTGTAATTGGCACAAAATGACAGACTAACTAAATAGCCTATTGCTTTCAATATAAAAACAAATGAAAATGTAAAACACTAAAATTAATTAAGTTTGAAACCCCATCGCACATTTCAAGGTTTAAATAAAGTGTCGGGACAGTTTATTCATTTAAACAGGGTTGCATTGATTTCAGAGTTTATTTCCTTTGCGATCCAAAATAAGAAACACAGAATCTTATTCTTGCAACATTTTAAATCTGTATTGCCAAAGAAATTGCAGCTAAATTAAACAATTAAAACAGTACTAAACGATAATAGTCCTAAACGACATAGGCTACATTAAGAACATGCGTTTTTCTTTGCCTCTCGCACTGGATCTCTTTTTGGCAAGTTAATTTTGTCTCCCTCCCTCCAAAAAAAAAAAAAAAAAACTGTAACAAATTATTTTGCCTTTGTTACTTCAAAGACACAGCATGCCTTGTTGAATTCACCTTACAATAAAACGAGGTTGATCGCGAATTATGAGCTCTGTATCTGCTGTGGCATGAACGCGTTTCGTCGACAGTTCATGTTTAGATATTGCCAGATTGTTGACAATCATGCATAGCCAGCCTACACACTGCTCAAACATTCTAAAACTCTACAAAACCAGAAGAAACAACTGGATTGAACACTTTAATATACATTTTGTGTGAAAAAACTTTAAATACAAAAAAAATAAACTACAATAGGCCTATTTATAATTTAATAAGATATAGGGCCTTGGACACATCGAGAGATTTATCCTTAAAAGAGTTTAGCCTTTGCCTGCTCATCAGACTATCCGACATCTCCATATGAAAGAGGAACGTTAACAACTTTTGTCCTGCGCGCACGATAACTGCGACCACTGTCCCTCCAAACCCCCCACAGGCTCTGAGACTGACTTAGAGAAGTCGCAATTCACACTTAAACCGCTCTATAAAGTGTTGATAATGAAGGAATTAAATAATGTAAGCTACATGTAGTGATATTTCTGTCATGAAACTTTATTACTAAATATATCATTTCAATAATTCGTTCAATTTCAATAAGTTTTTCTTTTTCTTTTTTATTCAAATAAATCTCGAACCACAGTGCTTCGTGGTCCTGCTGTTAAACTAAATAACATTTATAGAATAATTATGAACTTACATGAAACAATATCGCAACATTTCGACAAAGAAATTATTTGATCTGTTTTTACATTTTAATTCAGGGCGATTTAGCCTACATTTAATTAGAGCGAGATTTTCCCCGTCTTGTCCTTTCCTCATTGGGAAGGGCTCACATCATAGCTAAACATGTTTAAGTAGATGCTCTAGTCTGTACCTCTCAGTTTCAGATGGAGTACATAATCAGAAAACATTTATTAAATATTTAGACATTTAAATGCTTTAGACATAGCCTATAGCCGATTTCTTATCGTGACTGAGCTGAGGCAAGTGCACGGCTTTCGGTTCATTTTTGTGACGCGCAATTCCCGGAGACAGAGACGAGACGACAACTACATTTTTGTTGTTAGCCTAATATGAATACAACTTTACAGTTTTGAACGATTTAGTAGGCAAAAATACGGAGTAGCCTATTAACTTATTTTAGCTGTTATGAGAAAAATAAATCCAAGTGAAAGCGCCGACGCGTTTGTCGAACACTAATTCAACACGTCAGAAACCCGATTTTAGAACAATTTATAGCGACACTTGGTGTGGGTGTGCCAAAACACTTAATTATAAACTTCAATATTTCATTCAAAATAATCTCAAAACGCTTTGTGACATTTTGAAAAGACGTGGTGCATAAGGCCACTGGAACCACGAACGGACTGTAACTGAAACGCTGGTTTTGATTTTATTGTTTGTCGTTTAAACGTGCCTGTTGCATATCTTTATTTGATATATTTGTTATGGTCTATTGGTGAAGTAGCCTATAGCATTGATTACTGAGGAGGGAGGCGGTGTGGGGATTAAAATAATTCAGCAGAAGCATGTTTAGACCAGAAGGAAATCCCCGTCCCCCCTGGCAAACCTTGCTTAAAACCATGTTTTAAAACTCCATGTAGGGAATCCAAAATATATATAGGGCCTATAGTAGGCTATATATATATATATATATATATATGTTTTTTTTTTTTTTTACAGAACTGCTTTTGAAATGACGACTGGTATTATTATACAGATGTAAAGTCATTCTGGTGGATACTATTTGTTCCAGTGTAAAATGGAAATGCATGGAATTTTATTTTATAAATATAAGAGTTTTAGAACTAGACAAATTTCTCTGCATTAATAATAGGATATAAAATGCATTAATAGGCTAATATAAAATTTACAAAAGTCCAAGTTTGTTCGAGATTTGAACCCGTGTCATCTTAATGATCGATCCGTAAGTTCTACCACTCGGCCATGAATTTACTCACTGCAATGCCCAAACGTTTGTTTCTCCAGTGTGTTCGGTCACATTAGCGAGAGAACGTTTTATCGTTAGCCTATTGTAGACCTTTTACAGTTTTAAAAGATGATATTTTATCTGTATGACCGAAAATTACGGAGTAGGCTAGCCTTTTAAGTTCTTTTAGCTGTTATGAGAAAAAATAAATTCAAGTGTAAGCGCCGCCGCGTTTGTCGACCTAGGCCTAATCCAACACGCCAGAATAAAACCCGATTTTAGAATAAGGCGTAGCGCCACTCTCTGTGCCAAAACACTTAATTATAAACTTCAATATTTCGTTCAAAACCATCTCAAAACGCTTTGTGACATTTTGAAAAGATGTGAATTAAGCCAAGGCCACTAGGACCAGGGTCGTAACTGAAACGCGCTGCATGTTATCTCTCAATACAGGAGCAGAAGCGCCGGTTCAGATTGTATTGTTTGTTGTTTAAACGTGCGTGTTGCATATTTAAAAAATATTTGAAATGGTCTATTGGTGAATTAGGCTTTGATTGCTGTGTGAAGGGGGGAAATCCCCCACCAGCAAATCGCACGGTTACACAACCTCTTTCTGTAGCCACTAGCCTATAAAATCCCATGAAGTTTTTTTTTCTATTTTTTTAACAGAACTTCTTTTGAAATTACGATTGGAATTATTATACAGATTGATATAAATTCAGTCAATCTGTTGGATGATAGCCTATTTGTTCATTTGTGTAAAACGGAAATTGAATTTTATAAATACCGTATTTATTCGGGATTTGAACCCGTGTCATCTAAATGATTGTAACCTAATTGCTACCACTCGACCACGACTTTACTCACTGAGAGTTACCCAGAAGTTCGGTGCGCTCTTCACTCCTCTCATTCCTCAATAGTTTAGCGACATTGCACCTAATTTATTTTCACTGACTGCGAGATAGGCCTATTTTAACTTTTGATTAATAGCCTAAAATGTTCTGCTCTTAAAGTTTGTTATATTCTGTTTAGAATGTACTTTTACTTAATTACGTTTTGCTTTCTTAAATTTAACCGAATCTGTTATAGGCTAAATTATTTTTATTATTTATTTTTTTTGTTCTAAAAGTTTGTTCTATTCTGTTTCGTTTGTTTATTTTTATTTTATTTTTTACATATTCAATCAGTCTCATTCTTGTTTTGTTTTTCAAGACCTTGTGCTGTGTTTTTTAATAAACAGCCTACAAACAGAGATATATAATAGTTCGTACAAATAAACGTCTGGCCTATAGGCTACTAGCCTACTATGTATACTATAAATTGTATGATCGTATGTTTAAATAACATTAAATTGTCTGTCTTTAATTAATAATACAATTATTACTTTAACATGCAGTTTCAACTTATTAGCCCCGCACTTACGTTTCAAAATGCGGCAATTGCGGCTCTTTTGCTAAATGCCCCTTTGCGCCACCTGGCGGTCATTTCGCGAACAACTTTGAAATGCGACTAGTTTATTTTTGCCGCGGTGGATTTGCCGCGGCATGACTCGCGGCGGTAATAGGCATTCTGGTTGAGTACCCACTGTACGTCAGCGGCGGCACTGAACGCGGATCCACAACAGAACCGGAAGACAATACAATGCTGAATAAAGTCCTAGTTTTTGTTATTTTTGGACCAAAATGTATTTTCGATGCTTCAACACATTCTAACTAACCCACTGATGTCACATGGACTACTTTGATGATGTCTTCATTTCCTTTCTGGACAAGGACAGTATACCGTACATACATTTACAATGGAGGGACAGAAAGCTCTCGGACTAAATCTAAAATATCTTAAACTGTGTTCCGAAGATGAACGGAGGTCTCACGGGCTTGGAACGACATGAGGGTGAGTCATTAATGACATCATTTTCATTTTTGGGTGAACTAACCCTTTAAGCTGCCAGTGTTCAGAAGTGCCGAGTTTTATCTTGCCAGTTTGTCAACCAAATATGAAGAGGTGCAGTACAATATTGTAATGATTGGAGATAAAGACGAAGAGACTTTTTTTCTTTTCATGCCATCACTGAGGAAACTACACACTAGAAACCTATTAGGCCATGGCTTTGTTTCTGTTGTTGCTGAAAAAAGACATGTTCAATAAAAAAATTTTTGAAACAGTGTAACGTTGCAGTTGTATGTATTTTATATGGCTCTATTGATTGAAAGATATTTTGAGTTTCAGGAATTTAAAAGTTAAGTTGGGTCAGTTAGAATATACAATTTAGTTGAATTGGTAATGGAGTAATGCTTACTTAACAAGCTGAGTTAAATAAATGGGTGGGGAATGATTGTTTAAACTAAGTATCTTCAGTTACTGTAACTTCGGTCATTAGTACATTCAACTTAAATGTTCTATTCCATTCCATTATGGACTTAAGTACATTGAACGTAATCCACTTCACTTATTCAACTAATGCTTCATTACTTAAAAATTGTAAGGCAACGAGTTACCTTGGTTTTTTAAGTAGATTCTACTTATCAGGGTTTACAGTTTACAGTAGTCAGTCGGATTTAATGGGCGGGATTATGGTAATTGAGAATGAACGTGCACGCGCATCCCATTTACGACTGATTGGAATTCATTAACACACACACACATTTCACTATCACATCTGACGTTTACGAAGTATTTGTGAATCAGGAGAAGAGTTTTCGGGAAGGTCTCTTTACGCGTAAATCACTCGCATATTTACTCGTATATTTACGAATGTTTCATGAACGAGACCCAATGTTCCTGTTTTTTTTTTTTTTTTACTGTTTTGTAGGGGTTTCTTAATTTTAGACTAGTTGACCAGCACACATTATATACAATGCAATATTAATCATGAATAAAAAATGGTTTTGAGCAGTATTGAAACTTTGGACTTTCACTGTAAATTGCAGTGCAAGTGAAATTTTCTGATTTGGGTCGAATTCAAAAAACTTTACAAGTCAAAACTTGAATTATGAAGACAAGCAAACATGCGTATGTGTATACATGCAAAGACATGTGTTTGTGTGTTTCTTGCATTCTCAAAAAATATATGCCAATAAATTATATATATATTAGAGGTGGGCATAGATTAATTTTTTTAATCTAGATTAATCTAGATTAATATTGAAATTAATCTAGATTAATCTAGATTAAAATGGCTCATTTGAATTCTCCCGAAGGCATTCAGAATATGTGTGCTACCCAAATAATGACTAAAAGTAAGTCTTTGAGAATAGTTTGCCTCGCGTAGGGATGTGCATTTCTGGCAAAAATGCCATTCGACAATCGAGGAGCAAAAGTCGAATATCGTAAAAAAAAAAAACCATTACAGAAAGGGAGGCCAATTTCATCTTTAGCGATTTGTCATCAAACAAACTGTTTATTAATTGAACAAGTAACATGTTTTCGTCCTTTTTTTTAACATAGTAGGCTAATTGGAAAAAAAAAAAAAAATACGCACGACAGTCCGTTTTTGCATCGCCAATGCTCGTTAGATCAAAAAATAATGTCATCATATGTCATAAGAATTTTATGTGAACCTGCCTTGTTACTGCAATAGCCTCATTTTTAAACAAATTAGTTTCAATCAATGTAAACTATACGTGTGATTATGCCACTGCGCAATACACACACAATGTATTACCTGAATGAAATGAAATCGAATGTATCGTCCTGTGGAATCATTCATTCACAGACAGCTTACGAAGATGTTTAACTAATAAAGATCTTCATCGCTGGCAAAAATATGATGCATTTGCAGATTTGCATTCACTAGACTAGACTGTAGATTGGCCACTTCATCCAACGCTCTTGATGCTCTTAAATCTTCCTGTTTCGACACCGAGTGTGAATTGAAAGCGCTTCAGACGATTCAGTGCGCGAGGAACTGAACAGATCAACTGATTCGCGAACCGATTTAGACAGATCATCTGACAACTTGTTTGATGAAGTCTTTGAACAGAATCGACTCAAAAGAGTGATTCATTTGTAAATGAGCATCGCTCATGCCCATACAAAGGACACAGCGCGCTTGGAATAAACTCATTTAACAACGTATTGCATTAAAATAAAGTAACGAGAGGAACGTCGCCCAACGTAACAAAGTTAAAGTACACCTTGTGTCTCTGACAGGAAAATACCCTACTGCGCGATCTGTGACAGTAGGCGCGGCGTCATACTACACATTAGAATTGCGCGAAAATATAACGATATTCGAAAAAGCTATTTATGATCCCAACCCAACTTTGATTAACGGCGATATTATATATATATATATATTATAGTAATCTTATAGCCTCCTGAGACCCCGCCCATTGTCTTGTGTCCACTGTACACACCAAAAACTCAGTGTTAAATTAACTCTCCTGGGAGTTTATATGACTCCACACTCAAGAGTTAACCCTGAAGCAGAGTTAAAGTTAATGAGATAATTAAGTGATTAATTGAGTGATGATTGACCAACATTGAAGACGCCTGATGTTAACAGGTATAATCACTGAAGGTGAAAAATCTCAATTTTAAGTCACCATTATGGTGATCAGTGTTTGCTTCAGTTGGGCAGTTAACCCTTACATTTTTTACTTTAGTTTTTGTTTGGCTGTTGTAACAGCGTTATAACTGCCAGATGAACAAAGAGATCATACTGCGATGATCTGTTTGTTTTGGTTATGTTTTAAGAAAATCATCAGTTGACCTGAATCACTGAACTAATTTAGAGCCTAATCTCTGACTTAAATGTATATTGTTGATTACAGCACAGTGATTCAACAACGTAAGATCCAGAATTTGTGATACAATTCAAATGCTTTCTTAAAAGTTGTTCTGATAAAAAAATATATATTTCTTTTAGACAGACATCAAGAATCAGTGTATGAATATCAACAATGGTGACAAACAGAATATTCCATTAGGAAAAGGAAATGACTAAGACAATTCAGATCATAATTTATTCATACTGCAATGCATTATGGGAACTCAGTTACAACAGCCAAACTAAATCTAATGTTAATAGTTTCCAAACAATGATCACCATAATGGTGATTTCAAAATGAGATTTTCTTCTCCAGTGATTCTGCTTGTTAACATCAGGGCCCTGTTTTTCAAAAGCACAGGCCTGATAGCGCTCCGGCGCCACGCCGGATTTCCGGCGTACAGACGTGTCTGCGAGAAAAAAAAATCAGGTTCGCGTAATCAGACCCAGACCTGCCAACCTGTACGCATTTTGCGTAGCGGATACGATTTTTGACCTCAAAGTATGCTGGTACGATTTGTCTCTCTAAACTACGCAAACATCTGGTGACGCTTCTGTGCACGGGCAGTCCTCAAATCAAGCAAAAGAAGCGGAGTTCGACCAATCATAGCGCTGGGTTCATTCCCCAAATAGCAAGCGGGGATGATTGACAGATGTGTAAGGCCTATCATTAAAAAGAGACTGAAAATCGGCAGAAGGATCCCGCCTTCACTCCCGCGCGAGCCGTCTGACTGAGTTCATAAGCGAGGACAGTACAGTAGTCACGGTTCTTCTGACTCCTGAAGGTAAACGGGCTGTTGTGGATATGGAAAGTTGAAATAGTGTTTTTAGTTAACTTAATCTGGATTCGATTATCACACGGGAGTGATCGCATGGATTATTTTAAAATACTCCGTCATTCATGGTCACTCAGATAAGAGGAAAATTCATCATTCAGCCATGCAAATTATAAAATGCTTAAGTATTGATGAACAATAAATCTAAATAAAATTAAAATCGCTTTGTCTTAGTGATTATGAAAGTTCTGTGATTTGTGGATAGGCTAGCCTACTGATAAACGCGAGTTTGGAGAAACCGGCGTTATATTTATTCATTCAGTGTTGAGAAACGTAGCCTGCATTACGTTTTTGTGTTAATAATAAGTAAAGTACACTGACGCGCGCACAGAGAGAGAAGATAATTGTAAATTGACGGGCTAAGTTAAAATTTTGTTCTTTGTTGTGTTTTTTCTGTCAAAATGTCATCCATTCTTTTTTTTTTTATTCGTTAAATGACGGACGTTGTACTATTAACACAGCCCCATATTTCGGATTCATCTAAACTTATAACTTACTTGATATATTCTTTTTAGAATGAGTGATTCGTTTTGCTATTTTTGGTCATGTGACAGGACTCCTGTCTATTCATTGTCAACTATTTTCTAAAAATATGTTTGTATTGGCTAACGTTTATTCAGCGTGTCCTGTTTATAATGTGTAATGTTTCTAATGCAAAGACAGCACATCACAAAAGTCCTTTTTTTGGTGTGATTTAGTATCATATTTAATATTGGAATAATAAATTAAGTAGCACTATCTTAAGTCAATGGTTAGACTACTAATCAATAGTTTACTTTGGAGTATTGTAATTGCCACCCACTGACCTTTCTTGGTATGGCTGTAGTATCTGTAGTCTTAGTATGCTATACAAGCAGTAAGTATGCAGGTAAGTGACTAGTTAAAAGCAGGGATGCATTAATGAACAGGCCTACCAGGCCCAGGCCAGGGTCCCAGGAGCTCTGGTGCTTTACACAAAGATGCTACTGTAATATAGGCTGGTATTGGTTTTGTTCATCTCATGTCTGAATGATGTTCATTTATATAAAAGTCACCAGAATCTATCATTTAAGAGACTACCGGTATTTATCAAAATGTTCTCGCAGGGGAGCACACCCCTGGATCCCGCTTGACAATTATGTTGATCAGGGCATATATCTTGGCTTAGGGGCCCGCTTACCTCCCAGGGAAAAAAGTTCAGGCTCAGGATTTTTTTCTACTATCACCCCTGAAAGCAATCCACTAGGATTTTGGATAACGGATTGGATCAAATCTTGAAAATGGGTTTTTCAGAACTTTTTTGTAGGATTTGGATCACTTTGATTCAAAAAATCTGGATTAAACTGATCCCATCAGAAGGGTGGATTCAGCGTGGATTTCATGCCCAAAATGTAATGAAAACTTAAAAAATGTATCAAATATTGCTATATTTGGATCATGCAGTATCTTACAATATATCCTATTTATTCATAAGGTTTTAATTTTATTTGTTCATCCGTCAGGCTACAGTGAGTAGGTAGGCTTTAACGTATTCAGCCTTTCAGTATAGGCCTACAGCAAAGTAGAAAGAGTTTGGCCTCATAAAATAATCCCCCAAACAGCTGTCAAAATTGACACATGTGTGCAGTTGATTGCTCCAATAGTATTGGGCATATTCCCCAAAAGAAAAAAGCTGCGCTTGGCCTGGGCAATCTGGTTGTCCTTTGGAAAAGAAACAAAATCATTGACCAGGCTGGCCAGTGCGATTGACACATCTCTCACTGAGAAGGTTCACAAGGTACTCTATATCAGCCTTCCCAAAGCGAAACCGGACATACAGCTCCTCAGTGGTGTATTGCTCCAGTGGCTTGGTACGTTCAACATACACCCTTTGACGGTATCCTCTCCTGGCAAAGTGGTGGTGGCGGTGGACAACACCTGCCATTTCACTGTCTCTCTGTGAATCCTCTGAGAAAGGCTGATTTATATGGCTGTGTAGTTGGTCTTTTCAAACACACCTATTACAACTGTTTAGTTTTAACTTGTGTTCAATTGAGGCAATTCGACCCAAGGCCTATAATTGATGAACAATGTTCACTATAGTAAAGCAACGAAACCATGGACTCAAGAAGCTGTAACTTCACTGCTGCTGAAACCAATGCCAACACTAGAGGGTGTTCGGTGCCATTATGGAACAATAGTGGGAGGTTTTAATTCTGCTAAGGATACCAACAAAAAGAAAAATTATGTTTGGATTTTAATCACAGAAAATGTGAATGCCATAGGGTCTGGCCAGAGGAGGACCACAGACCAAATCAAATTGCGGTGGAAGAATCTTAAAGCCAGAGCAACAAAGGACCATGCTGAAGCCAAAAACCCACAAACAGGCAACAAGCCATTTAAGAGGGGAGATCACACAGATGTGGTCCTCAACATCATTGGAGGTGAGAAGTCGCAAGCTCTCCATGGTATTCAAGGTGTTGTAGGGGATGGCGAGCCTTGGATTGAGGAGGAGGAGGAGAATCTGCCAGTTCCTCCTGAGGCTGATCCAGAGAGCGTATTTATATTGAATCTCAGCTCTGTTCCTGAGGAAGAAGCTGGATCCTCATTGGTTGAGCCAGTGGTAGTTGCCACAGGATCTCAGAGGAAAGGCTTGAAGCACCCTTCATCAAACAAAGATGATGAGTACAAGGCACTTCTGCAAAAAGAGACTGAAAGGGCAGAAGCACAGCTTCGTCTGGCAGAGGAACAACTGACTCTGACCAAACTGCAGCAAGCCAAGGCCAGACTTGAGATCCGCCTCCTAAAGGCTACGCTCAGACAAGCTGGTCTCTCCACATCAGATGAGGAAGTCTGAAATTATTGTGGAGTATTTGATATTAAGTCTTTTTTTTTATTCAAGACACCTATATTTGAAACTTGTTATAAATATTCTCAATGTACAGTGTTTGTGTTGTAGGTCTCAGATGAGCGGACTGCTGGAAGAGGATGGGGTGGGGGTTTTCTTGTTTTTAGTTTTTTTTTAATGTGTGTGTTTTCATTTCAAATAAAAATAAACTTATATTGACCCCACACTGGCTATTCTACTTGTTGCTCTTTACATATCTATAGTTCTACATTGTGATTTCCTATCCTGTTTGAGCACTGGTTATCCAGATTTGGTGATCCTGAAAAGTTCCTATCCGGATCAGATTGATCCAATCCGATGTTGCTTTGAAAAACGAGCTCAGAAGTAAGCTGGATTATGTGATCACGAATCGCAAAAAAAAAAAGGATTACTAAATCCGGATAAATTTTATCCGGATTAAACCTTTTGAAAAACCGGGCCCAGGTGTCTTCAATAATGGTCAATCATCATTCAATTAATCACTTAATTAGCTCATTAACTTTAACACACTTGAGTGTTAATTTAACACTCATATTTTAACACTTTAACACTCTTGAGTCTGGAGCCAAATAAACTCCCAGGAGAGTTAATTTAACACTGGAGTTTTTGCTGTGTAGTGGACCTTTTGTTTTCATGAATGTTCTTTGCATTTTTTTATCTACTCTATCAATTCCTGCTGTACTGCACAGAGGACACCCTGTGCTTTCTATTGATATTTCATTTGATTGGCTGGAATGCAATAAACTACTTCTTACACTGCATCAAAAACGGCCGCCATAACAACAAGCACATTTTATGGAAAGGAGAGAGCTATGTATAATACTGCTTTTTAAGTGTTTTTTTACTATTATTATCATATATATATCTGTTTATTAAAGTTTCAGTGTCACAAGGTGACAAAATTTCACCTTTTTCTCCGTGCAAGGCGGAGAAATGTTTGGCTAATGTTCGCTGAGATTGCCTCCTGCCGGACCCATAACAATGGAACACCGGGCTAGTTCCGGGCTAGCGCAAAAATCCTTGAGAGCGGGGTGATTAATCTGAATCGCCGGCAGCTGCGCATAAGGGGATTGAAGCCCCGTGATTGGGATACGTCGCCATTAGGGGAGGATAAAAGGAGAGAGTACAGACCAGAGAGGCAGTTGTTTTTGGGGACCGTGATCTCGGAGGAAGCGTGAGCATTGGAGAAGAGGAAGTGGGGCCGGCAAACGGGCGCGGCACTGTGAGTTTGGGAGAAAGAGCACCTCGACTCAACTGGAAAGAGGGAATCGCTGGACAGTAAGATTGTTTATGAGAGACTGTGAGTAGTTCAATCGATCTCCATCCTCCTCTTCTCGTATCTGCAGGACTCCTTGAGGTGAATGCCAGGTCAGAAAATGGGCGACGGCCCTCTATGTGTATATTTCCCACTGAGTGCTGAGATGAAGTGATGTGATGCACTGTTTTGATGTGTGAAGTGTGAACTTAAACCCGCTGGATGTCCATTGCTTATCTGAGTTTTCTATCACATTCTGAAGATATAAGAAGAGGCTAATACTGTTGTACTCCACAGACATTTAAGTGTATTATCTGGCAGCCTATTGTGAAGAGGGACACGTGGGTGAATGCTCAACTGACTGCTTTGCAGTGAAGCTCTCCAGCCGTAAGTTCTCTGTCTGTCACCTGTGAAGAGGAGGATTACGTGCCTGTATATTCCTCTGTCTGTTCGCAGCGAAACTCCCCCGCCGCAAGCTCTGTGTCTGCCGGCCCTTCAAGAGGATTTTGTGCCTACATAGCCACCTGACTGTTTTGCAGTGAAGCCCTCCAGCCGTAAGTTCTCTGTCTGTCACCTGTGAAGAGGAGGATTACGTGCCTGTATACTCACCTGTCTGCTTTGCAGTGAAGCTCTCCAGTCTGAAGCTTTCCAGCCGTAAGTTCTCTGTCTGTCACCTGTGAAGAGGAGGATTACGTGCCTGTATATTCCTCTGTCTGTTCGCAGCGAAACTCCCCCGCCGCAAGCTCTGTGTCTGCATGGCCTCTGTCCGACTCCCCAAGGGTGGTACTGGTCCTGAGGGGTGGGTGCAGCCCGATTGGCCCGCCCCGACCTGTGACATCAGGAATAATTAATTTAGTTCTGAAAGCAGTTAAATTGTTTGTGTTTAAAAATATTATCCTTTTTATGAATGTCAATTATAGTGGACACCAGGGCCATCTAAATGTATTTAATGACTCCATGTTGTAGGAGACAGAACTGAAGCAGAGAGGATTCTTTATAAGATAGTTGAGGGAGATTCAGACTTAGACCTGTCAGATGAGGAGAGAGATGAGGATGAATTTGAACCTGATGTACAGGAAGATGGTGAAGAAGAGGAAGAAAATGCAAGAGACTCAGATGAGCAGACAGAATCAGACACAGAGACAGAAATGAATGAGCAGGAAAGACGTTGCCCTCTGTGGACCAGGAGTAACACGTATGAATTAATTATGAATTATTTAGTTCCAGGATAATTTATTCAGTTCTAGTAGTTAGACACACACACACACACACACACACACTCCACTACAACCAGTGATAAATCATCAGTAATAAAAATAATTTATCAGTGAGGTTTGAAGATTATCCACGAGGTATCATGAAATATGCACATTGGCTAAACAATGCAAAGTTTTTACTTACAAGTGGTCAATAGGAGACCATATCACATCCATACCACTGAAATTCAAATATATTTGTATGAGGTTTAATTATTATTCCTATTAACTTTCATTTATTGTGTTTTGTTCCCATCATAATAGATTCACACCTGTGCTATCTGGGCTTCCTGACTGTAAAGATGACCCTACTGCCCATGCAGACTGGAGTCCAATTCGGTACTTTTCCCAGTACATTGACAAATTTTCGAGAATTTGGCTGAATTTACAAATCAAAGAGAGCTACAAACTAGAGGAGTGTTTCTAAATACTACTCCACAAGAAATGAAGATTTTCTTTGGCATTTCGATCCACATGGCCTGCCTAGGATATCCCAGAATTAAAATGTTTTGGGTCAAAAAAACAAAAGTGCCAGTTATAAGCAGCAAAATGACAAGGGATAGGTTTTTCAAGCTGATAACCTCACTCAAGATTGTGGATGACCGGGCTATAACAGAGGAAACAAAGGAAGACATTCTTTGGAAAGTCAGGCCATTACTTGACCGCGTGAGGCAAGGCTGCCTCAACCTCCCAAAGACAGAGAAGGTCTGCATTGATGAGCAAATCATCCCTTTCACAGGCCGCTGTCCAGTCAGACAATATGTTCCAGGCAAGCCAAACCCTACTGGCCTAAAGGTCTTTGTCCTTGCTTCTCCAAATGGTCTGATGCTGGATTTTGAAGTGTACCAAGGGAAGAATACATTCAATGGCCAAAGACTGGGAGTTGGAGAAGCAGCAGTCCTACGCATGGTTGAGTCTGTTCCCACAGGAAGTCACCTATTCTTCGACCGATACTTCACAACAATCAATCTCATGGATGCATTGCTGGCAAAGGGCCTTCCAGCAACAGGAACCATAATGAAGAACCGAGTCCCAAAGCAGAGCAAACTGCCAAGCGACAAGGTGATGAAAAAAGAGGGGAGAGGAGCATCAGTGTCTATGATCAGAAAGAGTCCTGAGCTGGCAATCACAAAATGGTATGACAACAAACCAGTGCTAATGGCCTCCACAGTTCATGGGAAAGATCCTGAAGATGTCTGCAACAGATGGTCCAAAAAAGAAAAAGTCCATGTCCCAGTGAGAAGACCAGCAGTGATAAGGGAGTATAATGACAACATGGGTGGCGTGGACCTGTGTGACCGCATGCTGAGCTTTTATCGCATGTCAAGTAGGTCCAAGAAATGGACATTGCAGGTAATTACTCACTTCTTTGATGTTGCCATCACAAACTCGTGGATCCAATACAAGTCTGACAGCAAAGCAATTAACAGACCAGCGAATAACACCAAACAGTACCTGGACTTCAAATTGCACCTGGCTGAGGAGTTGTTGGAATGTCCAGAACTTGATGACAGCAGTGAAACAAGTGAAGAAGAGTATGAGCCACCAACTAAAATGAGGATCCCGCAACCCGAACCATCTGTGCGCAGACTAGGAGCCACCCACATGCCAGAGATGGTAGAAATCAACCATGCATAAAGGTGCAGAAATAAGGGCTGCAAAAGCAAGACGTATATGAGGGTACTACAGGCCTATTATTTTGGGACATACTATAGAAGTATCACAGTATTTTGGGACAGACTATAGAAGTATTATAAGACTGTAGGCTACTGTAGGAGGGTAAAGTTATTATAGAGATCATAAGTAACATGGGCTACACATCACTAAAAATCTTATAGTATTACTTGTATATAGGAACAGATTATGGCAGACAGGTGGCCTACATGATGTTAAGAGGATTGTGTGTGTGTGTGTGTGTGTGTGCATGTGCGCGCACCTTGCAGTTAATCAAAATGGCGTCAAACGAGGACACTGACAGGGAGAGAGAAGGCAGCAAACCTAAAAAGAAGCAGGTCTGTGCCCCTCAGAAGTTCCTGACAAAATATCAAGAGCAGTGGCCATGCCTCCGCCCCTCTAAACTGCACAATCATGCCTTGGCCACCAAGGAGCTACAGGTAATAATGTTCACTGTAAAAAAAAAAATTGTTGACTTAACTCATTATTTTGAGTTCTCTTTTTCGCATGGGTTTTTTGAGTTTAACTAACTTATTTCGAAAAGTGTACCTGACAAATTTGGAAAGGTTTACCTGACAAGTTATAAAGTACAATGAACTGATTTAATTTAGTTGAGTAAACTTTTAATTTACTCTTTGCCAACTAAAGTTAAGTTTTCTAAACTACATCCAATAAGTTCGGCCAACTAAAGTTACGTTTTCTAAACTACATCCAATAAGTTCGCCAACTAAAGTGGTGTTTTAAAACCTGCAGCAGTACCAAATACTTAATTACTACTAGAACATTAATTTGTGAAATACATTTGATTTAAACAAAAATTGATGGCAAATTAACGATCACTGATACAATTTTCAATACAAACTTTATTGCATTGAACTCCTTTCCATGAGGTTGAAAATCTAATTTTTAAGCCACCATTGTGGTGATCAGTGTTTGATTTAGTTGGGCTCGTAACCCTTAAACTGTTAACATTAGTTTTTTTGTTTGGCTGTTGTTATTGAGTTATAACTGCCAGATGATCAAATAGTAAAGGTGATCTGATGGTGTTGGTTATGTTTTAACATAATTATCATTTGACCTGCATCACAAAACTCATTAAGCGCCTAATCTCTGACTTTAAATGTATATTGTTGATTACAACATCACAGTGATTCTACAGTACAAGATCTAGAAATTTCGAAATAATCCAATGGATTTCTTAAAAAAAAAATTCTTTTAGGCACACACAGACATCAATAATCAGTGTATGAATCTTAACAATGGTGACAAACAGAATATTCAATTAGGAAATCAATAATTTATTCATACCACAATGCATAATGAATGAGTTTTGATTGGTGGCACCCAGAATGCACTGCAACATGCTTTATTATTGTCACCATTGTTGAGATTCACAGGCTGATTATTGATGCCAGTGTGTCTAAATAAAATAATTTATCAGAGTGTTTTGATCAGAAAAACCTTCAAGAAATATTTTGGATTATATTGAAAATGCTGAAAATGTTTTGCTATTGAATCACTATAAAACTCTCTAATTGAGTTTTGTGATGCAGGTCAAGTAACGATTATGTTAAAACATAACCAACACCATCAGATCACCTCTTCTCTTTGATCATCTGGCAGTTATTATTCAATAACAACAGCCAAACAAAAACTAATGTTAACAGTTTAAGGGTTGCGAGCCCAACTAAATAAACTGCCCCAGCAAACACTGATCACCATAATGGTGGCTTAAAATTAGATTTTCAACCTCATGGAAAGGAGTTGCAATACAATACAATGCAATAAATGTTGTATTGAAAATTGTATCAGTGATCGTTAATTTGCCATCAATTTTTGTTTAAAAATTAATGTTCTAGTAGTTATTAATTATTTGGTACTGCTGCAGGTTTTAAAGTTTCAAAACACCACTTTAGTTGGCTGAACTTATTGGATGTAGTTTAGAAAACTTAACTTTAGTTGGCCGAACTTAGATTCAAAGTTTACTCAACTAAATCAGTGCATTGTACTTTATAACCTTTCCAAATTTGTCAGGTACACTTTTCCAAATAAGTTAGTTAAGCTAAAAAAAAAAACATCCAAAAAGATTACACAAAATAATGAGTTAAGTCAACATTTTTTTATAGTGTAGCTATCATATATATGGTTGGTTCCCGTTTAATTAAACAATTGAATGCAATTCATTTATGGATATCAGTTTATATAAGCACACATACAATTAAATATTGATCATTAAAAAAAAATATTTTTAAGCAGGTGTACTGAAAAAAGTATAGCGTAGCAGTGCAGAGCAAGTGATATTTTTAGAATCCGGTGAAATCATAGTTTTCCCTAATCACTTTTACAGTCTACCCTAAAATTACGAAGAGAGGCTTTAGAGTGTGTGTGTACGTCTGTGCACTGTGTACGACAGTGCAGACTGTCGACGGCACGTGGAGGGGAAAAACATTTTAAAAATGTGGCTGCTACAGACTCAGTGCCTAGAATTAACTCATTCTTCGTACAACCACAGGATTTGAGACCAATCCCCGCAGAAACCCTTTACACTACATTCATTGTAGAACACAACTTGCCATTAGCTGCTGCAGACCATGCCGGGCCACTGTTTAAGAAGATGTTTCCTGATAGTGAGATAGCCAAACAGTATGGCTGTGGCAGAACTAAGACTGCTGCCATAGTAAACACACTGGCCTGGCATGATGATGAGTGCATTACAGAAGCAATGAAGCACTCTCCATACAGCCTTGCTACAGATGGGAGCACAGATATGGAGGACATAAAAATGTACCCCATTGTAGTGAAGATTTTTAACGCCAGTCTAGGTAGGGTAGTTGTGATGTTGCTTAAGATTTGTGAATCAAGAGAATCTACTGGGAGAGCAATATTTGAATTGCTTGATGGTGAACTGACAAAGAGAGGCATACCATGGTCAAATTGTGTCAGCCTTGCAGCTGACAATGCTGCAGTTATAAAAGGTTTGGGGAAAGATGTAGCGGCTTTTTTGAATGCGCAACATCCGCATATCTACCTAGTTGGTTGTCCCTGCCACCTGATACAACTAGCTGCAGAGAGGGCATCCAGGCAGCTTAGTGTGAACATCGAAGACTTCCTCATTACCATCTATTAATATCTAGACAAAAGCAGCAAGAGAAAGTCAAGCCTACGTGATATTCAAATCATGTGTGACACAGAGGTGAGGAAGATCCTCAAGCTGGCCTCCACAAGATGGCTGTCTCTGGGGCAGTGTGTGAACCGTTTACTGCAACAGTGGGATGCTCTTACTGTTTTATTTGGTAATGAGGTGGATGCAGGGAAGAAAAAGAGGACAAAGTTCTCAAGTTCCTCCAATCTGGCAAAGCCAAAAGCTCTTGCAGCCCAAGCTCTCCTCAATCCTACCAAAGCTATCTGCACCTCCACCTGTTCCTACCCAGAAGCCTAAAGCCACACCCTCCACCAGCATGCCAGCTAAAGTACAGGCCAAACTCTCCTCCATCCTACCAAAGCTATCTGCACCTCCACCTGTTCCTACCCAGAAGCCTAAAGCCACATCCTCCACCAGCATGCCAGCTAAAGTACAGCCCAAGCTCTCCTCTATCCTACCAAACCTGTCTGCACCTCCACCTGGTCCTACCCAGAAACCAAAAGCTCCTGCACACCTTGCTGCAGAGTTTGACCTAACAAATTTCCTCTTAAAGCAAAACGAAATTGGAAAAAGAGCTGCAAAAGAAAAAGAAAAAACAAAGGCAGAAAGAACCGAGAAAGAAGAGAAAAAGGATCTGACAAAACCTGAGAAGCTACTTCAGTTCCTCACCAACCCTATGTCAAAGGTGTATTCACTCTTTCTGAAGAGGGTCATACCAGTTTTTGACATCAGCAACCAAATAATTCAAAAAGAGGAGCCATGCATTCATATCCTGCTTCCAACTTTGGAGCTGCAACTGCAAAAGATATTGCTTTCATTCTGTAAGCCTGAGCATGTGAGCACTATGTTGAATGAAATTGGTAGAGGTATCAGGCCAACCATCACAAGTGAAAAGCAGCTGCCTGATGAGGAACTCTCAATTGGGCATGAGACCCAAGTTTTTATCCAAAGCCAGGGATGTGAGGAAGTTCTTTTTATCTGCAGCTGACTACATGATTTCCAAATTTCCATTTGGAGATGAGCTGCTTATGCATGCTGTTGTGGCCAAGAAGAGGCTATCAGTGAAATTCTGTTCTGTTGACTTCTCCATCAGCCGCTTTCCTTCTTTTCTGCCGGACAGTGTAACAGTGGATCAGGTAGAGGATGAGTTCAGGATGTATCAAACCACCAGCTTTGATTCCAGCATCCTCAGGAAACGTATTGATGAGGCCTGGAGAGACATCAGCCTTTTGAAGAGGGGAGGCCAGGAGGTCTTCGCCAACCTCTCAGCAGTCATGTTCGGTATACTAGTAATATTCCATAGCAATGCTGACTGTGAGAGGGTTTTCAGTCTTGTTACCAAGAACAAGACGCAATACAGAGCCAGCCTGAGCACTGATATGACCAGTGCTTTGGTTATGGAAAAGGTGCGCATGGCTGCTAAGGGGACTGTCTGCCACATGGAGGGCTTTAGCGACAGGCTTCTCAGGAAGGCAAAGTCCGCTACCTATGAGGCAAAACAGTCTAGAGCAGCTGCCACTGCCACAAGTGATAAATCTCAACAGTAAAATGTTTATTTAGAAAGGACATGGCACAGCTTCAGTAATTTTATCTTTCTTTCAATAGTTTGCCAGTTGTCAATTTTCAAAAGGACATATTTTCTTTTGTGATTTTGAGTTATTTATATGATGTTGAAGGTCTATGATAAGGGTCATAAACCTTTTTAAATTTTCACTTCCCTTTTGTGAAATGTCCAAGTTGAAGTGAATGTGAGTGAGTGATGTAAATACATGTCTTTTCATTAAAAATGTTCTTGCTTCCTTCATAGTGGATTTATGTGTTGAATAACTAAATATGGTGGTGAGTGGGGAAATTACTATGTCCTAGGACCAGGTGAAGTGATTGGTAAGCATTTGAACAAAACGATACACTATACTGATGCCCAACCAGCCAAAATGACATCAAAGACAGTGGTAATGGCAATTTTTTTTCCGCGTGCGTGCCGCCATGTTCATGAACCAGAACTTCGACAATAAATCAGTAAATTGCTACTCAAAAGTTTTTTTCAAGGTTGGCAGGTCTGCAGTTGGTTGTGTAAACCGGATGTGTGAATTCATACAGTGAAGACTATGCAATATTTAAGTTTTACGTTTGATTATTAAATATATAAAATATACATACTTTTTATGTTTTTTATTTTTTCTGTACAGCACTTTGGTCCACTTCGGTTGTTTTAAAGTGTTTTAAAGTTTAATTTGAGTTGATTTGATATTAAATTTCTGTACTAATTCTAACTACTTGTTTAATAAACCTATTGTACCTAAAAAAAGTAATTTGTTTGATTCATATTTTTGTTATATTGTATTTGTCTTATTGTTTGCCATTTACTTATTTTTTCTTATTTTTAATAACAGAAATGAGTTAAAATGATACAAAATAACTATATTGTGACATAGGCTATATAGTTAACGTGAAATAAAATTCCTCATATTGTGAAATAAGAGATTATTAGAGATATTGTGAAATAAGAGTTTATCACCCACCCACACCTAAACCGACTTATTTTATTTAGTGATTAATTTAAATTCAGACAGTTCCTACCTCCTTCTTACCTACTTAATGACAGGTGTTATGATTGTGTTTTATTATTAGTTTTATTAATACATTTTAATTCTTTATAAATCATGTGCCACTGTTTCAGATTTGTTCTGTTCAGAGGTGTAGTGGTAAAAAAAGAGGTGGGTAAACTATAAATTCTGGTGGACCACGACGTGGTCACCCGGTAAGGTGGGCCACTGCCTACCGGTGTATGTGTATCTCCTGATGACATTGCTATATAGGGAGGGCTCGACATTAAGCCTTTTCATACGCTTAATCTGTCATCCACTTGTCCGAGTAAAAAAGTTTCTCGTCCGGATTATTATTATTTTTTTGTTAATTTATTTTGAAGCAATATTCTCATCAGTGTTTAATCAGCTTTGATATTTAAATCGGCATATTGTAATATCTGCACCTTTAAAGGGCATCCCCTCCCCCAATCTTATTAAATGTATGCTTCATCTTTCATTTTAAATTCCTAAATTTGATCAATAAATTCAATTATTTCGAATAATAAGACACTATAGGGCTGATCAAATTAAATCATTTACACTGAAAAATTCCAATTGCATAAAATAATGTTATGAAATTGATTTAAATTTACAAATAAGAAACGTTGGAAAGAATGATCTACTTTTAAACATAACACGAAACCGCCAGTAGGCATAGACATAATAAATACGTCTATGCCAGTAGGTGGCGGCAGGCGACCGTCTTAATGAGTGAGTCATTGATTCATTCAAACGATTTGTTCAAACGGCTGATTCATTCAAGAATGAGACAGATGTGGGTCATTGAATCTTTGACTCAATCGATTCGTTCAAAATGCTGAATGATTCAGTAATGAAAACAGGTTGAGTGTTCCTGTGAGATGCGCCGTGGTTCTGCTGTGATTTTTGTTTGGAACTATTTTCGCTGCTGAAACAGAACAAAAACAGCCACTATTGCATCTAAAATGTAAGTGACTTAATTTTAACTGTTTATTGAACTGTTGTTGGAAATCAATGTCACATTTTCAATCGTGATGGTGTTCAGGAAAAATAATTGAGGTTGCTTAACATATGTTAAAAATATAAAAACTAAAAAAAAAAGTTTTTATAGGCAGTATGTTGTTAACTGAGTGTGCGTGTGCGCTCATTTGTGTAGATTTCTGCTCGAGAGGCTGCGCGAGCGTCAACAGCGCAACCGTCATTAAAAGTACACTGACAGTAATGCAGCGCAATATGAAAGAGTTCGTCTTAGGTTTAACAACCTATGAGGAGAGAAGCAAACAGAAGTAAAGGGCAGAATGCAGATGATGCGTGGTCATTATGGATATGCTAATTGGCGCATGACATCATTAAGCGACTTCGAGCAGGCTGTAGCGCCGTTGCCAGTGTTTGGCAAGCGTTCCTCCATCTGTGAGCGCGGGAAACAGCTGCAGTCGAGCTGAACCAATCTCAGCTGTCGAGGGCTTTACCGCCGAGCTTCAGCAACACGTGTGGAAAAACACTGGGCTTACGGGATAACTCAGGGAAAGTGTTGAAGTGACCCTTCCTCAGCTGTCACCAAACTCCTCTTACGTGCGATCTGGAACCTCGCAGCCTCGGCTAATGTTAACATACTTCGAATCGCTGCAGCATTGTAAAACAGACATGTATGAGTTACTGTAAGTGACATGATGTGTTTTCCACAGGTGTATTTCCATCCAGAGAAAGAAAACATTTTCATATCTTATTTAAGATATGCATTGATTTACAGACGAATACGGTGATAAAAGGCTTCAGCATGATTTTGAGTGTGATATTATTTGCATACAACAGTCCTATAAAGAAGCTAATATCAAGGACTTTTGTACATGTTTGCTCTGCCAATGAATATTTCCAAAAAGAAGCAAAGCAAGCAGTGATGAAGATCATGGTCATGTAAATGTGTTTATAGTGCCCTCAACTGGCTCATTATATCATCTCATTACAGCTCAAACAGCATCAGCATAGATGGCTCAGATTTCTTTGGCATCTGAATAATACCAGTCGTGATTAGAGCTCTTGTCAAATGTTAAGATCTCTAGACTGGAGTTTTTACATTTATAGGTTCGTTACTTTTCCTCTGTATAATGCTGGGGAGATCTTTATCTATTTTAAAATTATACTGTGTACGTGTCCATTTGGATCATAATGAACATAAACAAACACAACACGCACAATATTGTTGTCATATGCACTTCAACATACAGAGAATAATACATTTTGTTTACAGCTTTAGAAAGCACGTTTGCTGCTTTTCATCCATCATCCATGTGTGTGTGCTGGGTAAAAAAGATTTTCACAATGGTCTGAACACAATAGCTGAATGAGACTGCAAAGCCACGGTCTGACAGTAGGTGGCGCTTGTGGAGCAGAGAAAGGGTCCCGGAGAGAAAGAAAGTCAGGCATTAGAGAGCAGGCTCAGTTAAGCCTTTTTATGACTCAATACAGAACAATCGTAAAGCTGTTACGACATCTCAGCTGTTGAAAAGGATACTTGATGTATTAGATGTATAATGCAGTGTAGGCCTACATGTATAATGTATTAGATGTATAATTTGATACAAAATGCAGGATTAAGTTCTTAATTTTTTATAGATTCAAGTGTCTTGTATGACCCTGTATTCCTCTATTGGTATTGTTATGGGGGAGAAATGGTTCAGTTACGCCAGGTTTTAGTGGAGGTGTCTGTAAAGTGAGAGGGGGTTCAGCGAAAAATCGGCAGCTGGCAGCAGGAAGTAGCTGCCAATAAAACCGGATGTCAGCTGCCTATTTATGTATAATTTTAGTACTTATTTACATAAAATACTTTTAGTAGTAATTATTTTATATTATTTGATTAAAATCAAGTTACAAAGATCATAGACAGAAGACATAAAAAAAAGCTACACTGGAAATGATGCATTTGTACGTGTATAAATATAACTTATGAGTATACATGTTTGTTAAATGATGAAATATATATATGCATAAATGTATTCCTATGTACATAAACATTCATTAAACTTAATGAAAGTTCTGTCTAAAAAAAAAAGAACATGGTCTCATTAATGACCTTTATTTAAAATCATATTTTGCTTTCATTAAGTTCAGTTTTACATTTGCAGTACTTAAATACATTCTTGTATTTGTTTAATAAAGCAGCTGTAACTTTTGAAACAGGCTTGATATTTGTTCTGAAATCAGAATGATCAACAGTCATGAACAAGATGGTAAAGTATGTAGAAAACTGGCTTGAAAAAGCCTAGCCAGAAAGTTTGAAAAAGTTGTACAATGTTCTAGCATGGTCTAACTGTCACGTGTCTGTCCTGTCTTGTATTGCACTTGGGTCTTTGTTATGATTGGGCCATGTGCTCTCGTTATTGTTTGATCCCTCCCCCTTGTTACCTGATTAGTGTTTGAGTTCTTCCACCTGTTCCCTCTTGATTTGTTCCCTTTTTAAGTCTCCTCTTGTTTGCAGTCTTTGTCGGATCGTTGTCATATGTTTTCCCAGTTTCCGTGTGATGGTCTTCGTGTTCAGAGTCAGTGTTTGTTCTTCAAGTTCAGTTTTGTTTAAGGTCTCATTTATTGTGTTTTCCCCCTTGTGGGTTTTTGCTTTGTGTTTTGTTTTCTTTTGTTAATAAATCATCTGTTGCTGCACTTGAGTCCTCCTCTCCACTTTTTGTAACTGTAACGTGACAGAACGATCCGACCATTTGAGGACTCAGCAGCATGGATGACGATGATTTTGATTGGATGGAGGATGATGCTTGCATGGACGACGATGACTTGGATTGTCCAGACTACACAATCGCTACATTTGGATCGACCCAGTTTTCCACTATCTTTCATGACGGAATGACTCCAACCTCTAACGAATCCGGCAGAATGAATATTTTTCAGGCCCTTGCTTTTATGGTTCATCAAAGGGAGGAGTCGGAGCGTCTGGCCAGGTTCTCGGGGACCCATGGATGTCGTAGAGGAGGAGGAGAGGGTCGAGAAGAGGTTCAACACCACTCTCCATCCTGGCCCCCCTTCGATCCTGGGCCAGTGAGGGACAGCTTAGAGCCTACTTCTCGCCATCACGGACGATAAAAAGGAAGAAACGCCCGTCTGCCCAGCGAGAGACTGTTCACGTCCCGTCTGCCCAGCGAGAGACTGTTCACGTCCCGTCTGCCCAGCGAGAGACTGTTCACGTCCCGTCTGCCCAGCGAGAGACTGTTCACGTCCCGTCTGCCCAGCGAGAGACTGTTCACGTCCCGTCTGCCCAGCGAGAGACTGTTCACGTCCCGTCTGCCCAGCGAGAGACTGAGAGACTGTTCACGTCCCGTCGGTCCAGCGAGAGACCGTTCACGTCCCCTGCCCAGCGCGAGACTGAGAGACTGTTCACGTCCCGTCGGTCCAGCGAGAGACCGTTCACGTCCCGTCGGTCCAGCGAGAGACTGTTCACGTCCCGTCGGTCCAGCGAGAGACCGTTCACGTCCCGTCGGTCCAGCGAGAGACCGTTCACGTCCCGTCTGCCCAGCGAGAGACTGTTCACGTCCCGTCCGCCCAGCGAGGGACTGTTCACGTCCCGTCCGCCCAGCGAGAGACTGTTCACGTCCCGTCCGCCCAGCGAGGGACTGTTCACGTCCCGTCCGCCCAGCGAGGGACTGTTCACGTCCCGTCCGCCCAGCGAGGGACTGTTCACGTCCCGTCCGCCCAGCGAGAGACTGTTCACGTCCCGTCCGCCCAGCGAGAGACTGTTCATGTCCCGTCTGCCCAGCCAGAGACTGATCACGTTCCGTCTGTCCAGTCTGGGACAGAGCCAGAGATCCCCTTTGGCGTGGCCGCCAAGGTTGTGACGGACTATCTGGAGCGTCTGGCTCGGATCTTGGAGATGCCAGTCTCTGCTGTTCCAGAACCGGAGGCAGAGCCAGTGTCCGCTGTTCCGGAGCCGGAGCCAGTGTCCGCTGTTCCGGTGCCGGAGCCAATGCCCGCTGTTCCGGAGCCGGAGCCAGTGTCCGCTGTTCCAGAGCTGGAGCCAGAGGGGTCTCCCAGGACTAAACGCTTTGCCCCTCCCGTCCCACCCTGGTCTGTCCCTCCCTCCCTCCCGCCCGCCCCGGTCTGTCCCTCCCTCCCTCCCGTCCCACCCCGGTCTGTCCCTCCCTCCCGTCCCACCCCGGTCTGTCCCTCCCTCCCGTCCCACCCCGGTCTGTCCCTCCCTCCCGTCCCACCCTGGTCTGTCCCTCCCTCCCGTCCCACCCTGGTCTGTCCCACCCTGGTCTGTCCCTCCCTCCCGTCCCACCCTGGTCTGTCCCTCCCTCCCTCCCTCCCTCCCGTCTCACCCTGGTCTGTCCCTCCCTCCCTCCCTCCCTCCCGTCTCACCCTGGTCTGTCCCTCCCTCCCTCCCTCCCTCCCGTCTCACCCTGGTCTGTCCCTCCCTCCCTCCCTCCCGTCTCACCCTGGTCTGTCCCTCCCTCCCTCCCGTCCGTCCTACCCTGGTCTGTCCCTCCCTCCCGTCCTACCCTCCCGTCCTACCCTCCCTCCCGTCCCACCCTGGTCTGTCCCTCCCTCCCGTCCCACCCTGGTCTGTCCCTCCCTCCCGTCCCACCCTGGTCTGTCCCTCCCTGGTCTGTCCCTCCCGTCCCGCCTGATGGAGCGTCTGGTAGCCGCTCCGTAGGGAGGGGGTAATGTCACGTGTCTGTCCTGTCTTGTATTGCACTTGGGTGTCTTTGTTATGATTGGGCCATGTGCTCTCGTTATTGTTTGATCCCTCCCCCTTGTTACCTGATTAGTGTTTGAGTTCTTCCACCTGTTCCCTCTTGATTTGTTCCCTTTTTAAGTCTCCTCTTGTTTGCAGTCTTTGTCGGATCGTTGTCATATGTTTTCCCAGTTTCCGTTTGATGGTCTTCGTGTTCAGAGTCAGTGTTTGTTCTTCAAGTTCAGTTTTGTTTAAGGTCTCATTTATTGTGTTTTCCCCCTTGTGGGTTTTTGCTTTGTGTTTTGTTTTCTTTTGTTAATAAATCATCTGTTGCTGCACTTGAGTCCTCCTCTCCACTTTTTGTAACTGTAACGTGACACTAACAAGATTTACCATGTTTCTAGTGTTAGGGGATAACAGTTAAAAGACCCAGGACCAGACCAGGAGTCGTGAGGTTCAATCAAATAAATATTTACTGAAGAATAGTTTGCAGTTTCATCGGTAGAGCCAGGTTCAAAATCTCACAAGGAGGTTGCAGGCCAGAGAGTCTACCGTACACAAAGTCTTACACCAGTTATACCATTTCCATGGGCATGAATGACATCAGTACATACATGTTGGCTACTTCTGATTAACTAAGAGAAAAGTCTAAACAATTCTACACTTATGGATAGATAGGTGGGTAAGTAGACATTAATCAAGATAATTGTCATCCGAGTCCAAAACTTGGTTCGGAGATGACTCTCGTAGAAATGCATCTTGGGGTCTCTGTTGTTGCATATCACAAGACCTGCACCATTATCAGGACAGAGTACCAAAACATACTGATAAAACACTCCCTCGGAAAGTAGTACAGATAATGTTCACTTTATTCATTAAAGAAATACACATAAAAGTACAATTCTGTGAATCCGATCACATAAGTTAACCTGGTCAGCAGAAAACAGACTGATGAGGGTTTTCTTCAGACTTGAGCTCTTCTATTAGCTTATTAGCAAAGTTAGAAAGAAATAATTTTAGTTAAAGATAAGCTTAATAATAATTGATTGTCATTGCAGTGTTACAACAAAATTACAGTCGACAGTGCAATTTCATGAGGTATAAGAGATCAACAAGAGCATATTTTTAACAGGGCACAGCGGCAGATATCAACCAAGGAAAAAAAAATAAAAAAGGTGTATGAGGCGGAGAATCAATAGTAACCAGGAAAAGAGAGTATACTTGTATGTGCTGCAGCGATGCAAAGTCCGGTCACAATTATTGCAATGTTTGATAATATGCATAATAGACGGATTAAGCGAGATCAACAATAGCAAGGAAACAGGGAAAGCGACATAAAACAAACAAGGAAAGGGCATATGAGGCAAAGAATCACTATTAACCAGAAAATGTGTATAATTGTGTTGTGCTGCAACAAGTGAGACGAGGAGGTAGCCGGGGATGGTGCTTATTCAGCAGTCTAACTGCCTGAGAAGAGGCTGTTGGCCATTCTGGCTGGAAGAGACCTGTACCTCCTACCCGATTGTAGCAGGAGGAACAAGCCGTGTGCTGGATGGAACCGATCTCATGATGTTGTGTCCTACGCAGTTAGATGAGTTGGATAATTAAGTAGGCTTTTAGACTGGAACTGGAAGAGTGAACGAATTTTCACTCTCCAGCAGCTGACACCAATCACTTCAAAACCCTGGGTATTTTCCGAGTAAAAGCCTAGGATTTTTTTCCTCTTCCAACATAACCTAGAGGATTCATAAGAAAATTGTGACATTAATATCCAAATTACCTTATTAACCCTCTGGGCTTCTTCGGTCAAAAATGACCGAAAACTGTTACGTTTTGAAATGTTTATTTTTTTTGCTTGATCGGATCGGGCTGAAACTTGGTGACTTTTCATGTATTGAACACACACAAAAATCAAGGAGATGATTCTGATTTGTTAAAGGGTCGTAAAAAAAAAAGTCACACTTAGCTTCCTCCCGGTCAAAAATGACCGACATAGGAAATGAATGGGAAATACGAAAAAATAGGAAAACTCAGAGAAACTTTTGCTGGTACAAGCTACAGATCAGCAACTGTGCCGAAAAAAAGTGTACAGCAATGAAGGGGTGACACTCTAGAACATCAAGAGTGCAAATAAGATCACCCCACACACACACACACACACGCACACAAACACACACACATACACAGATAAACTGGCAAGACTGCAACAGCAAATTTGTAGAATATGAAAAATAAAATCAATAAATGAGAAAAAAATCTTGCTCAAATGCGCATTCACACCCACACACGCATGCACGCACACACACACACACACAGAGAGAGAGAGAGAGAGAGAGAGATTAACTGGTAAGACTGCAACAGCAATTTTTGCATATATTTGAGAATATGCAAAAATGTATAAATAAAAAATACAAAAGAGTGTCACTCAAATGCAACACACACACACACACACACACACGCACACGCACACACACATACACACCCACACACACACACACACACACAGATAAACTGGCAAGACTACAACAGCAAATTTTTTGAAAATGCAAAATAAAATCAATAAATGAAAAAAACATCTCACTCGAATGCACACACACACACAGAGAGAGAGAGAGAGAGAGAGAGAGAGAGAGAGAGAGAGAGAGAGAGAGAGAGAGAGAGAGAGAGAGAGAAGGCAAGTCTGCAACAGCAAATTTATAGAAAATGCAAAATAAAATCAATAAATGAAAAAAAATCTTGCTTTTTTTACACACACACACACACACACACACACACACACACACACACACACACACACACACACAAACTGGCAAGACTACAACAGCAAATTTTTGGAAAATGCAAAATAAAATCAATAAATGAAAAAAACATCTCACTCAAATGCACACACACACACACAGAGAGAGAGAGAGAGAGATAGTGAGAGAGAAGGCAAGTCTGCAACAGCAAATTTATAGAAAATGCAAAATAAAATCAATAAATGAAAAAAAATCTTGCTTTTTTTTACACACATAAACACACCCACACACACCCACACACACACACACACACACACACACACACACACACACAGAAACTGCATTTGTTGAAATAAAATCAATAAATCATGAATAAATTAAAATCCAAAAGAGATTATTATCCTCTCTTTTACAGACACAGACATACAGACACATACACACACACACACACACACACACACACACACACACACACTCTCTCTCTCTCTCCTGGCCAGTCACAGTATTTGTTTACAAAACATTACATGTTCTCCCCTGCCTGCTACCGTGGCTACAGGTTAGATCAAAGAATCAAGATTGCCCCCCGGTAACCACCAGCCCAATCAGAGTATTTGTTTATAAATTGATCACTTTCCCCTCAGCCTGCTACCACAGCTCAATTCATTCTTCAGCAAAAATGTCAAGGAGATTTACAGCTCAAGAGACCCTGCAATTCTTGCTTCAGGAAAGTGACAACGAAGCCTTTAGTGAAGTAGATGACACTTCAGGCACAGAGGATGATTTAGAGGTTGACCCAGATTTTCAGGTGATAGAGGATCATCAGCCATCAGAGGATGATTCAGAGGAGGAAGGCCCTCGGTGTGATCTATCATTCACATCTAAAAATGGGGAAATAATTTGGAGTTCTTCTCCTCCACTGCAAACTCCAGGAAGAGCCCGGGCAGAGGAGATCATCAGGAGGACACCTGGGCCCACAAGGTATGCGATTTCAAGAGCTGAAGATATCAAGTCAACTTTTGAACTGTATTTCCCACGCTCTATTCAGACCATTCTAGTTACCATGACAAATATGGAGGGGAGACGAGTGTATGGGGATCAGTGGAAAGAGATTGACTGGACTGAAATGGAAGCGTTCATGGGTCTTCTAATTCTTGCTGGTGTTTTAAAATCAAATGGCGAATCAACACGAAGCCTGTGGGATGGGGAGAGCTATTTTTCGAGCCACCATGCCTCTCAAAGATTTCATAAAATTGTCATGTGTAATTCGCTTTGATGATAAATCCACAAGATCTCAAAGAAGAGAAACCGACAAGCTGGCACCCATCCGTGAACTGTGGGAAAAATGGGTAGAAAGGCTTCCCCTGATGTATAATCCAGACATGTATGTGACAGTGGATGAATGTTTGATTGGATTCCGTGGCCGGTGCCATTTCAAACAATATATGCCGAGCAAACCGGCTAAATATGGCCTGAAAATCTGGGCAGCCTGCGACGCAAAATCCAGCTACAGCCACAACATGCAGGTCTACACGGGCAAACCTGCAGGAGCACAACGGGAACAAAACCTGGGCAAACGTGTGGTGCTTGACATGGTACACGATCTAAAGGGGCACGTTGTCACGTGTGACATTTTTTTCACGTCTTATGCACTTGGTACAGAGCTCCTGCAAAAAAAATAAGGATGCTGGGCACTGTAAGAAAAAACAGAACAGAGCTCCCAAGTGCATTGGTGACGATGCAAAACAGGCCACCTCATTCTTCACTTTTTGGATTCACTGAGACACACACCATCGTGTCGTACTCCCCCCAAAAAAAGAAGAATGTGATTCTGATGAGCACCATGCATAAGGATGCAGCAGTGAGTGACCGTGAAGACAGAAAGCCCATAATGATTCTAGATTACAATGCCACCAAAGGAGGAGTCGACAATCTAGATAAGGTATGTGGTTTTTGTTCAATGCTAAAAATAATTGTACAATAATAACTTATATTCTAAGCTAAATGATAAATTGAACTTGAAATGTATTGGGAAAAATGAAATGTATTCTTAAACAACTAAAAAAGTAATTTGCATTATAAAATAGTTTTACTAAAATGTTGTACATGTTTGTGTGATATTACAGATTGTTGCAACATACACCTGTGCCCGAAAAACAGCTCGCTGGCCCATGGCTATCTTTTTTAACATCCTCGATGTCTCGGCCTACAACTCCTTTGTTCTCTGGAGGGAGATTAATCCAACCTGGGGGCAGCTGAAAAGCTACAGGAGGCGGCTTTTTCTCGAGGAGCTGGGGAAAGCGCTGGTCTACCCATTCATGAAAAGGCGTCCACACATTCCTCGAACACCAGCCTCTGTGAGCTTCCTAAAATGGGTAAAGGACTCCAGAGTTGAGGAAGCTGGTCCCTCGTCTTCCTCATCTGCCGGTCCACCTACAGCTGGTCCCTCGTCTTCCTCATCTGCCGGTCCATCTACAGCTGGTCCCTCGTCTTCCTCATCTGCCGGTCCATCTACAGCTGGTCCCTCGTCTTCCTCATCTGCCGGTCCATCTACAGCTGGTCCCTCGTCTTCCTCATCTGCCAGTCCACCTACAGCTGGTCCCTCGTCTTCCTCATCTGCCGGTCCATCTACAGCTGGTCCCTCGTCTTCCTCATCTGCCGGTCCATCTACAGCTGGTCCCTCGTCTTCCTCATCTGCCGGTCCATCTACAGCTGGTCCCTCGTCTTCCTCATCTGCCGGTCCATCTACAGCTGGTCCCTCGTCTGCTGGTCCACCAACAGCTGGTCCCTCGTCTGCCTCATCTGCTGGTCCACCAACAGCTGGTCCCTCGTCTGCCTCATCTGCTGGTCCACCAACAGCTGGTCCCTCGTCTTCCTCATCTGCCAGTCCATCTACAGCTGGTCCCTCGTCTGCCTCATCTGCTGGTCCACCAACAGCTGGTCCCTCGTCTGCCTCATCTGCTGGTCCACCTACAGCTGGTCCCTCGTCTGCCTCATCTGCTGGTCCACCTACAGCTGGTCCCTCGTCTTCCTCATCTGCTGGTCCACCAACAGCTGGTCCCTCGTCTGCCTCATCTGCCGGTCCATCTACAGCTGGTCCCTCGTCTGCTGGTCCACCAACAGCTGGTCCCTCGTCTGCCTCATCTGCTGGTCCACCAACAGCTGGTCCCTCGTCTGCCTCATCTGCCGGTCCATCTACAGCTGGTCCCTCGTCTTCCTCATCTGCCGGTCCATCTACAGCTGGTCCCTCGTCTGCCTCATCTGCTGGTCCACCAACAGCTGGTCCCTCGTCTGCCTCATCTGCTGGTCCACCAACAGCTGGTCCCTCGTCTGCCTCATCTGCTGGTCCACCAACAGCTGGTCCCTCGTCTGCCTCATCTGCTGGTCCACCAACAGCTGGTCCCTCGTCTTCCTCATCTGCCAGTCCATCTACAGCTGGTCCCTCGTCTGCCTCATCTGCTGGTCCACCAACAGCTGGTCCCTCGTCTGCCTCATCTGCTGGTCCACCTACAGCTGGTCCCTCGTCTGCCTCATCTGCTGGTCCACCTACAGCTGGTCCCTCGTCTTCCTCATCTGCTGGTCCACCAACAGCTGGTCCCTCGTCTGCCTCATCTGCCGGTCCATCTACAGCTGGTCCCTCGTCTGCTGGTCCACCAACAGCTGGTCCCTCGTCTGCCTCATCTGCTGGTCCACCAACAGCTGGTCCCTCGTCTGCCTCATCTGCTGGTCCACCTACAGCTGGTCCCTCGTCTGCCAGTGCGTGCAGACTGGTACTCCAACAACCCAAAAAAAGAAAAAAGTGCCAAATGTGCTGGCCGGGAAGATATAAAAACCAGCAGTTTCTGCAAAAAATGCACACTTCCAGTCTGCAAGAAACACACTGTCACTATCTGTTGCATCTGCAGTCATAAGTGAAACAATTAGCAGACATGTGTATATGTATGTATATAGTTCAAATAATCTGTATTATTATTATTATTACCGTACTTTAAAAAAAAAATCAATTTACTGTTTGATGATTATTGTTTGTTTTTATTTTAGAATGAGTTCCTGATATCTATTCCATATTCAACAATAAATAAAATAATTACAGTTTGTATGTATATAGTTAAAATAATGTTTATTATTGTTATTATTATTATTATTAACATTTTATTTTTTAACCTAGTAAATGATTGTTTGCTGTTATTTATTTTGTTTATTTACGTTCATCACAATTGCTGTTCCCTTCTGAAGTTATTACTACTTATTGAATTAAAATTAATAAAAAATACCAATTTATTGCAAAATGTCTGTATGAAGTGTTTTGAATTATCACTAACCATCCCTTTTTTTGTTAAATTATTTGAATGATCAAATACTGAGTAACAAAAATGTTTGCATTGTGTTCCCTTTCTAACCAAATGCTATAGTTTGATTGTAATCATAACGCAAAACCTAATACTTATCTTAAAAAATTTGTTTAAAAAAATAAATAATTAGTCTTTTAGAATATCTAAATGTATATTTAAATAAAAAAAAACGAATAAGATTGAGAAATCATGTCTAAACCAACAAAAAGAATCAAAAAGCCTTTCTATGTATTTATATAGGAAGCTATAGGCAGCCTACAGGCTGTACAGGACATTGCACACATGTAACTATTTTTAAAGCTACTAGGTGGCGCTCTTCTACTTGAATTATTTTTTTTTATTAAGCTGACACTCTATTTTGATGTGAAATGTTGTATTTATTGAAAAAAAATATATATATATATAAAATAAAAATATGTATATTAATTCTAATGGAAAAAATAGCTCATAACAATTATATAATTAATGCAAAGTATCATAAAAAATTCTAAAAAATAATCAGAAAATATTATAGAACAAAAATATATTTGAATGGTTATCCTGGGAAGAAGTAAAGTTAAATTTTAAGGCTTCGTCCGTTTTTGACCGGGAGGAAGCTAAGTGTAACCCATTTACGAAGAAGCCCAGAGGGTTAACGGGTCAATATCACCGTAGAGTGCCTTTCAACCCTCACAATACTCACACATTTTGATTTTAATTTACTATTCGCTTTATGTCATGTCATAATAGTAGACACTCAAATACTATAATAAAAATATTTTCTGAGCTCCCACAATATTTTTTTTTTAATTATGGGCCATTTTTAGAGCATAAAGCATAGATATGTCCACCCTGTCGTGGACATATAAATTACTGTTAAATATGTTTTCATTGCATTATTAAGATACAAATGATACTTTCTGAAAGGTATGATGTCCCTTTCCTAAACAGGGTTATTTGTTTGCTTTCAAATTATAAATACATAAAAGATTTTACGTAAACCATGTGTTTTTAAAGAAACTCTTTTCTTATTTGGAGAAAAATTTGATTATTTGGATGCAGTTTTTTGTTTGCATGTTATTGCCCCCACACCTAGCACAATGGATTATATAGGCATGATTAAATTATTAATTTAAATATTATTTTAAAAAACCAAGATGACAGGGTGGACGAGCCCACGACAGGGTGGACAAGCACACGACGGAGTGGACACATAACGCAGAACACAAAAAGCATGACAAAATATGACAATGAAACATTTATTCAACTTAAAAAAATAAATATATAATTACATTCTCAATCACATTGATATAACTGAGAATTTAGAATGGCCTCTCTGGTTGAGATGAAACAGGCAGGGAGTTCAAAAACCTGCCCGTCTTTTCAGCAAAATGTAAACATAAGGAAACTTATAATAACAAAACATGAAAAAGCAAGTACATTAAATGTAACAAGTAGTTTTTTATTTGTGGCCAAGAAATATTGTAGTAAATAAATTCTGTCAATTTGTAACATATACAACACGTTCAATAACAAAAGATGAAAAAGCAAGTCAAGTCAAGTCATCTTCATTTATATAGCGCTTTTAACAATGGATTGTTTCAAAGCAGCTTTACAGAGATAAACATATAATTTAAGGTAACAAATTGTTTTGGCGTTATAGCGGTTCTTGAATAATGTTACTTCCAGCTAAAGTTAACTTTGATTGATTCACCTCCGTCGAAATGATCAGACTTTAAACGCGAACCTGTGATTAACGCTGACGGCGTTCACATGCTCATTCAGAATTCTATAGTTATGTGCTTTTTAAAATATGTGCGCAGGTTTGTAATTCATACAACCCAGCCTAAACAAACTACTTTTCTTGCCTATAAATTTTGATACAGAATTTTGTTTTATTTTATCACTTCGGGGTACGCGAGCCGGAATTCACAACGCTTTATCTGTAGAGTGGGAAAGGGATCCTCCATAGGGAGAGGATAGTGGATACTTCAGCACTGCATTGTCATCGGGTCCAGGCAGTGTATTCCAAGTACATTAAATGTAACAAGTAGTTTTTTATTTGTGGCCAAGAAATATTGTAGTAAATAAATTCTGTCAATTTGTAACATATACAACACGTGGAACAACTTGCCCCAAACTGATATTTAGAAAAATAATTACACATTTGTGTTCAGAACACGATTCGATCTTTCAGTTGACCCTTGCCTGAATGTATTCCAGTGTGGTTCTATTGGGTTTTACATTAACTAAAAACCTAATGTAAACACCACATAACAGAGAAACAAACTTCTGAAAAGAAATCTGGATATACATAACAAACAATAACACGAACAATAAGTCATTTTAAAGAACAGATTCCTGTTCATCTAAACTCCGCTCATCTAAACTGCTCTTCGATATACCTCCATGAAGCCTTGTCTATCTGTACAGAGCGTTTATTGAGACCCTGTGGCTCTGTAATCAGACAGAGAATCTGTTGGTCTGCATACCAGGTAATATTTTCTCTGGGACTAGGCCAGAAGAATTTATTTATCCCATTCCGGTGCATGCACTTAACCATAATGTTGTGCTCCTCCACTTTAATGATAATGCCAGGATAGGCTTCATCGTCATAATCCACCACACACCATTCTCCAATGTGTTTCGCCTCAATGAATTGTGGACGGCATCAAATGCAGGGGCATGGTTATGTTCTTTACTTACAGTTGCCTCCATTAACTGGTAACAGGGACAATCCAAAATACCTGCCTCTTTCTTGCAGAGACATGTGATGTCCCGGTATTTCAGTTTGCCTGGTGAAACACTTAGCACCTGATGCACCCTCATTGTTCCTTTTATTGGAGCAATGGCAGGTATCTGATGTGTGATGAGAAGAGAGATGGTATGAACTTGAGAATTCAATGACATAATACTTTTAACAATAATGTTGTATGTATGATGTATATACCATCTAAGCTGTTCTACAACCAATACTTTGAATCCTGGCTCTGTTCATTTTATCCACTATTAATTTTGTATGTATACATACTCTGAATTTTCTTTCAGCAGATACGTATGAATAAGTACATGTATATATACGTTGGTAATTGTAAAAAAGTAAGGTATACATTTAGGTTATTTTCTTACCTCTGGCTTTGATTCAACATCATCTTCACTGATGTAAAATAACTCTACTGAAGAGTTGTTTGATTTCAGTCTTTCATACAGGATTAAGGCATTTGGGATGTCCTCTCCATGTTTGATGGCTCTGTCTGCTGATCTCTTCAGTGCCCCACCAACACCATCTGGTGCCCCCTTGCCGTGTCCTGCCTCAAAGTAATTCCAGTTGATATTTTCAAACCCTAGTTTATATGGTTCTGTGGAAAAGAGGTAGAAATTCCCTTTCTGCCGATATTGAGTGGCTGGCCCGTCACTGAAGAAGTGAAGTTTTTTAACTTCAGGGAACCTTTGCCTTATCATACCAAGTACTGGGTCAAGGTGGGCCCAAATAGCTGTCAGGTCATGTCGTCGACTTGGAGAAATGGAGCAGAAGGCGAGAGGTGACTGGTCTTCAGCAGTGTAAAGTACCCCTGTATGGAGAGTTGCCTGTTGGTGCGATCCTCCAAAGTGGACTGCTTGAATTTCTTGGCTGTATTTGCACAAGTAATTTTCACTAAAATCAATGTGCAGCATGCACTCATCTGTTTTTAGGGTCTCCCTGATTTGCCTGTAGGCTGCGTATTGCCATCTGATGTTGAAGATGTGTTGCTTAAATCTGCTGAGCCTTTCTTGAAATTGGCTAACCAGGTCAGACTCGGTTGTTACGAGATCTCTTTTGACTGTAATCATGGAGGATTTGTCTTCTCTATGGATCCTTTCTGTAGTCCATTGGGCTACACAAACCTCTGCTTCCCCAGGTTGTTTAATGGTTTGATATGCATTGAGGAGGCACTCCCTACACTCACTGTAAGCACATGCCTTTCTCTTTGAAGCACACACAATTGAATCTACCATATCTTCTATACTTTTGGTAGACAATATACCACGACTGTGGAGGACATTTGCCATGAGTTGTGTGTTCTCATGTGTTTTGCACAAACACGTGTTGGGGTCAGCCTCTGTGGGTGTAACAACCCAAAATGGCCTAAACCGGCAAACCTTGCTGTATGACAGTTAGTCATGCTCCTCAGACAAAAAATTTCTGTGTAGAATTTTCAATGTGTCTGTGAGTAATCTTTTTTGCATTTTTTTCTTTTGTCGTGTGTTTGTTTGTTTGCAGCCTGGTGTCATACAGCTAACATCATCACGGAGATAAAAAAAGCCTTCACTTTCCTCTTGATCTCCAGAGCTGCACTACTTTCTTTTCTCTTCATGGTTGCACAAAGATCCACACTGAGGGTTGAATTTCTTTTTTTTTAGTAGCCAAATGCCATTTGTGTGTACTTCTGGAGTTTGTACTTATTTAAAATACGTCCAGAAGTCACCCTGGCAATCAGTTGTCTTTCTCTTTCATTTTTTGCGTTTCTGTATTTTTGCCTGATGTTCTCAACCAGGGTGGTGTGAAATAGCAGGGCTCTCTTAATGGGTGACCTAACGTTTTGGCCACTTACCAATTCCCTGACTTTTGAGTGAGGAGACACTGAGGGTTCTTGTCTCTTCATCCTCTGGTACCTCTTTTTGTATTTTACTCCTTTTCTCTTCTCCTTTGCCAGTTTTGCTTTCAACTCTTTCATTTCTTTCATAATTTTCTTATTTCTTGAATCCTTTTTCATTGAATGTGTTGCCTAGAATACATACATTACTGTTAGGTTTTTAGGCCAATCACTGTTGATTAGGCCTATTTCATCCCTAACTAAATGATTCAACTATAACCAGGGAAGCTATATATTAGGTATTAGGTGACTATAATTAATACATTATTTGGCTAAGAGTTATGTTTCTTTTATATTATTCCCATACTACATTTATACTAACCTTGAGGGACCTAGCTGTGGTGGACAGTCCAGCTCCAGTGGTTCTGGAGTTGGAGTCTGCAACTCCACTATTGTCCTGGCTTTTGCTCTGGCAGCTTTCTTTGCCTCCTTCCATTTTTCCCCTTTGTAAACGTTTTCCTCTCTCTGTGAGGTCATTAATAACTTTCTTCTTCCCTGTATCTCTATCTTTCCTCCATCTATCCCTTTCTTTCTTAAGGTACGCATCTCTTTGTTCTGGGTTTGTATCCCGGCGTTTTCTATATTAACCGTGCACTTTCTGCCACACTCAGAGGCATGTCCTGAGAACAGCAATGATTTTATTTTATTTTTTTATATAACAAAATATTATCTTGTTATATTATATTAAATGTTTCCATAAAATGTAATATAACATTTCTATAAATTGCAATATTAACTACAAATGAATGCTATGTCCACCCTGTCATGTGTATGTCCACCCTATCGAGTCTAAGTGGCCGACAGGGTGGACATTTTGGAACAACGACAGGGTGGACATTTTGAGCTTCAATTAGCATATTAGCTTACAACAAACTGTCACTAGGTAAATAGGTAGTCTGGTTGTTGAAGAGAATTTGGTATATTAAAACGTACATATTTGTAAATTATTGTATTTGAATCACTTCCAGTATATTTTATGCCGACAGGGTGGACATCTTAAGCTTTGGCAAAACAAGTAAGCAAACTCATATGAAGAAAAATTTCTTAGTTGTAAAATCAGCAGCTACTCACCTCAGCAGTTGAAATTCCCGCCACTGAAGAGATACAAAAATCTGTTGTCCTGATGTCACTAATGGGTGTGGCCTATTCTTAAAGGGGCAGATTCCACAATACAACAGGGTGGACAACCATTTAAGGGACATGGACAAACTCTTCTTTTTTATTAAATAAAAATATTGTTTTTATTATAAACTGATCAATACACTCAAATTGAGTAATGTCTTATTAAACAAAATATTAATAGAAAAAAAAAAAAAAAAAAAAATAAATTAATATGAATTGACTATTTTACTCTCATTCAAATTTGATGAGCAGTGCCTGGGACATAGCAAAATAACATACATCCTCTTATACAAAACTATAGAAAATCTTAAAAATGTATCTAAAGAGCCAAATAATGCTACTGTTATGAATAAAAAAACTTAGCCTTATATAACACACCCTTTCATAGTCATTTGTATGTTATATTATAATGGGAAATTAGTTATTTATGTTCAGGACACCAAAAGGCAACCTACAGTGATATTGACCCTAACAGTACACATGGATGCAGCCACATGAATGACTATTCTTATTGCATTTTGTCATTAAGCACATTTTCATTCATAATTGATACACCTGGTAAGCAGTTCTTGTAAATGTCATTGCAGGGCTGCAGTGTGTACATCTGATAATATTCTTGACATGTCTTCTCTCTCCAATTTGTTACACCTGAATATTTCAATTTGAGGAGCATAAAAATGAGGATGATTAAAAAGAGAATAATTGAAGACATATTGATATACCAATACATTTCTCAGTTACCATTTTAACCACATTTAAATCAAATGTGTAAAAGTAAATACAAACAAACTGTCAAGCCAGCAGAAGTGTGCCCTCCTCCTAAATGAGTCTGTATCCACCAGAATTCTGAATTTAGAACAAACTAAAGACAGATTTAACAATCCGGAATCACCCTCCTCAAGGACCACGTGAAGTAGAATTTCAGACAGGACAGCATCTGGCAACTATTGGGTATTACAAACAAATACTGCCATTTCCAAACATCATGACCTAACCTCCATTTAAACAAAATGTGCATCCTATGGGTGCAGGTAATACCTGAAAACATTAACAAAAAGATAGGTCATAAAGCTACTATAATAGTTTGTGAGATAATAAAGGCTTTGAAATCTGTTCGATCTTTGCTTCTGTCATATTGAACGTACTACTACCATCAAGATTTCGATGTTCATTTGTCCTGCTTCCTGTCATTTTGTCTCTTCACTGATTGACATGGCTGATGTGCGCTTCCTCTTTCTAAAAACAAAAACAACATGCATTTCATTACCAAACATTACTTAGCCAAAATAGTTTTTATTTACCTATTCTATCTATACCTTCCATGTGTCATTTTTGACAATAGCAGATTCACCCACCACCGCCTGATATGGGCCATATCGTTCTGAAAAGCAAAAGATAAATTTGGAAACGGATGTTTAAAATGTTCAAAAGTAATACCTTTCTTAAAAATATTAAAAGAAGGGATAGTGCTTACCTGGGTGAAGTCAAACTCCCAGTTAAACACCTTGTACACAGCAAAAACGCCAGTGTTAAATTAACTCTCCTGGGAGTTTATATGACTCCACACTCAAGAGTGTTAAATTAACACTGAAGCAGTGTTAAAGTTAATGAGATAATTAAGTGATTAATTGAGTGATGATTGACCAACATTGAAGACACCTGATGTTAACAAGTAGAATCACTGAAGGTGAAAAATCACAATTTTAAGTCACCATTATGGGGATCAGTGTTTTCTTCAATTGGGCAGTTAACCCTCACATTTTTTACTTTAGATTTTGTTTGGCTGTTGTAACAGAGTTATAACTGCCAGATGGACAAAGAGAAAAGATGATCTGATGGTGTTGGTTATGTTTTAACAAAATCATCAGTTGACCTGAATCACTGAACTAATTTAGAGCCTAATCTCTGACTTAAGGTTGAACTACTGGAAACAGACTTTTTACAACCTTTCTGGGCATTGAAAGTGTTATTGTGTTGCATTCTATGGAGAGGTCAGAAACCTCTCGGATTTCATAAAAGATATCTTAATTTTGTATTCCAAAGATGAACAAAGGTCTTACGGGTTTAGAACGACATAAGGGTGAGTGATTAATGACAACATTTTCCTAAATGGGTGAACTAACCCTTTAACATATGACACTGTCTTACCACCAGCCTTTTGAAGCTTAACAAACATTTTGGGGTACAAATCCTTGTAAAGGAGTAGCTCCTCAAGTCTGTTAATTAAGTCCACAGACTTAATTAACTACCCACGTGTATTGCTCCCAGGGCATTGCAGGCTTTCACTAAGGCTTCTTTCTTTGGCTAACTATAAAAGTCATGGTTAAAAAAAAAAATGGTAGAAGAAAACATCATTGGCAGAATAAGATACACTACATACAGTTTTGGACTCCAGCACTTGCAAAATGGCTTCTTCATCTATCTCCAAGCAACAGCTAGAGGTGAAAGCACGATCTTTCTGAGACAGACCTTTGTACACTTCTGTCTTTGGAATAATATCGCTTACCCTAGAGCAGTTACCCAGCCATGGAGTAAAGGCAGTGTGTGTCAAGGGATGTGAATAAGGATTGGCAAATGTGTTGCCTAAAATGCAAAAAGGAAAATAAAACTTTCATTTCAGGATGTAAGCTATGGGTACCCCCACTCCACCCTCAAAATAGCACTTACCATCACAGAACCCAGAAGCAGTCATTTCCTTCTCAAGTGTCTCCCATCTTGTTCTCACATTAACTTGAGTATCCTCTTGGCAGATTTTGTCCAAATTTGGCCGTTTAAACAGATGTGCTAATACACAACCAAGACAATGAGCAAAGAAGCAAATATATATCAAGACCAGTCATTATATGCACTCACAATTAACAATACACTCATTTACCAGGTAAATCAAATGCAATTTTCCAGTTTCCATCTGCAACCAAAACTGGAGGGCTGTGGCCACATCTGACACATGAATAGTCATAGGAGTACTCCCTCAAAGCAGAGAAGTGATAAAATGCCTTTTGTATCAAATTGTGTGGAAGAGTGATGTTGCCATGATCCTCCATTGTTTGTAAAAAACGTCCAAGGGCAATATGATTCTATAAACACACACACACAGACAAACACACCTGACATGTAGAAGTATTTGTGAAATTCAAGTCATGTTTTTAAGTCACTCACTGCCAGTCCAGATGTCAGAAGAGAACAGAGGGGAATGGTCAAAAAGGTCCGGTTTTCATAATTGTGGAAACCAGACTGATATTCTTGAAACCTCACTGGACATCTACAAACAAGGCAGTTCTTCACATACACTGGCACATCTGGAGAAGACAGAAATTGTTTAAAAGATTAAATGTTCAACACATTGTGGAAAATACATGAAAAAGAGATCTATACATTTCTGAAATTAACCTCGAGTCACTGAAGATATTCCATACACAAGGTCAAGTCGAGACATTTCGTTCGATACCAATAACTTTGGTATCGAACGAAAAGTTATAATACCCATGCCATGTAATACCCATGCCATGTAATTAGTACCCTCTCCCCCAAAGCTGGTGAGGTGGGACCAGGGCAATAAGGAAAGTTGGACTCCAGGGGTTCAAAGAAGTATGGAATTTGGCGTTCTTTTGTGGACAAATCCTGTGGTAGGTTTTCTGGCACCCTCTTTTGCCGCCACAAATAATCTGTCAACTCCTGTATGTCAGTAGAAGCCAGTGTTGCCACTTCTGTCTCTGCAACATCTCTGACCCTTTCATCCACATCACTGTCTTCAGCATTTGGGTCAGTTTGACAGGAAAGGAGGTGGGGTTTCTCTTGAAACAGCCACCACATGCACAGGTATCTGTTGTAGAGTATGAATGAAGAATCATGCATTCACTAATTTTGAACGCCATGCACACATTCTTGCGGACGGTTTCTAAAAGCCCACAAACCGGACTCATCCAATCTAAATCATCAGCTAGCACCAGCGAGTCTGAAGTTTAAATTGATTCTTGACACCTTTACAGCGTAACCGATGCTCTCCAGAGACCCTCGTGCCATCCCGATCCATTCGTGAGACACGATCAAAGAAGACCGTTATCTCCAAGCCCTCCCCGGCGAGGGGGGGGGATGCCAGATGTTCGAATGAAGATGCACACGACACACACGCACACACACACAGTTGCATTCCTACTATTTAAAACCCCAGAAATGAGTGATTCTGAAATTGAAATATGATGTATTCCTGTATGTTTAAGTGTTATACTATGTATCAAGTTTAGCTAGGATTGTTAGTTTTGTAGTCGAACTCTAAGAGCCTCTATAAAGAATCTGAGAATATATATATCCTTATATGCATGCTAACCGCAAAGTTATTGGTATCGAACGAAATGTCTCGACTTGACCGAGCCAAATATATGTAAAAGGTTACTTTAAAAGGTAGTCCACTATGTTTTTCCATCTTTGAATTGAAATGACCAAAATGCCGATCTCGTAAAAACACGCAAATGAGGTCATCAAGGGGAAACGAAGGGACTCGTGTGCGCCCCAAAATCTATGAGGTGCGATTGATCTGTTTCCCCAGAGAGGGGGTGTGAACTTTCACTTTAAAAGATCGTGAAACTGGCCCCTCGCTCTCTTCCTTTTGTCATTCTTCTGTTAGTGTTACCTTAGGCCTTGTCTTGTTATTTTGGTCTCTCGTCGTATTTGTCTTTGTTTTATTTTTGCGTATAGCTCAGTCTTTTTCTTAGTGCTCAGTTCTCGTCTCCGGACTGAACCACGCACTTTACGCTCTAACCGGTCCTCTAACCTCCGGGCAAAAGGACTCTTCCACACAGCGTATCTTTAGGACGTTTTGAACTTTGAACAAAACGCACTCTGCAAGAACCGAAAAGACCGCCTCCATCTCACAAGCACAGAGGACATCCTCTGCACCTTCTGCATCCTCTGCATCCCAGCACCTTCTTTTTCAGTGACACAAAGGTCCATTTGCAAGTATTGTTCCATCTAAATTTAAATACGTTAAAGTGGGTATTTTCCTTGTTGGCTCTTAAGGTTCAGCTGTGCTAGCAATTGTGTTTTTCCTGTGTTTCCATTTCCCTGTTTCCTGTTTTACTTTCGTTATTCTATTCGTTGTTAAATGTAATGATATATCCTAGTTCACTTTATTAAACTCCATTATACGCTTGATTGTCTCTGTTTGTTGATCCTAGAACAAAGCCTCTTTAATGTGTGATCTTAAGCTATGAGCTGATATTGTTAAGTAAACTAATTTGATTAGTAAACTTATACTAAGAAGAAACCTTCTTGAGAATTGATAAAGATCATCACACAAATCAGTTCGGCGGACGAACTGATTGGTTGAAGTGCGATTAATTCTATTAAGGTATTCTGAAAATCAATATAGCCTGTCTGCATATAATGTATATTCTTAATTAATTATAATTCGTTATGTTTAATTACCTATGTAGATCTGAAGCAGACGCGTGGACTATATAATCCCCTTTTTGGGTGATTTTTATGTATGGTTATCTGGTTCACCCGTATCCAATATTTGTTGATTATGAATTAATAAGTATTGCATACATATTCCCCTAATCTGAGCTGAATTCCTTACACTGTGGACGCAGCTTCTCATTCTATTGCGGCACTGGCAGTGCCACTTGCCCAAAAGGCTATCAAAAGAGACTCTGGTCCTTTCGAACTGACACCAGTTGTCTCTTACCCCAGTAAACACAGAAAAATAAACTAACCTGACAGAGGTATGCTCGTGCCAAAAAATGGGGAAAACAAAATCCACACCACCAGCAATACTTTTGTTTCTTAGCTTCACACATTCATCTTGTCGGGTTTTGGACAGCAGGCCACTGTCAACCATTGACTGCAAAGAGTCTTCTCTAAGTGCTGCTGGTGCAGAATAGCACACAGCTCTAAAGGTGATTCGCATTCAATGCCTGGATTGCCACTTTCTACTCCAATCCTCATAAAATCTCGACAGAGGTGACTCACAGGCAATAGACCCAGAGACGACTTGTTTCTTTAGGTGAAAAGGGACTCTAGGTCCATGAGCATCTTTTGGGGTGACAAAAATCCCATTTCGTTCATCAATACAAATGACAGGTGGCTGTTCCTTGACCTGCTGCCCTGCCTTTGGTTTTTCTGATGATGGCATTTCTGAGGGACAATATATAAACATGTTAAAGTAGACAAAGATCAACAAATATTAAACCTTCTTAAATACCAGTATCAAAGGTACATACTGTCTGGCTTGTTGGTCATTTTGAATGTAACTGAAAGATCTGCAAAAAGGACAAAAGATGAGGTGAGTTAACATGAATCATAACATGAATGAAATCAAAATGAAACAAGACTTTAAAATTTAACTAATTACATTGCACATACTATGATTATGTAGGTGCTTTTTAAAGTCAGGGGCACGACACAAGATGTGCTGACACTTAGGGCAATGCCAATGACACCTATTTTGTTGTCGGGCATTCAAACAAAAGCAAGGATGTGGCAGAACGGAATCCGGTAGCCACTTGATTATAAATTTTTTTTAATAATTTTTTTCTGTTGACCAATTAGAAGAGGCTAATCATTTGTGACAAACTATTTAAGGAGGGGAATGGGTTCATAGGAAGTGGCGGAAGTGAGCTGGTGACGTGAGAAGTCTTGTTGCTACGGAGATGCGTGCTGTCTGTTAAAAGAGGTGTGAGAAGTTTGTGTTTTTTGGTTCGAGAAATGAGTCTGCTTGGGAGAGAAGAGTGAAGGAAGCGTGCAGTGTCCAGGAGGTGTGGATTATGCTTACCTGTGTTTGGATGACGTGACGGTGGGGACGAGAGTGCAGTTGTGAGGCGGCGGCGGATGCTCTCTAACTCGGCTACCGGTAACGATTGAGGTGCATGCCTTGGATTATGCCTAATTGACTGTTTTCCTGGACTGTGCTGCAAAAGAAGCTCCTGTGACTTACCTGATACTCCAAATGAAGACCAGCGATACCGGGTACAATCTACAGTACATGCACACCCCCGCAAGACTTACTCACACATACACACACGCAAGCACGCAAGACGCGCACGCACACAATCAATCGTACTTTTTCTTTATTTTGTGTGCGAGTTCATAAATTGAGTTGGCTTAGTGATTGCAAGTGAAGAACTAGTACCAGTAGTAACCTCCTTACTGAAATCATGTCTTTGTTTTGTTTTTTTCCCTCTTATACTGATACAAATATATTTTTCTTTATACTGATTGTTGTCTGTTTGGTTTGTTTTTTCTTTTTGTCTTTTTATCCATGAAGGGGTGTTATTATCTTAACCCGTGTCGTGATGTTTGAATATGAGTGTCATGTTTGCTGTGTTGAGTATGTGATTGTGCTGACTGTCTAAAATAAATTTGCAAATGAATTGATTGGTTTTCGACAAGTTTAATTTGATTCTCCTTTCTTTCAAGCCCTTATGTATGTGTTTTTTTTTTTTTTAAATAAAGCTATCCGGAGTTTACTTATTGTCAGGATTAATAACCTGGCTGGCGCCCGAACAAATAAAAATAGATAAACGATCAATAAATGGGCTACCATCGCTACAAGGAAAAACTATATATTTTCATATATATTTTTATATATCATTTTTTATTAATCCTTTATAAAACAATTTCATTTTATTTAGATTAAATTAAGTTAAAGGTATAATATTTTTTATGGCATAACTTTTTTAACAATAGTCATTTTGTGTTCACATTTCATGGCACTTACACCATGTAACATTGCAGATAGATTTATATATACATATAAAAACTGTCTCAATTTCTCCATCTAGACTTGAATAGCATGTCCTGTCCTGTTCTCTTATGTTGTCTTCAAAAATGTGTGCTAACATAATTTTGTGTACGGATGCCTAAAGAAGGGGTGGCTTAACTTCCCCACAGGCTCAAATCACTGATCTCCCCCTGCATGCTTGCAGACATTCACAGCAAATGCCTAAAGATGCCATATGTTTCCAAAATGCCATATTTGTACAAAAATTTGTTTACAAATAAGCCTAAACATTTTTTTTTTTTTTTTTACATTTCATCTGGACTAAAACATGCCAGCGCTTGAATGAGGTATAGCTTCACATTTGAAAGCCTCCAGGATAATGCGTAACTGTCCATGAGTTTTGTTTTATTCGTTCATTTCTGTCAGATTCATAAATGGATGTTCATTTGAGTCCATTCATCCATCCAGGGCCGGCGCTAGCCATTTGGGTGCCCTAAGCACAAATGCTTGGTGGTTTCGAGGCCATGTCTGAGGTCGGTGTCTGCCAAATTTGACATTGATTGAGGCATAATCGAACAGACCACTGGGAGGTGGGGAAGGGGGGGCACCAGAGGGAGACTGGCAAAGGAGATTCACCTTTTTCTTGACTAATTTGGTCTAGGCCTATATTGCTTTTGTATATTGACATGCTTTAGAAATATTTTATTTGTTATTTATACTAGTAGCCTATTGTGATGATTTTTCACGACCCAGATTTTTGGGTGCCCTGCGCGCAGTGCGTGATGTGTGTGTGCGGAGCGCCGGCCCTGCATCCGTCCATTAAACCCAAAAAGGGGTTTAAATGTAAATATGTGTTTTAAAAATCTGATTAAAATCATACCTGACACAATGCGCTGTTTAACAATTTCTCTGCTCGTTTGAGGAGTCTTCCTCCTGAGGATCTGGAGAGACCAAGCATCTTTAAGAACAACCTGTCAAATTTGGGGAGAATGAATATTCTTCACAGGGACCAACTCTTCATTCCTCAACTCTTCCACCTGTCTGTGCTCTCTTTTACTTTACTTTACTTTATACTTTATTGTCAGACGAGTCTGAAATTTTTCTTGCATAACAGTGTATGTTTACAACATCTAACATACATTCTACATTGACATCCACTTACACATCACATATTACACCTTCAAAATAATACAACATACATACAACGTACATCTAACATACATTCTACTTTGACATACACTTACACATCACATATTATATCTTCAAAACAATACAACACTTATACATCTAACACCTTCACAGTACTCTTGATCTCTGATTGAATGTTTTGTTCAATGCTAGGATAGCCTGGTACACAAAAGAGTGTTTCAGCCTCACTTTATTAAATCTGGGCACTCTATACCTCCTCTTTGATGGTTAAAGTTCAAACTCTTTATGCAGAATATGCATAGGGTTAGAAGTTATAATACTGGCTAGCCTTAGCAAGTTGTTATGATAGGCTGAGTCGTAGAGCTTCTCAAGGGGCTGACCTACAATCTTTGAGCAAATTTTTAATTGATTATGCAGTTTTGTTTTCAGCATAACAGACAAGCTTTTATACCAAATAGAGTTGAGCTCTCATGTGGACATCGACATGGCTCTCCTTTTAACAATAACAAAATTCAGACAAAGGGATGACAGGTCTTTTGACCTGATGAGCCTTGTCGATGGTGTAGTGAACGTTTCGTACCACGTGGCTGTGAATTTACAGTCTCTCGAGCCATCGGTTGACCTTTTGTGGCCTCCAGGAGGTTGTGGGTATCCGTGGAAGACTTTTCTCAGTGTACTCAATGGCTGAAACCGCAAACTTCCAGACTAACATCGACCAACATTGATGTTCACCCCACGCTTTCCCAGGTTGTTCGACACGACAATTTTCATTTAAATTTTCTCCAACTCTATGCGGTAACGCCACATTGTCATGATCCAGCACCCAGTAAGAAGCAGGCTCATCACGATGTGTGATCTGCACATTGCAAAGCACCGTAAGATGCTTGTTGAGACCGCACATAGGTACACATAGGCATGCTGAGGACCTGTGCCTAAACCACATAAAGTATGAGACTTAGGGCGTGATTTCCCCTAAGGGAATGACTTAAGGGTGTTGCGTATAATCCCTTAAATGCTTCTCTTAGGTAAGGGAAACCGTTAAGTGTTTCATGACAGCGACCCAGATTTTTCCATTATAAAATTCGATTGCTGCCATGGACACGTTGTTTGTAAATACAGATTTGAACAACAGTCAAGTCAAGTCAAACTTTATTAAGATCCCTTATGGGCAATTTGGATGCAGCACAGATAGACAGACACTGACACACGCAGTACATCATAATAGTAAAAATAGCAATACATATTACAAATTTCAAAATAGCATGAATATATAAAATATAGAATAAAAAATATAAAAACCTTAATAAATACCTTTAAGACTTATTTAGTAGTCTAATTGCACTCGGAACAAAAGAGTATTTGTATCTATTATTTTTTAATTTTTGGTAATCTGTAATGACAACCTGAGGGCAGCATAGAGAATTCTGGATATAAGAAGTGTTGACTGTCTAAAATCACAGAATGGACTCGACTCAAAACATTTCTGTTAAACAGACCTGTCAAACATCTTTGCTCTTTACCTATAATCTTCCCACTGTTTTTGACTAATTTATTTAGTGAATTTTTACATTTTACACTAAGATTTCCAAACCAGCAGCTATTGGAAAAGGACAACACTGGCTCTATATAAGATTTATAGAACAATTCCATCAGTGTCTTGTCTATGTTAAATGATCTCAATTTTCTAAGACAGTAAAGGCGCTGCTGTCCCTTTTTACACAGAGCCTCTGTGTTCAAATCAGAACGCAATCTTTTATCAATAATTGTCCCTCAGATATGTATAGCTTTCCACGCATTCCACCTTCTTATTCTTAATAAATGTGTCTTGGGAAGGATGTGTTTGTGTTCTAAAGTCAATACTCATGTATTTTGTCTTGGATACATTGAGCTGCAAACAGGCATCATCACACCATTTTACGAAATCGTCAACCACTGGACCATGGCACATTTCATTGTCTTCTAGAAGACTCAAAATAACTGTGTCATCTGCAAATTTAAAAAAATACCTATTTTTATATTTGCTTATACAATCATTTGTATATAAGATATACAATAAGGGAGACAAAACACATCCTTGCAGAGAACCTGTAGATGTTATCAGGGGGGCTGAGAGACTACCATTTACTCTCACTTTCTGAGTTCGTTCAGTTAAAAAATCTAAGACCCAACCTACCAAGTTAGGATCAAGACCAAAATTAGTGATCAACTTATCTGCTAAAATATGGGGTTGTAGAGAATTAAAAGCAGATGAGAAATCAATAAATAAGAGCTTGGTGTGTGTTTTACTACCCTCTAGATGCTGCAATACCATATTTAGTAGAGTTGCTGTTGCGTCTTCAACACCTCGCTTAGTTCTGTATGCAAACTGAAGAGGGTCTAACAGATTCTTAGTTTTACTTAACAATTCTCCTTTTACTAATTTTTCAAAGCATTTCATTATGAGGGATGTTAAAGCTATTGGCCTTAGGTCATTTAATGTTACAGCATGTGCAGTTTTCGGCACTGGCACTACAGTGGCTTCCTTCCAAAGTTTCGGAACTCTCTGGAGGGCAAGTGATCTTTGAAAGATATTACAAAACACTGGTGCCAATTGTTCTGCACAGACCTTAATTAAACGCCCTCTGATTTTATCTGGACCAGGGCTTTTTCTCACATTACAACCCTTGAAGACTTTCATCACAAACAATTCATCAAAAAATTGACTCTGTCACAGGACCAAATTCAGGGACATCAAATCGTAAATAAAACTTATTTAGGTCCTCTGCCAACTGACTACTAGAGTCATACCCTGGCAATTGAACTTTCTTGATCTCACACCCTTTAGTTCCGGTTATAAGCGTCATCCTCTTCCAGACAGACCCCAAATTGTTCATACTCAACTCTTTCTCAAGATTTATTTTGTAATTTAACTTTGCTTTTCTCGCTTCTATTTTTATTTCCTTCTGCAGTTCAAGTTTTTTGACCAAATTACCCTCATGAAATGCTCTACATCTTTCGTTCATAAGTGCTTTGAGAGAATTAGTGAACCATGGCTTATTGTTTGGGGATATTTTAACTGTCTTGCGGGGTATAAGCATCTCTTCACAAAAGGAGATATAATTACTAATAACATCTGTAAGATCATCTATATTTGAGCAAGAGTCATAAAAAACATCCCAGTCCGTACACTCCAGGCATCCTTGCAAGGATGCAGTAGACTCCTCAGACCACAAGCTGATGTTCTTAGTCTGTGGCCGTACTCTTTTTAAAACAGTTTTATATACAGGGACAAGTAGGACAGTATTGTGGTCCGCCGACCCCACTGGAGGCTGAATAAAAGACTTATATGCATCCTTAATTGATCCATAACAGAGGTCAAGAGTTATATTATGACGTGTGGGGCAGCAGGACACATATTGATAAAAAATTCCAGCAAACACTGCTTCATGGAACGCTTATTAAAATCGCCCAGGATCAGATTTGGAGCATCTGGAGTAATAGATTGCAGTCTATGCACAATACTCCCGAGGGTCTCTGCTACATTTGCTTCATTTGCTCTCGGATGTATGTAAACCACTGTAACAAAAAGTTGAGGGAATTCGCGGGGCATGTATTGTGGTCTGAGTGATACAGAGAGCAGTTCAAGGTCTTTAGTGCACACACTCTCTCTCACAGTAACAGATCTGCACCATTCTTGGTTAATATACAGACAAACGCCTCCTCCTTGTTTTTTCCCCGTAACTAGAGGACAACGATCCGTGCGAAAGGGAGTACCAAAACCGTCGATAATTACGGAGTTATCAGGGTCGCTACTTTTTAGCCATGACTCAGTGAAAGCCTAATACAAGCATCTTTGTAAGCATGTTGGAAACGTACCGTTGCCTGCAGTTCATCAATCTTGCTCCTAAGGTACTGGACATTGGCCATGACGATTAACGGGAGAGGAATCCGGTTTAGACGTAGCTTTCTCAGCCCCTATATACAATACAATACAATACAATTTTATTTGTAAAGCACATTTAAAACAACCGAGGTTAGCCAAAGTGCTGGACATAATTTCAGACAAATTATAAACACATGACATGAGCACAAAGCACAGTTAAACAAGTGACAAACTAAAGAATATATAAAATGCATTAATTAACTCTCAGGCTGGTTTAAAAGCCAATGAATAATAGTGAGTTTTAAGTTGTGATTTAAAAATGTCAAGGCTGGGAGCTACTCTGATACGCATAGGCAGATCATTCCACAGTCTCGGTGCCACGACTGAAAATGCTCGATCTCCCCTATTTTTAAGTCGTGTTCTAGGAACAGATAAGAGTAGTTGGTCAGCGGACCTCAATGACCTCAAAGGAGCATGCATCTTCAGTAGATCATTTATGTAAGCTGGTGCTTGACCATGAAGAGATTTAAAAACAAACAATAAAATCTTAAACTGTATTCTGAAACAAACTGGTAGCCAATGAAGAGAGGCAAGAACAGGCATAATGTGCTCTCGTTTACGGGTTCCTGTAAGGAGTCGAGCGGCAGCATTCTGAACTATTTGCAATCTAGAGAGAGAGGCCTGGTTTACTCCTATATATAAAGCATTACAATAATCCAGGCGAGTGGTGATAAACGCATGTTTAACCCTCTCCAAATTTTTGAAAGATAAAAATGGCTTCAATTTTGTAAGTAGCCTAAGTTGAAAGAAACTAGCCTTTACAACAGAGTTTATCTGTTTCTCTAGGTGTAGATCACTATCCAACTTTACACCAAGGTTCGTTACCATAGACTTGACGTAGGGCGTCAGGGGTCCCAGGTCTAATTTGGAGGTGCTAGTAGAACTGCTAGGTCTAAAAATCATAATTTCAGTTTTACTTTCATTAAAATGTAAAGCGTTTAAAGCCATCCATGCTTTAATGTCATAAAAACAATCTAACAGCCTTTTTATCGAATCCTCACCGTTACTTTTTATAGGCAGATAGATTTGTAGATCATCTGCGTACAGATGGAAACTAATATTATGCTTCTTTAAGATGGATCCTAAAGGAAGCAAGTAAAGGGAGAAGAGAATCGGTCCCAAAATAGAGCCCTGCGGTACTCCACATGTCACTGGTGCTGCTGGTGAAGTAGAGCCCCCGTATCCAACTTTAAACACTCTCTCTGAGAGATATGATCTAAACCATTTTAATACAGTACCTTTCATTCCCACGCTGTGCTCGAGACGCGAGAAAAGAATACTGTGGTCAACCGTATCAAATGCTGCTGTGAGATCTAAAAGCATCAGAATTGCGGAATCTCCAGAATCTGTTGAAATCAAAAGATCGTTAAAAACTTTTATAAGTGCAGTCTCTGTGCTATGAAGTGCTCTAAAACCAGACTGGAACACCTCAAGAATACCATGCAGATCTAAATAGGCTTGTAACTGCACTAGGACTGCCTTCTCTAAAATTTTGGACACAAAAGGAAGTTTAGAAATCGGGCGATAATTTGAAAGAACTGAAATGTCCAGATTTTGTTTTTTGATAAGGGGCTGCACCACAGCCTCTTTAAAACAAAGTGGCACATAACCAGAAGTAAGACTACTGTTTATGATTGCTTGAATGTTTGGTCCAATAGTGTTCCATACCTCTTTAAAAATACATGGTGGGATGATATCACTGGGACAGATTGAAGGTTTTAAATGTGTAACAATATCATTAAGGGCCAAGACGGAAACAGGCTCAAACTCAATGAGGACTGCAGCACACTCTATGGAAATGGAAGGATCAAAGGTTGGAGGTGAAATGCTAGCTCTAATAGTGGTAATCTTTTCCTCAAAAAAGTGGAGGAATTTTTCACAGGCCAAAGTAGATTCTTCCTGCATTATATATTGGGGGGTATGAAGAACAGAATTAATTGTTCTAAAAAGAACATGAGGTTTATGGCCATTTTTATCGATAACATCAGAGAGGTATTTAGCCTTTTCAGTTTTAACAATTCTCTGATAATTACGCCAACAATCCTTTAGGATATCATAAAAAACGTCTCAGGTTACTACTGTAACCATAGTTCCCTGAGAAAGGGAACGAGACGATGCGTCACTTGACGCTTTGGGAACGCCCCCAGCGTGCATGCGTCTGAGCATCAATGTCAACTAGTCCAATGGAAAGAATGAGCGTCACGGGCGGGTGACGTCATGACCAGGAAGGGATAAAGGCTCACCCGGTGAAACGCGGCATTAGCTTCAAAAAGTCGAAGCAAGCCGATCACAGGGAAGCAGGAAGTATGGCAGGGTGACGCATCGTCTCGTTCCCTTTCTCAGGGAACTATGGTTACAGTAGTAACCTGAGACGTTCCCTTTCGAGGGAACTCGCGATGCGTCACTTGACGCTTTGGGAACGAGAATACCCAAACCGCCAGAATTCCAAGTACCTGAGTGTCAGTCTGTTGGAACTAAGCACTAAGCACCTGAGAACCTGGGGCAGCATCCAGGTCCAAACTGTAAAACCTGACGAATGTGAGCGGTGAGGACCAGCCTGCCGCATCACAAACGTCTTGGAGGGAAACCCCAAATAACAAGGCTTTAGAGGCCGCCATACCCCTCGTTGAGTGAGCTCTGACCACCAAGGGACACGGATGGTCAGAGTACTCGTATGCAAGTGAAATAGCCTCGACTATCCACTTGCTAACCGTCTGTTTAGAAGCAGGAAGACCCTTCTTAGGTGATCCAAAGCAAATAAATAACTGGTCGGACTTCCTCATAGACGATGTCCGATGAACATAAGTATCCAGTGCTCGCACTGGACACAAGAGGTTCAGCCTTTCCTGGTCCGCAGATGTAAAAGGAGGAGGACAGAAAGCCTGCAGCACGATAGGCCTCGGAATCAAGGTCGGCACCTTAGGGACGTATCCCTGTTTTGGATATAAGAACGCCTTGACCATCCCCGGTGCAAATTCAAGGCAAGTGGGGGAAACCGAAAGGGCCTGAAGGTCTCCAACTCTCTTAAGGGACGAAATAGCTAGCAGAAAGATAGTCTTAAGGGTAAGAAATTTCTCTGAAACCGAATCTAAGGGCTCGAATGGAGCCCTAGACAGGCCTTCTAGTACTATTGCCAAATCCCAAGCTGGCACCCTAGTGCGAGTTGCAGGCCTCAGCCTCAATGTGCCACGAAGGAAACGTGTAATCAGGGGGTCTCGACCCAACGATGTACCCCCAACCAGGGCGTGGTAAGCCGCAATGGCCGCCACGTAAACCTTAAGTGTGGAAGGACATAAACCTGACGTAAAGCGCTCCTGCAAGAACTCGAGTACTGTGTTCACAGAACAGTTAACCGGATCCCACTGATGTCGGTGACACCATACAGAAACAACTTTCCATTTCAGCGCATATAGTTTCCTAGTAGCTGGAGCTCTGGAGCTTAGGATGGTCTCAGCAGCCTCAGCTGAGAGACCACTCTCTATGAGTTGGGCCCCCTCAGAGGCCAAACCCACAGGTTCCAAATCTCTGGTCGAGGGTGAAATATTGTGCCCCCGGCCTGAGACAGAAGGTCTCTCCTGATCGGGATCTCCAAGGGAGGACCGTCTAAGAGATGGATCAGGTCCGCAAACCAGATCCGACTCGGCCAGCGTGGTGCTACAAGCAGTAGGCTTATTCCGTACTGGCGGACTCGTTCCAGAACTCCTGGGAGCAGAGCAACAGGGGGAAATGCGTACAGACGTAGCCTCGGCCACGTCTGCACCATAGCATCCAGCCCCAGGGGGGCTGGGTGAGTAAGGGAGAACCAAAGTGGACAGTGCGTCGTGTGCTGAGACGCAAACAGATCCACCTCTGCTTGGCCGTAAAACTCCCAAATTTTTTCCACCGCCTCGGGGTGGAGTCTCCAGTCCCCTGGCCTCAGCTCCTGCCTCGACAGGATGTCTGCCCCCACATTCTGGTCCCCAGGAATATACACTGCCCTCAGGGAGAGTACCTTCCCCAGAGACCACAGGAGGATCTGGTGCGCCAGTTTGCAGAGCGGACGCGACCGCAGACCCCCCTGACGGTTCAGATAAGAGACCACTGATGTGTTGTCTGTTCGTACAAGCACATGATGGCCCCTCAGGTCTGGGAGAAACTGTCTCAACGCATTGAAGATAGCCATCATCTCCAGGCAATTGATGTGCCACGAAAGATGATGACTTTTCCACAGACCCTGAACCGAGCGGCCTTCCATTACCGCTCCCCAGCCGGTGAGGGAAGCATCTGTCGAGATCGTAACTCGATGGCAGAGAGCTCCCAACACCGGACCCTGGGTTAAGAACCAGTGTTTTTTCCATATAACCAAGGCACGAAGGCATCGCCGCGTGATCTTGATCATACGAAGTGGGTTTCCCCTCGGGGAGAACCCCCTGGTCCTGAGCCACCACTGCAAAGGTCTCATGTACAGCAGGCCAAAAGGAATCACGTTGGACGCTGCCGCCAAGAGACCCAACAGTCTCTCGAACTGTTTCACAGTGCGTGACTGGCCTAGCTTTAGCTCTTTGGTGGCTGTCAGGATAGCAGCTACACGAACGGGCGATAGAGTGGCCCGCATCGTCACTGAATCCCATACCACACCAAGGAAAGTGGTTCTCTGTACTGGAGAAAGAACACTCTTCTTGGCGTTGAGCCTCAACCCCAACATCTGCATATGGGCGAGAACGACACCTCGGTGCCGAACCGCCAACTGCTCTGATTCCGCCAGAATCAGCCAGTCGTCGATGTAGTTCAGAATACGTATGCCCTGAAGCCTGAGAGGGGCTAGAGCTGCATCCACGCATTTCGTGAACGTGCGGGGTGATAAAGCTAGACCGAAAGGAAGAACCCGATATTGGTATTCTTTGCCCCCGAAAGAAAACCTTAGGAACTTCCTGTGCTGAGGGAGGATGGAGACATGGAAGTAGGCGTCCTTCAGATCTATCGTGACAAACCAGTCCTCGGATCTGATTTGAGTCACGATCTGTTTGAGTGTCAGCATCTTGAACTTGAGTTTCTGTACTGAACGATTCAACAGACGAAGATCTAAAATGGGACGCAACCCCCCATCCTTTTTTGGAACAATGAAATAACGGCTGTAAAAACCCGACTCTCTGTCGGGTGAGTACACCTGTTCTATAGCTTCCTTTGCTAACAGGGCCTTTACCTCTTGCTCCATTACCAGAGCCTGCTCGGGATGCACCACTGTGGGCAGCACCCCGTTGTAACGAGGAGGACGAGAACCAAACTGGATTCTGTATCCTTTCTCTACAATCTGCAGGACCCAATGAGAAATATTCGGCAGAAGCTTCCACGCTGCCAGAAAATTTACTAAGGGAACCAGCCTCTCGAGGCTGGTCTCTGGTGTTATCGAGACAGCCAATTCCGGAGCCTGAAACATAATGGCAGGAACTACCTGAACTGGCCGCTCTAAGGCCCCCCTCAGAGGGCGCGAAACCGATGCTGTGCCGCAGCATAGCATCAGCGACTCGCTGGAGACCGCTGCGCCCTGAAGCACCAAGGGTGGCAGGGTTGGCAGAACGGTCTCGTGAGGACCCCGAAATGGAACGGGCACCGTATAATGAGGTGTACACCGCTCCACTTCGGTCGGGGCTGTCCTCACAGGCCTGATGCATGAACATCAGGACCTTTTTTTTTTTTTGAACCGAAGTCTTCTTCGCCTGAAGAACGGTCCTCAGATCCGGCTTCGACTTAGAAGACTTCGGTTGAGAGGGTTGCGTCCGTCTCCAGTCTCTACGTGGAGGTGCACGAGACGCAACACTCTCTTTCTGATGCACACGATATGATGAGCTCGACGGCTGGGGCTGCTCACGCCCAGCAGTCCCAGGGGGCTGGACCCGGCGAGGGAGAAACTTTTTAAAAACGTCCGCTTGCTTCTTTGACTCCTGAAATCTCTCGACGACCGCGTGGACTGCGTCGCCGAAGAGACCAGAAGGTTCAAGTGGAGCATCTAATAAAAAAGCTCTATCTTTTTCTTTAATATCAGACAGATTTAACCATAAATGTCTCTCAGTAGCTACCAAGGCTGCCATAGACCGCCCAATTGCTCTGGCGGTCTCCTTAGTAGCCCTGAGAGAAAGATCGGTAGCCCGACGAAGTTCACGAATATCGTCATGACTGACTCCCTCACTACTATCCAGATCCCCCAGCAGGTCAGCTTGATAAGCCTGGAGCACTGCCATAGTATGCAGACATGCTCCAGCTTGACCTGCTGCCGTATAAGCTTTGCCCACTAACACCGAAGTGGCTTTAAGCGGTCTAGTGGGCAAAGCCGAGGCTTTCAGAGAAGATGCAGGACCAGGGGAAAGATAACTGGCTAAATTCTCTTCCGCCTGGGGCATCGCCTCATAACCATACTCTTTCAGCCCTCTTATTCTCGAATAAGTGTTAACATGAGGGCTGAAAAGACGTGATGAATATGGTTTATCCCACGATTTAGAAATTTCATTGTGCAAATCGGGAAAAAATGGAAGCCCTCGTGGTGGAGATAATGTGGTGGAAGATAAAAAGCGCTCATCTAATTTGCTTTTGGGACGAGCGCCCTTCTTCTCAGATGGCCATTCAATATTTAACTTCTCTACAGCCCGCGACATAACATCCACCAGCTCATCATATGCTGGGGAAATAAATTGTGAATCTCTTTCCCCCATGTGTGTGCTTACACTCTCCACACTCATCGCATCAACCTCCTCGGAGGAAGAGCAATAAAGTAATGGAGGGCTCTCTCCCCGGGCGGAAGAAACCGCAGAGCGTGCTTCCGACACCGGGGAGAGAGCACTGGATCTCTCGGGTAAGGAAGGAGAAAGAGCCCTCGGACCCGTCTCCAACCCCTCCGAAAGATCCTTTTGCGATCCCCAGGAATGCATTCTCCGCGCTGCCTCAGCAGACGCGGGTCCTGATCCCTGTGGATCGCGAGCCTGCCCACTCTCTTTATCAAAGAGTGACAGGCGAGAGCGGAGCATGCGAAGCGGTAACATCTCACAATGCTGGCACTCAGCCCCCTCGAAGGCTGAGACCGCATGCTCCACTCCCAAACAAACGACACAAAGCTCGTGTGTGTCCCCACCCGTTAAATAACGCGGGCAGGGAGAAGCACACTGTTTGTACACTTGTTTAGTTTCCATCCTTTTCCGCAACAGACAACAGTAAATAGACAGAGACAAAATGACACAGATCGCTTGCTGAGACACAGAAGCTAATGCCGCGTTTCACCGGGTGAGCCTTTATCCCTTCCTGGTCATGACGTCACCCGCCCGTGACGCTCATTCTTTCCATTGGACTAGTTGACATTGATGCTCAGACGCATGCACGCTAGGGGCGTTCCCAAAGCGTCAAGTGACGCATCGCGAGTTCCCTCGAAAGGGAACTTGCAATTTATGTTTTTTTCCATTGGCGTTCAGCTTTCCTACACTTTTGCCTAGCCGCTCGAGTTAAGTCATTAATCCACGGTTCAGAATTAGGTTTGGAGCGCCTGGGCTTTAGTGGTGCAATTTTATCAAGAATATTTATACAGGTGGATGAAAAACAGGAAATGAGCTCATCTGTACATAGGAAAGCAGATGACTCTATAGTCTCTGTAACATTACTAAATGCTTCGGAAAATTGTGCAGCAGTAGCAGGTTTAATCATCCTGCGGATACGAGGTGGAGCAGATTGCTTAACAGTATTGTTTGGAAGGGAAACATCAAATAAAATTGGTGCATGGTCAGAAAAAACAGCCTTTTGTATCTCAATATTTAAAATAGGCAAACTGCATGACAAGACAAGATCTAATGTGTGGCCATGAATCTGTGTTGGACCACTTACAAACTGTGTAAGGTTAAAAGAATCGATTAGTTTTAAAAAATCTTTAGCCAACAGATTCGTGGGACAGCATACATGAATATTCATATCTCCTATAATTAAGATCCGGTCATATTTTGGCATAATTTCAGACAATAATTCAGTAAAGTCCCTGATAAAATGCTTGTTATATTTAGGAGGTCGATAGATAAGAGCACACAGAACGGGCTGAAATTTGCCCAATTCAAACATTGTTAACTCAAAGCTCGAAAATGCTATCATTGACAACTGCCTGCAGTTGTATTTTTCCTTAAAAATAACAGCAAGACCTCCTCCTCGACCAGTAGTCCTCGGGGAGTTAAAATATGTGCAGTCCAGCGGTAGAAGTTCAGAAAAAGGGCTCGACTCACCAACATTTAACCAAGTTTCAGTCACAAATAGAAAATCCAAGTTATGCTGGGAAAAAAACTCCTTTAAAATAATGGTCTTATTCACCAGCGATCTAGCGTTGACCAAGGCAGCTCTGACAGGAGCAGGGGATCTGGCCATACGAGTTACATAACTCAAAGACCGAAGGTTTCCATAGTTAACACCGCCTTTCCTGGGACGAGGTGAGTGTTGGCGAGAATACTCCATGTCTGAGCCGGCAATTGGTATCAACCAGGTCCCGGTAGGATCCATAGCACGCCAGGATACATAGTAAGCCAAAGGCAAACCAAAGTGACACCGGGCTCCACAGGCAGAATAGTCCGCTAGGTAAGCTTTCAACTTGACCAGCTGGCCGCTGCGCTTCCCACGGCGTCTCGAGCGTCCACTCCGGACAAGGGAAGCCGGATTGCATACAAGATGAGCAGGTATGTTTAGCAAGGGGGGAGGGAGAAAAGTTTTCTGACCATCCCAGTCACACTTAGGCGACTTCTCCAACGCGAGGCGGAAATCGATCAGCGTTTGACGATCATAAACCAGCAGAGAGTCAATACATTGCATAAACAGTGACACAAGCAATAAAATCACGAATAATTTGCTCTGCACCAGACGGCCGGCCACAAACACTGGCGCCATCTTGGATGAGCAAGAGGTGAATAATAGTGGTACGTTTAACAGAAAACAGCATAATATGGATAAGGAAAACATGAAATATGAAAGAGAAGGACCAGACGAGACAACTTAAAGCTGCTGTAGGTAACTTTTGTAAAAAATATTTTTTACATATTTGTTAAAACTGTCATTATGCCCTGATAATCTGTGAAAAAATCAAGCTCCTCTGGCTCCTCCCAGTGGTCCTATTGCCATTTGCAGAAATACACGCTCCCGGTCAGAAACAACCAATCAGAGCCAGGAGAAATGTCTTAGCAGTGTCAATCACGCTCGTGTACGCGCTGATCACATCCCTCTCTTGCACAGCACGAGCGCGTACCGTCGTTCAAACTCAAGATTGCCGGCGTGCTGCAGCTGTGCTTATGACGGAGAAACAACCTAAACTGTCAATTCTCGAGTGACACCTGCTCATAAAACAAAGAGGTAAAAGGAAAAACAAGCGAAAAAGAAAGAATTACACAGAGCCCATTGACTCGGTGTCAAAACTCTAGCCGCATAACATGTAGATAAAATGTCACGCACTCTGCTAAGCAACAATTGAAACCTGCTAATTCACTGGCTTGTCATGTTGCTGAAATAATCTATTAGCACACCTTATCTAACATTATATATCGCTAGAATAATTACTTACATACTGTAACGTTAGTTACCGTTATATTAACGTTATCTTACTAGTGTGGCGTTCTAAACCAGGACAGACTAAACACCGACTACGCCACCCTGGGAATTTCACCCAGAGAATGATTTTACTACCCAAGCTCTATAGATCTAACAGCTAAGGACACACAGGTACGTATACAATACAGCCAAAGACAAAGTTCAATTTTGAAGGGGCACCATTTATTGCATAAATAATTTAACAATTTAAAACAGTCATCTCTCAGGGAAGAGAACACAAAAAAAGAAAAAAAGAAAGAAACTTATAATTGCTGAGGCTTACCGATGGAGGAAAAGGAGTCAAAGGCAGCAAGAGATCCCAGGAAAAATCCCCCAGTAAACACACAAATACACCCCAGTGAACACAAATGCAAACAGGGAAGTCAACAGCACTCCAGACGGGGACACTACCACCCAGACACCAATACCACCACCGGCTCTCAGCTGTAACAAAAAAAAGAGAAAATGAAACACGCACACACTCCAACAAACATTCACCAAAAGAACAAAAAATACAGAAAATCAATATTTTTCTTATCACAAAATATAAACAATAACTGCCAGAACCCACAATGGCTCTAAAGAGGCAGTAGAAAAAAAAAAAAAAAAAAAAAAATAAACAAAATAGATAAATGTTTATAAATTCAGTAATCAGAGAAATCAAAACAAAGAAGAAACTTATCACGAAATAAACAATAACTGCCAAAACCAGCAATGGTTATAAATCGGCAGTATAAAGAAAACTATATATATATATATATACATCCAATAATCAAAAAAAAAGAAATCAAATGAAAGAAATACAATTTTAACTTAAATTGAAATCAAAACACACACAAAAAAACAGAACAAAACAACCAAACTTCTTAAATCAACAAAATTATAATTAAAAAAAGCCCCAACCCCTTGAGCTATATTCAAATATCATAAAAGCAATGGCCCACATGAAACAAACGGCACATACTTTTGGCCAGACAGCCGTAACTACCCAGTGGCCGTGATAGCAAGTCGAGCGTACAGCGATCTACTCCAATCGCTGATACCTGCTCAGTAACGTTGTTTGCACAAATGAGGCAGTGGCTCGGGCAAAGCGGCACATATGCCAGACAGAGACATAGACAAAACACGGAAGTATATACAAAACAGCACATTAAACATAGGCAAAATGCACAATTTAGCCGCATAGGCAAAAAGGCAAAAGCAAAACAGCAGCCAGCGAATCGGTCCTGTGCAGCTAGCGATGATCCCCGGCTAAACCGGCCTCATTCCTGTTAGCTACACAAAGAAAAATTACCATTAACCCCCAATTAATAAGAAACAAAATATAAATTAATCCTACGTCATCTGAGATACATACCCTTCATTCAGACATACCCGAGGGAGAAAGCTCGACGAGTGCCCACGGCACTAATAATGCAGTATGTTCAGTGGTTCAATGAGTTGAACGACGAGATGAAAGCTTGTCCATCCGACCGGAGATCTACGAACGCAAGTAACCACATAGTACCAGTAACCAAGACGGCAGGAAACAATGTTCGAACGGAGACAGCAAAGCCGCTACCCTACCTGTTAGCACAGCAACGCACACACAGAGCGAGGCCCGGAAGCACAACACAACTTCCTGTCACCAATGAGCAAGAGAGGGTGTCAGAAGGGTTACTCGCTATTTATAGGGCGGAGCTTCACACGGGGAGTGGCCAAAGGAACGCCAGTTCATTATACTAACTCATACTGCCACACTAGCTATTTATAACTTATAGAAAGAGTGCAACGTTATAAAGTTACATGTATTGCAAAATACATAATGATTTGAGGACCAAGTTTGTAGTCAAAGTGTGGGCAGGCCATAGTCAATGTAAAGCATATTGTTGACGTTTAGTCCCTATTAGTGAATGTGCCATATAACTTTTTATCCGCCGTTATCGGTGGCCCTGTTTACTAGCCTGCGCGTTCACGACAGGCTCCGCTGTGGAGGGAGGGCTGTAGCGCAGCAGAGAGCAAGGGGGTGGGACCTGTAAGTTGTGCTTGTTCAAATTTTCAGACTAAGTCAACGTTTTCTCAAAACTCCCTACTGCAGCTTTAAATTCATATAGTTTACTCAAATATTGAAAATCCTGTCATCATACTCAAAATCATGTCGGTCTAAACCCATAAGTCTTTCATTCATCTTTAGACACAAATAAAGACATTTTTAATATTCGCTCATCATTTCTGTCCATTTATTGAAAGACATAAAAGTAATCTGTATGATTCAGGCTGTTTTGAAAGCTCAAACGTGAGCGCAAGCGCAAGAACCAATGAGGTTGTTATTGCGCGTGAAGCACACACGTTTGAGCTTTCATTAACTATATAAGATGTGCTTTATATGTTTATATGTGAAAAGCAGCAATTTAAATTTGATTATCCTATAAAGCGGCCGGTAGAAGACATGGATTGAACCTGCTCCCGAAGGGGCTTTATGCAACACTTAGCGTTTTTTAAGAGATTACTTAAGGGTAAAATAGATATTTAAGGGAAATTCTTACGGTGTTTGACGTTTCACCTAAAGAAACCGCTAAGTAACACTTAACGGTTATTTTTGCAACACCCTTAAGTTTAAGGGAAACCTAAGGGCGTTCTTAAGGGAAAATTATTATTGCTTTATGCAACCGGGCACTGGCTTGCAAGTGTTACACCAGGACCTATGTGAGAATGGAGGGCGTGTTTCTTGTGGATCCAAGTTTCAATGTGGTGTTGCAAGCAAGTGATTTCTTTTGCGGAGCCCATGCTGGACCATCTTTTGGAGACGGTTCCCATGCTCGTCCCCTTCTGTGATAACGGAAATGGTCTAGGTCGACTCTTTACGATCTGCTGTATAGGTACAAAGGATTGGGTGGGTATGAGAAAAGCTGGAGTGCTTTTTTAGCTTGAGCTTGTTTTGGAGGAGCTATTTTTTTGGTCAGAAAATGCATAGTTTAGTTTCAAACATGAGAAGTGACATGTTATAAATCATGTTTTCTTAGACAGCCTAGGGCGTTGTTGGTTTGTGCGAGCCGACTTATCGTGTTAATTGCCCAGACCTTTCTCAAGCAAGATTATTTTCTGTTTCACTTTGTCAGTACGCTGCTCTTCTTCCAGTGTGGACGGCTAGATCAAGACGAGCCTTGACTTGTAAAGGTGTAAACCCACTATCCTCGAATATGTCTGGATTGTACGGCCAAATCCCACTGTAGTGGAAACAATCTTGAATATTCTCTGGTGTGGCTGTTATCCTCACAAGACCTGGTATATCATATATTGCATGGTCTTCCCTGGATTCATTCTCATCCAGCAATCACTTACACTCCCGTTGAGAGGTTGGGGTTTATGACTACAGTGAGGGGGGAATATTAGCATCGCAACTCCATTGTTCTTGCAGAAGTCAATGGCTGTAATTGACAAGTGTGAACAATGGTTATCTAGGAGAAGAAGCAACTCTACTCCGGGTTGACCTTAGTGTGTTTTGCACCAGAAAGAAGTGCTTCAGAAAGATGACAAAATCCTCCTCCTGCATCAATCATGATTTATTTCCACTTCCAATACTTCCTATCGGCCCCATCTCATACAAAGTGGTAACGAATGCGTGGGAACACAAATATTGGAGGAATTGTGCAATTGACTGCAAATGTAAGACTGACCAGTGGACGCCTTTCGCCTGATGTCATCGCCCCAACCTGTTTAGTGCCACATGTTGGAATCACACACTGGCTGTTTGCAGTTGTTTTCATTATTTCATCAAGTTTTCTGATAAACATTGCCACATTGTGTTTATTAAAACTTGTGGCCATAGGGCTCCTAATGGACAAGGTTGTGTTTATTTTAATGTAAGCTGAAAACCAGTCTGCTCCTGCCTTTGAAGATTCATCCCATGTCTTTGGATATTTTAACCCATATTTCACTGCAGCAAGCTGATAATTCACTTGTAATTTTATTTGCATAATTTCAATATTTTCCATATTTCGCCCATCTATCCATCTGTATGTTTTACATTGGCACCACTATAAATTGATAATTTCCCGCTATTTTTTCCTATCTTATCCCTAATTTTACTCTTTATCCAACTTAACCATGTGGACACAGTCCATTGAATGCATCAGCTGCTCTCCTCAGATATTCTGTAAGTCCTTTCTCTCAATATACCATACAATTTTGCCACAGATCTTACAGACTTTCCCAGCTCTTTTACATCATCTGATGTTCGTATACCCAACCATGCGTTTGTTTTTTATATATCCAAAGTATTCCCATACTGCAAATTTTAACTTAATTTTTCAACAAGGGTCTAGAGATTGAGAATAGAGATAGAGTTTCTGTCATTTTCTCCACTGTAGGTGTGTGGATTAAGCAAGTTGAGTCTAAGCAGTCAAGTGGAAAGAATTGCAGGCTTGTAGAATTGGCTTTCCAGTAGCTTAAAAAATGGGTTCGATTCCCAGGGAAAGCAAGAACTGATAAGAATGTAAATGTGTACCTTGAAATGCAATGTAAGTCGCTTTGGATAAAAGCGTCTGCCAAATGCATAATTGTAAATGTTCGAAGTTGCTTATGTGCAGGTGAGATTATCTGTCTAATTATTATTTTTTTTAATCTCAATATCGTAAATAAGCAAATTTGCACGATATGATAATCATACGTGCTCATACCAGTATATCGTTACGTAATTTTGTTTGACAGATAAGTTTGTCGGGTACTCTGGGCATCTCCTCAATACATGGCTTCAGATGGTCGATGCTCACCTTTGGCAGAACTTGGAGATTTTCCTTCAATTTTAGTCACAGTAAAAGAAAGTCAGGAGCAAGTTTGCCCCCTTCCTTTATTGTTCACAGATGTTTTTTCTCCAGACAAGATCACCGGTGCTATATATCTGGGCCTGTATTCATAAAGAATCTTAATGAAACTGAAAAGAGTAGCTCCTAGTGACAAAATTCTAAGAAAATTCTTAGAAATGTGGGCGTATACTCTTAAATTAAAGAAAAAATCCTAGTAAAGAAAAAAGTCATTCAGAAAGTATCTTAAGGTCAAAATTGTTAGGAGTACGGACAAGGACTTTTAAGAGGCTTAAGAGTTTCTTTAGCAGAGGAGAAAATGGCAGAAAGACGAAGAGGGAGAAGAAATGTGTTGCAGATGTAAGGGGTAAGACATTAGGACCCAGTAGACACCATCTCAGAGCGCGTCATTGCTCAGCCGGCTATTTAGTGTGACGTAGTCACAGAGCGACAAGCCAAGTTAGCATTCCAGCTTAGTGTGTCGGTACAGCGTGGGGAATGAAAGCACCAGGATCGATGGTTCAAACTAGTGCGGTGGTCATTGCTTGAGGCTGGAGATTGGCCAGTGGACAAAGCGGTTGTTCTGGGAAAAACTGTTGCAGGTACCAAGTTAGATTATGAAATGTTGTAAATGATCGTAAAAGCTTGGTATATTGATTTTGTATCTTCTGTCATAGTAAACACAGTGTGAGATTGTGGTGAGGATGCATTCTATTCTGTCACGGTAACGCAGTGCGATTGTGGTGAAGACGCATTGTGCAAACATTTGTTTGCTATTCAGGTATGACCATGCCTATAACTATTGATTGTATGTTGTTACAAAAGAAACCTATCTCATGACATTTTATTATTGTTATAGGACGTGTGTCCAGTCACCATACCATACCATACCATCTTCTTCCGCTTATCCGGGGCCGGGTCGTGGGGGCAGCAGTCTAAGCAGAGATGCCCAGACTTCCCTCTCCCTGGACACTTCCTCCAGCTCTTCCGGGGGGACACCGAGGCGTTCCCAGGCCAGCCGGGAGACATAGTCTCTCCAGCGTGTCCTAGGTCTTCCCCGGGGTCTCCTCCCAGTGGGACGTGCCCGGAACACCTCCCCGGGAATGCGTCCAGGAGGCATCCGAAACAGATGCCCGAGCCACCTCAGCTGACCCCTCTCGATGTGGAGGAGCAGCGGCTCTACTCTGAGCTCCTCCCGAGTGACCGAGCTTCTCACCCTATCTCTAAGGGATCGCCCAGCCACCCTGCGGAGAAAGCTCATTTCGGCCGCCTGTATCCGGGATCTTGTCCTTTCGGTCATGACCCAAAGCTCATGACCATTTGGATGAGAGTAGGAACGTAGATTGACCGGTAAATTCGAGAGCTTTGCCTTACGGCTCAGCTCTTTCTTCACCACAACAGACCGGTACATCGACCGCATTACTGCAGAAGCTGCACCGATCCGTCTGTCAATCTCCCGTTCCATCCTTCCCTCACTCGTCAACAAAACCCCAAGATACTTAAACTCTTCCACTTGAGGAAGGATCTCTCCACCAACCTGAAGTGAGCAAGCCGCCCTTTTCCGACTGAGGACCATGGCCTCGGATTTGGAGGCGCTGATTCTCATCCCAGCCGCTTCACACTCGGCTGCAAACCGTCCCAGTGCATGCTGAAGGTCCTGGTGTGAGGGGGCCAACACGACAACATCATCCGCAAAGAGCAGAGACGAAATCGCGTGGTCCCCAAACCTGACACCCTCCGGCCCCTGGCTGCGCCTAGAAATTCTGTCCATAAAAAGTGGACAGTGTCCAGTCACTGTTTTTCCTATTTTGGTGTTAGCTATACAAACTGCCTACCATAATTTATACGACCGTTTGCTGAACGCCCTAGGGGCATGTGAAGAGAGAGAGAGAGTTTGAGCTTTTACATTGTATGTTTGTTCGTTTTGTTTTGTTTTTGACACTCTCTGACAACTCATATACATGGTGAGGTTCTTTTAATTGAAATACTTGGGTAATGTGTAGTTTTCTAAAGAGACAAACGCCTGCAGTGGTGTGCGTGAAGTGAAGGGGGGATGTTGCTGTGAATCACGTGAAATATTTAATTGGGTTGTGTTACCTGTGTATTCTTCTTAATTTATTAAGAGTGACGTGTGGTGTGCTTTATATTTAGACACGTCTCAGGAGGGAAACTCCGTACACACCCTTAACCATTTGGTGTTTTGATTAAGAGAAGTTTCATAAAGTATTATCGTTGTCTTTTAGAATTGTTTATATAATGGAACTATTGTGAAATAAATAAATGTATAATTTTTTGACACACCAGCTTCCATCTGCGTCCTTTAATTAGGGTGGCTTGTGTGCCACCGGGTAGTTCTTTTGACCTGACTATTCTATAATTATGGGTCCTTGATTTAAGTAGTATTGAGAATTTACTTCTAGACCCCTGGTGGCCACACAGACAATGGATGACAGTGAGTTAATGAGACGCTATAGATTGACACCCGGCCCGAATTTTCCTTTAAGGATGGCCTTGTGTTCATCCACTAACTGGGCTAACAGTAAACACTGTTCCTCTGTCCAGTCGGGCTTTCTCGTCCTTCTTGGTTTTGATTCAATGTTTGTTACATTAAAACCAACATTCAAACCACCACTTAAATAGAATCGCTCTTAAGCTAAGACTCCTACGTAAAAGTTTTTAGATATGATGTCAATACCCCTCCTAATTAAGGCGCTTGGTTAAAAATACCTGAAACGCTTTCATGATTAAGAAAAATAAAAAAGCGGGATCACTACTTTTTTCAGCTTTTTTGTACTATGGGCCGTTGATTGTTGATGATTGTCCTGAGCGCTAAACTAAAAGGAACACGTCAGAGGCGAGCGTTCGCGGGCATTTTCTTTTACTGTCTATGAGTTCGACACACTCTTCTACAGTTGATCATCGGACCCACCTAGAGAGATAAATGCCACATTGTGTGGCTGTTGGTTGTGATGCGCATTCGAAGACAAACGAGAGCGGTGATTTGACCTTCCACTGTTTTCCTAGTTCTGAAAGAGAAGAAAACAATGGGAAGATGCTTGTGGGCGAGTGAAACTCCCCAATTACTCTGTTCTCGACACTTTAGCCCTGATTCATTTGAGGATTTTGACCGCCGACAGCTGATGAACGAGCTCATGGGGGTCCGTGGTTACAGGCGAGTACTTAAACCGAATGCAATCCCCACGATTTTTCCTCACAAGAATGCTAAACGTATTTCAAGGGTAAATCGTGAACAGAAACGGCTAAGGCAAGCGACGCTGGATAGCATGCTAAGTAGCACTAGCGCTTGTGTCTCCACTTGTGCAGAGGAAATCATGGACTGTGTCGAACCAGACAACCATGCACTTGTCGAGGCTGTAATGGAAGATAAAAGCGTCCAGTGTTCTCCAATTAAAGTTGATGCAGAGACTCAGACGGATTTCAGGCTATACCAATTGGATGCAGCTGTACAGTGGCCAGCTGACGCACACTACCAGGTGGCGACCGACCATAGTAGTTACGCACGTAACTACTATGGTTGTGGTTACTAGTTAGGTAGTGGAGGATGACAACTCTCAAGATCTGTTCTTATCAGATAATGAACCTAGCGATCTGTCTCAGTCACAGCATAGTCTATTTGATCCGGATGTTATGATGAGACATGTTGGGTACTGTGTGTATCTCTCTCTCTCTCTCTCTTTTTCTCTCTCTCTTACTCTGTCACTCCCGCAGGTTGCACCGCCCTAATTGAACGTGTCGGTAACGTGCCCCGTGGTTGGTCGGGATGGAACTGCGCGTCCTTTAAAAAGAAGGAAGGAACGTGGATCTGGCAGAGAGAGATTGGAATGTTGTTTATTGCGTGTCTTTGAACCTATTGTTGTTGTGGGAAAGACGATTAAGTCTGTGTTGACTTTTATTTAATTGCGCTGTCATTGAAACGGCCGTTGTTGTTGAAACTGTTGTTATTGGTGGAAAGAGAATTACCTTCGAGTAGTGACTTTTATAAATACTGTGTTATTTATTTTTCTTTTACCTTATTTTCCCCCGATTAGTTTTCTTCTCCATTTCTTTTGTAAAGTTTTCTGTACACGGTTTTCTTTTAAAACACTCAACGTGGCTGAGTGTTTTTCTTTTGTTATTATATTTGTTGTAAATATCACTGCGCTCCAGCACGGAAGCTGTAGGGGTTGGGGTGCCATTTTTTTCTTTATTGTGAACATATTTTCTCCTGTTTTTTGGCTAGTAAGGGAGTCAGTTTAGTTTTTGTATTTTTGTTTAAACGTTTTTTTTTGTTAGGATAATAATTTTTCTAAAACAAGGTAGTCTCAGTTTTGTTTGTTATTTTGGCTTTGACCCTACCCTGAAAATATTTTGCTTCCTTTTTGTTGTCTTGTGCTGATATCAGTTTGAACAACTTGTTTCACAATAATAATAAAAAAAAGAAAGAAACAAGAAGTCAAGGTGTAACGACATTTATTTATGTTATTTTCTCGGACCCTAGACCTGGGACGTAACATAAATTGGGGGCTCGTTCACAAAAATGTATCCAAGGACCCTTCTTGTGGCTGCGCAATTGGTAAGTCATTCCAATTCATTCTTTGTTTGACTGCTTTCCTTTTGGTGTGGCTGGGTAGTGAACAATGTGTTGATATGGAGTTTGATTTGATCGCCTTTACACTATCTCCAAGCACGGAACAGTTTAATCGCTGTCGTAAGGACGATCTGTTGAAAATTGCGGAATTTTTTAAAATTGTGGTACCGCATTCTGCTTCTAAGAAGGAAGTAAAAAAAGTATTGCACCAGGAATTGATTGTGCAGCGGATATTGCCTGATGAGTCGGGAATGAGTGGTATAGAGGAAAAGGGTTTTACGCCGACGGAGGTCGACGAGAAACCTGCGTCTGCGCCACTCTCGCCCGTACCGTCTAAATATCCAATATTCGCGCCACCGAGTAGTACTTTGTTTGCACCCCATTCGGACCCGATGTTAATGTTAAGAGCGAAAGAGGTAGAATTGGAAATTAAACGGGAGGAGAGTGAGGCAAAAAGGCTTAGGCTAAGGGAACTGGAGCTTGAGATGGAAAGGGAACGGTTTCAGCGTGATCACGGCCGGCTTCACCCGACTAGGAGCGCGCTGGAGAATTCACCCGTTTCTCCCTCATTTGCTCGTTTACCTGCTGTTGCCCCTATGCCAGTCTCCTCCAGTCCCGTTTCAGCTCCACGGGCGATTTCGTTGCCTGGGTTTGATGTGAGCAAAAACATTAACTTAGTACCTCCTTTTCGCGAAGCTGAAGTGGACAGTTATTTTACAGCTTTTGAACGTGTTGCAGCTGCCTTGCAGTGGCCGAAAGAGATGTGGGCTCTTCTACTGCAATGTAAGCTAACTGGCAAGGCACAAGAGGTTTGCTCTGCGCTGCCGGTAGAACAGAGTCTTGATTACGATGTGGTGAAGCAGTCTGTTCTTCGTGCTTATGAGTTAGTGCCGGAGGCATATAGACAAAGATTTAGAGCCCATAAGAAAGCGGACAAACAAACCTTTGTGGAATTTGCCAGAGACAAACAAGCTCTTTTTGACAAGTGGTGTGCAGCAAATATATTTATTTATTTATACAGGTAAGTTGACTGAGAACGAGTTCTCATTTACAGCAACGACCTGTGTAGTCAAACAAAAAGAAAGAAATACAGCCAAAAGTATAAAATACAGCAAACAACAAATAAAAGAGAACAATAAAAGACAACAAAAACAATCACAAAAAACAAACACAATCAGTAATAAAATGATTCTTAAGCAAACGTCTAAAATCCCGTAAAGGAATCAGATCATTCAGTCTAAAAGTACATTGTAAATCATTCCAAGTGTGAGGCGCAGAAAAATTAAAAGCAGATCTACCCAACTCAGAGTAGATCTTTGGAATCTGAAGTAGAAGCCATCCATAAGCTCTAGTCTGATAACCAGACCTTCTAACAGCTAAAAGTGAATTAATATAAGGTGGTAGTTTGTGCAAAAGAGCCTTGTACACAAAAAGTGCAAAGTGCATTTCTCTGCGAGATTTTAAAGGCAGCCAATTAAGTTTCTGATAGAGTATACAATGATGGGTACTAAACCTGTCACCTGTGATAAAACGAATAGCGCTATGATATACAGCATCAAGAGGTTTTAGAACAGAAGCCGAGGCATGCATATAGATTGTGTCTCCATAATCAATGATAGGTAAAAACGTAGATTCAACTATTTGTTTTCTATTATTTAGAGTTAAACAGGATTTATTTCTATAAAAGAAACCCACTCTAATTCTTAGTTTCTTTACCAACTCATCAACATGAGTTTTAAAGGAGAGCCTGTCATCAATCCAAATCCCCAAATATTTATAGACATAAACACGATCAATTGAAGCACCATCCAATGTAGAAAAACCTAAATTATCATCTATTTTTTGTTGTTGCTTCGAAAAAAGCATATACTTGGTTTTGCCTACATTAACTACCAGTTTCAATTCAACCAAAACCTTCTGTATAGCTGTAAAGGCAGACTGTAGCTCAAAATGGGCCTGGACAGCTGTAGGGGCAATAGCATAAATGACTGTATCATCAGCATAAAGGTGAAGTTGACAATTTTTTATAGCTGAACCAATATTATTGATGTAAATCGAGAAAAGAACAGGACCTAAAATCGATCCCTGTGGGACACCCTTCAAAAGCTCAAGAAAACCTGAATTGACACAATCAGTGGAAACACATTGTGTTCTATTAGTCAGATAATTTTTAAACCATCTACAGGCCGCAAAGTCTAGTCCAATTGATGACAATCTATTTAAAAGTAAAGAATGATCCACAGTGTCAAAGGCCTTAGATAAATAAAAATAAAACTACTAATTTCGAAGCTTTGAGGGAGTTGATTTTATTGGAAGATTTTAAGTGCTGTGTTTCTGAAAGTTTAGTTGTACACTTGAATGAACAAAAAGTCATGTCATTTTCAGCAGCTGCTTTTCTGGCTGACGAGTTTGTGTTGACACACCGAACAGTTTTTTCTCCTGTAATGCGATATGATAAGGTCGCTGTCCGTGGTGCTGAATGGCAGGTGAAGGGCTCAGGGGGTGTTTTTAAACCTGTGAAAGGAGGATCTTTTGGAGGTCTTAGGGGTGCTGGTGCTGGTGCTCAGTACCGTCCAGGGGAAAACAGGGTCTGTTTCTATTGCCTTGATGCTGGCCACCTAATTGCAGATTGTGAAGCATGGAAGAAAAAAAATGCATCAACTAAGCCTAAAGGTGTAGGTTTGGTACAAACTTTGGAACATGTGTCATCTGATAAAAATGCTACACGATTTGAACCGTTTATGTTACAGGGGTGGGTGGCATGTAGCAGTGAGAAAATACCCAAGTCACTATCTGTGTTACGAGATACGGGGGCCGCACAGAGTCTTATGCTAGCTGGCATTCTGCCTTTGTCACTTGAAACATACACTGGTTCTGATGTAATTTTGCGAGGGATAGGAATAGGATGTGTAAAAGTTCCCCTACATAACGTCTATCTCCAAACAGATATAATAACAGGTATTGTGTGTGTTGGAGTCTGCAATGAACTGCCCGTGGAAGGAGTCGATTTTATTTTGGGAAACGACTTAGCCGGGGGTACAGTTTTCGCTTCCCCAATTGTTATTAATCCTCCCATAATAAAGGAGAAAAATGACGTGTCGTCTCAATTTCCAGCTGTGTTCTCTTCATGTGTGGTGACACGAGCCCAGGCCCGTAAATTTGAAGATGTGGTGGACATGTCTGATGCTTGTCTACAATCTACTGGTGATAGGATGACAGGGAAGTTGTATCTGGAACCAACAGCTTCGATCAGTGATTTTGCCTCTTTACAGATGGGTCGGTCGCCATTGGCTGCTGCGCAGAAATCTGACCCGTCGTTAGCGTCGTGTGTTGCGGCTGTGACAGACAAGACAAAAGTTCCTAGCAAAAAGGTGACTTATTTTTTTGAAAATGACGTTTTGATGAGAAAATGGGAAGATGGCGACAGTGTTCGTCAAGTTGTTGTTCCCACCGGTTACCGTTCGCAAATACTGAGTCTCGCTCATGACCATGTCCTCTCTGGTCATTTGGGAGTTCGAAAAACATATAATCGGGTTTTTCGATGTTTTTTCTGGCCTGGTCTAAAATCTGATGTTGTAGCTCACTGTCGGTCGTGCCATGTTTGTCAGCTAGCCGGGAAGCCAAAGCAAACCATTCCTCCCGCGCCTCTACATCCGATCCCAGTAATAGACAAACCATTTGAGCGCATCATTATTGATTGTGTGGGGCCTTTGCCAAAATCTAAATCAGGTCATCAATATTTACTCACGATAATGTGTGCCGTAACACGTTTTCCAGAGGCCATTCCAATACGTAGCCTAAAGGCTAAAACAGTGGTTAAAGAGTTGATTAAATTTTGCTCTACATTTGGTTTACCAAAAATTATTCAAACCGATCAGGGTTCTAATTTTACTTCCACACTGTTTTCCCAGGTTCTTTGTGAACTGGCAGTTAAACATCAACTTTCGAGCGCCTATCATCCCGAGTCTCAGGGTGCCCTCGAACGTTTCCACCAGACCCTTAAATCCATGCTGCGTGCGTTTTGCGTGGAAACTGGGAAGGACTGGGATGAAGGTCTGCCGATGTTGATGTTTGCTGTTCGCGAGACAGTGCAGGAATCTTTAAGATTTAGTCCGGCTGAGTTAGTTTTTGGACATACCGTGCGTGGTCCTCTAAAACTGTTAAGAGAACAGTTGTTAATGGAAAAAAAATCTCCTGTGACAGTATGTGAGTATGTGACTAAGATGCGTGAGCGCTTAAATCGTGTGTTGGAAATTGCCAAATTAAATTTAACTTCGAAACAAAAACAGATGAAAGAACATTTTGATAAGAAATTTGTGGCTCGAAGTTTTCAGCCTGGAGATTTAGTGCTCGTTCTTCTTCCACTTCCCGGCTCTGCACTTCAAGCTAAGTTTTCGGGGCCCTATGTCGTGGAAAGGAAATTAAGTGAGACAAATTATCTGATTCATACTCCTGAGCGTAGAAAAAAAAGCCGGGTTTGTCATGTTAACATGATTAAAGCTTATGTGAATCGAGAAACTGGTAAATCCTCTGCCGTTGTGACACCGTTAATGACAGTTACTTCTTTGCCCCCTGCTGCCGACTCTGAGGATGACGAGTTGGTTGCCACTGAGACTATGGCCATTACTGCTAAACTGTCCAACTCTGAGTTATTGCAAAATATAGAGCATCACTTGTCTTATCTTCCACAGTCCCAGCGTTGGGAGATTGTTTCGTTGATTCATGAGTTCTCTTCTCTCTTTTCCGACAGTCCCAGCCAGACTAACGTTCTGTTTCATGATATTGAAATTGTAAAATCATCACCAATTAAGCAGCATCCATATCATGCAAATCCCTCGAAGAGAGAAGAGATGAGGAATGAGGTAGATTATCTTTTAAAACATGGATTAGCCATACCCAGTTCGAGTCCCTGGAGTTCGCCATGTCTTCTGGTGCCGAAGCCTGATGGTTCAAAAAGATTCTGTACCGATTACAGAAAGGTGAACAGTGTCACCAAACCAGACTCTTTCCCGTTGCCTAGGATGGAGGATTGTATAGATCGCGTTGGTGCCGCCTCCTTTGTAACCAAGTTAGATCTCTTAAAGGGTTACTGGCAAGTGCCACTTACACAGCGTGCCTCCGATATCTCCGCATTTGCAACACCATATAATTTCCTGCAATATACCGTAATGGCCTTTGGAATGCGAAACGCTCCCGCAACCTTTCAGAGGTTGATGCAAAAGGTATTGTCTGGTGTGGAAAATTGCGAAGCATATCTGGATGATGTGGTTATTTATTCCCACACATGGAGTGGTCACATGAAAACACTACGTGAAGTGTTTGCTCGTTTAACAAAAGCATCATTGACTGTGAATTTAAAAAAATGTGAATTTGGAAAAGCAGTGGTCACTTACTTAGGGAAACAGGTCGGACAAGGACAGGTACGCCCTGTTAATGCTAAAGTTGAGGCGATTGTAAATTTCCCCATGCCCAAGTGTAAAAGAGAGTTGCGCCGTTTTCTTGGTATGGTGGGATATTACCGAGGATTCTGCAAAAATTTCTCCTCCGTTGTGTCTCCTCTGACAGACTTATTGAGTGGAACCAAAGCTTTTATTTGGAGTCATGAATGTGACGTCGCCTTAAATGCTGCCAAAGATCTCCTGTGTAGTGCCCCAGTCCTCTCTGCCCCTGACTTTTCACGACCATTCAAACTCGAGGTGGATGCCAGTGGGTTGGGAGCAGGTGCGGTTTTGTTGCAAGAAAGTGAAGCTAGAATAGATCACCCTGTGTGTTATTATTCAAAAAAGTTTTCTAAAACACAGCAACGTTATAGCACCATTGAAAAAGAGGCCTTAGCATTACTTCTTGCACTTCAGCACTTTGAGGTTTATGTCGGTGGTAGTTCGCTACCTATAACTGTTTACACCGACCATAACCCCTTAGTTTTCCTTCTGCGCATGGCCAACTCCAATCAAAGGTTATTACGATGGTCTTTGGTGGTCCAGGGGTTTAACATTGACATACGCCACAAGAAGGGTACAGAAAATGTTATCGCAGATGCACTTTCTAGGGTGTGAGGAGTTTTGTTGATGTTTTTGTCAAAATGGGATTTTGACTTTTATGGGTGGGGGTGTTATGATGAGACATGTTGGGTACTGTGTGTATCTCTCTCTCTCTCTCTCTTTTTCTCTCTCTCTTACTCTGTCACTCCCGCAGGTTGCACCGCCCTAATTGAACGTGTCGGTAACGTGCCCCGTGGTTGGTCGGGATGGAACTGCGCGTCCTTTAAAAAGAAGGAAGGAACGTGGATCTGGCAGAGAGAGATTGGAATGTTGTTTATTGCGTGTCTTTGAACCTATTGTTGTTGTGGGAAAGACGATTAAGTCTGTGTTGACTTTTTTTAATTGCGCTGTCATTGAAACGGCCGTTGTTGTTGAAACTGTTGTTATTGGTGGAAAGAGAATTACCTTCGAGTAGTGACTTTTATAAATACTGTGTTATTTATTTTTCTTTTACCTTATTTTCCCCCGATTAGTTTTCTTCTCCATTTCTTTTGTAAAGTTTTCTGTACACGGTTTTCTTTTAAAACACTCAACGTGGCTGAGTGTTTTTGTTTTGTTATTATATTTGTTGTAAATATCACTGCGCTCCAGCACGGAAGCTGTAGGGGTTGGGGTGCCATTTTTTTCTTTATTGTGAACATATTTTCTCCTGTTTTTTGGCTAGTAAGGGAGTCAGTTTAGTTTTTGTATTTTTGTTTAAACGTTTTTTTTTGTTAGGATAATAATTTTTCTAAAACAAGGTAGTCTCAGTTTTATTTGTTATTTTGGCTTTGACCCTACCCTGAAAATATTTTGCTTCCTTTTTGTTGTCTTGTGCTGATATCAGTTTGAACAACTTGTTTCACAATAATAATAAAAAAAGAAAGAAACAAGAAGTCAAGGTGTAACGACATTTATTTATGTTATTTTCTCGGACCCTAGACCTGGGACGTAACACGGATTACACTGCAAGTGCATCAGAGTCCTCTCAAAGTACACAGGGCTCACGACCTTCAATTAATTCACATGTTGAAGGAATTAGCACTAGAGATGTTCTAGTTTTTGAGGAGCAGTTACAGCAATTGCTTCGACATTGTTCAAAGTGTGGCTCCCTTATTGTTCAGGAAGAAATGAGAGAGCTACACAATGATGGATCACAATTGACATTAGAACTCACATGTATTAATGGCTGCAGTTACAGATGGCAAAGTCAACCTCCTGGAAAACACTGCAAAGGGATAGGAAACCTGCTCTTATCAGCATCAGTCTTCTTCAGTGGGATCCATTTTGCAAAATTTGAGCGCTTCTGTCACAATATGAACCTAAAGACAATAAGTGCTGATACATATGCAACACTGAGGAAGAGGTACGTGTTTCCTGTGATTGAAAAAACATGAAATAAAGAGCAGAGTAATGTGTTAACCACAATGACGAACCAGCAAGAAGTTGTGCTCTGTGGAGATGGCCGGTGTGACTCTCCTGGTCACTCAGCTAAATACTGTACGTAAACCTTTATGGATGCACTGACTGAAAAGGTGGTGGACTTTAAAGTTGTAAGTTGCACCCAAGTGTCAAGCTCCAACACAATGGAGATCAAGGGTTTCAAAGATGCTCAACAAACAATTGAAGAGAATGGAGTTAAGATGAGCACCATCTCCACTGACCGCCACCCTCAAATTGTGAAAGAAATGAGGGTAAACAATCCTGAAAAACATCATCAATTTGACCCATGGCATGTGGCCAAAGGCCTATCAAAAAAATTAGCGAAGGCAGCAAAGACAAAGGAATGTGAAGGCCTGGCAGAGTGGATAACATCCATCATAAATCATTTGTGGTGGTGTGCACAAACATGTGAGGGTAATAATAATAATTCATTACATTTATATAGCGCTTTTCTAGGCACTCAAAGCGCTTCACATGGAAGGGGGAATCTCCTCAACCACCACCAATGTGCAGCATCCACTTGGATGATGCGACGGCAGCCATAGTGCGCCAGAACGCTCACCACACACCAGCTTACTGGTGGAGAGTAATGGAGGGTAATGCTGAACTGTTGAGAGAGAGGTGGGTCTCCATAGTACACCATGTTACCAACCGTCATGAGTGGCCTGGGAACAGGTACTACCACAAATGTCCACACAAGCCCCTCGACGAGGCAGTCCAAAGAGGAAAGCTGTGGCTGAAGCCGGGATCTGTTGCGCACAACAGTCTTGTGAAGACTGTGACAGACAAGCGGCTTTTAACTCTCTGGGGTCGGCGGTCTCGCCGGCGATACCAGCTCACTTTTTTCCTTATCAGTGCAAAAGAGACTCAAATTACTCTGTTAATTTTGATCTTACATATAAGTGTTGTACATCATTCGATCCTGTTAAGTTTGTATTTTTTGTGGAACCTCATAATAAAAACAAAGTGTTGTGCTTTTCGCCTAATAAAGAAAAATAAACATGATGCGCGTTCTGCGTTCTCTCTGTCAGTGAAGTCCATTCTGAAACGCGTCCGAAAAATCATCTGTAACTCTGCAAATACTCAGTCAAACAGGTATACAGGCACACAGGCATGAAGCCTGAATTATCTTCTTTTAAATGAAGTAATTTATATAAAAAAAAAATTTTCTCATTTTATGTAATCTGTACGAAAAGAGAGAGATGATAGTCGTTCTCGTCTCAGCTCATTAAAGTTAATTTGACCACGCCCACGGAGCGCGCGCTCTATTCAAACACAAATGCTCTGAGGCGATCCACGCCCACATCAGCTGGATAAGCCACCGAAAGAGACTCATATTACGATGCTGTGAGGAATAATAGGCTATGTGCACAAGCGTAATTTCGAACTTCCGCTATTGTCAGAAGTCGGCATGTCAGTTTCCGGTTTACGGCTGTTCATCCGCAACCGCTATAAACGAACAAGATGAGTGCTGCTGTTGTACGAAAAAAAGAGTTGTTAAACACATCTAAGTTTCTAAGAACTGTAGGTGGATCTATCATCTAACGCCCATTTCACACATACCCCGTTTGCAGTGCGTGTTGCGGTGCAGGAGCAACGCGCGCTATAGTACTTTCACATATGATGCGTTTGCAGTGAATAACTGATCCGCGGCTGTACCACAAACACATACTTAGTTTTTTTGTTTGTTTTTTTGCGCGCGTCGCCCAAAATGTCTATTTTGTGCAGCCACTGCGCACGAAGGTTGGTGTTTTTCGGGAAGCGTTGGAAGCTCAAATGGCTGTTAGCGACTTGAAGCAGAGCAAAGTGGCACACAGCAGTGCTCCTAACGCACCATGTTAACAGGTTAGGGCTTTCACTTTTCACACCGTTTCAGATGCGGCATGTATAACAGCAGTGCAGCGATCGTTTCTGCACCGAATCTATTTCTGCTGTGCTGCATTAAAGTGACACCGCATGTTTCGTGGTCAAAATGCACAAAGATTGACCTGAAAATGTAGTAATTTCACCATAAATGCGTTTCATTAAATAAAATGTAGTAATGTCACCATAAATGCATTTAATATACCGGTACTACTATTTTTCACAGTCATCTGAAGACTGTGAAAACCGGGGTAAATCAAGGAAAACTACAAATTAAGGCGACATAATGAACAACACTCGTCTCATTCGTGGAGGTGGAAAAACAAAATTGTGACATGCAAGATCTATTGTAGGCTATTACAATTTAAATGCAAAAGAAAAGGCATGTGAGTCGGCTGTTTTTGCCAATTTTAAGTTTTAATTTAAAATATTTGCCATTTTAATATAGTAAATTTGACCACTTGCTTGAGCAACTTAATAAAAGTAATGCATGGAATAATAGCCCTAACTTGCGTTGTTTAAATTGTGTTTAAACGTGCATACATCCATTAAAGAGTGTGTACAAAGAGAATCGCAATGCTGACAACTTTTTTTGAAATAAAAGTTGCAGCACAACTTCTGGATTTTAAATAAAAATAGTAAGTATGTGTTGCCGCGGATCAGTTATTCACTGCAAACGCATCATATGTGAAAGTACTATAGCGCGCGTTGCTCCTGCACCGCAACACGCACTGCAAACGGGGTGTGTGTGAAACGGGCGTTAGATGATAGATCCACCTACAGTTCTTAGAAACTTAGATGTGTTTAACAACTCTTTTTTTCGTACAACAGCAGCACTCATCTTGTTCGTTTATAGCGGATGCGGATGAACAGCCGTAAACCGGAAACTGACATGCCGACTTCTGACAATAGCGGAAGTTCGAAATTACGCTTGTGCACATAGCCTATAGTACTATCTTAATAATAATCCTGGAAAAAATTACCTCAGAAGTAGGCTACAGGTAGTTTCATTTGGAGGAGCAACGGATCCAGCCGAGGAAATAGGTACATTCTTTATTTTCAAGTGCTTTGTGCTAATCGCGATATGGAATAGTGTCTGTAAACAAAAAGACTGTTTGAATATAAATCGCATTTTTGTGTGTGAATGAATGAACAGCTTTTACCTAACTATATTCCAATACTGAGATGAGTAAAAATCGACTGAAATATGTTGAAATAAAATATTTTTGTATAAGCAACGTATTAAACTGCAAATTAACATTTATATGTCCTAATCATAAAAACGATATGTTACATATGAAAGACAAGATGTCGTTTTTACTGTAAAATACTGCCACATCAAATAAGCTTGTTGCTAAGATGTTTTTATAGTGTTTGTTCGATTGTAAGCTATATTCAAACTAATTAATCCGCAACTGTATGATAAAATGTATACTTTAGTATATAATACAAAGAAAGATTACATTTGAAATATAGTTAAAATTTTAATTGTTGTTGTAATTGTAACCTTTTTATTAAAATAGCAAAAATATATGTAGGCTACATATAAATAAATCTTAGGTAAATCTTAAAAGCTCAATATAAGCCTCCTCTTTAAATTATTTGTATTGTGTTTTATTAGTGACACATTTGGGATACATTCCCAAACTTTCTGTAAAAACAGTATGATAATTAACTGCACAATTACTAGAAATGTTTACATTTGATATTATACAATTTGCAAGCACAATTTGAAAAATAAATAAATAATTGGAACTGTGAACCAATTTTGTATTATATAGGCATATATATATATATATATATATATATATATATATTTTGTCATTGCATTCTTGTGGCTCAGTGACACACCTGAATGAAAGGGTCATTAGTATGCAGCCTCATTATGCGCTCATTATGCGGGCCCATTGTCTTCTCAGGTGTGAATCACAGCAGGTCACACCCCTGCGCATATTGCCTTTCCAAACAAAAGGTGTCATTTTTAAATTTAAACCAATCTATTGTTTTATGTGAATGATAAGGCAGGATGATTTTCAGATCATTTTGAAGAAAAAACTCTAGGCGACAACATCCATTAGTCAAAAGTCTTGTGGACAGATATTTAGTATGTGTTTTGTGGCCTTATTTCAGAAACTTTAAGTTTTAGTTTTTTCAATAACCACGCATAAAACAATATTCTCTCAAAAATACAAAAATGTACATACATGTTGATAACACATTATGGTAGCCCTGTGTGTGCTAAATAGAGTGTAATTACACCTTTGCCAGTAATATGTTTATAAGCAACTGAAAAAAGCACAAATGTCAGAGTATGTCAAAACATCTCAAGGACCCCAAAAACACCTTGGACCCCAGAGGGTTAAAAGACTTTGATCACTTAACAGAGTGCGTCCACACAACAACACTAGAGGTAGGATCAAGTATAGACATTAGATATTATAAGTTGGCTCGATTTCCATTGCCGAGTGTAATTCAATTGTAATTGTTCTCATTTCAAATTATATTTTGTTTTAGGTGTATCACTCCATGTATCTGAAATACCTCCCAAAGAGAACGCATTTTGGATATGATGTGATGGTTCATGCCTCTATGCTTGCTGCCCTGGATCATAACAACAATGTGAACAAGGAACAGGTGAGTGTAATCATTCCAACTCATTGCACAGTATTTTGCACTGTGACATCAGTATGTGACCCCATTTACACGAAGGGAAGACGCAGATATTTCCCTGCGGTTTGGCCTCTCACACTAAAACCCCGTTTTTATCACAGAAAACGATTATTTCTAAAAACTCCGGCCAAAGTGGTGATTTCTGATAACGGTGGTTATGTGTTGTCGTGTCAAATAGGAGAAACGGGGTTTTAGGTTCTCAAACGTCACATTACGCGCCAGAAAATGCTTAACGTGAGCGCCCTATGTTTGGGTAGTTGACGTGACGTGGCTTTTTCACCATCACAGAAGATAAAAAACTATTTATTTCACATTTTCATCATTTAGAATACTGTAAATGGTTACACATTTTCTTGTTTTACATGAATTTGTTGTTTTAATACCAGAGTTATTTTTATTTATTTTTACAACTTTGAGCCAAATCTCAAAATCGTCCTATGGTGTGACGGTAGACAAAATTATTTCATAAATATTTACTTTTATAAATAAAGAAAATAATGTTTAAAAATCTTAAAGGAGTAGTTCACTTTTAAAAAAACTTTTGGTGATAATTTACTCACCCCCATGTCATCCAAGTTGTCCATGTCTTTCTTTCTTCAGTTGAAAAGAAATTAAGGTTTTTGATGAAAACATTCCAGGATTTTTCTCCATATAATGCACTTTACTGGGCACCAAACGGTCCAAGGTCCAAAAGACAGTTTCAGTGCAACCTGCAAACTGTTCAAAGGGCTTTAAACGATTCCAGACGATGAATAAGGGTCTTATCAAGCGAAACGATCGCTCATTTAAAAAATAAATAACAACGTTTAAGTTTTATAAGCTCACTTGCTCGCCTTTCTCTGTTCTGTGTGACTCTCCTGTTCGAACTCGTTCATCAAAATGAACAAATCTTTTTTCGAGTCATTTGATTCATTTAACGACCGAAATGAACGAATTGACTCTGAAAAAGATTTGTTCATTTTGATGAACGAGTTCGAACGAGTTACACAGAACAGAGAAAGGCGAGCATGTGAGCTTATAAAACTTAAACGTTGTTGTTGTTTTTTTAAATGAGTGATCGTTTCGCTTGATAAGACCCTTATTCATCGTCTGGTGTCATTTAAAACCATTTGAACAGTTTGCAGTTTGCACTGAAACTGTCTTTTGGACCTTGAACCGTTTGGCTACCATTGAAGTCCATTATATGGAGAAAAATCCTGGAATGTTTTCATCAAAAACCTTAATTTCTTTTCGACTGAAGAAAGAAAGACATGGACATCTTGGATGACATGGGGGTGAGTAAATTATGAGCAAAAGTTTTTTTTAAAGTGAACTAATCCTTTAATGAACACTCCTGGCATAATTGTGCAAGTGTCTATTTCACTAAGTGGCCATCACTTTTCCTATACATACAGTTCTAAAAGTGTAGGAATTTCATAAAGTTTGTCACAGAAAAAAATGTTATGCAATAACCTGATTATTTACTAGTTATTTTCCCTTTTTGTTTTTGAATAGGCTATTTATCAAGATGGGGAGAACATGGGTGAACCCAAATTCAAAATCTCTTGGAGCAAGGTCCACAAGACCTTCAGAGCAAAACCTGTGATGACAGAAAAGGACTACAGCTACATGACTGCCATGATGGAAGATGTTCTCTCCTCTGATTATGATCCAAACCAGGCAGTGGACATGAGTTTCAACCAAAGACACATCATGGCTCCACAGGTGACACTGTCAAGATCACAGATCATTTTGCAATCATTTCAGTATTCACGCTTCAAATAGCTGTGAATCTCTGGCACATGTGTTTGTTTATTCAGTTATCAGTGGTGTTGGAAAGCAAACCTGTATTTATAAATATCTAAACCTGTAAATATGTACATAACAACTGTGTTCAACAGTTTGATTTGGTTTGTCTTGGTATATCAATATGTTGGAGTATAATATCTGTAAATATGTACATAACTGTGCTTTATTGTAGTAATACTGGGAGGCTTGTCTGCCTGTCATTCCCCACGTATGCTAGTTGGAGGCAGGGTTGTGTGGACCTGGGAGGGAGGGGGACCTGCTGACAATACACACACACCTTAAATGCTTCAATATTATTGAAGCAGAGCTCACCTGCTTTTGTATAGGGAATAAATTGTGATGGTCCCAAAGGAATTCTGGTCTTGAAAATTATTTATCTTCATTTCACAGGAAACTTCTACTTTGAGTATGGGAAGTGTGCACTTTTTACACCTCTGATAATACACAATGAACACACCATTGTAGTTTAAATGCTCAGCTGCTTTAATTTTGAATTATTTTTAGCAGTTTGTTTTTTGCAAGTTCAGTCTATGCATAGTTAAAAATTCCTTCATGCCTCCTCTACTTCTCCCTGATTGTCTGCATGTTCAAATCCTGCTCCACTTGGTTTCGGGGTAGACATTTCTTATTTAGTTCACTGCACACGAGGGAATGATTCTGCGGACTCTTTCTCCAGCCAGCCATGCAGCCACCATGTAAACTGGCGATAGGAAGAATATCTGCAAGACCTAAAGCCAAAAGTTTTACACTAAATGTTTTGAAAGGATGAATCAAGGTTTGACTCAAGCCAATACATGCCAGCCAATAATGTTTGCGCTGTATTATTGTCTAGATTCTTTATCGGTTACTGGAAAAACTTTCAGTGTTGGCCAAACTAAGTAAGGGATAATGTATAGCGAGGCGGTTGTTATAGCGAATACAACCCCAGCAGGCTGAGGCTGATGCGGGAGCCCGACGCGAAGCGGAGGGATCTTGAATCAACCTGAAGGGGTTGTATTCGCTATAACAACCGCCTCACTATACATTATCCCACTTATTACATGGCTACCTACCAAATAAATCAATAATTTGACACAAAATATTGATTCAAAAAGGAATTTGATTTAAAAACGATTGTATTGCGTCCGCTAAAGAAAATAGTCCGTTCCGTCTCTGGTTAGAATCCTGCTGCGTCCATAGCAACGCTCTGTTTTTCATGGCATCAGTCTGTTATACTTCGCAGCGGTCTGTTATCAAGAAATAACACACCGCAATCTACCCTGGAATTCAGCCAAGCCATGTAATAATGTTATATAATTCTAAACAAATATGTTCATGTTAGACCTGCCTGTTAGTACCGTATTTTCCGGACTATAAGTCGCTCCGGAGTATAAGTCGCATCAGCCCAAAAATGCGTCATGACGAGGAAAAAAACATATATAAGTCGCACTGGACTATAAGTCGCATTTATTTAGAAATTTATTTAACAAAATCCATGACCAAGAAAAAGTTATTTAAAGTAACAACAGGTAACTTTTCAGCCTTCATAATATATTTCCAAGTCTCTTGTGATGGTACATCGACTTACAATAGGTTGAATGACACGTCTGCCATAGCCTGACGGGGTCTGTAGCGTTTTTAATCGTACTTTTAAACTTCGGGTTTCGGGTAGTAACCGGCGAACAAAGAGAACTACAAAATTCGACTGCTTTACGGCATATACGTCACTTCCACCACCACCCCCACTTCCTTAAAATCGGACTTGCGAGCCAAATGTTATAGTCATGGCCGAAGCAGCACAGAAAAACAAGAAAGCAAAGGTTTTATCGGAGCAAAGCAAAAAGAGAAAGTGATCGCGTTAAAGGCAGAACGAGGATCAACATTGCAGAGCTGCCAACTCTCACGCATTGGCCGTGAGACACCCGCATTTGATTGGTTTCACACGCTCACACCCCCGGTTTCTCACGCTAAATTGTCAACCCGGTCGGTCAAATGCCTGAAAGATGAGTTTATCTATAGATCTCTACCTGTTGAGCCACTCGTGATCGACAAGTTATACCGCAAATTAGTTCAAATCTCCCGGAATCTAGAGCGAGCGCGCACACGAGACAGAGACTGTGCTCCAACGCGCGCGGACGGCAGAGAGAGAAAGCGAGCGAGAGACCTTGCGTGTGCAGGGAGCATCGAACCCCCCATCGAAAAAAGAATGCCTCTCTCTAACCTCTCTAATTCGCTAGAGTAGTAGCGAATTATCAATCTGGTAGCTAGTAAACGATATTCTAGTTTTTGATGGTTAGCTATCGCTAGTATTCTCGTTCTGATTTGAACTTTGCAATCGATGAAATGCAAATAGCAAATGTTTGACCTAAAAAGTGTAGTCTACTCAACATGTACAAAGAAAGGAGGAAGATTATTAATAAAATCATATTTTAGGATACCTAACATGTCTGTGATATTGGTTTATTTGTCTTGCCTCAAGCTATAATGCAAATCGATTTGTAAAATTTGCAGATTCATTTATGGTAGCTTGATATTATAATATTGACGATATATGGTTATTATCAACCACTCAAACATTGCATTGAAGTATCATATAGATTCAGTAAAACGGTAACCAATAGACTAGGCTACTATAATGACGCTGGCTTGTAAACGTGAGCATCGCGATCATTTGTCGTTAGAAAAAAAAAAAAACCCCATGAAATTATATTCATATGACATGCTGAAATATATGCCACTGTACCTGGGATGAAGACATTTCACACGCGATGCAAGCAGAACACCTGCATGTGACCTCTTCCTACAGTGTTCAGGGCTATCATGGTTGTCAACAAATGCACGTGCATGTAGGATGACAGTTTACGACAGTAGTAGAGGACAATACTGTTTCCCAACTGTAGGGGGAGCCCGAGAGCAAAAAACGACCTGTTGTTACTTTAAACAGACTTTAATTCATTAAAACAGAAGGCATTTAAGTTATTCAGCTACACACAATAGCACAAAGAACAACAGGCTGAATATGTGTCCGGTATGTTGTTAACGTAACACATCAACAGTTAGCAACACAATAGCATAAAGAACATACCTGAGAGGCTGAATAGGATAAAATAACATAAGACAGCGAGTCCAACAGTTATCGGTAAAGCAATTTCACCAAGCTCCCGCGATCTTATTCCACATTCCACTGTTTGCGTTCAGTCTAATATTTCAGTTAATATCAGTTGTTTTCAGTTAATTTTTTCAGCGGTAAAACTAGCTGTAGTCTAGAGCGCATAGAGCGCTCTCTCGTGGCTGTAGACGGTAATGTCACCCCCAATTTCGGCAAATGATGCATTCACGTCATACCACATACATTAAAAACTCGCAAATAATAATCTGGGGCCGTCAGCGATCCTGTGACGAGTAAATCTTGGTAATTTTGATATATAAGTCGCACCTGACTATTAGTCGCAGGACCAGCCAAGGTATGAAAAAAAGTGCGACTTATAGTCCGGAAAATACGGTAACTGCATCGCGGCTGGGTAAACCAGCGCTCTATCTGTCATGGAGGCTGACGAGGGCAGCCCACAGTACATCTGGATTGAGACAAACTGCCTCAAAATTAGGATGGGCAATGATGCATGGTAAATCTGTAAACAAGTCTCCTGTTCTTAGGCTATAATATGCATTTACTGTGGTAGATTATTTCAAAATTCTTCAGGCCACTATAGTTATGCTTAATCAATATAGCTACCTTACCCTGGACTGCTGCTGATATGAAGTGGAGTTCCTTACAGCAAACACTCTCCCTTTCAGTAAGCATTGGTAAACAATTGCCACAGCCACACCAATGCGTGTGCCATACTCTTTTCTCCTGCTCCCCCTGCTCCTCCTCACCTACGGCTACGAGATGATTAATGTTAGCATCCTGTGAACCTTCCTCTGTATTTACAACACGTTCAGGCTCGAACTGAAAAGGGTGAACGGCAGACATTTTGCTCGCTAATTGAGGTAACGTTAATAGTGTGATGAATGCTGGGGATTTGTTTTTCTGTTTGGCCCATCTGAACTAGAGTGCGGATCGGGCCGCATTTTTCTGTCCGAGCCCGGCCCGCGTCCGACAGGGCAGTAACCGAACCCGACCCGAGCCCGACAGGCATTAAGATATTTATGTCCGAGCCCGACCCGAGCCCGACACGGTTAAAAATAAAAATTCTCAAAGCCCACTAATGACACGTACGTTTGTTTGTGTAGAAAGCCCGCTTTTATTTAGCAACTGGAAGGCATTCGGAAATGCAGATTACAGATGTGCGCAACGCATCAGCGTGCGCCGCACACGGCCAACAAAGCGCATGTTAACACAGGCGCGCACAAGAGGCCCAAACAAATAGCCAATTGAAATTAAATGAACAAAGCTAGGTCTACCAAAAATTGCCCAAGTTAACAGAACAAAACATTAACGTAACACAAATGCAGCTTATTGAAATGAAAATCACTCTTACCATTTTTCCTCGAAAACTGTGTGGCTAATAAAACTGTAACATGGGATCTATTCACGTAATCCATCCTTCAATGTTTAGGCTGGTTTTAAAATGTCCTGAGGCTAACTTCTTTTTAACGTCTTCCATCGTTGCGCTGCCAGCCACATGTAGCCAAATATGCAATATTATACACGCACGTGTCGCGCGTTGTCACAGCAACATAAACTAATTTCCGCACACATGAAGATGGATTTTGGGGTAATATTTAAAATTTATTTTAATCACAAAAACAAACATTTGCATCCAGTTAAACATTATAATAAGCTGTTTTAAATTTCAAATGTTCAATGCCTTATTGCGCCGACGTGACCGAGCCCGACCCGAACCCGAACGTCATTTCAAAATATGTGTCCGAACCCGGCCCAGCCCGTCGGGTCCCGTCGGGCTCGGTTCGGGTATCCATCCTCTAATCTGAACCTGTCTGGAGCACATTTCGTTGATGGCCTGAAGGCAGGGATAATTGATCTCACCTGGAGTGAGGACATTTAAGAAAAGTGAGAGAAGAGAGCCGGAGGAACGTGTCTGGCTTGTCGCGCTCGGGAAGGAAACGGGGACGCTTTGTGTTGCTCGAGACCGTTAGGGTTTGTCCGGCAACGAAGATAGCTAGTTAGATCGATTGCATCTGTGTGGTTATATTATAGTGGGACTGGGGTTAGGAGCGCTGGCCATATGTTCCATGAACAGTTTCAAAAGCCGTCGACGCCCAAAGAGACATTGTGATTCCTAACAAGAGCTGTGATGCCCAAAGAGGACTAATTAAAGACAGAACCAGTGATTAATTGCCGTGACTGCGGGGACGAGAATAACGCGGAGAAGAGCGGGTGCTTTCTTTGTGGACGACTCGGCACGGCTGATTCCTTTCCCTAGACCCCGGGATGGGGTCTTGTTTCATGGAAATGGGGAAGTGTTTTATATTTTAATTATTTCATGTGTGGTGTGCATGTGTGAGTGTGTATGTGTACTTTGAGTTTTAGAGGTTGTATGGACATTATAATTAGTGCGCTGGAGTGGGGACGTGCCGATTTCTTTCCACTTGATGAATTGATTGCTGTGTGACCACGATTTCTATTGTGCCGTGCTGGCCTGAGGATAACAAATAGAGTGCAGTGGAGTGACGTTTTGGGAGTTTCACTTGTGTATCGCCGTTTTGTCCTAGTGAGCGTACTGAGTAAATGTTTGTGAACTTCAAATGCTGTTTATATAATGGTGATATTTTTCTAAATGAAAGTATCAATAAAGTAATATTTTTCCATAAAGCTTGTGGTATGATGTACCCTCTGGCCTCCATAAAATTTAGCTAAACCTCTTTAAATAAATTAACCAGAGGTTTATTACAATAGTTTAACTTGATAACGTTAACGCGCCTTGTGTTTGTAGGTGCTGGGACCAGTCTACGTCACGGCCCAGAATGCAATGGGTAAAAACAACAATGGCGACTTACAGGGAAAAACTTTATTTTAAAATATCTCGCTACAACGAAAACATCGGGTGTGTTATTATATCATGTTTGTGGCGCAAATGGTATCGCTAACCCAATAAGACTAAGTTGTCAAACTAGCCGGAGATCCTTTTAAGAGTTTTCTGAGAGGATTCTTAGAATCTTTATGAATACGGGCCCTGGCGTTTTTTTCCCCTTTTTTTTCATTCTCCCTTTTATTTAGTCTTGAGGGGCTTAATTTTGTCTGATTCTCAACTTTTAAAAGTTCTTCAGGTTGTTTAAGTCCAGAGAATACCTCCTCTTTTCCAATGACTTCTTGGGTGCTGTTGTCAACCTATACATTATCATCATAAGAAATCAAATATCGAGAAGCTCTTTATTCACAAATTCAGGAATTTGCAGAGATAATAATATACTTTGCACAATTTTGTTAAACCTGGTAATGCTTTGATGGGATTTCAGATGGATAGCGGGTCTCTCTGCTAAACATCAGATAAAAAGGGGAGTATTTGTTTTTTTTTTGGGAGGGGGTTTTGGTCCTGAGGCAGAACAACAAAGCATCCGAGCGCTGGTTCCATGTGTTGGGTTTACTGGGTTTACTGTTAACCAGTTTTCCCAGGACCCTGTTTTCAGACGTCAGTTTATAGCAAGCTGTATAAATATTTTCAATGCATGTATATAACATCAAGTGTTAAATTAAATTATTTTGTCTTTGTTTCCAACAACAATAATCAATAATCAATAATAATGATGATTTTAATGATAATAAGTTGCACGTCTGCACTTGTTCCTCCAGCCCATTGGTTTGTGGGTGATAAGGGAAACACAAGCTCGTCTTCATGCCCAGTATTTTGCACACATAGGTCAGATTTGAACAATTGAAAGTTTCAGAATAAAATTCATATTTGATCATGTATTATGGTGATTAAACAATTATTTCAAAGAAAACCACTATGTTTAACCCTCAAGCATCATTGGGGACAAATGTGGGCAAAATCTTTTTATTTTTTATTTTTTTATAGTTTCCTTAATCTAAGCGACTTGGCTACTTTTCCTAAATTTTCCACCTGAACACACACACAAAAATTGGACTCGATTCAACAATGTTAAGTGGTTAAAAGAAAACCTCTTTAACTGGTCCTTCGTGGACAAAAGTGCGCACCGATTGGAAATAAATGGGAAATACTATAATTCAGAGTATTTGCTTTTTAATTTGTCCAATAAAAATCAATAAATCCATTACAATGCAGATCAGCCTATACTTTAATTTAGCATGCTTTTACACTCTTTTAATCCATGCTTTTATCCAAAGCGACTTACTTTTTTAAATAAAGTCACTCACACATACACAAACAAAGGAATTGAATGAGCCTATGACTGAGCAATTTTTTTAAATGTGCCAATCATCCACTGTGCAAAACACACACACTCACACACACACACACACTTGACATGTTTTACTTTTTTTTTTTATCTATTTTTACCATTTACTTTTATTGAGTTTTTGTTAGGCTTATTGTTTATTCTTACCTGTTTGATACTTTTTTGAGTTATTGAAATTTGATGTTTTTTGTTAGAAATAAATGATTACTCTTTCTCCTACTTTGTATTTTCCTTATAACATGGTCATATTTGTTTGTAAGCATATTTTGGCATCTTTGTATAGTCTCACCCAACACAAATGGTTTTTAAAATATTCTACAATTTTAACTCGTTACAACAATGGTTTATATATTTCAGCATATATGCAGCCATCTCAGCGTTCACAGGCCTCTCCATAGACAGCTAGACAGGCATCTTGTGGTTACTCCATCAAATTACATGTTTTATTTTATTTCTCTCAACAGATGGCGCTAATCTGACTTCAAAATTGGATTTGAAAGGCCTAGTCTTTATATTAATTTGAAATACTGCATTCATTGAAAATTTATTTAAAAACATTACAAGAATTTTCTTTGTTTTTTATGGCAAAAATTCTTGAGGGCAAGTTGAAGATTAATTTCTGTGCCAGTATTGTCTCCAAACTGAACTACAATTCAATTCAAGGTGACATGAGGTGACAATCTATGCATCTTATGTTTAAATTTTAAAATTGCTATTTTTATAAAACCTTAATATAGGTTATTCTCTATACTATTCCTCAGGTCACAATGCTTAACCATAACACACAGCTGGCAACCTGTAGGGTTTTCGAAAATTTAAGATAACTGATTGTACACGAAACAGATAAAGAATAGTTATAAAATAAAAATAGTTATCTGTAGTTTGTCAAGTTTAATGCAAATATGTACCAACGCAAGAATGAACATCACAGTTTGACCGTAAGGGATAGTTATCCTGCAGGTTCAGCGCAGGCTAAGTTAGTTCATTAGAAAGGTTCTTGTTCGTCAAATCGAGTTTCTGTGAATCATGCTATGAAGTACAGCTAAAGGCTATGTTTAATATAATTTATTTGATGTGCCATTCATAACACAGGTATGAAAATATGTAACATTACACATATTTAAATGTGTAAGTAATGGCATTCGCAGAAACTTGATTGTGTACTTTTTTTTTTTTTACACACGTTCTGTGTTCTTTGTTATTTTAAATGAGTAAAGTGAGATTAGTAATAATTTAGCAATAATTTTGTCTTTAAAAAAAATGTTGCATGAATACTAGTGTTTAATTTTTAATCATCTTTTGATGATGTAATTTTTTTGTTACATTTTTCGGTAACACTTTACAATACGGGTGCACTAATATGCATTAATTCATACTTAACTAATGCACAGATAATCATGAGTTAATGTATGACTAATGAAGAACTAAACCATTAATTAATGATTACTGCATCAGCAACTAATAAAGAGTCTATATGATTAATAGATTAAGTAATATATGAATTGCTATTAATTAAAAGTGTCATCATGTATTAATACCTTAATAACATATTTTATCAAATTGATGTGCATAGCTTTGACTAATTGTGGTAATGAACACATTAATTTACACTATTAGTTAATAAAATATGTTATTAAGGAATTAATACACAATGACACATTGAATTAATAGCAATTCATGTATTACGTAATCTATTAATCATATAGACTATTTATTAGTTGCTGATGCAGTAATAATTAATTAATGGTTTAGTTCTTCATGATAAACTCATGATTATCTGTGCATTAGTTAAATTAGTTTGCAACAACATTGGAGACAGCATACAAAATCGAGAACAGTACAAAAAAGCAGAGTTCCTGCATTGAGTGGCACCAACTAAGGCGGCCCCGCATCACCACTTCCAAAATCAGAGAGGTCTGTCACACCAGGGGACAGAGCTCTGCAGAAAATCTAGCGAAAAGACTTCTCAAACCTAGTCATCAGACTGCAGACATGAGGAGGGGACTAGACTTGGAACCAGCAGCTGTAGAGGAGTACTGCAGAGTGAAGGAGGTGAACCACTATCCCTGTGTGTTCCTGATCCACCCTGACGCACCCTGGATGGGATCATCACCAGATGGGATTGTGTATGATCCAAAGGGCGAGCCAGTGTTTGGGGTTGTTGAAATTAAATGCCGAAATGTGGCAAGTTTTGTTGACACTCCATATATTAAGATCAGTGAGGGCACACACACACTAAGGAAATCTCATCCGTACTTTTGGCAGGTCCAGGGACAGATGTTGATTTCTGGATTTGACTGGTGTGAGTTTGTTGTCTATACACAAGAAGACATGTACATCCAGGGGATTCCCAGAGACAAGGAAATCACCCAAACAATTAAAGAAAAAACAGACTATTTGACTGTCTGTTTGTGACTGACTGTCATTAGTTTGTGACAGGACTGCACCATCACCTTACTTTACTGCTATTGTGCTGTACAGAATGACGAGTGCATTGTAGTTCACTACTGGTCAGGGTTTGTAAAAAGTGTTTAAAAAAGTTTTGAGAAGTTAATTCCTGTTTTTCCCTGACTGGAAATTATTTTACATTTATGAGATTTAGGTACCTTGAAAGCAATTGAATATTTATCTTTAAAAGCTGCACAAACCCTTTTGTGATACAAATCTGTGCTTTATTGAAAACATGTTAAATGTTTACGTTTCTCCTATGAACTGTTGTGTTCATACTGTCACTAAATCATTCCTCAATGTATGCACTTATGTAGAATGTTAAATATGTATTTGTTTAAGGTAATTGGAATCTGGTTGTCGTATGATAATTTAAAACCTATGAACTATCCTGTTTATAAAGCACTATTGTATCATCCAATTTACATTGTTAACACTGTTAATAAAATAAATGATTGAGTATTTTGGGTAAAGTATGGTAATTGTCATAGAAAAAGGTAGGTGAGCAGCACTAACAGCTAGGTGTAAAAAAATGAGTGAGTAAAGGCCTGTTCGCCGACGTTTAACGCCTTGTGACTAAACAATGGGAGCCAATGTGAGTGTGCACACGTAATGGCGAAGAAGATATACAGCCTCTACACTCTGCTGGGAAGAAATATGACGAGGAAGATGCAAGACTAGATGAATGTAGAGCTGCTGGTCTTGTTGGTGTCTTTATAAAGAGACACCAACGACAATAAAGAACTATATGACAAACGCGACAAACTTGCTCTCTTCTTCTGAGTGACAAGCGAGTGTCAGAAGCGTAGTTGCGCAGCGCCACTTTGTGGACCGGGGTATTTCTGTTTTACATTAAGCGCCATCTAATGTCGGAATGAATTTGCATGTTCACTCGGCTCATCGTCAGCGAAAATCGCTTGGGTGTGAACACAAAAAACGCGTTGAAAAACGCTGACGAATAACGCGAGCCGATATTCGTCCCGGTGTGTACGAGGCTTCAAATTGAACAATGTGAATATATTTATATAAAACAATATTCAAACAATGTTCACAACATAGAAAGACATTTCATGTAATATATACAGATAATTGATATTTACAGGATTACATAGAATAGAGAGCATTTTTGTCCTCAAGTCGATATGCATCCTTTGCTAGGCTTTTTTTTAGGGTAGAGCTAGTTGGAGACTAACACCTCATCCATCTTTTGAAAAAGCCCAGCAGTCACATTAGACATTTGCCTGAATTAAAAATGCAAGTACATTTTAATTTAGGCAAATGTCTAATGTGACTGCTGGGCTTTTTCAAATGGGTTAAGTGTCCCTTTAATTGTGTAAGCGCACTGAAAGTTCTACTAAGCAGCCAGTATTGCAGTCAGTCATGAAACGCCAGCAACAAGTGACTTTAATATCTTCATGGATGAAAAAAAAGAAAGGAGATGTGAGTTGGTTGATTCAGTAAATTAGCTCAGGTCAAGGTAATCAAAAAAATTTTGTCTATGTCACCGGTCGCACCCCTAACTTGCACCCCACGTGAGGAGCCGACCCCGCAGGTACACAACAGACAGACAGAAAACAGTGAAGTACAGTATAAAGTTCTTAATTGATTTAAAACTCTGATTGTAGAACAACTCTCCGTGGGCAAGTTCCTTCGTATCAACCAGAAGGACGGCCAAAATAGCCGTATTCCGCGGGACTCAGGCAGAGAGAGAATGGAGGTAGGTTGCTCACCAGCGTAAATGTTCTCTTTGGGGTTCAGGCAGAGCGAATGGAGGTAGGTTGCTCACCAGCGTAACTGTTCTCTTCGGGGCTCAGGCAGAGAGAATGGAGGTAGGTTGCTCACCAGCGTAACTGTTCTCTTCGAGGCTCAGGCAGAGAGAATGGAGGTAAGTTGCTCACCAGCGTAACTGTTCTCTTCGGGGCTCAGGCAGAGAGAATGGAGGTAGGTTGCTCACCAGCGTAACTGTTCTCTTCGAGGCTCAGGCAGAGAGAATGGAAGTAAGTTGCTCACCAGCGTAACTGTTCTCTTCGAGGCTCAGGCAGAGAGAATGGAAGTAAGTTGCTCACCAGCGTAACTGTTCTCTTCGGGGCTCAGGCAGAGAGAATGGAGGTAAGTTGCTCACCAGCGTAACTGTTCTCTTCGGGGTTCAGGCAGAGAGAATGGAGGTAAGTTGCTCACCAGCGTAACTGTTCTCTTCGAGGCTCAGGCAGAGAGAATGGAGGTAGGTTGCTCACCAGCGTAACTGTTCTCTTCGAGGCTCAGGCAGAGAGAATGGAAGTAAGTTGCTCACCAGCGTAACTGTTCTCTTCGAGGCTCAGGCAGAGAGAATGGAGGTAGGTTGCTCACCAGCGTAACTGTTCTCTTCGGGGTTCAGGCAGAGAGAATGGAGGTAAGTTGCTCACCAGCGTAACTGTTCTCTTCGAGGCTCAGGCAGAGAGAATGGAGGTAGGTTGCTCACCAGCGTAACTGTTCTCTTCGAGGCTCAGGCAGAGAGAATGGAAGTAAGTTGCTCACCAGCGTAACTGTTCTCTTCGGGGTTCAGGCAGAGAGAATGGAGGTAAGTTGCTCACCAGCGTAACTGTTCTCTTCGGGGCTCAGGCAGAGAGAATGGAGGTAAGTTGCTCACCAGCGTAACTGTTCTCTTCGGGGCTCAGGCAGAGAGAATGGAGGTAAGTTGTTCACCAGCGTAACTGTTCTCTTCGGGGCTCAGGCAGAGAGAATGGAGGTAGGTTGCTCATCAGCGTAACTGTTCTCTTCGGGGCTCAGGCAGAGAGAATGGAGGTAAGTTGCTCACCAGCGTAACTGTTCTCTTCGGGGTTCAGGTAGAGAGAATGGAGGTAGGTTGCTCACCAGCGTAACTGTTCTCTTCGAGGCTCAGGCAGAGAGAATGGAGGTAAGTTGCTCACCAGCGTAACTGTTCTCTTCGAGGCTCAGGCAGAGAGAATGGAGGTAGGTTGCTCACCAGCGTAACTGTTCTCTTCGAGGCTCAGGCAGAGAGAATGGAGGTAGGTTGCTCACCAGCGTAACTGTTCTCTTCGAAGCTCAGGCAGAGAGAATGGAGGTAAGTTGCTCACCAGCGTAACTGTTCTCTTCGGGGCTCAGGCAGAGAGAATGGAGGTAAGTTGCTCACCAGCGTAACTGTTCTCTTCAGGGCTCAGGCAGAGAGAATGGAGGTAGGTTGCTCACCAGCATAACTGTTCTCTTCGAGGCTCAGGCAGAGAGAATGGAGGTAGGTTGCTCACCAGCATAACTGTTCTCTTCGAGGCTCAGGCAGAGAGAATGGAGGTAGGTTGCTCACCAGCATAACTGTTCTCTTCGAGGCTCAGGCAGAGAGAATGGAAGTAAGTTGCTCACCAGCGTAACTGTTCTCTTCGGGGTTCAGGCAGAGAGAATGGAAGTAAGTTGCTCACCAGCGTAACTGTTCTCTTCGAGGGTTCAGGCAGAGAGAATGGAGGTAAGTTGCTCACCAGCGTAACTGTTCTCTTCGGGGCTCAGGCAGAGAGAATGGAGGTAAGTTGCTCACCAGCGTAACTGTTCTCTTCGAAGCTCAGGCAGAGAGAATGGAGGTAAGTTGCTCACCAGCGTAACTGTTCTCTTCGGGGCTCAGGCAGAGAGAATGGAGGTAAGTTGCTCACCAGCGTAACTGTTCTCTTCGGGGCTCAGGCAGAGAGAATGGAGGTAGGTTGCTCACCAGCATAACTGTTCTCTTCGAGGCTCAGGCAGAGAGAATGGAAGTAAGTTGCTCACCAGCGTAACTGTTCTCTTCGGGGTTCAGGCAGAGAGAATGGAGGTAAGTTTCTCACCAGCGTAACTGTTCTCTTCGGGGCTCAGGCAGAGAGAATGGAGGTAAGTTGCTCACCAGCATAACTGTTCTCTTCGAGGCTCAGGCAGAGAGAATGGAAGTAAGTTGCTCACCAGCGTAACTGTTCTCTTCGGGGTTCAGGCAGAGAGAATGGAGGTAAGTTGCTCACCAGCGTAACTGTTCTCTTCTGGGCTCAGGCAGAGAGAATGGAGGTAGGTTGCTCACCAGCGTAACTGTTCTCTTCGGGGCTCAGGCAGAGAGAATGGAGGTAAGTTGCTCACCAGCGTAACTGTTCTCTTCGGGGCTCAGGCAGAGAGAATGGAGGTAAGTTGCTCACCAGCGTAACTGTTCTCTTCGGGGCTCAGACAGAGAGAATGGAGGTAGGTTGCTACCACCGCTGCTTCAGCAATGCATTATCCACACTCTTGTTCAATACAATCCACACAGGGAAACACACGTGAATAAATACTATCAAATACTGTGAAACACTTCACTCACAAAGGTAAGGCTTCAGCGCGGCGTTTCATCCATCGTTCATCGAGATAATCCTGATCGTGACAATGGGGAAATCTAGGCCACTCACTGCAACGACAACTTCCCTTAAGCAGTCAGTTTCACATCATAGGTTTTTGAAACAGTTTCGAGAATCGTCAATAATGTCATAATCTAACTCAGAATATAACTTATCTCTCTCTCCTTGATAGACCCCGCTCATGGCTTCCATTCGTCTGCCATGTCGGCAACCGACCTCACCGAGCAACAATGTCCCCGAGCAACAACGTCCCCGAGCAACAACGTCCCTGAGCAACAACATCCCCGAGCAACAACTCAGCCACTGGCTTTGTATGTACACTGTGGCGCCCACTGTGCAAATCTGGTCACCCAGGCTGCTTGTACAGCGTCATCACTGACATCTGATGCCCTGGATTGGGTCCACAAGCTTGGCTGTCTGTACAAAATGTCAGGCAAATACAAAACAAAATTTGTGAATATTGCAGCTGCAGCATCTGGGACAGTTAGCAACCTGCAACCCTTGTGTCAAACAAGATGGACAACCAGGACTCCAGCAATCTGGTCTGTGCTACGTCAGTACGAGTCCGTGGTACTCAGCTTAGAGGACATAGCCCAAACAGATGCCTCAAACACTGGTGTGACAGCAAGAGGGCTGCTGGAGAGGTTTGGAAAAGGTACCACAGTTTTAGGGCTCATGATGGCCACTGAAGTAATCCAAGAGTCGAGTGCCTTAATTGCACACTGCAGAAGCGAACAGAAACAGTGTCTGGTATGCTCTCTGCAGCAGATTGTGCAAGGACCACCCTTAGGGCAAAGAGAACTGAGGAGAAGTTCCAGTAGATATACAGCCACGCAACACAGATAATTACCAAGCTAAATATTGAGCCCATAACCATGCCCCACATCCGCCGTCCACCTAAACGCTTCATTGGTAATGTCACTAGTGCACACACACCTACAACCCCAGAAGAACACTACAGAGCTGATTTCTTCAAGGTGCTGGATACTGTGGACATCCAGCTGAAGGCGAGGTTTGATCAGGGTAGTCTGAAAACACTGACGAAGCTGGAGGAAGCCCTCCTAACTGGGGATGTAGACACTGCTGTGGTGGAGCAGTATCTTGAATTAAATGAAATGTCACTGAAAGTGCAGCTGAATATGTTTAAGCTCCAATACTCATACACAACCACTTCAGAGGTCGCTACTATTCTGAGGAATCAGTTGCCTGAAGTCCGTGGACTTTTCAACCAAGTTGAAGAACTTATTCGACTACTTATGGTTGTTCCTACTGCCTCTGCGGAAGCAGAGAAGAACTTCAGTGCTCTGAGGAGGTTGAAGACCTGGCTGAGAAGCACAATGTTACAGATTCGCATTAACAATGTAGCAGTCTGTCACATTCACAAAGAAATGCTGGATAAAGTCAGCAAGGAAAATATCTGCCAGGAGTTTATCATGGCGAATGAGTACAGGAAGCATGTGTTTGTTTTTTTTCATGTGAGAAGAGGAGAAAGGACAGTATAGAAGAGTGGATAGTTAGTATATGGAGAGATGGGATTCAATTGATAGATGGAGGACAATAAAAAAATCTCTTTATATTAAGTTAAATGTTTGTTTTTATGTTTGTGAGATTGTGATTAAATTTTGCATCTTGTGTAACAAATAATCTTGTGTACCTGCGGTTTGGTGGATGTGTCTCTGACTAATGTCAGATTTAACGGTTAGTTTGAAATAAAAGTTTGTTTAACAGTGGAAATTGTGTCTCACATTATTTAAATTTTATTCACACACAAAATGTGAAAATTTTTAGCGAAAATGTTTGACTTTATAAAATGATTCTCTCAAGTCTTGGCTATTAAACAATAAATAAAGTAAGACATATTTTTTCTTATACATAGTTTAGTAGCCTATTATTCTTTTTGGCAGAATTTAGCATTATAAACAACTTCATTATTTCCTGGATTTTGTATCACCAAAGTCCCTAAATGTATGGAAATGGAGGAAAATGGGATTCAAATCAAAAACATTTTACCCCGTTTTGTGCCGTTTTTTTTGTTTGTTTTTTAAGGGAGAGTAGTTTAATGCATTCTGAAATTAAATAAACTCATTTAGTTTTTTCTTGTCATTTTAGTATGCAAACACATTACGCTTGCAATGCACACATTTGTATGGAAGCTTGATTCCGCCACGGAATAAGAAAGGTAATTGCAAATCTTTCTCTCACAATTGCAAGTTTATATCTTACAATTCTGACTTTATATCTTGCAATTCTGAGAAATAAAGTCGCAATTATCTTTTATTCTGTGGTGGAAACAAGCTTACACACATTTTGGCTTCTTGCATGTTTGACAGATCTGAAGCTGATGGATGAGGATCTTCTCAGTGCCATAGTCCTGTTTTATAGACCCTGCATCGGAGACAATGTGGCACTACAGTACTACAACAACCTACAAGTGCTTATGCAACAAGTGGGAAAACTGGAAGTTGAGGAACACTTCGTTGCTTAAGACTACAAGGTAATTTAACGCAGTGTTACTTCTATTCATGTTAGACTGTTGACCGCACACAGTCTCACAAGTCTCTGACTTGACCTGCTGTGGGTTTATTAAGGGGACATCTCAACCATGAGTGTTTTCCATCATGTACATGAAGACAAGATACAGTATGACAGTAAAAGACTTTGACTCACAATTTGACAAGTGCCTGCTGAATTATTAATTTTCTTTATTTACATTAACCCTCTGGGGTCTAAGGTGTTTCTGGGGTCCTTGAGATGTTTTGACATGCCCTGACATTTGTGCTTTTTTCAGTTGCTTATAAACATATTAATGGCACAGGTGAAATTACACTCTATTTAGCACAAACAGGGCTACCATATGTGTGTGTGTGTGTGTGTGTATATATACATATACACGCATATATATATATATATATGTGTGTGTGTGTGTGTGTATGTCTATACATACATACATACATACACACACACACACACACACACACTTTCATTTATATTTTGATTATATATATATATATATATATATATTGTGTGTGTGTGTGTATGTCTATACATACATACATACACACACACACACTTTCATTTATATTTTGATTATATATATATATATATATATATATATATATGATCAAAAGCACATTTTTAGTCATACCTGGAAACAAATCCTGGTCAAATAGGTTATACGGGCCATTCTATAGAATTGGTTCAAAGTTAGAGTTGGAAACATCTTGAAAAGAAAATTTTCTTTTTCCATCTTAGTTATCAGTATTATTTTTTAAAGTAGGCCAATACATTTTATCATACATATTTCAAAGGATTCATTATTTTGATAAAGCTTGCATTGGAACAAACACTATAACAGTTGATGAGTTTATTTTTGACAAAACATACTATATATTTAACATATGAGCAGAAACTGTCTAACACAAGCTTATTTGATGTTTATTTTATAGTAAAAACTTTATAATCTATCCAAAACTAGTCAACGAAATATTGTCTTTTATATTGCGTCTGTAACAGTGCGCATCTGTGCGTTTGTTCATTCACGCACACAGACACCCGATTCATATTTAAACAGTCTTTTTGGTTTTACAGATACTATTCTATATCGCGATTAGAACAGATCTCAGTAGGCTATAGTAATATAGTTTGGATGTGTTCATGTAAAATAATGCAGGAGCGAGAGTGAATGAACGGCACAGATGTTGTAGTAACATCGCGCGCGCGTCTGTGCCATTCATTCATTCACTCACACACAGACACGCAATTCATATTTAAACAGTCTTTATTCAGTTTACAGACACTATTCAATAACGCGATTAGAACAAAGCACTTGAGAATAAATAACTTACTTCATCCGCTGAATCCATTGCTCCTCGAAATGAAACTACCAGCACTTCTGAGGTAACCTTTCCAGGATTATTACGATAGTATTATTCCTCACAGCGCAGCAAGATGAGGTAAAGAACAAGATTCTTATTAAACTGGATGTTTTATCCAGCTGATGTGGGCGTTTTCATGGCTTGCCTCAACATTTGCGTTTGAATAGCGCGCGCTCTCCGTGGCCGTGGTCACATTAACACGTAATAAGTTATAATTAGCTGAAAGGAAAAGACAGACCTATCTCTCCCTCAGTAAGGAGGAATGTAGGCGTAAGCTAGCCTGACCTGTCAGGCTGTGACCGATATCGGCCATCTCCTGGCAGATGAGCTGGGGACTGATGCACCCTGTCCCTATGCCTTCCTCGTTGCAGTTACAGCGGCATTGCATTTCTATGCGTCTGGGTCGTTCCAGCACCCCCTTAGCATTTCACAATCTGCCATAAGTTCGGCTATACATGCAGTTACATCAGGTCTAGTCCGACATGCTGGGGAATACATCCAATTCCCCGTCACACCTGACACCCAGGAAAAAGCGAAGCAGGCGTTTTGTGTGAAGTATGGGTTCCCTCATGTCCTTGGTACTATAGACTGCACCCATGTGCTCCGTGCCCCACCAGAAAAACGCTGTAACAGAGTGAAATATCTGTAACAGTTTTTTTTGGAATGGAAGGGTGTAGAAACACTACAAGGCATTAGAGGGCGCTGAATAGGCTCACCTGTTTTGGCATATAAAGAAAAGCTGACATGAAGAAGGAGGTCACTTGAGGGTAGAGGGAACTTATGTTTCTTTGGTGGCTACCTCAAAAACTAGTACTCATTGAGAAACCATTTGGTTTTAAGCTCAATGTAAGGGCTGATATTTTCATTCACGTCTTAGGGTGAATTGGGAAGCAAGCAAAAGTTTGCATGGTTTAAAAAGTTTTTTTTTCTCTCCCGACGGAATGGACAATGCTAAAGAAGAGTGAAATATTTCAGCGCACTCAATATTTTTTTTTCTCCTCCTTCAGGTTGCATAACTTTAATTTTTTTCAAGGGACAGAAATTCCTCGCAGATAAGAACCCTTAAGATGATCTTTGTTTTTGTTTTTTGTGAAATCAAAGACAATGGTTTTCTATTATTTATTTTGAATTATTATTAGAAAGTGCCAGCTTTGGGGAATAAAACAACTAAAAAAACGGTAGAATGTTTGCTCAAGTTCGTTAAACAAGTTATTTGATCTATGTGATAAACCCTCAATAGTAACTAAAAAATAAGAAGAAAAAGCAAAGTAAAAACGCACTGATATACATAAACCGCAAGGGAACCCATTCAATCAACATACAAGTCATTTGCGATGCTAATAGTAAAATCACCCATGTCTTTGCGAATTATCCTGGCTCGAGCCAGGACTAATTTATACTGGCATCTTCGAGGGGAATCCCCCCTTGGATGGGTGGCTTTCAGGGGACAACGGCTATCCGTTAAAGACATGGCTGATGACACCATTTTTGATGCCAGGAACAGGGCCTGAAATGCTGTTTAATCGAAAACACACACAAAAACGCAGTGTAATTGAACGAACATTCGGCATACTGAAAATGCGCTTCAGGTGTTTGGATAGGTCAGGAGGCACTTTACAGTACAGCGCTCAAAATGTCCAGCATTCTTTGTGGCTTTGTTGTGTTTTACACAACATTTCCATGATTCATGGATGTGTTGATGGCATAGATGAGGAAATATTAGAGGACTTAAGGAGACGTGATGGTGAACTGCATGTGCCGATGCCACTTCACCCAAATGCCCCAGCAGCAGCACGGGAGAGGAGAGCTTATTTAATAACCAGGGTTCACTAGATCAGATGAAGGCAGCAATCTGGGCAGGTCTCCTCCACTGTATGTCCACTGATGACAGCTCCTTGCACACAAGGTGCAATCCCTCCTGGTGTTGGTATAGGAAAGCAGAGGAGAAACACCTGGTAGCCATAAACACCATGCTGGAAACTTTCTAGCGCGAAAGGTTGGGAAGAAACTTATCCCAGTGTACCTCCGCATGTCTAGCGAAAGCCTGCTGCAGCGAATGCAAATATGCAAATGAGTGCCTCAATTCTGTTATATGGGCGCGGTGTCCAAAAACGGTCTCTGTGGGGAAAAGTAAGCTTGAGGCAGCAGCAAGTATGGCCATCTCCACCTTCAATGAAGGTGCCTCTGCAATGCTTTCTGTTATGGAGAAGTTGTGGCTTCAGAGCACAGTTGTGACGGTCAATTCAATGAGAGAAACTGATTTGCTCAGGATCTCGAAAGCTGAAGCTGTTACAACTGCCAGTGCAAAACATAAGCGCAAGAGTCTGAGCAAAGCTAAGAAAGTGAAAAGGCATCAGCAGGAACTGGATGAGGAGCCTACATATCAAGTAGGCATGGAAAATTAGGCTGTAGATGGTATCTAGGCCTGGGTGGCAGTCCTACATGGGACTGTTTGTGTGTGTACACTGTTTTTTTACTGGGGTTCTGTTCAGTTGAGGGCCATAAATGCTGTGTTATAAGTTTTGATGTGTTTTAGGTGGTTTGTATTGTTGTTGCTAATGATTTGTTCAGATATTGTGTCTGTAAATAGTTGTTTCCACTAAAAAAGTATGAATTTTTACAAAGGCCGTTTTCTCAAAAGGGTTTTTTCTCATACTCTGAGCCAGAAATCTCCACTACAGCAGCACTTACATACACCAAACTTTCCAGTTGTATTCCTATCTATATTCTTAAGGTATTTACAGAGGGGTTTGTTTATATATCATTCAGATTCTGATTTAAACACATTTTATATACCTAAAAACAGGGCTGATTTTTTCTGATTAATGGAGTAATAAAAAGAGATATTCAAAATCCCCTCTGTAAAAACCTGCAGACACTTCCATGTCTGTAACTCTGCAGTGCATTACTACATGTGGGAATTCACTCCTGGTTGTGGTCTCAACACAGATCACAGAAGTTTGAAGGAGGCCTTTGAAGAAAAACTTGAAGACTGGAAGTTGGACATTGTAAGAATGTCAGGCATCACAACAGACAATGCCACAAACAACAAAAAATCCTTTGATGACTAAACCTGGATTCCTTGTTTTGGACACAAACTCCACCTTGCTGTAAATAAGGCATTAGACATAAACAGGGTGTCCGCAGCGCTGTCAAGGCTTTCTGCCTTCACAAGATCACCAAAACTTTCACGCCAGCTGGCCGTGAAACAGAGAGATCTGTCCTCTCCAGACCACAGACTCATTGATGATGAACCCACTCGCTGAAATTCCTCATACGATATAGTGGAGCGTTTCTTGGAGCAGCAGAGGTTGTCTGTGCTGTCCTGAAAAAATGGTATCTAATGCCAAAAGACTCAGACATTACAGTTTCAGAAACTATTAAAGCAGTTCTTGAGCCACTCAGTCCTTTTACTGATGCACTTAGTGGGGAAAAACAAACCACCCTGTCCTCAGTCTTGCCATTACTCGAGAAGATATTTGAGTGTAACTCAGTCATGAACGAAGTGACTGCATTCACCCAAGAGATGAAGGAAAAGACACACGAGTATCTTCAGCATCGCTATGATGACCTGCAGTTTCTTTTGAACACTGCAACTTACCTTGATCCCATATTTAAGAACAGCTTTGTTTCTCTTAAGGATGATGTGAAGCTAAGTATGAGGTGAGGAACATGGGCAATGAAGGAAGTGCATCTCGGGTGTCTGGAGGAGAGTCAAGTCAAGAAGTCAGGCCATCAAAAACACCCAAATATGACCTGAAGCAACTGCTTTCCACCATACAAGGGGAAAAGATCCTCAAGTCAAGCACATCTTTCTGCAAGTGACGAGTTAAATGGTGAACTCTTGGTGTACGGTCAGAGGCCTGAGGTCAGTGCTGAGGAGGATCCCCTTTCCTGGTGGAAAACAAACATGGGTACACTACCTCAACTATCAGAGTTTGCCTGGGAGTATCTGTGCATCTGCAAGCGTGTTCAGGACAGCAGGGTATATTGTTAGCCCAATACACTCAAGACTGAGTCAAGAACATGTTGATATACTGTCTCTTTCAGAAAATCTGGAAATGGCAAAGAAAGTAACTTAAGGAATAACTGTTACTGTAGGCCAGTATTGTTTTGGGTGAAACTTTAAGTGAAACTTTTTTTTTTTTTTTTTTTTTAAATAATTGTTCTTTTCAATGCTTGTAATTTATCTAATTATTTAATTACTCAAATGTTTTCAAATCCTTGGCTTGAAATACTTAAATTATGCCATTGTTGTTGTTGTTGTTTTTTTAAAAATGTTTAAGTTTATAAATAAGAAGAGTGTTTATTCAGTCATGGCTTATTGTTGTGTTTTTTAGGTTTGTAATTTATTTTCATTTATTACTTGTGGAAAAACTTAAAACACAATTTTAAATAAGTATAAAGAATGCCATTGTTTCTTTATTAATATTGTTCAGTTAGCATGTTTTTGTGTTTTGCTTTGGTACAGAGAACAGTGGATTTTCACTGGTATCGGTACCGAATACTGAAATTTTGGTACCGTGACAACACTCTATATACTATATCAGAATTTGTTTCACTGAACTGTTCAGTTTGCAGAAGCCATTTTAACAGGGAGAGATCGTTTGCATCTTTTTTTCCAATGACTGCTAAAAGAATCAGGTCTCATTTTTTATTAATTTTTTTGCTTTAAATTTGGTTAATAGATGGTGTCTTGACCACATATATAATATTACCTTGATAAATTTGCTTTCGCAGAATATTTAAATTACTTGTGCCTGGCTTGTGGCGATAAATATCTGCATACACAGGACAAAGTGGACACTAGGGTACATTTAGGGTTGCCAACTTCCGAAAAGAAAAATGCGGGACATATATTTTGGCGATTTCGGGTTTGTTGGGGGGGGGGGGGGTGGAGATGGGGGATAATCTCGCAGGCAAGGTCTCTCGCTCTCTCCCTCTCTCTCCGCGCTACACGGTTTGGCGCTGATGCACATACAGTAGGCTATGTTCTGTCTCGCATGCGCAGCTCTAGATTCTAGGAGATTTGAACTAATTTACGTGTCGTGTTGCTGTTGTATCAGTCAGATCAGCGTAGCACTCAATAATCGGGACAAGAGAGGTCCCGATCGGGACAAATAAATTAGGCCCAAAAATCGGGACGTCCCCCAAATATGGAGACAGTCTTTATTTGTCCAGGGTGCCAAGGCCTAGTTACGTGCCAAGGCTATGTGTTACTTGCCAAATAAGAGACTTAAGGATGTCACAAAATCACACCAGTGTAAGTTACAAACCGTTCATTAGGATGCAGATACACTTGTTACGTTTATTTGTTGTTGCAGCGTTCTAGGTTCACTGAAATATAACTAAACAAAGACAGTTTAAAGTCTCACAAGGTACAAATGTTCACAAGGGAGAGTAAGTGAAATAAATGTAGACTTGTGTCAGTTTAGTACGTTTGCTGCTGTACTTACTGTGAATGTCTGTTAATGTTAGTCAAGACAAAACTCACAGGATAAAAAAACAACATTCAAAACAGTTGTATTTCAGGCTTCACTTAGTTTGTCGTTAAAACCTTTTCTCAATAATCCTTTAGAGGTGTGGAGATTTGAGGAGCGACTAAACATAGACTCAAACTTTCACGCGCATGTGGAGGAATCTCATGAATATTCATATAAGCTCCGCCCAGTAAAACCGAATGTCATTACACCGGTTGAACCAATTACAACTTAGCCTAGTGGTGACATAAAGGAGCACTGAGTTGCAACTTACCCACTGCTATATATTTTTGCATTTGTTGTGTATTGAGTTACGGCTTAACCAGTAGAGGGCGCTGTAGTCCACAATACATTGTACTGGATGTTGGTAAGAACTGAGAAGAAGAAGAAAAGAAAAATAATTAAAGAAGTTCTGTTGAGCTAGCTTGTTGCTCTTGTCTGTTCTGCTGTGGATGATCGATATAACAAATTGGCGACGAGGATGGCGACTGCTGGTGTGCCTCTTCCTGCGTTGTTCCTGCCATGCAGTGGACAACCTACCATCCCGTTCGATATGTGGATGAAAATGTTCGGAAATTACCTGCTTGCTATTCACGTGGAGGGGGACAACTGGCCCGACATGAGGAAACGTGCAATTCTCCTACACTGCCTGGGCACCGAAGGCCAACGTGTATTTTATACACACAAAAATAGGTACAACCTATGATTCAGCAGTGAAGGCACTGCGTGCACATTTCAGTCCAGCAATAAATGTCGTGGTGGAACGACACAAGTTCAGACAAAGGGTACAGAGACCGCATGAGACTAGCCGAGTATGTGGGCGCGCTACGTGAGTTAGCTACAATGTGCGGGTTAGCTGGGAACACAGATTAAATGATACGGGACCAAATGATTGAGCATGCTAGCTGTGTAAAAATACATGAGAGACTGTTAGTACAAACTGAGGCAGATCTCACTCTGGATGCAGCAGTAAAGATGGCGTGTCAAGTGGAAACAGCCATTGGACATGCCCAGACTCTAGCTTCGGAGCCGCATGCTCCAGTGCACGTGGTGAAGGCGAGACCGAAACGTCCATTCAGAACCAGAGCAAAGAGCAGTTTCTCCACAGAGCCTGCAGCAGCACTGAAACAGGATCAAAGCTGTTTTAGATGTGGATCAGCAGCTCACCTAGCAAATGCTCAGGACTCAAGGAAAATGACTTGCTGAAACTGCAATAAGGTCAGACAACTTTGCCCGTGTATGTAAGTCCAAGCAAACCACGGCCATGGTAGGAGAAGTGGTTATTCTGGGAATTAATACGGTGCGAATGATAGAAAATGGACAACTAGATGACAAAATGACATGCCAAGTAGCCATAAATGCAAAGGCAACTTCCCGTACTGTGGAGCTAGTGGTGGATACGGGATCGGCTGTGTCAATCATTCCTGAGCACCTCTACAGAGCGCACTTCAGGGGTGTGCCGCTTGCTGAGCCAGAAAAAAGGTTAGTGACTTACACCAAATCTGATGTTCCAGCGCTGGGTTGCCTGCCAGCTACAGTGCAGTATGCGACCATTACAGTACTCGCTACACTGTACGTCGTGCATGCATCTGCTGGGAATGGACTTATTCAGGGCTCTGAGACTTTCTATTGATAACAACATCGTGCTCTCACCTGCGGGCCCAGTGACAGAGATCAGAGAGATCAAAGCCAGATCAGTGACCAGGGAGAAGCTAGGTCTTGCTAAAGGTTTCATTCACCGTGTAAAAGTCAGGGAAGACGTCCAGCCGGTTCAACAAAAGCTGCGGAGACTCCCACTCTCTGTTAAACAAGCTGTCTCTGCTGAATTGGAGAGATTGAAGAAATGGATGTGATAGAGAGGATTGACGCATCTCCATGGGTATCACCCATCGTTGTCACACGACGAAAGAATGGTTCTGTGAGAATGTGCGTGGACTTACGTGAACCAAACAAGGCTGTAGTGATGGACAGTCACCCACTTCCTCATATGGATGATCTCTTCTCTGAAATGCGGGGAGCCACTGTGTTCTCCACCATTGATTTGGCAAATGCTTATCATCAGGTGTTACTGGCAGAGGAAAGCTTAGATATGATTGCATTTATAACTCACGAAGGGCTCTTCAGGTTTCGTCGGGTTTCCATATGGACTGTGTTCAGCCCTGAGTGCGTTCTCCAAGATGATGTCTCTGGTGCTGAAAGATCTCAAGGGGGTCCAGAACTATCTGGATGATGTCTTAGTCTATGGCACAGAAAAGGAGGAGCATGATCGTAACCTGCAGATGGTGCTTGCTGCGCTAAAGAAAGCTGGCCTCCAGCTTAACAATGAAAAATGCCACTTCAACCAGACCAGCCTACGGTTCCTTGGACACACCATCTCAGCCCAGGGTTTGCTGCCAGACAAAGATCACCTCAAGACTATTACAGCTGCTCCAGCGCCCAGCGACGCCACCACACTGCGCTCATTCCTGGGGCTCACAGCATGATATGCAACATGTGTGCCAAACTATACATCTCTGGTGGAGCCCATGCAAGACTGCCTGCGTGAAGACACATTCCAGTGGACGGCAGCAGCACAGTCAAGCTTTGACATAGTCAAGACTCGCATTGTAACCAGTTCAGCGCTATCCGTCTTTGACCCCAGCCTTCCTACAATTGTGTGCACAGAAGCTTCGAATTATGGACTGGGGGCTATACTGACACAGATGCACTCTGATAACACATTGTTTTTTTTTAACAATTATTCCATAATTTAATGAGGGCCCAGTTCTGGGCCCCCCTCCCTACCCTGGGCCCGGGACAACAGACCCGTTTGTCCCCCCCTGTCGGCGGGCCTGGCTACCGCACTACTTAATGAAAAAAAGTCACCACGCTACTGAGAAATGTAGTTAAACTAGTAGCGTCACTACTTGTAGCGACGCTACTGCCCAACACTGGTAACCAGTTCAGCACTATCCGTCTTTTACCCCAGCCTTCCTACAATTGTGTCCACAGAAGCTTTGAATTATGGACTGGGGGCTATACTGACACAGATGCACTCTGATAACACAGAGTGCACAGTTGCTTTTGCCTCACGTTCACTGACCCCTGCTGAACGGAAATATTCCATTGTGGAGAAGGAGGCCTTGGCCTGTGTGTGGGCAGCGGAGAAGTGGAGGACTTTCTTATGGGGGACAAGATTTACACTGCGTACAGATCACCAGGCTCTGACCACACTGCTACACACAAAAGGACTTGGGCGCGCAGGGATGCGTATTGCCCGGTGGTCAGCCAGACTTCTTTGCTTCACGTATGTGAGGCATGCCCAGAGCTTACTGGCATCAGGGCACAGATAAAAAAGGGGTGGCCTAAAACAGCAAAGTCTCTACCTGCAGTGCTCAAACCCTACTTTGCTACTAGAGATGAACTCTCAGTTCAAGATGTGACAATATACAGGGGCCCTCACTGACGGCTAGTGCCTGTGGCCCTGAGAAAACAGCTGGTGGACCTGGCACATGAAACTCACCAGGGTGTTGTGTGCACCAAGCAGAGGCTGCGTGACTTATACTGGTGGCCCGGCATGGACATGTGGGTGCAGGACAGCATTAGTGCATGTGTGACCTGCCAGATGAATGATAAAAGAGCTAAGACGCATGCTGCTCCACTTCAACCAGTTTCACTGCCAGACGGTCCATGGCAGAAAGTAGGAATGGACATCGTCGGACCGTTCGAGTCAGCGAACTGGGACTGCCGCTATGCAGTGACACTGATTAACTATTATACAAAGTGGCCGGAGGTGGCTTTTACCCACTCATTCACAACCACTGCTGTCACCAACTTCCTGTCTGCTCTGTTTGCCCACTTTATCAATCCCACAGAACTCATTAGTGATAATGGGACACAGTTTACCTCGAGCGAGTTCGCAAAATTTCTGGCAGTGAGGGACATTACACACAGGAAAGTGTCTTTGTATTATCCAGAAGCAAACGGAGCCATTGAACGCTGGAACCGCGTTCTCAAAGAGACACTTCTTACTGCCGAGCAGGAGAGGAAACCATGTAAAAATCATTCATACAGGACTTCTTGCTCACGTACCGTGCAACTCCACACAGTACAACAGGAGTGTCACCATATGAACTCATGTTCAACAGGAAAATGCGCACAAAGGTGAACATCGGTCAAACAAGCAAAACTACTCTGCTGACAGAGAAGCAACTGCGCAACCGTGTCATCTCTAAACAAAATGCATCAAAAGCTTACACAGATGTGAGGAGAGGTGCACAAGTACCAAAGATCAAGGAGGGAAGCCTAGTTAGAGTATGGAAACCCTTCCATGTCAAGAAAGGACTGTCAAAGTTCCATAGACCTACAAGGGTGGTACGGAGAGCTGGTGCAAATGCGTATGTGCTGGAAGATGGACGCACCTGGAACGCTACTCATCTCTCTCTGGTTCCTGACAGGGTAACAGACACCATTGACAGTTCTGTTCCGGTACCTGTGCTGGGACCTGCACAAATGCTGAATGTTCCAGTACCTGAGTCGGGACTTGCACAATTGTCTTGCACAATTGTTATTTTACCTGGTAAGATTCCTAAACAAGAGGGGAAGTATGTTGTGTATTGAGTTACGGCTTAACCAGTAGAGGGCGCTGTAGTCCACAATTCATTGTACTGGATGTTGGTAAGAACTGAGAAGAAGAAGAAAAGAAAAATAATAAAAGAAGTTCTGTTGAGCTAGCTTGTTGCTCTTGTCTGTTCTGCTGTGGATGATCGATATAACAGCATTGCACCATCAAACCTAGTTTAAACGTGACTCTATGTTCCAGCTATATATTTAAAAGAGAGGGAATAATAGCAGACTTGATAGCGCCTGATATTCAACACGAATCAGACCGAAACGGCGCTCTCTCTCCTCAAGCCTTTATGTATGCATCGCATTATATTATTTAACCACTGGAACAAAGTAACACTTAGTAGGCGATAGCATACAAATAGAGGGATCCGCAACTATGTATTCCACAAAAATACAAACAGGCAAACCTTCCATGCCATTGCCAATTTTCCTGAGGCACTCGGCTGCTTTGATGGGACACAAATCAGGATAAATGCACCCACAGTGGATGAGAATGCTTTTGTGATAGGAAGGGTTTTCATTCACTAAACACCCAAGTCATCTGTGGCCCAAGTTCATGTTTTAAACTGTGTCATTGATGGCCAGGTTCAAAGCACGACAGCTTTATCCGAAGAAGAGGACGAGTTGACCCAAACCATGGCAGCAAACCAACTCCCCGCAGTATAAATTACCCGCTAGATCCCCTCATAGGGGTCAGCATTGACTGAGAGGCGAGACGCTCTCTGGCTGAACACCACACACACGTGAAGAATACGCTGAACACCACACACACGTGAAGAATAAGACATAAACTGGACAAATCTCACAGACATTTGACAAAGAGAAATGGACTAATGTGTCCCTAAACAGAGGGGTCAATAATATCAGTCAGTATGTGGTGTTTCATAAGTGCATCTCATCCTCAAAACTAGTTGTAGCAGCAAATAACCATAATGTGTAGTGATCAAAGTTATGTGTGTATTAAAGTAAGTATGAAATAAGTACAATCACAGGGTATTTTCGATTAGGCTAATATATAAATGTGTTAATTTATTTGGTAACACTTTACAATAAGGTTCATTAGTTTACATTAGTTAACTACTTTAGTTAACATGAACTAATGATGAACTACTTCTACAGCATTTATTAATCTTAGTTAATATTAATTTCAAAATTTACTAATACGTTATTAAAATCAAAGGTTGTATTTTGTTAACATTAGTTAATGCACTGTGAACTAACATGGACAAACAATGAACAGCTGCCATTTCATTAACTAATATTAACAAAGATTAATCAATATACTGTAACAAATGTATTGTTCATGGTTAGTTCATAATACATTCATGTTAACCAATGAACCTTTTTGTAAAGTGTTACCATTTATTTTAACATTTACACTAAGTACAATTTGGTATACTTCTTTTACACTACTGAGTAGGGACATTACATATTACTTTATCTTTCATTTTATTTCATTTATTTACGTTTTAAATTGCTAATATTATATTTGTTACATTTCTATTATTTGTCTTGTCTTCCCTTTTTGGTCTTAATGGTTTTAACGGTGAAACCGATGAAAGCACCACATTTTAGATGAAAATGAACTATTCATTTATTATATTCAAGCAACTCTGACGGAAAACGACCATTGCTAGTGCATTTGCACCCTCGTGTGGGTTATACACATAAACGCAGGAGTGGTCTGTGCTAAACAACAGTAGATGTGCTGATGTCGGTCTGATGCAGATTATAAACCTTCTTTTACTGTCTATGGTATAAACTCAGTGGACTGGACAGCAGATTAACAGCAAAGGTCAGAGGTCACGCTGTGTCCTTTGATATACGTTTGCTATATCTGCGTCACCAGCTGAGCGGGTGAGGAATTATCTAATATTATAAATAAAAGCTAAATGAAAGAGTAACCGACATCGCATTTTGAGGTTAAAGCTAACCACTGTTTATTAATGTAATGTTCTTCCCGATTGTAAACTGAGCGTTTAGTACAGTGTTTGGAATAACGGTTCTGTCCGTTCGTTAGTAAACAAACAAACGAACGGCCACTGCTGAATTCAGCGCTGTTCATTCGTTTATCCCATGGTTTATCCCTCTTTCCCACAGGCGTCCACCAGCATCATGGCTCATCTCGGAAGATTTCTTTCATTCGCAGTTTTATTTGGCTTCGTGACGGCAGGGTTGCATAAAAGAACAGGTAAAAGAATATTTTACTACATTTAAAGCTTTTGGAGTCTGTTAAACACTTAAAACATTGGTCTTCGTGTCTCCATGGGCCGCGTTCCTTTTGTCTTTTTCTGAGACATTTTGGTCACTTCAACGTATAAATCGTTTAACAAAAACTGGATCCTAAAATACCAGTGAAAATCTTCCCTAGAGCCCGTATAACATGTTTAAATCAAACGATTCGTCGTGAAAGGCGATTGGCTTATCATGAAGAGCGATGAGAAAAGTAACAGTAACACGTGATCATCTCGCTGCTCGGGTTGGCAACGCAGTGTTTATCCCGCTACTGTACTGTTGCTGCACATTGTTTTTTTGTTGTTGTTTGATATATTGTATTGATACACTTGAACAAAAGGAGTGCCTTTTATATTTAGTTATACAACTCTGCCAAATTAGCAGAAAGTTTCACTTTTGGCAGTGTTTGGGATAGAGATTTGAGGGGAACTCTTAAATCACTACTGCGTCATTTGGTTTTCATTAAATGTTGGATGGTGCTCGATGCAGAGCCAAATGGGAGGAGCTAGAGCTCCAGCTCCGCCTCGGTGGATCTAGTGGGCGGGGCTTCGCTGCAGCGCCAAATGGGAGCTCCGCCTCACTGGATCTAGTGGGCGGCACATGTTTGTTTTGATGCGCAAGATGCTGGCATACATAATATTTCCTTATTTTTCTCTAATATTTGTCATGATGAATGTGATAAATTATTTTCAGCATGGTCAGTATCGTTTCTGTGACAAACAGCATTACGTAAACACTTAATATGAACATTGCTCACACTATGTGTGTGTTTCTAAAAAACTGTTGAAACTTTGTATCTTTGTATTATTTTCTCTTTATGAGGATGAATAGTTTCGTTGTTTTTCTCACTTTTTAAGCCGCTTTGGATAAAAGCCTCTGCTATATGAATGTAAATTACTAGACTTAAAAGACAATGTGAAAGCTTACTATCTGTGCGCACCCCTCTTTATTTTCTGCATTATCATGTGGGTTATTTGTAAATTAATCATAAGACTAGGTTACATCAGACTTCTTCTTTCAACCTGCGCCAACGAGCAAACTCGTTTCCAAGATCGACTCTTGTTTTTGCTCGAGCACGATCCCTCTTGCGTTTTCTCTTTTTTGCCGCCTCAGAAGCAGTTTTAAACTTTTTCCTTGCCTCAGCCATGACCAGGAGTCGAGCAGGCAGAAAAATAGTAGCGAAAATGTGACCGATCTCGGGTATATAGCAGTTACCTCTGTTTGGTGACCTAAGATGGCGAGCTTGTGACCGTGAGACCCGCGTTAAACAAGGCGTTAGGACTTCAGAGCAACATAGCTTCCTAATCTGAACGGGACAATCACTAGAACAATCAATGTATTGCTAAACTATTATATAATTGACCAATAACCAATTGGCAATCTAACCTAAATTCGAGGTCGTGATAAAATGGGGTCAGATATAAAATGGGGTCAGATATGGAGTCAGATATAAAAGTCAAGTCATCCTCATTTATATAGCGCTTTTAACAATGTAGATTGTTTCAAAGCAGCTTTACAGAGATAAACTTAATATAATTTAAGGTAACACAGATTGGTTTGGTTTTATAGCGGTTCTTGAATAATGTTATTTTCCAGCTAAAGTTAGTTTTGATTGATTCACTTCCGGTGAAATGATCATTTGTTATTAAAATTAGGGGCCGCTAAGACGACACCGTTCTCTCTAAACAGACTTTAAACGCGAACCTGTGATAAACGCTGATGGCGTTCACATGCGCATTAAGAATTGATTCTATAGTTATGTGCGTTTGAATATATGTGTGCAGGTTTGTAATTCCCTACAAACATGCCTAAACAAACTACTTGTCTTGCCTATAAATTTTGATACAGAATTTTATTTTATCACTTCGGGGTACGCGAACCCTCATTTCCACAACGCTTTATCTGTAGAGTGGAATAGGGATCCTCCATAGGGAGAGGCTAGTTGACACTTCAGCACTGCGTTGTCATCGGGTCCAGGCGAAGCTCCTTCGTCAGATCTGGAAACAGCCTGAATCCGGCAGGCTGCGGGAAAACCTTGGGATAAACAAAGACACTAAAATTAGCGTAGATGCCATTCTTCTTATGATGTAACGAGTAGGGATGTCAATTTTCACAAATTCCCATGATCGATCGTCGTTTAAATTAACGATCAATTAATCGATTAATCGTTAGCCTTAATACTGCAATATGCGTCTGCTGCAGTGCATATGGCCAACAGCATGACAGCGTCTGCAAATGCTGCTCAAACCGCTATGTTCCTCACCAAATGGTTTTAATCTAAATAAAGGGCTAGTAGGATTGTAAAATGTTTCGATGTGATTGATAATTAAATTTCAGGGCTCGAATTTCGGCGCGGGATTGCGGGTATTGCGCATAATTCTAATAATTCCCACAGGTCTCCCATTTATAATGCAGGAAATTCCCGCAATCGTAATCCACACAGATTATAAAATCAAATCATTCTTTTAACAACTATCTGCCAGGCGCAATTTCACAAACAGCGTGAGTGTTCAGCGTGCCGCGTCTTCTATCTCTTCTCTCAAAATGTGTTGTGCAAGGCAAGCATCAAGCGGTGCGGCGATAATACACACTCGCGTTTAGGAGTCGGGACATGACGGAATATTCACTTGCACAATCGGGCCAGCAGTGCATCGTGACTGAAGTTTACCATTTGCACGTCTTTTTAAGTCTTACCAGTTTAAACATTCAAGCGATTTTAAACTAATCAGTGCTCGCGCGCTCTCTGAGATGATTTTCTATGCGCACATTCATAGAAAATCCGCCTCAAAAACAGCTGGCCAGTAACAAAAGTTATTTTTCGCGGATTATATTGCTTTAACACGCAAAATTGTGTCAATTTCGGTCTTCGTGAGTATACTCTAAACATAGTCGGTTTTGTCTTTTAATAAGCATAAAACGCATGCCAGTATAATGAACACAGGATCCGTGCACTAGCTCATTAATTTAGTTGTCAAAACAACAAAATATAGCTTTAAGTTAAAGGAATCAGGATTAATAGCCTATATATATTTAATTTATTCAGGACTAAAATACTACCCAGTGTTATTTTCCATTTGATTACTTTATTCAGTTTCTGTAGGCCTATATGAAGTTAGACCCATTGAAAAACTTTTCTCTTTATTTGTCTTTATTTGTATCTTTATTCTATTGTATTTATTTGTGCTACTTTTTTCAATTTAATTAAACAGTTTAAATCAAGCTTCCTTGTGTTGTGTAAATTCTTAACAACAATATTACCCCATTGTAAAAATGCAATGAGCGCAAACATTTAGGCAAGATAAATGTAATTTTTGTTTGGAAAAAATGCCCCCCGCCCTTCTCCCCCTCAAAAAAAAAATCCCCCCCATGAGAATCATCTAAGGGGGGATTTCCCCCCCATTTTCCAAAACGAAATTCAGGCTCTGAATTAAATTAAATATTTAATAATCAACACCAACGCCGCCTCAGATGCGCTTGTCAGAATGTGTGACTTGTGGACGCGTGCTCTTCCTGGAACAACGCACTTAAAACGGCAACTAAACCCAATGAATTCACACCGATTTAATAAAATAGTGTTCTCATGTTATGTAATATGACAGTCCCAAATTAATCCTCGTTATTAGTCGTGCATTCTGCTTGAGCGGCGCGCGCTGAATGAATAACTTAACCGTTGAGCACTTTGCTAGCACGTTATTTAACTCAAAGAAACGCATCCTATGAGATTAATCAGATATATACAAAATAAACATAATATTACAAATAATATCTGCACAAAATGACGTGAATGCACAAGTGAACTTGAACTAAGTTACGTGCCATTCAGAATGACTCATGTTGTGGACGTGCTCTTCCTGGAACAACGCGACACGGCAACTAAACCCAAATAATTCACAATGTTTTATTACAATATTGTTCTCTTTATAATGTTATATAATATGACAGTCCCAATAGTCGTTATTAGTCGTGCATTGCCATTTGAGCTGCGCGCGCTAAAGATCATGCTGCGTCAATTCTTAACCAAATGCATCCAATATGAGATAAATCAGATATAGATAGGCGCACACAAAATAAACTATTACAACTTACATTTGCACAAAACAAAAGGCAGCGAATGCACACGCAAACTTATAGTCATGATGAAGGTGTAAAATAGTCCCAAACATAACTCCGGCGCGCTCGCTTACATGTTTCGTGGTTGAGCAGCACGCACGCGCATGAACCTGCTTAATCGATGATCGATAAGGTTTATCGATTAAACGTGTTATCGACAATTAATCGATCATCGATTAATCGTTGACATCCGAGTACATCTGGATTTAAGGGAAGTGTTCCCAGTTCCGGCTGACCTAATCTATGCAGCCTAACATTGAATTATCGAAGTCTATAATGTATTATGTGTATGCTAGGTCAAAGAGATGTGTTTTTAGTCTAGCTTTGAACTGACAGAGTGTGTCTGCTTCCCGGACAATGGTAGGAAGACTGTTCCAGAGTTTTGGTGCTAAATAGGAAAAGGATCTACCGCCAGCAGTCGATTTTGATATTCTAGGTATTATCAACTGGCCGGAACTTTGAGATCGCAAAAGACGTGAAGGACTATAATGTGTTGAGCTCACTCAAGTACTGCGGAGCTAAACCATTTAGTGCTTTGTAAGTAATCAGCAATATTTAGAAATTTATACGATGTTTAATAGGGAGCCAATGCAGTGTTGACAGAACCGGGCTAATATGGTCATACTTCCTGGTTCTGGTAAGAACTCGAGCTGCTGCGTTTTGAACTAGCTGTAGTTTGTTTATTAAGCATGCAGGGCAACCACCCAGTAGAGCATTACAATAATCTAGTCTTGATGTCATGAACACATGAACTAATTGTTCCGCATTTGTCAATGAGAGCATATTGCGTAATTTAGATATATTTTTAAGATGGAAAAATGCGGTTTTACAGATACTAGACATGTGACTTTCAAATGAAAGATTGGTATCAAAGAGCACACCCAGGTTCCTAACTGACGACGAAGACTTGACAGAGAAGCCATCAAGTGTTAGACAGTATTCTAGGTTATTACGTGAGGACGTTTTTTGTCCAATAATTAGAATCTCTGTTTTTTTCAGAATTAAGTAGTAGGAAATTACTAGTCATCCAATTTTTATATCAGCTATGCATTCCGTTAATTTTGTGAATTGGTAAGTTTCGTTAGGTTTTGAAGAAATATACAGCTGAGTATCATTGGCATAACAGTGAAAGCTAATTCCATGTTTCCTAATGATATCTCCTAATGGTAGCATGTACAGAGTAGGGCTGCAGCTATCGATTCTTTTTGTAATCGAATAATCTAGCACTTAATCGATCGATTAATCGAGTAATCGGATAAAACATTTTTTGTGTGTTTTTAAACAACCAAAACAAATAATGCATAACGAAAATGATGTGGCTGTAAAATGATCAAGCATTTGGCTTTTATTTATAAAAAATAAAAAAAACCTGGTATTTATTCCAACTCCATCATTTTGCTCCAAAACTAAGCCTATTTATTGCAATTTTTACCCATTTAGTATAAGTGCCAACAATGTTCTATGCTCAATTACTTTGGTAGCCGATTAAAATGTCTTCCCCAAAAGTACGAGTGGATTTGGAGAAGCAGGCTGGGGAATTGCATTTTTTGTTGTTGTCTGTAACTATTTGGAAGACGTGACATACAAACAAGGTCTCGCAAAGACTGCAATACAATATTTGTTCCTCATCACGTCGCGGTGTATACAGTGAATGCATGCTGAAATTATTGTTGCGTGGCTACATAAAAGTTTAAGCATATGTGATGCATTGTTGCAATTGATCTGACTGGCGCGTGAGAGAGACGAGGGTGCGTGCGTGCGTGTGTGTGAAGGGGTTCTTTTTTTAGGCTAGGCTATAGCCTACTCTCTTGCAATTGAACGTGAATACGTTTACTACTTAAAAACATCAAAGCTAAACATCATATCTAGTCAAACCGCATCACGACATCGCTACAAATACAGTATGGGATTAAAATCAGCGAACATCAATGTATAGGCTTATGATGTGTTCACACCGAACGCAAATTTAATTATTTGCGCGAGTAGATTACATACAAAGTCAATGCAGAGACGCGAATAGACGCATCATTCGCGCCGGGCGTCGCGACTGACGCGAATTGGGCTACGCGTTTGCCGTAAACGTCTTCCGCGCAAGTTGAAAAATTTGAACTCGAGCGAATGTTCAAGCATCTAACTAGACGCGATAAACGCGTATTTGACGCTCTATCCGCGTTCGGTGGGAACACCATTAGTTTACCTTGTTTCAGCGACACCTGGTGAAACAGCATGGAGTGGATGTTTTCGGTTCAGATGCTGAATCATTGAATCGTAGGACTACTGTTGTGGTATGCCAGGTCTACTTTGCAGTAGACACATTGCACCTTGTTCTCTTCCTTTTTAAGTATGTAATGATCCCAAACTTTAGACATTCTCTGCCGTTTATGGACATCTTTACTCTCCGCCATCGCGCCAACTAAATTCAAAATGTATCACGCGCTATAGTATAGATCCCTGCGCGTATAGTGCGCGTCATAGGAATTTAACGAGGCTTCGAGGCAGAGTTTTTGCCTCGAGAAATTTTTGTAATCGAGTAACTCGATGAATCGTTTCAGCCCTAGTACAGAGTGAACAGCAGCGGTCCTAGTACTGAGCCTTGTGGTACACCATACTGAACTTGTGATCGATAAGACATCTCTTCATTTACTGCTACAAACTGATAACGGTCAGATAAGTATGATTTAAACCATGCTAATGCAATTCCACTAATGCCAACTTAATTTTCTATTCTATTTAAAAGAATGTTGTGGTCAATAGTATCAAATGCAGCACTAAGATCAAGTAACACTAATAGCGAGATACAACCGCGATCGGATGATAAGAGCAATCATTTGTGACTGATGAGAGGTGTCTCGGTACTATGGTACGGTCTAAATCCTGACTGAAAATCCTCGCAGATATCATTTCTTTCAAGAAAGCAGCACAGATGTGAGGATACTGCTTTTTCTAATATCTTTGACAGAAAAGGCAGATTCGAGATCGGCCTGTAATTGACTAATTTTGTATGATAAAGTTGCGCTTTTTTAACAAGCGGTTTAATCATAGCCAGCTTAAAGGTTTTTGGTACGTATCCTAGAGACAAAGATGAATAAATGATATTAAGAAGAGGATCTATGACCTCTGGAAGCATCTCTTTCAGTAGCTTAGTCGGTATAGGGTCTAACATACAAGTTGTCGATTTAGATGAATTAACGAGTTTAGAAAATTCTTCCTCTCCTATGGCAACAAACGAATCAAATTTTTCCTCGGGGAGACTACAATGCACTCCCTGATGCGATACTGTAGTAGACCAGGGCTCGAATTTCGGTGCGGGTATTGCGCATAATTCTAATCATTCCCGCAGGTCTCCCATTTATAATGCGGGAAATTCCCACAATCGTAATCCACACAGATTATAAAATCAAATCATTCTTTTAACAACTTTCTTCCAGACGCAATTTCACAAACAGCGTGAGTGTTCAGCGGTGCCGCGCGTCTTCTATCTCTTCTCTCAAAATGTGTTGCGCAAGGCAAGCATCAAGCGCTGCGGCGATAATACACACTCGCGTTTAGGAGTCGGGACATGACGGAATATTCACTTGCACAATCGGGCCAGCAGTGCATCGTGACTGAAGTTTACCATTTGCACGTCTTTTTAAGTCTTACCAGTTTAAACATTCAAGCGATTTTAAACTAATTAGTGCTCGCGCGCTCTCTGAGAGAATATTTTCTAAGCGCACATTCATAGAAAATCCGCCTCAAAAACAGCTGGCCAGTAACAAAAGTTATTTTTCGCGGATTATATTGCGGTCTTCGTGAGTATACTCTAAACATAGTCGCTTTTGTCTTTAATAAGCAAAAAACGCATGCCAGTATAATGAACACAGGATCCGTGCACTAGCTCTTAAAGTGACGGCAGCCAAATGTGTGTGTCATTAATTTTGTTGTCAAAACAGCAAAAGATAGCTTTAAGTTAAATGAATCAGGATTAATAGCCTATGTATTTAATTTATTCAGGACTAAAATACTACCCAGTGTTATTTTCCATTTGATTACTTTATTCAGTTTCTGTATATGAATACTAGTGTTAGACCTATTCAAAAAAATGAGTTTCAGGAATTGTGTGTAAGCAGTTTTTAAAAAACAGTAAAATATAGAGGGCATTTCTGGATTTGGGAATTGCCAAATTCAAAAGGACTGAAACAAATAATTGAAAATAATAAGGCTGCAAATAACTCTATAATATAATAATGCAAATGATTCTGATCCGTCAGTGAGATTGAATGAGCTGTGAATTTTCCGTCATGCTCTAGGCCTATTTTTATCTGTTGGAAAAATAATGTAAGGTTTGGTATTTTATTGTAACATTGGTATCAAAAGAATATGTGGCCAAAGTTTTCTTTATTCTGTTGTTCCTGATTATTGTTCTGCTTTGCTTTCAGCTTATCAATATGAAAAAGACACAGAAACTGCTTTTGTGGTCTGATTTCCTGCTTTAATTTAACGAAATGCACTAAGAATCTCGTTTTCCCGCCAAATCCTCATTCACGTCTCTTTCCCGGTCGGTTTTCACACGAGTGCTTAATGTAATTTTATCTCCCCTTTCACTTCTAAACTCTATCAGCATTGTTTACTGGAATGCAGGAAAATACAATATTTGCTGTCAAAATGACTGAAAGCACTATAATGTTCCTGTTAATGTAGGAAAATTTTTGGCCAAAGCAACATTAGACAAATATTACTGTAGTAATATAAGTCACGTCCGTAATATGCTGTGGAAAGACTCATCTGAGCTTTTGGGGTTATTAATGTCCCTCTAAAAGTAAATTGTTAATACTTTAATGCTTCTAGGTGACATTTTGATGGTTATGGGGTAGCCAGTTTTTGAAATGCGTATGCATTCATAGATCTAACAAGTGCATCGGCTTGTTTACAGGGAAAGGTGGATAGGCCACAGTCTTTAAGATAAACTCTAACATCAGTGAAAAAAACACGATAATTCTTGCTCAAACTTCAATGAATGGCAAGAACGGATACCGGTCGGCCTGTGAATGCGTGTCCCGATCATCATCTCTTACTTAATCACTGTAACCCTAAATAAGTGTCTTAGAACAAGTTTTACTCAATGAAAGAAAGAGTTATATCAAGTTCACCTAATGTGGTCTTCCCATCGAATTAACTTAAATATTTAACTATGGGCAACTTAAAAGACAAGTAGACTAAACATTCACAATTTATATATTGTTGCATTTACTTGAACAAGCAATAAATCATTAAAACAAGTTATTGCTTCACATCAAAAGCTTTACTAAGGTCCCATCCCCTATGTTCCATAGCTGAACGTCAATAAAATGCACTGATTTAACAGCATATTAACCATAATTATCAAAAAACACAATAAAAGTGTTTATTGGGTGGGGTAGAGGAGGGCTTTAGGAACAGGAACAAGTAATGTCCCAATAAGGCAGCATCCATTTATGAATTTAATAAATATACTGTAATCAAATATACTGAATATGTTGTTATATTACACACCGTTTTATAATATGCTACTATACACCAGGGGCTGAACGACTTCAAGTCTACATTTATGTGATGAAAGTCGATTATTGAAGACAAGTAAATAGTCAGTAAAGAAATAGGGATAGTTAATTTCAAAGTCAGTTCTTCCAGAGATCATAACCCTGGAGTTGGGTTTTATTATGATTCTGACAGCATCCCTATTGTGGAGCAGCTTTATTACAATTGGCCCATGTTTTCTGTGTCCTGCTGGCCATTGCTGATAAACTCGATTTTGAAAAACGGCATCAAATGTTGGCCAGTAGAGTATTTTAATATCTAGCTTTTAAAGGTACTCTATGTAACTCTTGGCGCTCTAGCGGTTAATAAACCGAACTGTGTCTTGCAGAAGAACATTACACACAGGCACTGATACTCTGACCCGAACCAGTCTAAAATAACCCCAAGTGTACCGTAGTGATTCAGGATAAAAACACGGGTTGAAAGATCCATGATGTACTCGGGTAGTTGACAAATGGCCAAGAAAAAGTACTTTTTTTGGAAAACATAACTTTTTAAGAAAAATACATATATTTATGGAGTATGAAAACTGCAGTTTCAGAAAATAGTAGTGGTCACTCATTTTGTCAATGGCTTCACATATTTTTTTCACGTTTTCACTCAACACTACTGTAAATGTGTCCTATGGTGTGACATTTAAAAAGTATTAAGAAATTATATTAAATAACATATAAAAAATAATTGAGAGAATTGTTCACATTATTAAAACATTTTTTTATGAAAGTGATATTTATTTTACATGAAAGTACAAATTAAAATAATTTTCACCATGAATAGATGAACTTGATCAACTTTTCCCTACGAATGTCAATAAAAAATTTCGCCAACCTTACAAAACTGTTTGAAATTGTACCCATCTAAGAGGAGATATTATTGAAACTCTCCTAATGGCAAACTTGACTCTTTTTTAAAAAGATATTTTAAAATAAGTATATTTTTCTGTTGTTTTATGTTTGTCACACCATAGGACAAAACGTCACACCAAAGGACAAAGATAGTCATTGAATAAAAAGAGTCAGAATATATAGTGTTTATTGTAACAATTATAAAGGAGGACATTTGTTTTTATTTTTCAGCAATATAAACTGTGCAAAACATATCACACCAAAAGTAACTTTGATACTTATAGATCCATCAATAAGGAAACACTAGCTATGTTTCCATCCACACGTTTTTATCCGCATTAAGTGATATCGAATGAAAAATGCCTGATGGAAACAGTAAAATTCGATTGAATTTCATGAATATCGACTCAAATGAAATGCGTTCGGTCTCATCGGATTTTATCTTGATCGATTATGCGATAAACGTGGATGGAAACGTTATTATGGCGCGATCCATTTTGTCTAGCAAAACTTTGTTCGCAAATGTTTGCTTGAATGTTGTGCACTTCGGTGAGAAAATTAATGGAAAATGTCTCAAATCAATTCGATATACCAATTTGATCGTAAAACAGCATGTGTCGTCATTACGCACAGGTTTTAATCCGCTTTAAAGCCGTTTGATGGAAACACACTTTCACCAGCTTTATTCGCATGAGGTTTTTTACCGAAGTTCAGATAATTCGATTGACAAGTGGATGGAAACATGGCTTCTGACATGAAAATAAAATCCCTAAAAACATTGCATAAGTTTAGTTTGTCTCTTCCTTCCTAGTGCTTTAATGTTGAATGTATCCAATTCCCAGAGAGCCTTCTTTTCATGATATCTGTTTGAAATAATGATAGAATATAGATGAATGGATCAACAGAGAAATTAATGTTATGTATACTCAATTATGGACTCATGACCTACTGTGTTTTCCCTACAAATGTAATAACTTACTTGTCAATTTCTTATAAAACACATTGGTCAGTATCAGAATAGACCTGTGTGAGGTTCAGGTTCAGGTTCAACAATAGTTACATAATAAGCTTGTTATTACAGAATAATAATCTAGTTTCAGTTTGATTTACTTTCTCCGTCGTTCTCTTAGGATCGCCTCCTTTCTCTGTGGATCCTTTTTAATTCGCTCTCTATACTGTCTGGTCCTCTCTTTTGCACTCATCTCTCCCTCAGTTCTTTCTGTTCTAAAAAAAGTTAAGTAGTATTATAAAGTAGTAGCACTGTATTTATGTACTTTATATTTGTTTATAGTTGTTACATTATACATTATAGTTGTTTTAGTAACACTTCAGAACATTTTATGTAATGTCCAAAAAATGGCAATAAACATTAAAATGTAAGTCATTATTGAATTTAAAATCATCAAAACTGGTCAAAAAATAATGAAAAGTATGTTAACAAACTTTATCTATTTGTTTTAATAGCTTCTTAAGGAGGTCTTGTCCTATTGTGTGACATCTGTGTCCTATAGTGTGACAGGCCAGAGTGTCACACCAAAGGACATTTCCTGTCACACCAAAGGACATTTGAGCTTTTGTGGCATGTTAATAACCATGCTAATGCTAGCTTAACTGTCATTAGCAATTGGCATGATACATTTGCATAATATTACATAGTCCTGCTGTTAAAAATACAAATTTGAATTAAAAAATTTAATTTAGGGGTGTCACACGAAAGGACAAAAAAACTTAACAACTTCAGTGGTCTGAAAACATAGTTAAATATTTGAACAATTCTGAGAGAAATACTTAATATGTGCACTGCTCATGGGCTTCATAGGGGTCTTCAGTCACATGACCTTGATTGGGGTCTTTCAACTAAATTTAGTTGGCCATGATATTGCCCAACATAATATCAGGTTATTGCATTTCTGTGACAAACTTTATGAAATTCCCATACTTTTAGAAATGTAGGCTATGTATAGGAAAATGATCGGCCACTTAGTGAAATAGACACTTGCACAAATATGCCAGGAGTGTCCATTAAGATTTTTAAACATTATTTTCTTTATTTATAAAAGTTAATATTTATGAAATAATGTTGTCTCCCGTCACACCATAGGACAATTTTGAGATTTGGCTCAAAGTTGTAAAAAAATAAAAAATAACTCTGGTATTAAAATAACAAATTCATGTAAAACAGGAAAATGTTTAACCATTTACAGTATTCTAAATGATGAAAATGTGAAATGAATTATTTTTTATCTTCTGTGACGGTGAAAAAGCCACGTCACGTCAACTACCCACTCGCTCATTATATATATTTAATTGTTTTAAAATCTATAAACAGAATTTTTCGTTTTTCTCTTTTGTTGTCTTTCTCTCGGGTGATCCTGCGTAAACCTGTTTCCTCGATACTTCACCGAACTCACGAGCGTAGTCTAACAGCACCACTAGTTTCATAAAGCAAATCAAGAAATATAAACAATGAATATTAGATGCTCTCCAAAGCATGTGTAAATGTGTATGACATGTACCGGTACATGTTAAAGTGATGTTTCGTGAGGTAGCCGTGGATTCTCAGACATGTGCAGGTGTTCGATGGTCATAACCAGAAACCATGGTTGGATATTTCAGTTGAAATATCATGAAGTCGACCAATAATGATTTATTTATTTAACTTTTTTTGATAGCCAATATCTTAGTTATTGGCGGGGTGTCCGATGGCCACTGTATATCACACTATATCATTTAAAGATGCTAAAAGCAGAAAATGCAACTTCTTGATTCTGTAATCCTAATAAATCTGTGCGCACGCTGACAAAATAAAGGTCCTGCGTCAGACACATCGGCCACACATATGGGCCCTGTGATGATATATATATCAATTGACCACTATAAATATAATTTTTATCTATTTCTCAGTGTCTACCATTCATACTGTAGGAAATCATTTTCATATGTGTTTGCAGATTGCAGAATGTAGTTTTCTCAGCTGTCCTTGTATGTATTCCAGCCCCTCTGTTCTTGGAGAAGTGGGATGCGCTGAATGTGATTTCCCGGCAGAAGAGAAGCAACGCCGGTGACGAAGAGACCAAACTCCCCGCCAGCCTCGAGAGGGAGTGTCTAGAGGAGGTCTGCGATTACGAGGAGGCCAGAGAAGTCTTCCAGGACAACTATCGCACGGTGAGTCTGTCGATCCATCACCCGTCCACAGTAGGGCTGTGCGATGTCATCTACCTTAAAACTGATAGCTATTGTTTAACAATGTGCGAGCTGACGTCACTCGCTTTTGAAGAAACACACAGAAACGCACCTTGAGAGAGAGCAGAGATTCACGGAGAGATCTAGCCTTCCCCACCCGTCCAGTATCAAATTGTCAAACCTTCATTTATTCAGACACCTTCAACATTTCTCACATTATCACAGTTTATTCACTATAGTTTATAAAATGGTAATAAATATGAGCAGAACTCAGAGTTATGAAATCAGTTGATATTTCACTGGTTTTGTCCGTCCTTCTGTTAGACTCTCACACATGAATTATGTTGAATATCTGTCAGCTGTTGAATTGAACTACACAATTAGATAATACCAGTTTAGCTCAACCAGTGATCAAGCAATGCTTCATGTTGTTCAGTCTGTGTGTAAAAACGTTGCATTCGCAATTAAAGAAAAAACACTTCAGCAAAACATGGTCAGATCAAAGGGGCTGTTTACACCTGGCCACTTGATGCGTTTTCTCAGATCGGATAGCTATCTGATTTATCAAAACGATTCCATTTACACCTGGTCACATAAATGTGTTTTTGCAAAACGGATATAAATCCGATCTTCAATTCCCACGCTATATGCAGATTTAATGGAGTGCACAGATGAGCTGCATTTTATTGATCATCAGCTAATTTCAAAATCAAAGACGGCAATAAGAGAGAGCGGCAACAGCCCTGGTAAGATCATTTCGTTTCTTTACTTTCAATGAAGCGTCTGCGACTGACTTTCACTTTGATTTGTGATAGTTTGCAGTGCGTTGGCTTGATATATAACACGCTCTCACACGTTTATTTTTGGGCATTTTTGGGTGGAGTAAAATTTACATATGTGGTTTCAACAACCAGATGCATTTACACTTGTCCAGTTTCGTCTGGAAAGCGGCCCAGACCACCTCCTGAAGTGGTTTGAGCGATCGGATTCAAATCCGTCTCGAATGCATTTCGGAGAGCATTTACAACTGGTCTTTTCACGATCGGATAGCCATCCGATCACAGAAAACGCATGAAGTGACCAGGTGTAAACAGCCCCAAAGTGTCTGGATAATTTATGGTCCCAAATTTGTATAGATTTTACTGGTAGTCTCTGTATGAAGAGTTTTTGGGTATAATATGTCACAGTTTACTTTATTTTCCTCTCCTCACTTACATAAATGAACTATAGTGTCCTGCACACACTAGTAAAACAATATAAATTATTTCTGGTGTCTGAATAATTTTTGGTTTGACTGTATAATGTATCACACACGTATTAGCATGCTTGTGATATACAATAAACAATAATTGGTCGTTTTGAGTTGCTGTTTTTATTGCCCAATATTGTCAATATGTTCTGCTTTTGCTTTGTTTTGTCAAACAAAAACGGTTGGTAACCACAGCAGAGCTGTTTTGCCTGTGCGAGCGGTGCTTTATTACTGAACGAGTCCGTGTCTTAAACAGATCAGTGATTCAGTGACCCAATAAATCTGTACATTTCCGAGCACCGCACAGAATAAGACGAATATGAAAAGCTTCAGGAATCGGCCGTTCATGACAGGCCCAAACCAAGGGACCAATTATTATCGTTATAGGCAAAATCCCAGGAAATATTATTGGGATATTTAGTATTCTTGCTAATATTCACAGTTCCACTTGTAATCATAGACCTAAATGGATTGTGTTTGTTTCTTTACAGGATATCTTCTGGTCGGTCTACATCGGTAAGTTGTGAATGCTGCAGAAACAAACTTGTGTAAAAATGAATGATGGTCATGTGAGGAAGTCTGGTGTCAGTTGTCTTTCCAAAATTCAAAAACATCGATAGCCATGGCAGGTCTTCAACCCTGTCCTGGACAAGTGTATTTCCAAGCTCCTTCAGCTCACCTGTGCTTTCCCAGCGATCCTGAAGAGCGTGAAGAGCTGGTTCAGCTGTGTTTGATTAGAGCTGGACTGAAGACAAGCCCAATGAAGCGAATATAGACAAGTGGGATTTTGGCACATAGGATTAGGGTTTGGATGTATTTATGCTTAATTTACTCTTTATTACTATAGTAAGTTCAAGTAACGTGTAACAAGGACACTGTAAAATGAAGGTTACCGAAGGATGTTGGCTTTCTTGGGACAGCAGTTGATTATATAGTTATGATTATATCATAAAACAGTATTGAACATGAAAATGCTGCGATTGACCAGTCATAATCAATCTTACAAAGAACCATTTAGTAATGCTTAAGATATGCTGTAGTCTGGTTTGTATACATTACAGGATATATAATGTTTTCTGTGTATCATGTGTGTTATCCCTCATGATGTCTTGCACACTAGATGGTGACCAGTGTGCGGACCATCCGTGCAAAAACGGAGCCATGTGTTCAGATAGTGTGGGCGGTTATGACTGCATCTGCAAATCAGGCTTTGCAGGAATCCACTGCGAGACCGGTATGTAGCTCAACCCATGATGTTTTAGAAACACTTCATTCATGTTTATGTCTGCTTTCCAGAAAAATCTAATACACAAAAAATAAAAACAATGCATCTCTGCATTAGCCTAAATATTTGTTCACTGCACTGCATATTTACAAGAGATGCTTTTGAGCATGTTGAACTCTTTTTAAAAGTACACATTAAAGGGGTCATGAAGTGGAAAATCAAAATGTACTCACACATAAGGACATTTACACATTACCATTTTGATTTCCACCATTCTGGGGCCTCGTGTATAAAACTGTGCGTCAATATAATTCTTAAAGTACGTATGCCAAAACCTGCACAAAATTGCCTTTAGAAATCCTTATCAGCGGAAGATTGGTCATACATGCATGCATCCTCACCCCATCTCCTCCCGAAATAACCATATATAGTGCTTTCAGCGCCTAGTTTTACTATGAATATCCTCATCTCCATATGCATTCTTCCCTCCGTTTGAGTTCTACACAGCAAATCAACACTAAAATCAACACATGTACATATGGTCCCCCTCTATAGAGTCTTAATTAATCACTTAATTATCTCTTTAACACTGCTTAAGTGATGATTGAGCATTAGGGTACGTTTACACAACAGCGATATGCTTAAAACGAGAAGTTTTTCCTTTGAGTTTTCCGCATACAGACGACGCCATTCACACGGATCCGCGAAAACGGCTGAAAACGCTGTATTCTGCTGCCAGGCCACTAGATGGCGATGAAACACTGAAGACTGAACACGTAATACGCATGTGCATGATGTCATCGTCTTCAGAGATTCACGTTTCTGTTGTTTACACGGAGACTGTTCTCAAAAGTTTGCATTTTCAGTCCCCCAAAACACTGTTGTCGTGTAAATGAACGGCAAAAAAAGTTTTAAATTTTTAGTTGAAAACGGCGTCGTATTAAACAGACCCTTAGTGGTGACACTTGATGATAATGAGCAGAATCACTGAAGGAAAGAGAAACACAGCTGAGAACTACAGCTGAATTCAGTCACAGTCTTAGATGAAATCCACTGAAGAGAAGAAGTCATTAAATCTGTGAAGATCTCAGCAGAGGAGGATTAAACAACTCCACAAACAGCATTACCAGCTTCACTTATTACTGACCAGACTGACTTTATCTCTATCAGACGTCTACAGAAGCTCTTATTGAGAATTAACAGAGGTTTAGATGTTGATGTTTTATTGAAAATGTTGGTCACTGTTGACACTCGAGTTCACAGAAACCGAGACGGCAGAAAGCACATCCTGACTGTTTTCATTATTTTACAAAAGCACAACGTTTTGTTGTTATAGTGAGTTTACAGAAATAAAAGTAGACCCTTTACAGTTTGCATTACTCTTATCTGTATGACCAGAAGTGACAGATTATTTTAATTTAAATGCAAGAGATCGCGCCGTATGTCATGCAGTGAGAGCTCTGCACACAAACAATTCAATTCATGTTTATTTGTATAGCGCTTTTCACAATACACATCGTTTCAAAGCAGCTTTACAGAAAATGCATGTTTCTACATTAGTGTGATCTGTTATCAGAGGGAACTGTGTCTAAGTTATGTATTGCAGAAATGTACATATAAAAAATCCCAGTTAGATAAAAATGTATTAATTTTAAACAATGTAGCGCGCTAATAACAGCGCATATTTATCTAGGTTAGCATTAGAGCGAGAGGACTTGTAAAGTTGATGCTACTTACATGTTTCAAGTGATAATAAAATCTTAGTGGACCAAACCTCTTAGGCAGCCCTATAGTTATTTTACATTTGATTACTTTATTCAATTTCAGTCCCTAATCTTGTGCTATTGCTTGTAGTTTGTTTATTTGTGCTTATTTTATTACAGGCTGTTTACTTGTCTTTAGTAAAGTTTGAAATGTATCTTTTATATTATATTTATATAGAATTTTTATTTTTACATTCCATGTTTAAATTCTGGCGAGTAAAATAAAAAGTGCACTGGCGACCCGAGCTTCAGCGTGTCGAACAGTTCTAATAACATAACATCCAGAAACAATAGAGAGATCTGGAAATGCATTTCATGACCTCTTTAACAAAATGATGCACGCAACAGTTCTACCTTAAAACTCCTAAGATTTGACAACTGTATTTCTGTAAAATTTCAGAATTTCTGTTATATTTCTGAATTGTCTTTATTACATGATGCTGTTATGACCCGATCGTCACGTAACTCATTGAGTGTTGTCACATCTACAGATAAGACGCTGTGTGTGATAGACAAGAGCAAAGGCTGCAGTCAGTTCTGCAAGCCGGGCTATCAGTCGTACGAGTGCTCGTGTGCTTACGGCTGGAGACTCAAGCAGAAGGAGAAGTGCGAGCCGGCGGGTGAGTCCCTACGCTACCATCACAGCTCATACCTCACACACAACCACTGACGGGTGAGTCCCCTATACCCGCCATAGTCACAGCTCATACCTCACACACAACCACAGACGGGTGAGTCCCCTATACCCGTCACAGTCACAGCTCATACCTCACACACAACCACTGACGGGTGAGTCCCCTATACCCGTCACAGTCACAGCTCATACCTCACACACAACCACAGACGGGTGAGTCCCCTATACCCGTCACAGTCACAGCTCATACCTCACACACAACCACTGACGGGTGAGTCCCCTATACCCGTCACAGTCACAGCTCATACCTCACACACAACCACTGACGGGTGAGTCCCTACCGTCACAGCTCATACCTCACACACAACCACTGACGGGTGAGTCCCCTATACCCGCCATAGTCACAGCTCATACCTCACACACAACCACTGACGGGTGAGTCCCCTATACCCGTCACAGTCACAGCTCATACCTCACACACAACCACAGACGGGTGAGTCCCCTATACCCGTCACAGTCACAGCTCATACCTCACACACAACCACTGACGGGTGAGTCCCCTATACCCGTCACAGTCACAGCTCATACCTCACACACAACCACTGACGGGTGAGTCCCTACCGTCATAGTCACAGCTCATTCCTCACACACAACCACTGATGGGTGAGTCCCCTATACCCGACACAGTCACAGCTCATACCTCACACACAACCACTGACGGGTGAGTCCCTACCGTCATAGTCACAGCTCATTCCTCACACACAACCACTGATGGGTGAGTCCCTACCGTCATAGTCACAGCTCATTCCTCACACACAACCACTGATGGGTGAGTCCCTACCGTCATAGTCACAGCTCATTCCTCACACACAACCACTGATGGGTGAGTCCCTACCGTCACAGTCACAGCTCATTCCTCACACACAACCACTGACGGGTGAGTCCCTACCGTCATAGTCACAGCTCATTCCTCACACACAACCACTGATGGGTGAGTCCCTACCGTCATAGTCACAGCTCATTCCTCACACACAACCACTGATGGGTGAGTCCCTACCGTCATAGTCACAGCTCATTCCTCACACACAACCACTGATGGGTGAGTCCCTACCGTCACAGTCACAGCTCATACCTCACACACAACCACTGACGGGTGAGTCCCTACCGTCATAGTCACAGCTCATTCCTCACACACAACCACTGATGGGTGAGTCCCTACCGTCATAGTCACAGCTCATTCCTCACACACAACCACTGATGGGTGAGTCCCTACCGTCATAGTCACAGCTCATTCCTCACACACAACCACTGATGGGTGAGTCCCTACCGTCACAGTCACAGCTCATTCCTCACACACAACCACTGATGGGTGAGTCCCCTATACCCGACACAGTCACAGCTCATACCTCACACACAACCACTGACGGGTGAGTCCCTACCGTCATAGTCACAGCTCATTCCTCACACACAACCACTGATGGGTGAGTCCCTACCGTCATAGTCACAGCTCATTCCTCACACACAACCACTGATGGGTGAGTCCCTACCGTCACAGTCACAGCTCATTCCTCACACACAACCACTGATGGGTGAGTCCCCTATACCCGACACAGTCACAGCTCATACCTCACACACAACCACTGATGGGTGAGTCCCTACCGTCATAGTCACAGCTCATTCCTCACACACAACCACTGATGGGTGAGTCCCTACCGTCATAGTCACAGCTCATTCCTCACACACAACCACTGATGGGTGAGTCCCTACCGTCATAGTCACAGCTCATTCCTCACACACAACCACTGATGGGTGAGTCCCTACCGTCACAGTCACAGCTCATTCCTCACACACAACCACTGACGGGTGAGTCCCTACCGTCATAGTCACAGCTCATTCCTCACACACAACCACTGATGGGTGAGTCCCTACCGTCATAGTCACAGCTCATTCCTCACACACAACCACTGATGGGTGAGTCCCTACCGTCATAGTCACAGCTCATTCCTCACACACAACCACTGATGGGTGAGTCCCTACCGTCACAGTCACAGCTCATACCTCACACACAACCACTGACGGGTGAGTCCCTACCGTCATAGTCACAGCTCATTCCTCACACACAACCACTGATGGGTGAGTCCCTACCGTCATAGTCACAGCTCATTCCTCACACACAACCACTGATGGGTGAGTCCCTACCGTCACAGTCACAGCTCATTCCTCACACACAACCACTGATGGGTGAGTCCCCTATACCCGACACAGTCACAGCTCATACCTCACACACAACCACTGACGGGTGAGTCCCTACCGTCATAGTCACAGCTCATTCCTCACACACAACCACTGATGGGTGAGTCCCCTATACCCGACACAGTCACAGCTCATACCTCACACACAACCACTGACGGGTGAGTCCCTACTGTCACAGTCACAGCTCATTCCTCACACACAACCACTGACGGGTGAGTCCCTACCGTCACAGTCACAGCTCATTCCTCACACATAACCACTGACGGGTGAGTCCCTACCGTCACAGTCACAGCTCATACCTCACACACAACCACTGATGGGTGAGTCTCCTATACCCGTCACAGTCACAGCTCATACCTCACACACAACCACTGATGGGTGAGTCCCTACTGTCACAGTCACAGCTCATTCCTCACACACAACCACAGACGGGTGAGTCCCTACCGTCACAGTCACAGCTCATTCCTCACACACAACCACTGATGGGTGAGTCCCCTATACCCGACACAGTCACAGCTCATACCTCACACACAACCACTGACGGGTGAGTCCCTACCGTCACAGTCACAGCTCATTCCTCACACACAACCACAGACGGGTGAGTCCCTACCGTCACAGTCACAGCTCATTCCTCACACATAACCACTGACGGGTGAGTCCCTACCGTCACAGTCACAGCTCATACCTCACACACAACCACTGATGGGTGAGTCCCTACTGTCACAGTCACAGCTCATTCCTCACACACAACCACAGACGGGTGAGTCCCTACCGTCACAGTCACAGCTCATTCCTCACACACAACCACTGATGGGTGAGTCCCCTATACCCGACACAGTCACAGCTCATACCTCACACACAACCACTGACGGGTGAGTCCCTACCATCACAGTCACAGCTCATTCCTCACACACAACCACTGATGGGTGAGTCCCCTATACCCGCCACAGTCACAGCTCATACCTCACACACAACCATTGACGGGTGAGTCCCTACTGTCACAGTCACAGCTCATACCTCACACACATGCTTATTACATGGCTACCTACCAAATAAATCAATAAATTGACACAAAATATTGATTTAAAAAGGAGTTTATTGATTTAAAGGAGTTTATTCTCCAGATTGAACAGAACTGTGGCCATGGCAACGCTCTGTTTTTCATGGCAACGGTGTGTTATCAAGAAATAACAGACCGCATTATACATTAGAGTTCAACCAAGCCATGTAATAAATATATAAATAGTCAGAGCTAAAGTAAAGAACTTTATATAGTTTCAATAAAGCATGTTTCATTGGCATTGTGTATTTTTTTTTATTTTATTTTTTTTAAAGCACTGAATAACTGGTCTACTAATGCTCTAATGAGAGGTAGTGGACATGTAGTTGCAAAGTTACTTTTAGTTAGTAGAGTGTCTATCGAAATAAAGCATAACCAAACACCTGTACCGTGGCATGAACACAGAATGGGGTGTGTGTGATCAGGGTGTGGGAAAAGTGTGTTCAGTTCCTGCTCACAGCATCTTACACATGATTATCCGGTCTCACATGTGTAGGAGACGGTGTGACTCCAGACTCCAAAAAAGCCATGTACCAGTAATGACAAGCAATACAAACTCACCTGTAAGTAAACGTTCACTTCTCTCTTCAGTGTTGTTCCCGTGTGGGAAGTTGAGCAGCTCGAGCCAGTGGGACCGACGTCAGTCCGCCAACATAAAGTCAGAGTATGAAGGACTCGCATGCAGCCCGGAGGAGTGTCCCTGGCAGGTGAACACACTCCTCTACACACACTCATCTATACACACACTCCTCTACACACTCCTCTTCATCCTCCTCTACACACTCCTCTGCACACTCCTCTACTCTTCATCCTCCTCTACACACTCCTCTACTCTTCATCCTCCTCTACACACTCCTCTTCATCCTCCACTACTCTTCATCCTTCAGTGTTTTAATCCACTACTCTTCATCCTCCTCTACACACTCTTCTTCATCCTCCTCTACTCTTCATCCTCCTCTACACACTCCTCTTCATCCTCCACTACTCTTCATCCTCCAGTGTTTTAATCCACTACTCTTCATCCTCCTCTTCATCCTCCTCTACACACACTCCTCTACACACTCCTCTTCATCCTCCTCTACACACTCCTCTACACACTCCTCTACTCTTCATCCTCCAGTGTTTTAACACACTCCTCTGCACACTCCTCTACTCTTCATCCTCCTCTACACACTCCTCTACTCTTCATCCTCCTCTACACACTCCTCTTCATCCTCCACTACTCTTCATCCTTCAGTGTTTTAATCCACTACTCTTCATCCTCCTCTACACACTCTTCTTCGTCCTCCTCTACTCTTCATCCTCCTCTACACACTCCTCTTCATCCTCCACTACTCTTCATCCTCCAGTGTTTTAATCCACTACTCTTCATCCTCCTCTACACACTCCTCTACACACTCCTCTTCATCCTCCTCTACACACACTCCTCTACACACTCCTCTTCATCCTCCTCTACACACTCCTCTACTCTTCATCCTCCTCTACTCTTCATCCTCCAGTGTTTTAACACACTCCTCTACACACTCCTCTACTCTTCATCCTCCAGTGTTTTAATCCACTACTCTTCATCCTCCAGTGTTTTAACACACTCCTCTGCACACTCCTCTACTCTTCATCCTCCTCTACACACTCCTCTACTCTTCATCCTCCTCTACACACTCCTCTTCATCATCCACTACTCTTCATCCTTCAGTGTTTTAATCCACTACTCTTCATCCTCCTCTACACACTCTTCTTCATCCTCCTCTACTCTTCATCCTCCTCTACACACTCCTCTTCATCCTCCAGTGTTTTAATCCACTACTCTTCATCCTCCTCTACACACTCCTCTTCATCCTCCACCAGTCTTCATCCGCCAGTGTGTTAGTCATGTGTTTCCCTCAACACTGCCCATGAAATATCACAATCCTCTGTTCAGATTTCTACACTACAGCAAAAACACACTAACCTAACTAATATTGATTAAAAACATGATTAAAAACAAGTAAACAGTCAGGTCAGTAATAAAATAAGAACAAATAGTAAAATTACAAGCAATAGTACAAATAAATACTATAAATCAAATATAGCCCCAAGCGGCACATGTGGAGGATTAGAGATGCAACTGAAATGTATATTATGATGAGGTTTTTACATACAAATGCTTCTTGAATCTTCACTGAAAATCAGGGTTTGATAGTAATATGCATGGACTCATATTCAACATTTAAATCGAGATGAATCGCATGTCATAGGATGTCACAGGACAATTTCAAATGAATGTGAAGATAATTTGCAGCTCAACTTTTATTTATCGGAAGCATTTATCATAAGGCCCTTTTCATTTTTATAATTTATTTCTAAATATACCTGCAGTTTAACGCATAAGTGTTTGTTTTATTATTCATACCACAACAGTCAATGTCTTTTATAGAAATTTTATAATATATCACAGTTAAAAATAAATAAAATTGTCTCTTCATTTCAAATGGACAGCATCATATTTAATTGTGTGCGACAACTTGAGAAAAATATGTTTTATTGGGTTTAATTAAGTTAATTAAACATTTAATGATCTATAGGCATTTCACAGATTTCTATTTACACAACTTATATAAAACTATACTGTCAGTACACCATAGTTACACAAATGAACTAGATCTAGGCATTTATATCTCAGGGCTCTAGAGTGCGACCAATTTTGTAAGGGTGCGACGACAATTTTTCCTAGGTCGCACCAGTGCACCTAACGTTCTCGCATGATTGCATCCGCTGCCTCTCCACAAACGAGTCTTTTGTTCTCCTTGCACGCATGGTTGGATCATATCGTGGTCTAAACCAATCAGAGATAGAGATTGGGCGGGTCTTTGCCTCTGATTGGCTGTGGTTCAGATAGTCCTGTAGGACTAAAATGCTCCGTGCTGCTGTGTGATTGAAATAAATTGCGACTTGAGCACCAGAGAATCAGTTACGGCAATCAGCAGCATCAGCTAAATAAACGCAAGAAATCAGACGACGAAGAAACTTTTAAAAATGTAGGCTACTTGAACTAGGGCTAGGTAAAAAATATTGATTTCTCGATTTTAATCGATTCTCATTTTTACGAACCGTTGGGCTATGCTGTTTTCAGTTGATGAATGAATGGAACATTGTAGCGAGCATCCCATCCAATAAATCGCAATAATCTTTGTGCTTGTTTCTATTGATATGAAACAAAAGTCTCAGATTTCAAATTAGGTCCATTTTCTTACAAAATTCAAAAACATAAATAGTGTTTTGACGCTGTGGCGTGAGATCGCTCTGGCTCAGCTCAGCTCAAGAGAAGCAGCAGCGCGGCGCGCACATGATCTTCTTTTCCGCCTTAATAATACCAGTTACAGCGCGAAATAAACATGAACGAGCATCTGAAAGTGTGTTAAAAGATAGAGTACAACTTATCGAAATCCGTATCTTTCACATGGAATCGCTCAATCAGTGTTTCTTTCAACCGTGGAAAAGACGTCAGTAAAACGCTTGCAAACAATGTAATGGAACGTCACATTTACCTCAGAAAAAACATATCCAGTGACCATAAACTCGTTAGCTAGCTAGAAAAATTAACTCTAGAGGAGCATTGTGTCTAATATATGCACCATATTACATATTCATTATAATTTTTAATGTTTTTCAATATTTAATGCATGTTGTTTGAAAAAATCTGGCAAGTTTTTATGCAGCCACCATTTGAAAATTTTTATAATTTCATATAACTTTATTATTATAAAAATAGATAAAAGTGTAATTGAAGTGTTTGTGTACAGATCAGGTAATTTTTACCTTCAATATTATAGTAGGCTAATGAAGCATAGTTGGCAACAACTGACTCCCAGTTTACAGCATTAGTTGAGATTTGTTTTCCTTGAGAAAATTTGCCATGTATTGTACCTGATATCCAGAATAATCAATCTTGAATCGAATTGTGAAATTTGTGTCAATACCCTGCCCTAACTTGAAAACTTGATTTATATTTTTATTAGTGCTGGGCAACGATTAAAAAATTTAATCGCGATTAATCGCATGATTTTCTTGCGATTAATCGCATTGTTACGCGCAAAATTGAATAATAAATTCTAAAGTAGTGTATTGCGCACTTTTGATTTAAATGTACTGCTACAAAAGTGCAATAACATGTGGTTTGCAAAAACTTTAAACAAATAAGGTGCTTTTATACCAGCAGTATTCCCTTTACACAGTATCAATTTTAAACAAAGCTATTTGCTACTGCATTACCTTTTATCTAGCTTGTTAAAACGAGTCAAGTTTTCTTGTTTTTTTCTGAACAGGTATTTTGTATCAGGGAGCAGCAGAAACAGTCTATGTAGTCAAAGGGTCATGATCACTACTACAGATATAAGTCGACCAACGTTACTTCTCTGATAGCAGCTTAGGTTTGGTCATGGCATGCCATGGTTTCCCACGTAAGATTACATTAAACAGAGGTAAAGCCCAATTTATACTTCTGCGTCGAACTCACGCCATAGCTGTGTAGCGTGCGTACCCTGACGTGCAAAATGTAACGTCAATTCTACGCGTACCGCAAGCGCTGTGATTGCTAGAACCGTTCCCCGGGTTTCACACTCTCCCTCTGCATGTGTAATTGCACGTCAACGCGGACAACGACGCAGATATAAATGGAAACCAACGCGTAGTCTATAGTGTAGAGGCTCCGGCGTAGGTCCGACGCAGAAGTATAAATCAGCCTAGAGTGAGGTGAAGTGGTCGAGCACAGGTGCAGCGACAAGCGGGTGCGTTCCTGTGAAACTGTTGCGGTCATGCTCGCCTCACGCACGCGCCCGCGCGTTCCCGAAGTTGAATAGTCTAACTTTTTGTACACGACGCGCAGCACAAATTATTGGAAGAGAGACTGATCCTCGGCTCGCTGTTTGTGAGTTTCCAGAATCTAAATAGTTATCAGGACATCAACAGGAGAGAATTCACATGGCAGAGCATCCCCGCTAAACTAAACGCAGGCCTATCAGGTAAAGTTATGTATAATTTTAATTTAAGTTAAAAAGGCTACAGCTGCGTAGCGCACAGAAGCCGTTGCCATGGTTACTATCCATAGAGCGCCTGTCATTCACTCGCGGAGCGCTGTCTCCCTTTCTGTTCACCTGAGAGAACCTGCCAAAGCCTCTCCACTGCTTGTTTGGGTGGGTTATTTGCTGGCTGACCAACATCGCACCCCTCCTGTGATCATGGTTTGACTGTAGGCCTATGTGTATTCAGAGCCAGTGAGCAACGGACTTTCAAAATAATAATAAAAAAAAAAACTGCGTTAACGCGCGATAAAAAAATTGTCGGCATTAATTAATAAATGCGTTAACGCGATAATAACGCGTTAACTTGCCCAGCACTAATTTTTATATAGGCTACAGTATAATTGTGCTTCAAATGATAATAAAAAAAAAACTACACCTTATTCTGGTTTAAAAGCATTTACATAATATATATGAATTTATATGGAGCTGATAAAAAGGTGACCTTGAAATTGTAGCGTTAAAGGCGACGCGAGACAAGGAAAAATTTGAGTGCACCTAAATTTTGTGCTGGTGCACCTAAATAAAAAAGTTAGGCGCACCAGTGCAACCAAGGCAAAAAGTTAGTCTGGAGCCCTGTATCTGTTCAAAGGGATGGAAACCGATATTTAAAAAAGCAGCTTTACAGTGATAACAGGAAAATAATGCAACAAAGTTTGTTTCCAGAAGAAAATAGCGTCACAGTCCAGCTTAAGTAAGTTCAGTGATGGTTCATTTCTGTTGTATAAAAAAAAAAAAAAGGTCAATTAGGATTAGGTGCTCTTCGCGTGTTGGATTTTTTTTTTTTTTTTTATTAAATAAATGACTATATTTTAGTTTGATAATGTTTTTGATTCAATATTTTGTATTTTTAGGGGATTTTATAGTACTACATTATATTGACGCTGTATTTATAATCCATTTATTCACTTTTTGAGCATAGACCTGAAAATTTAATTTCCAACATAAAATTGTGGTAAATCTTGAATGCTTTAGAGAAACAGACTGAAGTTTGATCTCTTTTTAAAGACGAAACTTGGCAGATTATTGCTGAAGTGAAAAAAGTAAACTTAAAAAAAGTTACAGAATTTTATGTTTATTGTTATGAAAAATGCACAAAAATACTATATTTTTTTTTTAAATGAAATCTATATTTTCAAAATCAAGTTTTACTCTAAAACTGAGAAAATCAAAGCCATAAATCTAAACAAGTCATGTTCCAAATTTAAGGTTGATATCTAAAAAAATTAGCTTTTAGTAAGAGTTTGTTTAGCTGCAGTACCAAAATTCCACTCCTATTCATTTCCAATGCGCTCATTTTTGACCACGAGGAGCACAAGTGCGACTATTTTATTCAGGACCATTTAACCTGTTCGAATCATGTCCATGATTTTTTCGTACCATTCCAATGAAGTTAAAAAAAAAATATTATCCTGTGGCTCCCTCTAGTGGACAACATTAATATCACAGCCTTCATCTTTCAGTTGTTTATTTATAGGTTTATTTATACAGGGACAGTACCAAAAACATGATTCCAGTCGAAAACTGGAAAATATGTATTGCACATTGAGAGTATAGCATAAGCTAATTTACGTCTCATGCCCTAGAAAGGTGCCCTTTTCTAAAAAATAAAAAAATACTAATCATAGAATAAAACTGATGCATCATGTTATTTATACACATACACACACATACCTACCTATTCTAGGTCATTTGACCTGTACCTATTTTAAGGATACTTCCAACCCTGGCATGAATAACTAATTAAAACAAACGTTTATTAAATGTAAATATGCGTACAGTTCTGATTTATTTTAAACCACCGCTTTACCTTCAATGTAAAAGACTTAATTTCACGTACTGCTTTAAACTCACTTAGCAACATGTTCCAGAGTTGGGAGCCCTTTACAGAAAAGGCTCTTTATCACTATAGTATTCACCCATTTTCTGTACGCACACAAAACAATACTTTACTGCACATTTACATGCGGCTGTCACTCATAAGATGTTGTGTGTCTGTGAAGGCGATGCTGCGTCAGGGGTCGAGTGGTTTCTGCAGCGGGGTCGTGTTCAGGGAGAATCTGGTCCTCACCTCAGCCCAGTGTGTGAGAAAGTACAGTGATTTCCAGGTGTCCGTGGGTGAGTTTACATTCACACATACGAAGGCGTCTATGTCTACATTAATCCGGATACATTTGAAAACGTTGTTTCCGTTTATAAACGCTCTCCGTCCACACTGGCGTTTTCAGGCGTTTACTGACGTTTTAGTGTGGATGAGAAGCTTTTGGAAAACGCCTGAAACGCTAAATTCTCCATACAGTACATGCGTAAACCCTCACTGAGATGATCCAGACAGAAAAATAAAGTTATCGCACAATTCTTTAAAATATATACAGTTTTACTCTAAAACTGCAAGAAAATCAAAGCCATAAATCTAAACAAGTTCCAAATTTGAGGCTGATATCTCAAAAAATGAGCTTTCAGTGAGATGTTGTTCGGCTGCAGTACCGAACGCTTCCACTAGAGGAAATTCGTTTTTGACGTTTGACGTTTTTGTGTGTGTTCACATAGCAAGTTTCTTACCATTCCAATAAAGTAAAAAATAAAAATCTTATCTGTGCGGGATTCTTACAAGGCCTTAAAGGTGCTGTATGCAATTTTTTTACTCTACTAAAGCATAAAAATACCATTATATGTTTTCATGTATTGAGGAAACATGCTAAGATCACACACTCGTTTCTCTAAAAAACACTTATACATCCGGTTATTTTACTGTGAAATGTGCGTGTCCAGGCTGGAATGTGTGTTATTGTTTTGGTCTGTGATTCTGCACGTTGGCTATTTTCATTGTGTATTGCGCTCGTTCCTGTTGCGTGAGCTCAAACTGGCGACCCGTGTGAGGAGCGTTGAGTCCGAGGAGGCGGGAGAAACCACGATCTCCCATATTTTGAATTGGAAATACCTATTTCGATGTCCTTCTTGATGACCTATTCTTACAGACTGCCCCTTTAATGTCCGTTCTGTAATCTGCAGGAAAGCGCCTGAGCTCGTTTGAAGCCGGAGAGCAGACTCTCCACGTGAAGCAGGTGCACATCCACCCGCTGTACATCGAGGGCCGGCCGGAGAACGACCTGGCCGTGTTGGAGCTGAGGGAGAGGATCGTCTTCAAGAAGCTGGTTCTCCCAGCGTGCCTCCCGGAGCGGGACTTCTCCGACAGCGTGCTCACGGCCGGAGACCTCATGGGGGTCGTCACCGGCTGGAAGGACGTCTCCGGGGACACCGGCTTCGAGGGGAACCTCTGGCTGAACCACCTGTCCTACGACAAGCTGCCGGTCTGCTCCCAGCGCCACTCCGGACAGGTTTGTGTGGGGATACGTCAGGATTTTATGGAGTTGCAGGGTTTCTCATTTCACAAATTGTTCTCTTATAATCAGGGTTTAAAATTAACAGTGTGGGTAAAAATTAACAGTGGCGGGTAACGCTGTCAAATCACAAGCCCATTTGGCGTGATACTTATTATATGTACTCACTTCGCTGGGGAAGTTTGTGTAAGACAAATCTGCGCAGATTTGAGTCATCATATATTAAATACAGTGTATTTGCACAGAATCTGCACATATCTGGCTTACTCGAACACACTCGTCACTACGCAACAAATAACGGCGCACTTGTTCATTTGCATTGAAGCAATAGCGGAGATTAAAAAGCATTCGGTGAACAGAAAAGACATTTTTATTTTCCAACATCCTACATGTTTTTGATGTTCTTTGGTACAGTATTGATCTGTCCACCTAAAACACATTAACCCTCTGGGGTCGGCGGTCTCGCCGGCGATACCAGCTCACTTTTTTCCTTATCAGTGCAAAAGAGACTCAAATTACTCTGTTGATTTTGATCTTACATATAAGTGTTGTACATCTTTCGATCCTGTTAAGTTTGTATTTTTTTTGTGGAACCTCACAATAAAAACAAAGTGTTATGCTTTTCGCCTAATAAAGAAAAATAATCATGATGCACGTTCTGCGTTCTCTCTGTCAGTGAAGTCCATCCTGAAACGCGTCCGAAAAATGAACTGTAACTCTGCAAATACTCAGTCAAACAGGTATACAGGCACACAGGCATGAAGCCTGAATTATCTTCTTTTAAATGAAGTAATTTATATAAAAAAACAAATTTTCTCATTTTATGTAATCTGTACGAAAAGAGAGAGATGATAGTCGTTCTCGTCTCAGCTCATTAAAGTTAATTTGACCACGCCCACGGAGTGCGCGCTCTATTCAAACACAAAATGCTCTGAGGCGATCCACGCCCACATCAGCTGGATAACCCACCGAAAGAGACTCATATTTACGACGCTGTGAGGAATAATACTATCTTAATAATAATCCTGGAAAAAAAATTACCTCAGAAGTGCAGGTAGTTTCATTTGGAGGAGCAACGGATCCAGCTGAGGAATAGGTACATTCTTTATTTTCAAGTGCTTTGTGCTAATCGCGATATGGAATAGTGTCTGTAAACAAAAAGACTGTTTGAATATAAATCGCATTTTTGTGTGTGAATGAATGAACAGCTTTTACCTAACTATATTCCAATACTGAGATGAGTAAAAATCGACTGAAATATGTTGAAATAAAATATTTTTGTATAAGCAACGTATTAAACTGCAAATTAACATTTATATGTCCTAATCATAAAAACGATATGTTACATATGAAAGACAAGATGTCGTTTTTACTGTAAAATACTGCCACATCAAATAAGCTTGTTTGCTAAGATGTTATTTTAGTGTTTGAATATAGCCTACAATCGAACAAACTAATTAATCCGCAACTGTGAAATATGTATGATAAAATGTATACTTTAGTATATACAAAGAAAGATTACATTTGAAATATAGTTACAATTTTAATTGTTGTTGTAATTGTAACCTTTTTATTAAAATAGCAAAAATATATGTAGGCTACATATAAATAAATCTTAGGTAAATCTTAAAAGCTCAATATAAGCCTCCTCTTTAAATTATTTGTATTGTGTTTTATTAGTGACACATTTGGGATATATTCCCAATTTTTCTGTAAAAACAGTATGAGAATTAACTGCACAATTACTAGAAATGTTTACATTTGATATTATACAATTTGCAAGCACAATTTGAAAAATAAATAAATAATTGGAACTGTGAATCAATTTTGTATTATATAGGCATATATATATATATATAGTAGGGGTGGAACGGTACACAGAAGTCACGGTTCGGTTCATACCTCGGTTCAGACATCACGGTTCGGTACGATTTCGGTACAATGGAGGGAAAAGCAAAACAAAAATGCAGAAGGCATTGTATTTTTTAAATAAGTTTTATTAATAAAGGCATAGAACCAGTTTATTTGTAGTGCACTGACAATAGTTTTATATATTTATGTTATTAATTAAATTAATAAAAAGACAAAAAGACCTTGCGATATGTTTGGTAATTGTACTATTAATTTAAAATTATTTTGCTATATTTCAGATCAATATATTTGTTTTCCTTAATTTTAATTAACATTATTAATTGACAATGTAACATTATTCTCTTCTGAATTATAAATAATTGATTTCTGTATAAAATAATACTACCATTAAAAACACATTCGATTTTCTTTTTTTAATCAATGTAGAATGTGTGAGATTAGTGCTCCGAGGACAAGAAATGGAAACCAATGCAATATGATGAATGTCCAAAAGATGGGACCCACAGACTGTTTTGAAATAGAGTCGGATAAATATGTTTTGCTTTTAAAACAGTGTGTGTGTGTGTGAGATTTTGGTTGGGTGACAGTTGTAGGTTACAGTTTGACAAGAGTTTACAGTGTGACAAAAGCACAATGTTGTGTTTTATTGCGAGTGTACACAAATATAAGTAAACACTTTGCAGGTTTAATGATGAACAAAATGACGGAGTATGTTTTTTATGTTTCCACTGTTCTCTCTCTCTCTCTCTCTCTCTCTCTCTCTCTCTCTCTCTCTCTCTCTCTGCGAGAGCGTCAAATTCGCGTCTAGTTCGACGCTAGTCCAAAGCGAATAGGACGCGCGTATAAAGCCAACGTTTGAACGTTTGAATCCAACGATGGTACAGATTATGTGTCCCTAAAGAACCCGCGTATCTAACAGTAGTTCCGCATTACATTAATTAATTTGCACGTGAGTTTTATTTATTTTTATACCGTGTATTCTCCGTGTAAATTCGTGCACCGAACCGTGACCCCCGTACCGTTTCGGTTCGATACGAATACATGTACCGTTCCACCCCTTAATATATATATATATATTATCATTACATTCTTGTGGCTCAGTGACACACCTGAATGAAAGGGTCATTAGTATGCAGCCCCATTATGCGCTCATTATGCGGGCCCATTGTCTTCTCAGGTGTGAATCACAGCAGGTCACACCCCTGCGCATATTGCCTTTCCAAACAAAAAGTGTCATTTTTAAATTTAAACCAATCTATTGTTTTATGTGAATGATAAGGCAGGATGATTTTCAGATCATTTTGAAGAAAAAACTCAAGGCGACAACATCCATTAGTCAAAAGTCTTGTGGACAGATATTTAGTATGTGTTTTGTGGCCTTATTTCAGAAACTTTAAGTTTTAGTTTTTTCAATAACCACTAGGGGTGTAACGGTACATGTATTCGTATTGAACCGTTTCGGTTCGAGGCTTCCGGTTCGGTACGCATACAAACCGAACGATTCCTTGGACCATTTTTCTTGCCGACAAAATTCGCGCTGGCGCGATCACCACAACGTTGCGCAACATCAAATGGCAAACGTAATGAAAGCTGAACGAAACTGCGCTACTCATTATATTGTGCTTCACGGATCGTTTGACCAGCAACATCTGTGCAGCGCGAGCCGATCTCGATCAAGCGACACTGTTACAACACAGCGCTAAGAGATCCAGTAAAGAAAACATTTTAATTCGCCACTGAAGTAATAACAGCACTGCGAGATCTAGTGAGAAGCATTCACATTTCTCCGTTATTAACCGTAGATCTCTAGATCAAACAGCGCTGACGTGGAAACCAGGAGAAACATTGTGCCGTGAATGAACTAGTAATACTTTACGTCCACAGACCAGCAACATTCACCATGGATTTAATATAGTAGGCTAACACTAACTGTAACCAGTTTGGCTGGAATAGTGAACTGCTTTCAAGTACTTCACACATCTTTTTCCAGCTCTTCAAAACTCAAATAATATATAAATAAATATATATATATTTAAATGTTATTTTTAATGTGATGACCAAAACATTATTTGTTCATCCTTCAAAGTTGACCCCATTTATAAACCTGAAAGTTTCAAGATGTAGGAAAACTCAGTTATTTAAAAATATTTTTTTCTTTTAACAAATAAGAAATTTCTCTGGCATTTCTTTCTTTTTGCTGTATCGAAAACGTACCGAACCGTGACTTTAAAACCGAGGTACATACCGAACCGTGATTTTTGTGTACCGTTACACCCCTAATAACCAGAGGCGGACAGAGTACACAGCTTCGTTACTTGAGTAAAAGTACAGATACCCCTTGCTAAATTTTACTCAAGTACAAGTAAAAGTACTACAGTCAGATGTCTACTTAAGTAAAAGTACGGAAGTACTTGTTTTTAAAAGTACTTGAGTATCAAGAGTACAAGAGTAAATTTTCTAAATATTGCATTACTACTGCCACAGTGCTTACATTTATGTACAGAAATGTCCTACACATGGAGTTATGAAAAATGTTAATACCTTGGAGAATGTAAAAGGAATTGAAAGTAAAATCAAGTCATTTTCATCTTTTTACCATGTTGCTTTATTTAACATTTCTCACAAGGCAGTAGCACAATGGCAACGCTCTGACAAACCTCTGCTAGAGCTTGAATGGATTTTTTGCACCCACATTTGAACCTGACTGTGTTAAACACACCGCATACTAAAGAACATCAAACCAAATGCTCGGCTTACATTAATGTGTAATATCAGAAAAGAACTTTCAGCTAACAATTGTGTGTACATGTGAGTTTCATCAATGAAATCAATAAACCTAAACCAGCAAAGGAGGCAATATAGCAATGTCCTGAGTGACACACCTCTGAACCTGACAGTGTTATACACGCAGCATAGAGCAAAGAAGAGAAAATAATAATGATTAAAGAAAATCAGGCAATCAGCTGATCACAATCTGTGTGTGTGTGTGTGTGTGTGTGTGTGTGTACAGGACTTCAATTCAATCAAATGTCATGAAGTCCTTGTTCAACTTGAGAAGAAGTTGGTTCTCAAAATTCTGTGAATGAATTGATCCCCTTCTTGGGGTGAAAAGCAAACCTGCTATGCTAAAAAGCCGTTCACACGCTGCTGAAGCTGGAAGGGCTGTGTTGAGCTTTAGTGAGAGGTTACGCACAGCTGGATAGGGGGCCAGTGTATTCACTCCTTCAGCTGTAGCGGATAGGTATCCATCAAGTTGCTTACTTATCTCATGGGAATGCGTCTGCTTGACATTGGTGAAGAAGTCATCTTCATCAGAAGAGGTTGATGTGGTATCAGGAGACCGAAGACCTTCATCGTGTTCTGGCAGATGTTCCTTGATGTAACTAAGACCTTGATTAGAAACACAGAATCACACCAACAAACTCATATTTTTGTTATTATTACTCTAAGTAAACAACTGCATAGAAGCATTGTTGGATGTAAAGGTTTTTGAAAAAAACAAGCGAACAAACAAAAAAAAATATTTTCCTTACCAAGCTGTAGGACTGTGTCATTGCTGGTCCAGGAGGTTTTGAACCTTGGAACGAGAATGGCTGCTGCAATTAGCTCTGGCTCTGACATCATGCTCTCAAACCGCTTCCTCAAACCTTCAAGAAGAGCATCAACAAGAGGCTTGCAAAATCTGAGTGACGGTCTGGACTTTTCAAGCTTGGTTGTGAGGGTGGTGATTGTCGGGAGCAGCCAGCCCATCTGAACGTTGACTTCTCCTTGTAGTATGTTCAAGGACTTCGCAACTGGACTCATGGTGGTGACATATTCCCCTAAAAAGGCTATGTCAGCCGGACTGTACCTAATAGAAACAGAAGAAAATAAACAAACACATATTTCAACAAAATGTAAACAGAACCACTGTACAATGCTGGACATGTATTTATTTGTTTATGTACCTACAGCAGATAATGTGGTAAGCATTACTCTAACAAAATAAGAACACAATTATACATTAACATAAGCTACTTACATTGGAACATTGAGTGCAGCACAGACCGTTCTCACAGACCCCTCTCCTTGGTCTCTAATGATTCTGACCACACGTTCCACGGCCATGAAAGAGGAGTTCCATCGAGTTGAATTAGGCTGTACCAAGTGAAGCTTACAGTGTTCCTCTATAAGCTCTGCATTTTGAGGAGACCTTGATGCTTTATTCCAGAGTGCCTGGCACTTAGAAAAGGCTGATCTGGACAATTTCTTGTAAGCTTCTGTCTTATTAGCCCGATCAACATCGACTGTGGAAACTAAATTTAGTGTGTGGCATGCACACCGATGATGTTTCGGCAGCTGATACTGAAGACCATCATCTTCCTCCAGAATGGCTTCCACATCGATGAATTCCACCTCCTCTTCACCATCAGATGCATCACAATCTTCTCCTACTACTACTTCTTCGATTGTGCCTTCTGCAACTAACTCTTCATTGTTATTCTCATCCTGCTGACCAAAGACACGGAACGCTTTGACGAAATTCGACCCGTTGTCTGTTGTAGTTCTAACAACCTTTAGACTTATTTCATACTCTGCATGAATGTCGGTCAAAACAGCTGCCAAGGCATTGAATGTGTGGGAGCCCCTTAGTTGACGGCAAGCAAGGGCAACTGAACGGCGTTCAAAACTGCAAGGATCGAGCCAGTGGGCTGTTACACCTATAAAGCTCCTTCTCCTGGCCGTCCAACAATCAGTAGTGGTGGCAATGTATGGTACCATTTTCATTTTGTTCTTGAGACGTTCTTTCATTTTAGATGTAGCTGAATCAATCTTGCGCCGCACAGTTGTGCGGGACATGACGGCACTACTCGGTTGTAATTCTACAATAAGGTCTTGGAAGGATGGTTTCTCAACCAGGGAGAAGGGCTGGAGACCTTGAACGATGAAGCGGAGGATAGCCCGATCAACCGTCTTTTGAGACACCTGCTTGGTCTCCAGCAGCTTCAGTTGCTTCGCCTTGAAGCCTGTTCCACCTTCTGATGGCCTCTTGCAGGCTGTTGAAGTCAGTTGACAGTATTCCTCCAGATGCGTCTCATGCCTTCTCTGTAAAACACAGTATAATATTTCAGTTGACACTATAATAAACTAATAAATATTAGAAAAGATACCCAGGCTGTTCTCTCATGTAGTCTACATAGCAGTATTATTAACCCTCTGGTCCTCTTCGTTTAGGGGTCACACATGGCTTCTTCCCGTTCTAAAGTGACCGAAGCCTTTTTTTTTTTTTTTTTCAGGAAAACCAATGTAATATATATTCTTGTTCAATAATATTTTTTTATTCTTATTTAGAATTTTTTTAAGATTTCTATGTTACTATGCAATGATTATAACATTTTTATGAGCTATTTTTTTCATTAGAATTGATATATATTTTAGTTTAAAAAATGTTTAATAAATGCAATATTCGCCTTTTTTTTAGACATGATTTCTCCATTTTATTGGTTTTTTTTATTTTTTATATATATTTAGACATTCTAAAAGACTACTTTTTAATATTTTTAGATATTTCTGTTAGATAAGTATCAGGTTTTGCATTGTGATTACAACCAACCATAACATTTGGTTAGAAAGGGAACACAACAATGCAAGCATTTTTGTTAGTCAGTATTTGATAATTAAAAACTCTAACAAAATAAGGGATGGATAGTAATAATTCAAAACACTTTATACAGACATTTTGCAATTAATTGGTATTTTATTCAGTTTAATTCTATAAATGGTAATAAAACTTCAGAAGGGAACAGCAATTATGATCTAACAGTAAAAACATAATAAAATAACATAACAGCAAACAATCATTATCAAACTGAAGGTTAAAAAAGAGGAATAAATGTAATATTAATAATAAATATTATTTTAACTATATACATACAAACTGTAATTATTTTATGTATTGTTGCATCGCAACAGATATCAGGAACACCTATTATGCTAAAATAATAGCAAACACAATAATGTTTGTGTGTGTGTGTGTGTGTCTGTGCGTGCATTTTTGACCGAAGAAGACCAGAGGGTTATTTATGAAGTGCTGGTTGTTCATAATTTTCCAATGGCTCCAGACTAACTTTTTAAATCGGTTTTACTTGTGCAACTAACTTTAATTTACGTGGACCAGCAAAGTATTTAGGTGCTTCTGACATTCTAACAAGTGCTGCAATATTAGGTCAGGCAAATACAAGACTTTGGATAACATATCTCTCATGTATTTAAATACAATTGTAGGCTAACGTTACAGCAATTTTGTATGGTATAACAAGACAGGTATAAGTACACTCAAGAGCGTTCCCCCACTTGAATAGGCATTTAAGACGTAACGTTACAGTTCTACAAACACTATTGTAATCCTGTCTAGGCCAGCTGAACTGTTATTTAAAAAATAATAATAATAGCCCCTGCCTCTAGTTATTCGCTCTGTATGGTACAAAAGACGTTTCGTACTCGAGCTCAGACTAGGAAATATATTATTTAAATATTTTATTTAAATAAAATATGCTCTCTCTATTTGTCAGGGGCATCAAAACATGAATCTGAAAGGACCTCAGTTGATTATCTATGTTACACGATTAGCTTGCCTCGGCTTATGCTATTGTCAGGCCAAAGTTAGCCATCTGAATGTCTAGCTACAGCTGGCAAATTGGCGGGTGCATGTGGCTTCGACTACTCAAACGTTACGTAACTAACCGAGAATGTAAAAAGCTGCATTATCGCACCTAGCCAATCATTTAGTGCACTTTTGTAGCTAGTAGAATCTAGCTTAGAAATGTAAGGAAGTTTATTTTAATGTACGTACCTTGACATGCTTCCGCAAGTTGGAGGATGAATTTTTGTAGGCAGTGATGAAGTTCTGTTTGGGTAAACACAGCAAACACTTGAAGCGAAAACTATCATTCAATTGTTCCGAAAATTGAAATAGTCGGGCGAGGTGGGGCCACGGGTTGACACATTCCCGGGATGGACCTGCTGCGTCTTCATCCATTGTTCGTCTCTTGTCTAATCTAAATCTGACCATGGAGTTGATTTTGGCGGAAAGCTGAAGGTGATTGCTGATAGGCTGTCCCAATCAGTGGCGCCTGCACAATCCAATCACGTTTGAGAGGGAAACAACAAATTAAGGGTTTCCGAGATTTATTTTATTTTATTTTTTTAGAAGAATTTTTTTTTTTTTTTTACTCACGGTTATGGATAGAAATGTAGCGGAGTAAAGAGTACAATATTTACCTCTCAAATGTACTTGAGTAAAGTCATGAGTACTCCCCAAAAATTATACTCGAGTAAAGTACAGATCCCTCAAAATTGTACTTAAGTACTGTACTCAAGTAAATGTACTCCGTTACTGTCCGGCTCTGCTAATAACCACACATAAACAATATTCTCTCAAAAATACAAACATGTACATACATGTTGATAACATATTATGGTAGCCCTTTTTGTGCTAAATAGAGTGTAATTACACCTTTGCCAGTAATTTGTTTATAAGCAACTGAAAAAAGCACAAATGTCAGAGTATGTCAAAACATCTCAAGGACCCCAAAAACACCTTGGACCCCAGAGGGTTAATGGTGATGAGGATGAAAGAGGAGAAGCTGGATGACAGGATTTAGTTTAAATAAGAAATGAATGTATGAAATCCAAATTTTATAATATATATATATATTGGCTAGTAGAAGTTCTGAATGGCCGGTAACTTAAAAATGTTGTAGCCAAATTTGCCGGTGAGTGAAAAAGTTAATTTCAAACCCTGCTTATAATCGTACATTAGTACAATTGTATAATCCAAGCATCATAAAATTTATTCAGTGGTGATGTGAAGGGGGGTGAGGGCTTTTCCTGTTCACTAAAATAATACATTATTATTATGCGTAATTAATATTAATATTTTATCACTTTTGGAGTCCACATAAAAAGGGTGATCTGATATGGTTATGCTGATATGATAATATGATAAATCACGGTAGAGAGCCGCTATTAATGACGTTTGATTTGATAAAACAGTAATGCATTACACCCAACACTTGTTAGAACGCAGACAAGTCATTAATTACAGTAGTTTAATTCATTTTCCCTTGCAAAAGTAATCTCTTACTTTTTGTGTAATTTAATTTCAGTTACTTCTAATACTGTACAGACTATAGAACAATTTTTCAATTTCTCAAAAAAGTCACTGATAATCACACCCCCATTAAGAAAATGATGATTAGGAATTATAGACCATCCTGGATTGATAATGAATTAAAAGATTATATGACTCAAAGAGATGAGGCTAAGAAAACAGCACAATAAACTGGAAGTATAACTGATAGACCGAAAAATTGTAAACTGAGGAATTATGCGACAAAACTTAATCAAAAGATAAAGAAACAATATTATGTGCTACAGTTAAATAGGAAAATTAATGATGGGAAAGAGTTTTGGCACACAGTAAATAGTATAATGGGAAAACATTTACACAACCTACTTTGATCGACTGTGGCGGTATGTTTATTACAAAACCCAAAGAAATTGCTAATTATTTGAATAATTATTTTGGTAGCAAGCAAGGTATATAAATCGAGGAAAGAATTATCATATGGAACAGTCAACAACTTGACCATTTTTTAACATAAAAAATATATGAGGCGTAAACATTGTCTTTTGAGTTCAGTTAATTAGAAGTAGAAATGGTTAATAAGTTAATAAAGTCTATGTGTAAGGGTAAACAATCAGGGATAGATAATATAGATGACAAATTGATTCGAATTTCCATAGATTATGTTGCGGCTCCAATGTGTCATGTATTAAATGCAAAGCCTTACAAGGCTTACAAGGTAAGATCTTAGAGACGGCAGTATTTGATCAAATACAAGGTTACTTCTCAGAAAATAATCTGACAACAGAAGCTTAAGAAAGGGACACTCCACATGCACAGCTCTAGCACAGATGACGGACGACTGGTTCAGGGATTTGGATAATTAAATGATATGTGGAGCGGTCTCATTAGATTTTACAGCAGCGTTTGATCTTATTGATCACAAGCTTCTTCTGGACAAGTTGTAGTGTTATGGATTTAGACCTTCAGCAGTTGCTTGGATGGAAAGTTAATTAGTAAATAGATCGCAAAGAGTATTTTTTAATGGAAGCTATTCAGGACCACTCAATCTTTACTAACGATTTGCCTCTCGTTTTAAAAAGTGCTAAATTAACAATGTATGCAGATGATATTACAGTATAAGCGGTATAATCTGCTGAATTGACTGCCATCTTGAAAGAGGAGTTTGACACTATAGGAAAGTGGATTTTAGAAAACAAACTGATACTTAATACATTTAAAACCAAGAGTATAGTATTTTGGTTCAAAGCATTCTTTAGGGTTTGAACGAGAGCTTAGACTATACATAAATAAAACACTTATTCAGCAAGTGAAGGAAACTAAGTTATTGGGTATCACCCTTGACAATACATAGTCTTGGTCAAACCATATTAACAACCCGGTCGATTAAATGGGTAAGGTGTTGGCTGTAGTAAGGCGATGCAGTGAACATTTTACATCGGATATAATGAAAATGGTGTTAGGTACTCTTGTCTTTTCACAGCTGGACTATTGCCAGATCATTCGGGCTAATGCCACCAAAAAAGATTCAAGTAAACTCCAGCTAGTACAGAACAAGACTTGCTCTACAATGTCCATATGGCACACATATTAACAGCATGCATCTGCATCTTAATTGGTTAAGAAGACTGGGTGACTGGAAGGTTTTACAGTATAAAATCCCATTGGATCGGTACAATCAATTAAAATGCGATTTAGAGGCGTACACTCATATCTTTCTGGGAGAATTAGGACATGTTATGCAGTTTCAGTTTCCGGTTTCCGGTGAGAGTACGCTGTGCGCGCTTTGCTGCCGCTTCTCGCTTGAACTTTTTGTTGTTGTTTGTTTGTTTTCGCGTCTACTGTGACATCTTCCTTGCTGAACTGCTGAACTGAACTTGCTGAACTGTCGTTTGCCTGGACTGTATTATTGTAATTTCCCTGTGGATTTTACTTTGGATATCGCGCGGATACTGATGACTTTCCAACTCATCACTGGCACTCATCCAACTCACACTGCTCTGTCTGTTTGCTGATCTTCGCGCTACCCCACTGTACCTTCTATGTAGGTGGCTGTGTGGATTACCACATCTCCTCCCGGTGTCGGCCGAATCCTTCCTGCACTGTCGCTGGAACATTGTTGCTTTGCCACTGCCGTATCAATCCGTGGATTAATGTTACAAACTTTGCTACAAACTTGCTCCTCCAGTTCTGTTTGCCACTGTCCGGCACGCCTGCTCTTCCCCTGCATGAGCTCTCTTCCTATCTCCCCTCACAGTGACTGCTACAGAGGTGAGTGTGTTTCTACCCGCTTGCCTCTTTGTTGTCCTCAATCTGTTCAGTGGTTGGCGTATTAAACTGCGCTGATTACATTGCGGACTGGGTTGTGTTGTGAGCCTGGTTGGCTAACATGTAGTATTAGCGTGGTGTTGCTGTGTCACTTGTGGTAACTTTACTGTGTCGATGTCATGTTTCCCGCTGGCAGCTCGATTAATGTCCTCGCAACTCGCCTTATGCTGTGCTTGTGTGTTTTTTGTAACTTGGAAATGGAGCCAGTTTACACCTCTGCTGCTCTCAAACTTTATCGCTGCCACGCCCCCCTAGAACCGGCGCTGTATAAACACTGCTGTTCGCTTGGAATTATTCGGCGTCCACGTTATGTTCATCGCTTCAAAAGACAACCGACTCTTATCTTTGGACATGATGCTCAAATCCCAACTGTTTACACACCCGATCGTTGCCGACGATATCAGCCAAAGATCAGGGGAATTAACTTTGACAACCTTCGTCGCCCTCCTAGGCTGCCTCCTCCTGCCTCGTCATCATGTCAGAACTTTAACATTGCCCACCTAAATGCACGCTCAATCACAAACAAAACGGCCATAATAAACGATATCATTGTGGACAAAAAATGTGACTTGTTTTGTCTCTCAGAGACCTGGCAACAACCCAGTGACTGCATTAATTTAAACATGCTGACCCCCCCTGGCTACTGCTACTTATCCAAACCTAGATCTGTAGGGAGAGGGGGTGGGTTGGCTGTAGTGCACCGCTCAGATCTGACTGTTAAAGAACTTAGGCCATTTGAAGTGACATCCTTTGAATATATTGCTGTGAAGGTTGTTTCTACTCCACCCCTTATACTATTGCTGATCTACCGTCCCCCTAAACCATCTGTACATTTTCTGTCTGAATTGAATGAACTTCTCACTGTTATTTCATCTCTTTGTTCGGCTATGATTATGTTAGGGGATTTTAACATCCATGTGGATATAAATTGTTCTTACACCTCAGAGTTTAACTCTGTATTGAACTGTTTTAGTTTGACACAGCATGTTGACTTTCCAACTCACACTCATGGCCACACTTTGGATCTGCTCTGCTCCACTGGTCTGAATGACATCTCTGTCTCTGGTTCCATCTCTGGTGTTTCTGACCATAAGCTCATTGAATGCCGCTTTCATATGATCACTCCTCCTCCCTCCTCAGAGAAAACAGCTATTACAAGTCGTAACATTGGGTCAATAGACCACAGCATGTTTGCTGCCTCTATACAGGCCTCGCCACTGTCTGACCTTGACGAGCTCTCGTCTGCGGATGACTTGGTTGCTCTGTACAATGGCACCCTGACCAGCCTGCTTGATAGCTTAGCGCCAGTTAGGACTAGACTTGTACCAGCAAATCGTACATGCCCCTGGTTCACCCCTAAGCTCAGGCAACTTAAGGCCGCTGGCCGCCGTCTCGAACGGCTACATAAGAAAACTGGCCTTACAATCCACTCCATGCTTTACACCGAACACACTCAGACGTATAGGGATGCCCTCGATGCTGCCCGCTCAAACTATTATTCATCACTCATAACCTCCTCTATGTCCAGGCCTAAAACCCTGTTCAGGACCTTGGACAAACTCATTAAACCCCCTGTCACTGCCTGTCCTAAGACCCCTGAGCAGTGCCAGGCCTTCTTACACTTCTTTGATGACAAAATTAGCCAAATCTACCAATGCTTCAACCCAAATGCTATCTCTCACTCTTCTTCTCCTTCCTCTCTGGGCCCTCAGCTTTCCCATTTCACTCTTATAGACTCCCTCACTGTCACTGACATTATAAATAAGTCTAACTCCACATCGTGTCAGCTTGACCCTGCCCCCACCCCTCTACTTAAAACTTGCATCACATCCTTATCTGAACCCATTGCATTTATTGTAAACACCTGCCTCAACTCTTGTGTTGTGCCTGCTGCCCTTAAGACTGCTGCAGTCACACCCATTCTCAAAAAAACGGACTGTGACCCCACATCACTATGTAACTACCGCCCTATCTCCAACCTCCCCTTCCTGGCCAAGGTATTGGAAAGAGTGGTGGCCTCACAACTACACACCTTTCTGAATCACCATGACCTGTATGAGCCTTTTCAATCTGGTTTCCGTTCTTGTCACAGTACAGAGACTGCCCTTCTGCGCATCGTTAACGACCTTCTACTGTCTGCTGACTCTGGTTCACTTAACATTCTCATACTCCTTGACCTTAGTGCTGCCTTCGATACCATCAACCACAATGTTCTAATCACCCGTCTGTCTGCTATTGGTGTTTCTGGTACAGCCCTCATTTGGTTCCAGTCTTACCTCTCCAACAGAAAGCAGTTTGTGACGCTTGGTCCTCATCAGTCTTCCAAGTCCCCTGTCACCCGTGGTGTCCCCCAGGGTTCGGTACTTGGGCCCCTCCTCTTTCTCATATACATCCTCCCTATTGGCCCGATCATACGCAGCCACGGTCTTAAATTCCACTGTTATGCAGATGACATCCAACTCTATTTGACCACTCACTCTCCAACTGATTCACCACCGTGCTCCCTCACTGACTGCCTCTCTGACCTAAAATTATGGATGCAAAACAATTTTCTTAAACTCAATACAGATAAAACTGAAATTCTGCTGATTGGCCCTAAAAGCATCCTTTCTAAATCTCCCCGTCTCACTCTCAATATTGATGGTTCATCTGCCCACCCTACCCCTGTTGTCAAAAACCTTGGCATTTTGCTTGACTCCACCCTTAGCTTTGATCCTCATATCAAATCACTCACTAAGACTGCCTTCTTTCACCTCCGCAACATTGCTCGCCTCAAACCCTTCCTCTCTGTTAGTGATGCACACACTTTGGTTAACTGCTTCATTATGTCCCGTCTAGACTACTGCAACTCACTTTTCCTTGGTCTCCCTGTGAAATCACTTCAAAGGTTACAATATATTCAAAACTCGGCAGCCAGACTCCTCACCCATACCAGACGATCAGCACACATCACCCCCATTCTCTACCAACTCCACTGGCTACCAGTTCCATCCCGGATCAAATACAAAGTACTACTACTCACCTTCAAAGCGCTCCATAACCTTGCTCCCCCCTACATCCGCGACCTCCTGATCCCGCACACTCCATCACGCTCACTCAGATCCTCTGACCAAAATCTCTTGGCTATCCCCCGCTCCAGACTTTCCACCCTGGGTGGCAGATCCTTCAGTGTCTTGGCCCCCAAACTCTGGAACAGCCTCCCTCAATCTCTTCGTGACTGTCCTTCACTTTCCCTCTTTAAAGCTCATCTCAAGACCTTTTTGTTTAAGGAACATTTTTCCACACCAAACTCATAGCTTCACACAGATTACTTGTCTTTGTTGTATTGTTTTGGTTGTTTCTGGTGTGTATACTTGTCTTTCCATTATGTAAAGCGACCTTGGGTTTGAGAAAGGCGCTATATAAAATAAACTTATTATTATTATTATTATTACACATATTTCACAAGGCAGAGTTTCACTCCCCAAAGCAAAGACTAATTTCCTCAAACGTACAGTAGTTTGTAGGACAATGAAAACATGGGATTCTCTACCATTGTCATTCATTAGAATAACACAGAAATTAAATTTTAAAAGGCAGGTAAAGCACACTAAGGATTATCATATTAATAGGAGCAGTTAGTTGGGTGTGTTATAAGTGTTAGACCTGTGTTTGTTTAGACATTGATTTTGGACCCTGATTTGTTATTGACCGTATTTTAATGTCGTTTGTGATATTAAATAATGTATGTTTGTATGTGTTGTGTGGACCCCAGGGAGACTAGTCCATCGGTTCCCAACATGGGGGTCGCGGCCCACAAGGGGGCCTCAGCGAGCTCTGTGGGGGGTCGCGTCATATTTTGAAAGGTTTAAGCAATGAGCGCATTAATAAAAGTCCTTAACTTCTTTCTGTTCAAAATGTACAAAATGTATATGAGCGAGTTCATCATGAATCCCTTTGTTTTGTCTTATCCTGAACCACTATGGTACACCTATTATAAGTGTTTACATTGGGACTATTTCACACTGGTTCGGATCGCTGCCGCGGCGGAGTAGCCCAGTACCTGCATGACTCGTTATAGACGTACACAGAGAGATGTAGTTCCGGCTACAATGTTCTTCCGAAACACGCATTATTCTGTTAATAAATGCAGGTTTATTATCGCTCGCTATAGCGCCAAAAGCGTAAAAAATAAAGCCTCACATTGATAAAGCCTCACAAATAACATGCAAGTATTGAGGCCCCAGACAACAGTCATTTAGTAATAGCCTATATTCTTTGTTTTTTTTAGCTACACACCAGTGTGAATATTTTTGTTTTTGCATTTCAAATAGGGCCAATTTATAGGCTTCTCCTAGGCTTACGTTTTTAGATTACAAAGGGCCTACTGATGTTTTTGTTATTGTATTTTCAATATTATAGGCTATTATTTGTGCATAAACACCGTTTGTTTGAAAAAAACAACACATTTTGTCATCATTGCTGCAAGCTTACAAGAGCGATAATATCATTAAATGTGAAGGGGGGCCCTAAAATATTTTCTTGGGAAAAAGGGGGTCTCAGACAAAAAAAGGTTGGGAACCACTGGACTAGTCTGTGCTCTCCGGCATAGCTAATGGGGATCCACACAAATGAACAAAAAAATATATACAACTATAGTGGATTTAACACTCAAATTGACCTTAAAACGTATGTTTTTAATGCAACTTTCTCCCTTTAAATACTTTGGTCAGTTCAAGAACAATTTATACAATTTTATATTATTTATTTAAAAGAATTCAAAGAGCAGTTTCATGTCTGTGTTTTATTCAACTGGTCGAGGTTGATTTGGGATTTAAGAAGTGATTAGAAAAAGTGAATACTTTCCAGAGAGAGTAACCCAATTACACAGTTGAAGATGTAATTAATAATTTAATAAGTAACTGGTTCTCGTGAGTGACACACTTGCAAGCAGAGAGAATGTGTCTCATTTCCTCTCACTTTCAGTACATTCACGGCAATCCATTACATTACACGTTTTAGGTAATCTGACTACTTTTCGATTGCTTTTGTCCTAACTAAGGATGATGTACAATATTGATAAAAAAATACAATGAGAAAGAAAAAATATTCCATTCTTTGTAATCAACAACATGACGTGCATTAAATATTACATTACGTCAGGGTATCCCCGACTGGGGTTCGTGAGTTTAATGAAAAGCTATTAATTAAATCATAAAAAATAAATACAAATAAAAACAAACAAAATAAAATACTTGCTAAAGAAGATTAAAAATATAGATATTGTATTTGTTTACCTGCATGTCATGTGACCATTAACTGAAATCAGAACAGTGAAATTAACTTTACTATAAAATATTGGGGAGCCCCTGCATTGCATGTAAAAATTAAATGATGTGAATTTGTGCATTTTAATGTGTTTGAAAGACAAAAGCCTCCCAGAGACAGTAATTCACGGTTAAACGAATCCGTTAAACAGACCCGGAAGAGCTTCTGAGCGGATATACAGCACAGCATGAGAGCAGTACTGACGCTTTTTTAGAAAGCCATTACTGCCATTGTGAGTAACATGTTGTTATCCAGCTGGGGATCAAACTCGTGTGTGTGTGTGTGTGTGTGTGTGTGTGTGTGTGTGTGTGTGTGTCCTGGATGCTGGAGGAGGTTGGACTCAAGTGCAAAGGAATATGAATGCAATGACACCACAAAAGTCTTTGGCTCTTTACTTCAGAGGGAAAAACAAAACCTCAGCAACAGTGTTAGGCAGCGCTTTAGATGAGTGTGTCTAACTCAATCAAACAACTCCCCTCGGGAGGCAATACACAATAGAGGAGATCCAGAAAGATATTTATCCCAAGAGTCCACAATCCACAAAAAGGTAACAAAAAAATTCAATCCAAGTGCAAAAACAGAAGGAAGTAATAATCTCACACCAAAAATCCGGCAACATGATGTAATCAGGTACTACAGTAGACGAGGAGTTTACCCTGAACTGCTTTTCAGCTCTCCTTGTATATCTCTTATAATATAGAATATCTATATCTCTTATAATATAGAATATATATATATATATATTAGGGCTGTCAGTTAAACGCGTTATTAACGGCGTTAACGCAAACCCATTTTAACGGCGTTAATTTTTTTATCGCGCGATTAACGGTCTTTTTGGCCTAGCAAACTTTGTAGTTCTCTTACGAGAGTATCTCTCGTACTGCGTAATAGCTTACGCTAGGGGAAAAACTCTTTTCCGCGAGATATTGAAGCCAAAAATTATCCTTAATTTTTTATTAATGTAAAACGCTTTGCAGCAGCAAGCAGACATAGGCGAAACAGCTCGCGCGCCTATTGGTTGCTCTGCAGCAAATGCAGCAGCCTATCGAGAGAGACTCTGCGTGACGTAATGACCAATGGGGGCAATTCGCGCCCATATCGTCACGTCCCGCCAGAAGGGGCGTGGTCTCACCCTATAAATATGCTCGTTAGGCTGATACAAGCTGATTTTTACCTCTTCAGCGAAGCACACGCATCGCTGGATCCGGAGTGAGAAGCCGCGCCGTCGAAGCAAGCCTTTCAGCGGGACGAGCTCTGGAGTCGCTGGCCTCGCCGCCTTCAACTGCCGTACCTGCTGCGCTTTCCGGCGTTCTATATCCTTTCATACTCTGTGTGTATTTACTCTGTTGAGAGTGTTTGCTCGCTTACTTGACGCGACTCACACTTCTCTCACAAAAAGAGCTGCGTCTTTTTAAAGATGCCTTCCTGTGGCTCGTGCCGCGCCCCGCTCAGCGATGGAGACCGGCACGTCATCTGTGTTTCCTGCCTGGGTGAGGATCACGCGGCTCTCGCGCTCGCTGACGGCGGATGCCCTCATTGCGAGTTTTTGCCCATGGTGACTCTGAGGACTCGCCTGGCATCATTTTCCGAGCCTTCACCGCAGCCCGCCGTGGTGCCGCGCCGCAAGAAGCGCCGCGCCCAGCGCGCTCCCGAGCTTTCTCCAGCCCGCCAAAGCTCGCCGGTTCGCCCGCCAGCTTCGCCGGCTTCGCTCGAGTCGCTCACTGACGGACAACGGCCGCCGCCTGCCGCCGCGTCCATCCACGAGTTTGACGAACCCACCGAGGCGTGTTCTCTTCTGGCATCCGATAGTGAGGATTGGGCGAGCTCCGTGGATCTCCCCTCCGCTAGGGTTTCCCGCCAGACCACTGGTAAGAGAGCCGGCATTGAGACTGAGCTGATGCGTCTGCTCTCTCAGGCCGTGGGAAGCATCGGCCTCGATTGGGAGGTGCCCGCGCAACAGGCGAGCTCTGTGGACCTCCGCCTTCTGTCCGCGACTCGTCAAGGAAACGGGCCAGCATCAAGACCGCGAGCCCTAAAAACCGCGGCTAGCTTTCTTTACGTTATAAGAAATCTACCCCGCCCCCCATGGGCGTGCGTCACCGGCAAATGAGAAAAGAGTGTGTTTTAGTCCCCGCCGAGGCCGGACTAATCTCCATTTCTCAAACATTTCTCAGCTCCTAGTTTGAGCGGCTGAAAATGTCATTATTGCAGCAATGAGCCTGTTGTATAACACGCACACCTGCATACAAACGGCGACACACACAAAACTGTGATGACGCTCTCTTATCTGCTTGCGCTAGTGTAGTTCTCCCTGTGGCCCAGTGGCAGAACCTGAAGCTTTCACGCGAGAGACCCATGTTCGATCCCGGCTCTCGCAGCAGATAAAAATTTAGTCTCGCCGCGGCCAGACTTCCACCGAAACTTTTCGCTCGTTCAGTTCCAGAAAATGCGACTGTTCCAGTGTATTTTGCAGCAAACAAGCTGGTACCACGGCCCGCTTGCCTGCACATAAAGGCCGTTTCCATGGCGACCCAGAAAAATCATGTAATCATTGTATTTCTGGTTTTCCGGCCACAGCCGATGGTGTTATAAGTGTAATAAAATGCTCACAGCCCAGTGTTCATTTCTACACACAAACACAGCCCGCCACGGTACAGGGCTCGCACAAATGAAATCGACGCATGTCAATTGTGCATTAAATGTAGTGAATGTGCCCACAACCCAGTGCCCACACACACTACCACGGTTTCTGTAAAACGAAACCAACACAAGTCTTCCTAGCCTCCTAGGAAATCGACGGTGTTTCAGTCTCGCCGTGGCCAGACTTCCACTGAAATTTTCGCTTGTTCAGTTCCAGAAAATGTGACTGTTCCAGTGTATTTTGCAGTAAGCAAGCCAGTACCATGCCCGCTTGCCTGCACACAAATGCTGTTCCCACGGCGACCCAGATAAATCACATAAATGGTGTATTTTCTGGTATTCCGGCCACAGCCGATGGTGTTATGAGTGTATTGAAAATGCCTACAACCCAGGGCTCATTTCTACACACAAAACACAGCCCGCAAAAATGCAGGGCTCGCACAAACAATCCGGCCACGGCCGATGGTGTTATGAGTGTTGTAAGAATGCCCACCCAGTGCCCATTCCCACACCCAGACACAGCCCGCCACGGTGCAGGGCTAGCACAAATAAAATCGACTCAGGTCGATTGTGCAAACAATGTAGTAAACGCGCCCATGTCACCATGCCCGCTCACACTACATGCTGCGTGTCCCTTGGTTTCTGTAAAAACGAAACCAACACACATTCAGTCGGCCATGACTGACAATGTTTTCAGTGTAATAAATGTGCCCGCAGCCCCGCGCCCACATTTTCTCACAGACACGCCGATTCCTACGGGATCTCCCCCGCTCGCTTTTTCTGCACAATCTGCCATAAAAAAGCTGAGCGCGGCCAGGCCGCCCGCCTCGAACGCTGTAAACACGGTGTTGTGTTCCCAGTATGCCCGGGCTCTCGAGCTGCCGTTTTGTCGCGGCCGGAGCCCGGATTTCATTCTGCCTCTAGCTATTCACGCAGATGCGTGGTCAAAGCTTCCCGGGGTATCAGAATGGGTGCTGAACACTATAAAGAGAGGCTATTCGCTACAATTCGCTCGACGCCAGCGCCGTTATACGGCGCGTGTCGAAACTACGGTGAAAAACGAAGTGTCTCATCTACTTCGTGCCGAGATAGCGAAACTACTGAGCAAAGGGGCTATAGAACCTTTATCTCAGGCTCAGAGCGAAGGGGGCCTATACAGCAGATATTTTCTGGTACCGAAAAAGGATGGGGGTCTCAGACCCATTTTAGATCTACGACAGCTGAACAGAGTGCTTGTGAAACGCCAGTTCAGAATGCTTACGACCAGGAAAATCCTCGCGCAAGTGCGCCACGGGGACTGGTTTATGTCGATAGATCTGAAAGACGCCTATTTCCAAATACAAATAGCGTCCCATCACAGGCGATTCTTGAGATTCGCCTTCGAGGGCCAGGCATATCAATACACAGTCCTGCCGTTCGGCCTGTCCCTAGCACCTCGTACATTTATGAAGTGCATGGACGCGGCGCTCGCACCCCTGAGACTTCAGGGCATGCGAGTCCTGAACTACTTGGACGATTGGCTGATTCTGGCTCGATCACGATCGGAGCTCATAGAACACAGGGCCGCATTACTCGAGCACCTCGAGGAGCTGGGCCTCACAGTCAATTGGGTGAAGAGCTCACTGTCTCCCAGTCAGAAAATTTCCTTTCTGGGAACCGTGTTGGACTCGCTGTCCATGACAGCACGCCTGTCACCAGAGCGCGGGCTAAATATTCAGCGCGGCGCGAAATCCTTCCGCCACGGCGCGATAGTTCCGCTCAAAAGGTTTCAGAAAATGCTGGGGCTGATGGCCTCAGCAGCCTCTGTACTCCAGTTGGGCTTGCTCCGCATGCGCCCACTGCAGATGTGGCTGAAAGCGCGGGTTCCACCCAGGGCATGGACAGCGGGTCTGTTTCGCCTCAGGGTCGACCTTCAGTGTGTTTCAGCTCTGGAACCTTGGAAAATAACCGACTGGTATCAGTCAGGTGTGAGTCTGGGGACCGCTTCGAGTGTGAAGGTGGTGTCTACGGACGCCTCCACCTCGGGGTGGGGAGCGCTGCTCGAGGGCAGACCGCTAGCTGGCCGGTGGTCAGAACGGGAAAAGCTCCTTCACATAAACTGCTTGGAGATGAAAGCAGTCGACAAAGCGCTACGGCGTTTTTGTCCCCAGGTAACAGGCCACCACGTCTTGGTCCGGTCGGACAACATGTCAGTGGTGGCATACATAAATCGCCAGGGCGGCGTCAGGTCACGAAACCTTCACAGGCTGACGGAACGCCTCCTGGTCTGGGCTCAGCACAACCTGCTCTCACTGAGAGCAGCGCACGTGCCTGGTCACCTGAATGTGGGACCAGACAGACTGTCCAGGAACAATGTTCCAGCAGGGGAATGGTCGCTGCACCCGCAGACGGTCCAGCTGCTGTGGAAAACGTTCGGCAGAGCACAGGTGGACCTATTCGCGTCCCACGAAAACGCTCATTGCCCGGAGTTTTTCTCGAAAAGCAAGGACGCGCTGGCTCATGTTTGGCCCCGCTGCCCCCTATATGCTTTTCCTCCTGTCTCGCTCCTGCCTCAGGTGTTGGAACGAATCAGGGAGAACGGATGCCCAGTGCTGCTCGTAGCTCCGCTCTGGACAAACCAGACGTGGTTCCCTGCCCTGATGCAGCTGACCAGCACTGCCCCATGGCCTGTACCATTGAGGAGAGACCTCCTCTCTCAGGCGGAGGGCTCGATTTGGCACCCTCGCCCGGAGTTGTGGTCCCTGCACGCATGGGCCATCAACGGGTACCCGCTAGCCTCCCAGAAGGAGTGTTAAACACGATCGCGCAGGCTAGAGCTCCGTCTACCAGGCGGCTCTACTCCTCGAAATGGTCTGTTTTCTCTGCATGGTGTCAAGCCCAGAGCTTTTCACCTGTGGAATGCGGGGTTTCGGAAGTACTTTCCTTCCTTCAAGAGCTACTGGATAAGGGCAGGACCCCATCCACGCTCAAAGTATATGTGGCGGCCATAGCAACGTTTGCAAAACCGGTGTCTGGCCAGTCGCTGGGGAAAAACGACTTAGTCGTGCGTTTCCTTAGGGGAGCTCGGAGGCTGAACCCTCCCAGGCCCCCTTCAGTCCCGACGTGGGACCTTTCCACGGTCCTGGAGGCCATGAAAGGCGCCCCGTTCGAGCCAATCCAGCTGGTGGACATGAAACACCTGTCGTTCAAAACAGTGTTTCTCATGGCTCTTGCTTCAGTGAAGCGCATAGGGGACTTACAGGCGCTTTCAGTAAGCGCGTAGTGTATGGAGTTTGGGCCTAATGACTCGAAGGTCATTCTCAAACCAAAGCACGGGTATGTCCCGAAATCCCTCAATACACCGTTCAGGGCCCAGGTAATTTCCCTGTCCGCCCTTCCGGTTCTCAGTGAGGAGGAGGATGCGAGTCTCCTTTGCCCCGTCAGGGCATTGAGAGCTTATGTGTCACGCTCGTCTGTTTTCAGACAGACGGAGCAGCTTTTTGTTTTGTTTGGCGGGCGCTCCAAGGGACTCGCCGCCTCAAAACAGAGCCTATCCAGATGGATAGTGGATGCCATTGCGCTCGCTTACTCTGCGAAGGGCCTACAGTGCCCCTTGGGTGTCAGGGCGCACTCCACGAGAGGCGTGGCCTCTTCGTGGGCATGGTCGAGCGGGGTTTCCCTGCAAGATATCTGTACGGCCGCGGGCTGGGCCTTGCCGTCTACATTTATAAAATACTATAACCTGGAGGTACCCGCCTTACAAGCTAAGCTTTTGGCGGTCTAAAATTCAGTGCTATCTGCCCCGCTGTGCGGCCCAGATGCTGAGTTTACTGCAGCCCCATGAGTGTTGACACACGTATGGCCACCCAGATCAGGCTGAAAGCTTTCACCCTGGCTGCGCGTTTTATTGTCATATGATAGCCCCGCTGGGTGCTTTTTTATAGGGAATGACGCTTCCAGCCTCTCTTCCTCCACTCTATGTGAGTTTATGGTGATTATGCACTACATGAGCCCTGGGCTTCGGCCCCCGGGACTTTGGTGTTGGATCCCTGTACGCACGGCGTGTTGCATTGTGTTCCCCTAGCGTAAGCTATTACGCAGTACGAGAGATACTCTCGTAAGAGAACGTACTCGGTTACTAACGTAACCTCGGTTCTCTCTAGAGAGGGAACGAGTACTGCGTATCCTGCGTAAAAACCAGCTTGTATCAGCCTAACGAGCATATTTATAGGGTGAGACCACGCCCCTTCTGGCGGGACGTGACGATATGGGCGCGAATTGCCCCCATTGGTCATTACGTCACGCAGAGTCTCTCTCGATAGGCTGCTGCATTTGCTGCAGAGCAACCAATAGGCGCGCGAGCTGTTTCGCCTGTCTGCTTGCTGCTGCAAAGCGTTTTACATTAATAAAAAATTAAGGATAATTTTTGGCTTCAATATCTCGCGGAAAAGAGTTTTTCCCCTAGCGTAAGCTATTACGCAGTACTCGTTCCCTCTCTAGAGAGAACCGAGGTTACGTGAGTAACCGAGTACGTTTTTTTTCACATGCTTTTGTAACAGGACGGCATGCGGGCCGCTGCGCTATGAAACCCTTTCATTTCAATGGCTTGCGGCGCGCGAGGACGTTTTGAAAGCGCAAGCGGATCTAGCTAGACCGGAAACAAAACAACAGGCACGCTTGCACACACTTGTTTGGGCTTGCGAGCCGGATGCGCGAGCGCGAATCTCTCTGCTCGCGCGCGGAATATAATGTGCCGAGCACGAATCTCTCTGCTCGAGTCGCGCGCGCTCTCAGATACACGCTGCTCTTGTAAGAATTTTCTCTGGGCTCACTCAGAGAATATGCCTGCACTTAAAACGTGTTCAGTGCAATCGCGAATCTCTCCTCTTCCCCAGCTAACAATTTTAGGTTATAAGAATGTTTTCATAACGTTCCCATTAAGTTATAAAAACGTTATTTCTGAATGTTATAGGAACGTTCAAAACGTCCAGTTTTGAGTGGATGACGAGCGTGAGACGCCGAAATGGATGCCAATAAGATTCTGAATGGAAAGTTTACTTTTAAAAAGTTGCCAAATGGTTCTATTGACAAGACCAAAGTGATCTGTGTGTTTTGTCGTTGTGAACTGAGCTATCATCATCGCAGCACGTCCAGTCTGAATACCACTTGATGATGGCCAGCACACACACACACACACACACACACACACACACACAGCTGATGCGAATTCTCCGCCCCCTCGTCAATATCAGGACCTCGTCAGTATTTATTTCACCCTTTTATTGATGGACAGTGTTATATTGTGTGAGAGATTATTTGCTCCAAGTGATAATGTTTTAGTGTGAAATTGAACAGTATATGCCAATATTGTTTTCAATAAAAAACATTTGCACAAAGCAAGCCGATCCACTTTTCCATGTTGATAAGAGCATTAAAATGAGAAAAAAATAATGGGACAAAAAGAAATCAAGAGACATTTAGAATAGATAAAAATGTGCGATTAAATGCGATTAATCGCGAGTTAACTATGGCATTAATGCGATTAATCGCGATTAAATATTTTAATCGTTTGACAGCACTAATATATATATATCTCTTATAATATAGAATATATATTGTTTATCTAATATATTGTATATCTCTTATAATATAGACTGTCTATATTCTCCTATATCAATATCATGGTCTTTTGCCCAGCCGGTGGACAAAACTGTCAGACAGAGAATTATTATGAACTATAATGAATATCTCAGAGATGAAACCTTTAGAACAAAGATCAACAGCAAGCAGTAAGAAAGGGACATTTGGAAAACGAATTGTATTTGTAAGAGCTGTGTAACAGAGGACTGACATATACAGTCCAGGGGGGTGACGGGGGGAATCCAACTCATTTAAAGTTGTTATAGTGTATATGACTTACTTGTTTACTTTGCCTCTAGGTCACCAATAAGATGGCCTGCACGCTGCCTCGGTCTAAAGCGGATTGTGTGTTTGGATCCGGCAGTCCTGTGGTCACGCTGTACCGGGAGGTGTTCTTCCTCACCGGCATCATCACCCAGCCCTCGGGAGCCGACTGCAAGAGCGGATACGTCCTGCAGAAAGTGTCCCGCTACCTGCCATGGCTCAACTCCTTCATGACGGCCTAACCAGAGAGAAACCACGCTTCACCCGGGTTCATATTACCAGTGTTCACACTTACAGACGTAACGGTAGCACTTTATTTTACAGTGTCCGTGTTACATATGTAGTACTTATCATAGTAATAACAGTAAATTATGCATAATTACATGCATCCTAATCCTAACTAGTAAGTACATGTTAATTAATATTACTCAGTTCTTCACCCTCATCCTTCCCTTGCGTCCTGTAACGCATCTTTCACTCGCGGGTCAAAATGACCCGAAGCCCTACTTTTTTCTTTTTCTTTTTTTTTTGTCTAGAAAGCTTATTTTATTTCATTTTGATAATATTTTTTCTATGTTATTATGCAATTTTTTGGGAGAATTTTTATTTTATTTACCTTTAAATTACTAGATTTGATAAATAAATAATAAATACAAAGTAATTTAGTAATTTAAGCAACTTTCAAATTCAAAATAACACAATTTAATGCATAACCCTTTTAATTCAGTTCAAAATATCTTACATTGAGTGTCTTTGCCGACCTCTTGTGGAAAATAAATAATAAAACATGATATTTCATGACTCTTGCCACTAGATGGCCTTATAGCTCTATATGAGCTGTTCTTCTGGGTCCTAAAGTCAGTTTCTCTTCAGAAAAGTGCATTCAGATACACATGTAGACATTATAAAATGATTTTTTGGTAAAGTTTTAGTATTATTAGTTTGAATTTTGAGCATTTTTAGGTTTTTCTCTGTGTACTGAAGCATTCCTCACATTCCAGTCATTCCTATGGGGTCAAATTGACCGGCGAGGGAAGGATTTGTTACTTTTTTAAATGTCAACCACAAAACCTTGAATCCATAAAAAATAATTGTGTGTATTCGTGGTTCAAGTGCAACAAAAGCCATGGGGTCTTGGACCTCTTTGATGAACACACAAAAAAAAGAAAGATAAAAAAATGTCCTTGTCAAAATGACCCTTGTTAAATATATATTTACACAGTAACAATGACACCTTAAAAAAAAGTGTAACCCTATATACTTCTTATACTTATACCTATATATTTATGAAGTAATTACAATAATTGGGTAAAAACTAGGTACTAACCCTGAGCCAATCGCTGAACCCAATCTTAACCCATGTAGTTAGCTTATATTATTCAGTGCTTTCTTGCTAAGTACACTGCAAGTACACATACTGTAAAATAAAGTTCAACCCACATAACTTATGGTGTGCTCAGCCATTCAGCAAATGATGAAGTACAGCAGAACGGGTCAGAAGTGTGGTGCAGGTCCTGAACTTCTCCTGTTTTATTAGCAGAGGCAGACACTTCGCTTTCTTTGAAATAACATGCACTGATACATATTTCTCAATAACACAATGAATGTGTATGAATGGGTCATGACATTCTTTTTTTTAACTATTTAATTTTCCCTCACTTATGTTAGTTAGTTTTTTGTACCAAAACACTCAATTAGTAATATACGACCATTGCATAACTAACGAGCATGAACAGTGCAGATGGGATAAATAAGGGAACTGATACATGTACCTTCTCTTTTTTCTTCTTTTCTTTTTTTTAAGCTTGACTTTGGGACAGCCATTCAGAAATATGTAAACGAGTGATGTTGAGGAACCTTGACTGCTTTTTATCATATAGATACTACTGTGATTCTTTGGATAAGTGACTCTTCGCCATAAATATAATAATAATAAAGAGAGAGATAAAAACTGAAGTCTGGTAGAGCTGCACGATTCTGAACGGACGACTAAACAAAATCACTAGAGGTTCTGACAGTGTTGCTGTAGTCTATTTAAAGGTGTTTAGTTAAAAATGTCTATTAAACAGTTAATTTGAATGAATGATTATTTTCCTTTAATTGTGTAGCGCCTGTAAACTGTTCGTGTCTTAAGGATTGTCCCACAGGTGAATGTGCAATTATTGAAGCATGACAAACCTTTCCAATAAAGATCTGTAAAGCTTATTGTAATTTACTCTATTGTCTTTGAAATACACTATCCTGAGAAAGGGACCTATCTTTTTTTTTTTTTTTTAGTTAATGTATTAGGTGTGTTACGACCCCTCTTTGGCTCTCATCCGTCTTGGGATTGTTAGAAGGGGAACACAAGACCAGTTCAGACAAACGTCTCTATGGAACACTGTAAGAATTGAGAATCACGAGAGACACAGCCAAAATAGAATAAAAAGTAATTTAATAAGGATAAAGTAATTTATATTACATGTGAACAAGGCAAAAAGGAAGAAAGGGAAAACAGGACTTGTGCCAAACAAACGACAATAACATAAGCAAAACGAAACTAACTAAACCATTTCAATCTAAACCTAAACTAAAACAAAAGATCAAAGAAAAAGTCTTCAACGTCCGAGACGTCGTAAATAAACTATACTGACTAATGAAAACAAAAATACAGGGGGTGGCACAAATCCCTAACCTAATGAATATAGACACAAAAGAAAACTGAGTGTGCAAAATGTATGTCACGTGACAATCTTACCTAGTCCCTTCCTCCTTCCCGCTTAACCCAGCTTTGCAAAGCTGTTTAACAGAATCAGAGTTCACGAATGAGAAGTTTCAGGGAGCACTCAAAACAAAAAGCAAGCGTAACATGACAGACAAAACAAACATTTAACAGAACTAAATCAACCGGAGAGAAAACAAAACATCTCAAAGCAAAAACAAAAATCTCTCTCTCTCTCTTCCTGGTGTTAGCATGCGTCTTAACCTGTTAACTGTCACCCCCCTTTTTTTTGCATAGACATAAAAATCACTATCCAAACTTAAATGGTTGTAATTCAGGAATGCTTTGGAATATAGACCTATGGCTGGTCTTGTTTTAAAGAAGACATTTTCCAGATTATTGTAGAAGTCTAGAAATGATAAAAAATGAAACAGAAAAAAAGTTATATAAGTTTGAGTTTATGAAATTGTGTAATGTAAAAATATAAGTATTAATATTTTATATAAAATATATATATTACAAAATACATTTTACTCTAAAACTGCAAGAAAATTAAAGACAAAAATCTGAACAAGTTGTATTCCAAATTTTAGGTTGATATCTAAAAAAATGAGCTTTCAGTAAGATTTTATTTGGGCGCAGTACCCAACTTTTTCACTAGACTCCATTACTGCCCATATAAGGGCGCCTCCATTTTCATATGTGTTTTGAGTGATCTGAACCATGTATTTCCATAATTTTCATACAATTTATGAAGTAGACATCCTATTCAGAAGTAGTATGGGTGGTTTGGCAGTATTTGATTTGAATTCAACCTCTAATAAATGCATAAAAAGACTACGTTATAGCGTTATAGCTCGCAGCCAATCAGAAATCGAGAATCCATACATTTTTCTTTATATTTAAAACATTTTCAGACCTTTTTTTCTCATAAAATGGAATTGGTGTTATCTTTTGAACTCATGGCATGAAAACAAACTGAGGTTTCTACCTATCTTTCATGATTTTTCGTGTTTATTGTTATTTCAAAATAAAGGCCTAAACTCCTAATGAATATGAAATATTCTTGTTGCAAATTGATAAATTACTGCTCCTCTGTAATTTATTTTAGATAACAGCCACGAAATATGAAAACTAGAGATTTTAAGCTTTCAAATGATATATAGTTTGGCAATATTACTTTAGGTTTTTATTAAGATATTATTGTTTTAAACATGCAATGGCAAATGGAGGTATAGTAATATACCTCCATATACCATGCAGGTTAAGAGGTAGGGCTTCTCCAGGTGTCAAGCATCAGGATGATGAGGATCCCGCCTCACAAGGCAAACCCACTCAACTCGTTACGAGTGATTGACAGGTAATACAGCCAATCAGCGACAGCCTGTGAAAGTGAAAGTAAGAGAGACAAAAGAGACCAAAAAGAGAAACACAAACCCCCAAGAAAACACTATAAACTTCCCAAAGGACGTAACAGGTGAGTTGTGATGTTAAAGCATTAAAAACCCCAAAGGTTTCCAAACACTGATTTACAGTATATGCTATGATTATATATATATAGCCAGTGGCATATATATATATATATATATATATATGCAGAAAAGATGATTAAGACACAAAAGATGTGTTTGTTTATTTCAAAGTCTTTACGGTTCCCTTTTGAAAGGGAACTCGCACTGCGTCGATGACGGTATTGGGGAACGTCCTCCACGTGAACCGGTGTCTGAAAAACTATCCAATCACGACAATCGAATTTGATCGGCGACAGCCTATGACGTCACTACTAGTGCGACCCAGAAGTATAAAAGGGCCGCCTAGAGAACATGTCATCCTCTTTGTCTTCAGGGACTGTCTTGTCTGATTTTCAATCACCTGAAAAAGGTAAGAACATTTATGGCAAGTGAAAAGCATTTCAGGAAGTGTGTGGATCCGTGTCTTAGGTTTCTGACACCTGATGACACACAACTTGTGCGTTTATTGTTTGGGCGAAGAGCACGCACGATCAGCTCTTGAGAGACCTGGTTGTGCAGAATGAGAGAGTTTTCCTCTTAGAAAACTACGCTCTCGTCGGGCCCTCTTCTCAAGGAAAGAGGGACAGGCATCTGGGGCCAGTGGTCGGGTCCCGCTCGTGCTGAGGCACTGCGGAGATTTGGATCATGGGGTTCCCAGATGGAGCTCGCTGATGAGTTTGAGAGAAGTGTTTCTCTCTCACGCCCGTCAGAAGTTCGCGAGGGTGCGCTGCTGGACGAGGATGTGTTATCTCTTACATCCTCTGATCCAGCAGCTAGTGCTCTGCTGGCACCCAGCCCAAGAGAGCAGGAGATGCTGATGAGTGTGAAGAAGAGGTACAACCGTAACCCTCACAGCCTCCCTGCCCCGCGTATGATGAGCTGTTGGGTGTTATGGAGCGCGCTTCAGCGAAGCTTCAGCTGCCGTGGGAGCACGTGAAGGAAGGAGCCGTTCGTGGCAGGCTGGATGAGCGGTTCTTTTCTGGCCATAACTCCCCAGCTCCTGTGAGCCTTCTGCCGTCTGCATATGCGGCGGCGGGTCAGGCTGGGGCTGCCTTACACACGATGTCTGTGTTACAGGCACACCAAGCCGACCTGCTGAAGGATTTGGACCAGGGGCAGGGTCTCTCCCCCCTGACGCAGTGGACGAGCTGCGCCGCACCACAGATCTGGCTCTCCGGGCCACCAGAAAAACCACTGCCTCGATTGGTAGGTCGATGGTGGCCACGAATCTGGAGCCAATCTTGGTCACCCAGTGAAATGTACAGGTTGGCTTCTTGGAGGAAGAGGAACTCATAGAGGAATCTCTAGTGAGGCCACCATGCACGTGAGCTTCAAACAGGTTTTGTTCAGCGTGGGATGGCTTCCTCCCATTTCGGGTTGTCTCCTGAGGCCACCACTTTGTATAAGCTCCAGATAGACCAGCCAAGCATCGGCCCTCATCGGGCCACCTGGATAGCCACCTTGTATTTGTATAGCAGGTCTCCTTTCACTTCAGAGGGTTGTTATGAGACTATAGCTTTGAACTTCAGACATAGGATATTCAAGTGCCATCCCCACGAGGGCTGCCTTAATATCTGCCTTAGGCATGTGTACTAGTAGTTTGTTGGAGACGATCTGCTAGAAACTTTTTCGTCCCGATTCCCTCAGTATCTGAGCGTAGGCTCTTTTAGGTTTAGATCATCTACAGCTTATCTCTGTATGGTCTAGTTTTTTCCCTAGTAATGGCCTCCTCTTTCTACAAGAGTTGTGTAGCCTAGGCCAGCCTTTGCATTAGGCGATAATGCTAGTGGATGTTAAGGGCAGAATAAATAGCAGCATGGGTAAGCCTCCCATGCAGGTATATTCTGGGCATTATCAGACCTGTCTCTCTCTGGGAAGAGAGAGTTGGAAGCTGTAATGCTGAGGTCTCTGCTTTCAGAACTGCATATTGTAGCTAGAATTTCCCAGCTAGTCTTTAGGTTGGTTATATAGGCCCCTTGAATTAGTTTCAAGTCATAAAGTGAAAATGTTGTTGGCCTCATTGCTGAGGCCTCCATTTTCCTTGGGCTTAGTGTTTTTTTGGCTACCCACAGCTCTAGTCTATTCACCCTGCACCACTGGGGCTCTTTTTAGTACCCCTCCCATTGGGACTAGTTTGAGTACACTCCCTTAGAGCCTAAGCATGCCATGGGCTGACACTTTTGATAATTGCAGTCCCCTTGTTTAAAGGGTCGATAGCGCTCTAGCTTCGAGTGGCCTTGGTAGGCCTTCCGTTATTTAGAGGCCTCTTAGAGGCTTATAGCTTGGGCAGTGACTGTAGGGAATAATGTCACTGCCTGTATGTGACCCGAAGCAGGAGTGTGTTCTTGGCATTTCAGGTTGAAACTGCCAGTTCTGACGTTTTTGTCATGAACCATTATTGGCATGCACTCCCCTTGTTCTCCAATAGCGTCATCGACGCAGTGCGAGTTCCCTTTCGAAAGGGAACGTCTAGGATACGACTGTAACCTCTGTTACCTGAGAACAGGGAACGAGACACTGCGTCGTTAGCCATGCCTCGGGGATGCCTGCTGAACAGTCCCTGAAGACGAAGAGGATGACATGTTCTCTAGGCGCCCCTTTTATTCTTCCGGGTCGCACTAGTAGTGACGTCATAGGCTGTCGCTGGTCAAATTCGATTGCCGTGATTGGATAGCTTTTCAGACAACGGTTCACATTGAGGCGTTCCCCAATACCGTCATCGACGCAGTGTGTCGTTCCCTGTTCTCAGGGAACAGAGGTTACAGTCGTAACCTAGACGTTTTCCACTTGTACATGTTAGCAGTTTTCTCTCCCGCCTTGCTGAGAAAAAACAATAGAAACCCTTGTAGAATTTTTAATGGTTATAATGGGAATTGTAATGGTTCCTATGGGTCTCTACTGGTAAATTGATGCCTTCTATTGGTGGCATGTTAAAACCATTAAATCCTAATGGAATAATGGTGTCAGATCTGTGTAACAAAACCAGCTCAAAGGCCAATGGAAAACAGCTCAAAACAAGCCCAGTGACCCTATAATATCAAAACTCAACACATGCCACTCCCTAAAATACATATTTTACAGTCACTGTTATGCATTATACACAATTTCATCTTGAAAATCTCTAGTAATCATAAACCGTAAAGGAGATCAAAGGCCTCTTTCTCACAAAATTCATAATCTCACAGTTTTATCATTGGTAGAATGTATAATATTTGAATACATGTATTTCAGTGAATTACAATTATTTGTCAAACTTTTAAACCACGGGACAAAACATCAACATGCAGAAACAGTTTAGGCCTACAAGTAGCCCGATTCTGCCTCTACATGCTGCTGAAACCATTTGGTGATGGTTTTATTAGTCAGGCTTGATGGTTTGTAATGTTTACTGGTATTTTTAGTGGAAACCCTCAGAACTTCTGTGATGGTTTCTATTGTTTTATTCGACCAGTGTTTTCTGCAGGCCTAGCACATTTTACCAGCTGTGCTTTAATGCGATGACATAAAAAGATGGTAAAAAAATTGAAAGAAAACACGCTGTGTATAGCCAACTTAAAGGCACAGTATGTAAGTTTCACCGCTAGGGGTCTTTTTTCCTGAACACTTATAAAGGCGTAGCATGATGACGCTGTGGACGAGTGTGGGATCATGGGATTATCGTCTTCAAGGAATCTGACGGGACTCAGACAGAAATCACGTTCATAGGTGAGCTGTTGTATTAATGTTGTATTAATGTTATGAAGCGGTCGAGAGCTTAAAGGACATTTTACCTGCTGTTTTGTAGTTTGTTTATTTTACAATTAAAGTTACATTTAATGTTCACCTCCTCCTTCCCTGAACTTGAACTTTGTTACAGATTGATCACTTAAATTCATATTATATTATTTAATTCTAATGAAACAGCTGCAAGTTTTGAATTACTACTTAAAATTGAATCTTATCCAATCTGACCTCTGACCTGTAATGCTGCCTGAATCATAATCATACGCTGTTTGCTCGTTGGCCAGAGGAGAACTGGACTGAGCCTGAGGAAAAATATAAACAAAACTGTAATAAAAACAGTTGAATATATTGAAATACATTTTCAAAATATATTTTCAAAATTCAAGCTTAAAATTGTATCTCTAAAATTGTAAATGTGTACATACAGTATATGTGACAATAATTCATGCTTCATGTAATGTATAAAAAATAGTATACATGACATAAGGCATGAAATAAATTGTCACATATGTATGTTTTTTAATCAAGTGAGTTACCTTTTTGCTGTATATATTTTTATTTTACACCGTTTTCTACATTATATATAAAATGAAATTGAATGCATTCAAACATTGGATTATATTGTGGTATTTATTGTCAAAGTGCATTCATATTCTCATTCTGTTTACAGTGAACACTTGAGAAACATCACAATCCACTCGTATATTATCAGGTTTCAGGAAGAGCATTTGATCTGATATTCTGATTTAATTTTCTGCATCAGTTCTGGCGTAATGACTTTACAAGCAGATCGGGTCGATATTGAGTAAAAGCTTCTGTCACTGAGAGGATAACAAGTCCTCCATGAGCTAATCTCAACCAAAAAACATTATTATTTTACTGATAATATGTACATTTGATCAAAAATGAAACAATGTGGGAAAACGGTTAATGGTTCAGTTGTATCTTCCTAGAAATGTCTCTCAATCCAGCATGTCTTTCTTTCTTTCTTCCTGTGATGTTGATGCATTATGTTGGTCAACTCATAGCGATTAATAAACGTGCCGATGTGGTCACTCTCAGTCCTGGTTAACACACATAAACTCTTGTGTTTGATCTTCATCACAGCAACAGAAAGGCAAGGGTTGCTTACGGCTTTAACATCATGCATGGCTGTGCTCCAGAATACATGCAGTGTGTGTCCTTTGGTGTTGCTACGCATGGTTTGACTGTGACTTCTCAAATCACACTTTGTTTCAAAAGGGTAAACCCTTGTCTTTTCTAAAACGACTCCTTTCTGCACTCAGAATGAACATCCACATTCCCCATTGAAGTGTCCTGGCAACAGACTCACAGGAAGAGCTTTAGTGTGTGTGTGTGTGTGTGTGTGTGTCACATGTCCACCTCATCTAAAGACAGCCTGTTCACTCACACACTAAAGGTTTGAAGAAGTGTATTCATGTTCGGCTTTTTCCCACAACCCACAGAGCATCACACGCTTAGAGACATTACTTGACATTAATTTATTAGAGTACTTAAGGTTCAAATAACTGATTTGTATACAAACACTTAAATTAAACACGTGGAAGTTTTTATTATAATGAAATTATTATACTACCTATATAATTACATACTCATGTTTCTTCTCCAATTCGTTTAAACATTTAAATCTTGGCTGTGCAAAAAAAAAACATTAAAAAACTTGACAGATTTATTCCAATAACACATTAAATATTGAAGAAGAGTACAAATTATAATGAATATGTAATATGGTGTATAATATGGTATAATTGAGCATAATATTAATTTTTCTTGCTAACTGAAACATTTTGTGACATCGTTCACAAGCTGTTTCATTGACGTCTTTCCTCTGATTAAGTGATTTCACGAGACATGATAGAGATTTCGGTAAGATGATCCATTCACCATGAATAAACCTTGAGCGTTCAGCTTATATGAAGGTCTTCTCCGTCTGCTGGTGGAACAGGAACAAACGCAATGGCTTTTGCAATAATTTAAGTTGTATTATATATTTTTTGTATGTATTTGATAGTTTTCACATGATTCTATATCATTTTATTAATTGGTTTGTTAAATACACACAGTATTGCTGTGTTATTACTGTATTTCTTTAGTTAAAACCAAAAACGTATACTGTCCAGTCAAGTGGACATCTGAAAATCTCTTTGAAAAATGTGTAAAAAACAACTTTCAGATGTGTTGTTAAGAGCATTGAAATAAGGGAAATAACCCTGACTGAGGTTGTTTTATATAATCATGCGTGAACGGGTTGTCCACATGATAGACTCTTTTAACCCTAATCTGTTTCTATCGGTTTCCAATCATATGGGATGATATATATTCATCATCTCCTGCATCTGAACCAGTCCAGATGTGGGAGATTCCTGATGATTTTGCCAGGCGTGCGCTGAAGCGTTCGTTTGGGTTCTTGGGCTGGTCCCCGTTGAGTCCAAAGAAGTTAACTTGAAGATGAAGTCAACTTTTATTTATTTATTTTTAGTTACATTTCTTTTGACCTCAATATTAATACATAATAATGTTAAATACTATAATACTATTAAAATGGTAACACTTTACTTGAAGGGGTGTGCATAAGATTAACATGACACTTTCATAATCATGACATGACACATCATGAATATGAAGGAGGTTTTAAGCATGTTTATGACAACTGTCATTAAGTGTCATTCGCTCAATTATGACATTTTTAATGCAAATTTGACATTGTTTGAGATGTCTTTATGACAACTTGACATAAACTAATACATCATAACCTGCAGTATCTTTGTCATGACAACTAGACATTACCAGGACAACACAACCTGTCATAAATATGTCATAAACATGACATAGCAGATTAATTATCAGACTTAAGAAAGCACTTAGCTTTATGGGTTAACATTACATTAAACTGTCAGACGGCTGGTTTTGACATTGGCTGTTATGAGGCCATTATAACATTTTAATGACAAATTCATTTTGTACCACTGTAGTTGAGGTCAAGAAATATATTCATGACAGTTATAATGGCCTCATGAACAAATTGAGGGGTAAAAAAGTATATTTGTATAACTAAAAACACAATGATATTACATAATAAAAATGAATGTCATATTAGTCATGTTTACCTTGAAAACTGTGTTTTGTAATGGGTGAGTAAATCATGCTGAGTAAATCATGCGAGATCCTGAAAGAAAGACAACATTAACACAGTAAATATTGGACCTCTGCAGCAAACACATTACAAGCAATGTAAGTAATTATGTCATAAACCCCATTCGCACGGGATAAGTATCACCTGGTGAGCTCTAGTAATTTGTAATAATTGCGGAGGTTGTCTGAGATCTTAATCCTGTGCGAATCGGCCCTGTCTGTAATTTGTAAAGTAAAAATTCCCCCGCAAATGACCGACCATATTTCCCCGAACACCGAGGTCCTGTGATGAAATCAGTCCCGTGTGAATCGGCATCTCTGTGATTTGGCGGGGTCGTTTACAATTTTTTTTCAAGGGTTTTGTTTCCTGTGCGCTTTTTTATTTTTTGTATTTTGAGAGTGTTTTGATTGTATTTTGTGTGCTGGGTCATATCGCTATACACCATACAACTATACAATTTGCAGAAAGAGAAAGATGAAAACCATCAGAAGAGCGATAACAAAAAGAATGATTAGATGGAGATGGATGACATGCGGTAATGAACTTTCTTCTGTTTATGATATATCATACAGCTAGACCTATAATAACGACAAGACATTTCCAAGCAATAGGCTATTGACATCATATCCGGGAGATAAGTCAGTAAATTCGAGTAAAATCACAGGCTTCGCTTATCCCGTATGTGGGGGGTGATTTCAAATTCACACGAGGTCCCCGGATAATACTAATCCCGTGCGAGTAGGGCTATACTTGCATCTCCTCTGTGAGGTTGAGCTTACGCTGCAATTGGTGGAGGAGGAGCGGCGGGTCAGTTGCCCAGGGCTCTGGGGTCATCCGGCTTCAATGTCCTCCTAGACAAACCTGACGCAGAATCTAGTCTTTTCCTAACAATAGACCTGCAGTTCTGGGATGTGCATGTAGCCTTTGGTTGTTTTTAATGCATAAACACACCACCTTTTAGATTTGTTATTGTACAGCCTCCTGTACCTAAGACATGAAGGTAGAGTTAAATCAAAAGATCATATTGGCATGGTATTAGACAATGGCAATAGACATTTTACCATTGAAGTTTACTCACATTTTGTTGCCCTCTGCATTCACCAATACTGGACGCTGATCGTGATGATTGTCGTCCAGCGCAGCAAGTAAGGGTCGAGCCTCATAAACGTGTGGCGAAGATGCAAATCTCCTGCTGGTGTACATCAACATGTGATTTTGAAATGACTCTAGATCAGCAGTGGTCCTGGAGTTATGTCACAGGTCGGGGGGAGCCAAGCCAGACTGCGCCCACCCCTCAAACCCAGGACCACCTCGAGGAGCGTACCAGAGACCAGACAGACAAGAAGATTTTCTAAAAGTAACCATCTTTATTTAAATAAAAGCAAGAATTAAAAGTCTTAATACGGGCTTCGTCTCTCTTTCCAGGGAGGAGAAGTAAGTGAGTAAGTAAGTAAAATTTATTTATATAGCACATTTATCACAGCAAAGCTGACCAAAGCGCTGAACAAAGTCAAAGAATAAAATGAAATAAACAACACATACGATACAATAAACAATGAAACATAAAAAATTTAAAATGCCTGGGAATAAAAATAAGTTTTCAACTTCATTTTAAAGGTTGTGATAGACGTTGCAAGACGAATGTCCATTGGTAGTTGGTTCCAGAGTCGGGGGGCCGCAATAGAAAAAGCCCTATCACCCTTTGTCTTTAGGCGTGAACGAGGGACAACTAAGAGAGCTCTATCAGAAGATCTTAATGATCTGGAGGATGAAAAGGGAATAAGATGATCTGAGAGATAAGACGGAGCTTGACCATTGAGAGCTTTATAAACAAACAACAAAATTTTAAATTGAATTCTGAAATAGACAGGAAGCCAATGAAGAGAGGCCAAAACCGGTGTAATGTGATCTGTTTTCTTTGCCCCAGTCAACAACCTAGCAGCAGCATTTTGTACCATCTGTAAGCGTGCAATGGATGACTGAGGAAGACCCAAGTATAATGAATTGCAGTAGTCGAGACGTGAAGTAATAAAAGCATGAATGACTTTCTCCAGATCATTAAGACTTAAAAATGATTTCAGTCTCGAAATTATCCGTAACTGATAAAAACTGTTTTTGACAACTGCATTAATTTGTTTAGTTAAACAGAGTTCAGAGTCCATAATGACACCAAGATTCCTGACCTGGGAGGAGACTGAGGGGAAGTGGTTGCCGAGCTCATTTACAAGACAACTTCTTGACTTAGAGGGGCCAAAGACGATTACTTCCGTTTTATTTTCATTAAGTCTAAGAAAGTTGTTGGAAAGCCAATTTTTAATGTCCCCTAGGCAGGCCAATAAGGGTTGAATGGTATCGCCAGCTTTCAAAGGTATGTACAGCTGGGTATCATCAGCATATAGATGAAATGCAACTTTATGTCTCCTAATAATGTCTCCCAAAGGTCGCATATATAAATTAAAAAGGAGAGGCCCTAAAATGGATCCTTGAGGCACTCCACAGATAATAGGAGCAACAGACGAAGAAAACTTACCCAACTCAACAGAAAAAAACCTGTCTCTAAGATATGAATTAAACCACTGCAAAACGATACCACGAATACCAAACAAATTTTCTAACCGGCAGAGAAGAATATCATGATCAACTGTATCAAATGCAGCTGTAAGATCAAGAAGCAGCAGAACTGAATTTTTTCCACTATCCGCTGCAAGCAAAATGTCATTTAATACTTTAAGCAAAGCAGACTCAGTGCTATGATGGGCAGAGAAGGCCCGGGTTACTGGCAGCCACAGAGGAGGGAGCCGAACGCCCGTCTGGCGTGCAGGTAAGTAACGTGGTGAGGAGGCTCTTTTCGGCGTAATACAGGCGGACAACGGTCCGGGCAGACCAGGGCCGGGACCACGGGCCAGGAGGGGACTCTCTCCACAGGACAGGTGGGTAGCAGGTAAGTTTTTCCCAAGCGTCAGCTATTCGGCAGGTGATCGGCACAGGGGGCGATGGAGTCCAGGAGGAGGACTCGCTGCCGGTCAGGTAGGTAGTCGGGTAGGCAGGTCTCCTCCGTGTAGGGTGCTCTCCCCCGTTGGCGTCACTGAGCAGCAGGTGTGAGGTCCCCCGAGTGCCTTTCCGCCCTTGACGGCTCCAGCCAGAGACAAGGGTACCCTGTATAATCCAGGACAGAGACAAGTGTGCAGGTTCAATTCTATTTCGGTGAAGTATGGACTTACGGCTGGAGCGGGTGGTTCGGGACAAGCAGCGCTGCTGCTGGGGTGTGTCTCTCCTCTGACAGGCAACACACAAGAAGGCCGAGGCAGAAGAATCTTCTATTTAAATAGGCAAAGCCTTTGATACAAGAACGAACAGGATCCTTTCGTATAATGGAGAATCGGCTTACGGCTGGACTGGGTTGCTCCACACAGGCACTAGGGCTGGGGTGTGTCTCTCCTCCGAACAGGCAACACCCAAGAAGGCAGTGGCAGAAGAATCTTAAATAGACGGAGCATTTGATACAAGAACAAACATGATCCTTTCGTATAATGGGGAATCAGGCTTACGGCTGGGCTGGGTGGTTCCCACGGCGACACGAAGGCTGGGGTGTGTCTTTCCTCCGAACAGGCAGCACACAAGAAGGCGGTGGCAGAGGAACGTTCTATTTAAATAGACAGGACAAGTTAAACAGGACAATCACACTCCTCTCCCATATCACAGGACCTGGTGGCCGAAGTGGAACATACACATCCAACCTGAGGGCTTCGTTCCGCAAACACTGGCGAGAATGTGAACTGGAGAACACTGGCGGTTAAATAAACATGTATATCCACACACTGCAACTTCACGTCAAGTCCAATACTGTGTGACACTTCAATTCAGGCACCGCAATCCACTCTCAAATCTTAGTGCAATAAGGCCAGCACTCACCCAATGTTCAATCCCTCCACTGTTGCGCTGAATCAACACTCAGAAGCTGATGAGATGCAGAGGATTTCGCACCGCATGGAACACAGCGTCTTCAAAACTCTTTCACACTCCGAAGAAGATATCAGGGGTTCAAAGATGAATCAGTTCACACTCTTAGTGGTAATTATATTTGTGGTCAATACACTTCACAATTCCTTATCCAATTCAGTGCAAGACATGCATTCACACGGATCCGGTGTCTCATTACTTATCTTTCTCCCTCGAGTGATGGCATTCTCCAATCTTGACTCAATCTCCACAATTCACTCACTTCACATCCAATTCACGTTCCAGCTTGCACTCCCTCAATCACCGTTGCACCCCTTTCCAGTCAGATCCTCACAGCCGCTCCAAAGATCCCAGCAAACCCAAGCCACAGCCAAAGGAATCGATCTCTCCCGGGGGAGTACCACCCTCGAATGCCTTTTCCTTTTCCTTTTAACTGCCTCTCTGGGCCGTGTTTCCCAATCACAGATCCCCACACCAAACACCCGCACCTGGTACCGCTTAGCTAATCAGCTGCCGCTGTCATGGCAACTGACAACAAGCAAACCAGCACGGTGTGCCGGTGAAATCGTCCCGGGGGGAAACACACTCCTAGCGGAAATTAGTTCCGCTAGATTTGTCACCTTGTGACAGTTACATATAAAACACAAACATACATTATCTATTGACCTTTAACAATAAGTGTAAATAGCTGTGAACACAAGATAAAGTTCATAATAGATAAACTTAGACATATTAGTACATAATTTCCTGAATCTAAGATACTTGTCAGTTCCTTTGAGCCATCTTGCATCAAGAGCAATCCTGGACAAGGCCTCGTGTGCAACGGAGACAGGTTTCCTCCAGTCCTTATTGTGGTCAGCCTCACACTGCCATGGTGACATTGTCCAAAGGTCCATGTGTGTTTATTAATCACACGATGAAGCACACCAGACCCTACAAAACACAAATACTGTCAGTAATGCTAAATTATTATTATTATTATTATAATTTAGCATTGCTGACAGTTCATGGAACAGTTCATGGTATGTTTCTAGTGTGCCTAGTTAGATCTGTATAAGCTGGTTCAGAAGTGTGGTTGCAGATAAGCTCTGCAGGACAGTGGCCCTCCAGGAGTGGCCCTAATAGTATCCAACTCTTTCTTCTGTGCTTCGATTTCCTCATGTAGTTTTGATGCGCTCTCTTGAGCACACTGGTACTTTGAGTAGGCATCTCTAGCTCGTCCCTCTGCTTCTGATAACGCTTTGCTCATTGTGCTTTTGAATATCTCATGTTCCACAAGGCTGATATAGTCATTTGCTAACTTGGCCTGCACATTCTCAAACTCTTCTTTCAACCAGTTGGGTTAGTTTGGACACGCCAGGTTTAAACCATTTAATAGCGTAATCTATTACAAATGGTAGACATTGCTTACCCGTCAAAGCACAATCTGCCTGTGTACATTCTGTACCTCCTTCAGCTTCAGTTCTTTATAAAGCTGGTCAACAGTCTGAGTAAAAGCCTCTTTCTCCATGATAATAGAGTTTCTCTGGTTCTCTCTTTTATCTATTGTTACCACATGAACTATGTCCTTTGAGTCATTGTCCATAGTTGTATAAGTGCAGCACAGTGTCCTGGAAGCAGGAGTAGAGGCACGCAACATTCATCCACACACTTTAGTAAGCAGTTTACAAACACATGATTAAGTGAATAAAAAGGAAAATTGAGATTGAAATGTATCAACAATGCAAAAACTGTCCGCAGAGGTTAAGACGTACCTAGGACCACATCCTCATCTTTGGACTGACGGCGCTGAATCACCTCAGCTCTCTTAATTGTCCAGAATTCCTCTACAGCATTTATGAAGCATGCATCTTGAATACTGTAAAATGTGTTTTTGGCAACTACGCACATGTTCATGAACTGGAAAAGAAGTTTTATCTTTGCATAGTTGTTGCCAGACAGCAAGATGTTGCTTGCCAGCATGAAAGCCCCTCCTTGCATGCCATACTTGAATTTTGGTTGCAAATTCCATGTCCAAACATTGTGACCTCTGGAACAGAACTGTGTTTTAACTTAAAACTGTCAAACATCTATCCTAAATTCATTAAACTACTTTCATCCTTTCATTGTGAAGGGTGGAGAAGCATCACATTTTATATTTAGGCTGTGTTCTTTAAAAGTACAAAGTACACGCATTCAATGGAAACTGAAGAACATGTGCAAGCAGTTTCAAATGGTCATCATAGACACTAGAAGCATGCTTCCCCACAAGGTCATCTTCACGAAGAATATGTTCCTGCTCAGTGAAGGCCTCATCAACAGACTCGGTACAATCCACTCCGTCATGCACAGTTTCATCAAGCCCAATCACAGGGAACTCACCAATGGTGAAAGGAATACTTTGTGAACCACTCATTCTGAAATGTAATCAAACGTTTTAGCATTTCCTGTATCAGAACTGAAATAAATGTGTCACTTTTTTGTTTTAAATTCATAAACAATAAAAAGAACATACCGCAAACATAAAGATGTTCCTCATCTGAACTGTCATCAACATTATACTCATCCCCATATTTTGACAGCGTAACCATTTCATTATCCCAATCTATACTTTGTAAAAGATGAATAGACAGGATTGACTGAGTATGGGTAAACCTAAATAACTAACTGCTAAATATATATAGTACCATAAACTACATTTTTACTTACACAGTGTTCTTCAGGTCATTAGCTTGATTGTCATCAATTTGCAATGACTTCTCGCTAATTATCATAGATGTAAAGCTGTAATGAAACAATAACATGACACTTGTTAGATTTCTTGAATTCAGCGGAGCACTTATGGAGTGGATCACTAATTCTTGCTTCGAATACGTAAAACTCATGTACTGGATCAAAGTTCAAAGGAAGAATGCTTATTGAAAGATGGTCATGTAGCGTAGCCTTCAGTCTAGTTTTTAATCCAAGTTACGGTATGTGTGAAAAGACCTTACATTTGGTAATAATAATGTAATATTATCAAATTAAAGACAGGACTTCCTATTGGAGACCGTACAATGGAAAGAATAGATGGACTATCCTGTGTGTATTGACTGTTTGGGACATTCAGTTTACAGACACACATGTTGATTACATCAGGGGCACAGGCTGAATGCATCACATCAGAATACACTGAAGACAAACACACTTATATTATATCAGAAAAAAAGAAACTATGTAACTACTAGTGATAATGTCACAGGTCGGGAGAGTCGACTGGATCTACCCCCTCCCTTTAGAATGTACCACTGAGGAGCAAACCAGAAACCAGGCGGACAAGAAAAGTAAAATGTAACAGGCTTTATTGATTAAAAGAATTTGTATATCCTAATTAAAACTCCTCCTTCCTCCCCAGCATCCAGTGGCCGCCGGGACGTCGGCTGGACAACAGGCGGGGACTCGGTCCACTCAACCCCTCAGACTCTTCGGGTGCCGAGGCTCTCGGCTATGGAGGGGACGCGGATTTGACCAGCAGGTAAGTACTCTAAGCACGGCTTATCCTTCTCGGGCTCTGAGCGGACTGTACTCTTCTCGATCTCCCAAGTACAGAAGTTTACAGCGGTGAAGAGGGGCGTCGACTAGACAGCAGGTGGGTACTTCGGGTACGGTTGGTTCTTCCCTATACAGGGGATGCAGAAAGCTCACGGCTGTGAAAGGGGCGTCGACTAGACAGTAGGTGGGTACTTCGAGTACGGTTGGTTCTTCCCTATGCAGGGGATGCAGGAAGCTTACGGCTGTGAAAGGGGCGTCGACTAGACAGCAGGTGGGTACTTCGAGTGCGGTTGGTTCTTCCCTATACAGGGGATGCAGAAAGCTTACGGCTGTGAAGGGGCGTCGACTAGACAGCAGGTGGGTACTTCGAGTACGGTTGGGTTCTTCCCTATACAGGGGATGCAGGAAGCTTACGGCTGTGAAAGGGGCATCGACTAGACAGCAGGTGGGTACTTCGAGTACGGTTGGTTCTTCCCTATACAGGGGATGCAGAAGCTTACGGCTGTGAAAGGGGCGTCGACTAGACAGCAGGTGGGTACTTCGAGTACGGTTGGTTCTTCCCTATACAGGGGATGCAGGAAGCTTACGGCTGTGAAAGGGGCGTCGACTAGACAGCAGGTGGGTACTTCGAGTACGGTTGGTTCTTCCCTATACAGGGGATGCAGAAAGCTTACGGCTGTGAAGGGGCGTCGACTAGACAGCAGGTGGGTACTTCGAGTACGATTGGTTCTTCCCTATACAGGGGATGCAGGAAGCTTACGGCTGTGAAAGGGGCGTCGACTAGACAGCAGGTGGGTACTTCGAGTACGGTTGGTTCTTCCCTATACAGGGGATGCAGAAGCTTACGGCTGTGAAAGGGGCGTCGACTAGACAGCAGGTGGGTACTTCGAGTACGGTTGGTTCTTCCCTATACAGGGGATGCAGGAAGCTTACGGCTGTGAAAGGGGCGTCGACTAGACAGCAGGTGGGTACTTCGAGTACGGTTGGTTCTTCCCTATACAGGGGATACGGAAAGCCCACGGCAGTGTTGATGACACAGAATGCAAGCGGCTTTAGATGGGGGACACTCAGAACAGCAGATAACTGGATTTCCTCCGTTCTCCAGGACAGCGTCAATGATGAATCAGAACACAGCAGGCTTGGAATGTACAACACTCAGAACAACAGATACCTGGGTTTTCTCCGCTCTCCACGACAGTGAGGATGGAACAGTATGCAAGCGGCTTTAGCTGGGGGACACGCAGAACAGCAGATAACTGGTTTTCCTCCGTTCTCCAAGACAGCATCAATGATGAATCAGTACACAGCCGGCTTGGAATGTACGACACTTAGAACAACAGATAACTGGATTTCCTCCGTTCTCCAGGACAGCATCAATGATGAATCAAACCACAGCAAGCTTGGAATGTACAACACTCCGAACAACAGATAACTGGAATTTCTCCGCTCTCCACGACAGTGAGGATGGATCAGTATGCAAGCGGCTTTAGCTGGGGGACACTCAGAACAGCAGATAACTGGATTTCCTCCGTTCTCCAGGACAGCATCAATGATGAATCAGAACACAGCAGGCTTGGAATGTACAACACTCAGAACAACAGATACCTGGGTTTTCTCCGCTCTCCACGACAGTGAGGATGGGACAGTATGCAAGCGGCTTTAGCTGGGGGACACTCAGAACAGCAGATGAACTGGTTTTCCTCCGTTCTCCAGAACAGTATCAATGATGAATCAGAACACAGCAGGCTTGGACTGTACAACACTCAGAACAACAGATACCTGGGTTTCCTCCGCTCTCCACAACAGTGATGATGGAACAGAATGCAGCAGCTTTAGATGGGGGACATTCAGAACAGCAGATAACTGGATTTCATCCTCTCTTCAGAACAGCATAAATGATGAATCAGAACACAGCAAGCTTTGAAATTCCACCGTCACTTAATCTCTTCCTCAGCAACTCCAAACTGCAACACAGGGCAAGGCTGATGGGCACGTGACAGAATTCGGTATAGTAAGCATGCAGTAACTTCACTTCAAACACACACGGTGGGGCACAGCATCAACTCACGTCACTCTCAACCACTCTGTGAAATATAAGGCCACAGCCCACCTCCTTGTTCTGAACAGCAGGGACAGTAAGACGGAAGAATATATAGCGACCTCAATCAGGCATCACAACAGCTGTCTTCTCATTACGGTGTCTAGACTCCTGTTCCTAGATCGCTTCTCTTCATATACAGTATCTTGGTGTATAAATCACATACCAGACGGCCAGTAAAAGGTTTGCACTTATCTCTACCCAAGAAGGGGACTTGATATCTCCAAGGCGACTTCTCCTCTGCTTCTCTGTTCCACACCACCCAATCTTTCGTAGCGGACTCCCTTCCGCGGGTCGATCTCACCAGTCAATTTGTCCCACAGAAACTCTCAGCCTTCCTCGACGGAACAAAGTCAGGACACAGCACCCGAACACCGAACACAGAACACTGCACTGAACTATCCCCTCTTGATCTCCCAAAGCTTGGTTTTTATCTGTTTCAAAGCGCTGTGTGTCCCAATCATCAAACAGCCCCTTGATGCGCCGCACCTGCTGTCACTCTGTCATCAGCGGCTGCTGTTGCCATGGCAGCGACGCATACCAGGCTGGCTGGGTGTTGCGTCGAAAGCGCTCCGGGCGGAAACATTCCTCCGTGGAATATATAGTTCCGCTGCTGGTTCGTCACCTTGTGACAATAATGTACAAACCTTGCTTGCAATGCCTCTTCTTCATCATGATCTTTTTCCAAAAAACCAACTCCGGGCACAGAAAAATCGGTTTCTCTGTACGAGTAACAAATGACAAATAACAATCATATTGCTATGAAATAAACAGTGTATGAACTGAATCCCTTTTATGCATAAACATGTTTTACATAATATAAATCTTCCACTAACATCTTACGACAGGAAAAATTTCACTTTACCGATCTGATTCAGCTCCAATACTTGACAACGGAGGAGGAGGGTTTGGTTTTCTTGGAGTAGAGGTGATTTGCTTCCTCTCATAGCTAGCACAAAATAATTCATATTTACCATAATAGCAAAACGAGAAAGGCACAACAAAGGAAACTTCGTAACTGTGTGAATTAAGTGAACAGGTGTGCTACCATTACGTAATTGAACTATTGAAATGTCTTACCTGTCCAGCAGAAAAAAGCCGTCTCTGCGTCGGTTTTAAACCCCTTCAAAACACAGAGTTCACGCCACCTTTCAAAAGCCCTGCCGATGTTTATCCTTGTTTTCGCATGGGCCGGTTGCAGTCTCTTTTTTTCTGTAGCCACTCCGAAGTCTTTTGGGTTTTACAACGGGTGAATCTCCTAAATGATTTCATCAAAAAAGAGATTAACAACACCAAGTTTGTCGCAGTTATGGTGGATGAGACCACTGATTGCAGCAACACTGCACAGCTGTCATTTGTACTCTGGTATGTTACTGACATCGGAGTAAAAGAAAGATTTTTAAAGTTTGAGGATGTCACAGGAAAAAAAACGAGCTCATGATCTAGCAGCTTCAGTACTTGAAGTGTTGGGCAGCTACGATTGCAAAACAAAGTTAGTGGCACTGTGTTATGATGGAGCCACTGTAATGGCATTCGGACTTAATGGGGTACAGGCGTGCGTAAAAGAAGACATTCCTCAGGCTCTTTTTGTACACTAGCTGCGTTTACATGGTTTAATCTGATTAAAATCAATCTGATTAATGAATCCGAACATGGTGTTTACATGGACGACACAAAAAGTAATGGGTTGATGTGCGCGTTTACATGTCACAAACTTTCAATCTGATTCGATCTTTAGACATGCGCAGTTATGCACAGTGCACTTGACGATTCCCGTGGTTCCACGATGCACACAGCAGTCACCCTCTTACCATTGCTTCTTTTTTTGGTTTTAAAACTCAGAATTAACATTAGCCGCGTGGTGTTTTGTGCCGTGCTGCATGTATTTATCAAGCAATTAAAATGCCCATGCCAGAGCCCAGAACAAGGCGTTTGTGGATGAAAGTCTGAAGCAAGGACTGGTGGGACAACGTTGTCTTACACCACTTCATGGACGAGGAGTGGAAGGAAAATTTTAGGATGACACGACAGTCATTTATGACCTTATGTTTAATGGTAGAGGGGTACATGGCACCCGATGAAGTTACAGTGAGGGCACCAATACCATTGACAATGCGAGTCGCAATCGTCCTGTATAAACTCGGCAGCTGTGCGGAATAGCGTGTCATCTTCAATCAATTAAGCGTCCAAGTCAAGTCAAGTCATCTTCATTTATATAGCGCTTTTAACAATGGTTGGATAAAAGCACAGTGAAGAAATTCATCTACATGTTTTGCAAAGGCATGGTGAGAGGTCAGATAAAACAGCTGATCCAGGTGCCAAATGAGGAGAAAGCACTGGAGATCTCCAAGAGGTTTGAGGAGATGCACAACATACCTCAAATAATGGGAATTATAGACGGAACACATATTCCCATCATTCCACCTTCAGACGGATACAAAGATTTTGTTAACTGTAAAGGCTGGCCTTCTTACGTTTTGCAAGCTGTTGTAGATCACAAAGTATGGTAAGCAAAATAAATTTTATCGTGAATTATTTGAAATGTTTTTTTTTAAATAAGTAAATAAAATGTTTAATAATTAAGATTAATAACATATCATGCTAGTTTTAAAAACTGCATTTATGTAGACAATTATATTAACTATGTGCATACTTTAAGTGGATTTATATATATACACACACACACACACACTTCTTCTGTATAGTTTTTGGAGCATCAGCTGTAAAATGCCAGACAGTGGTCATGATGCCAATGTTCTACGCCAGTCTGACCTCTTCCAAAGATCCAATCTGCTACCAAAGGTGAGGGTTGTGACAGCTTTCCTTTTTAAACGGAATATTAATTAAATAAGACTATTTATTAAATAATACTACTACTTATTTTTAGGGTGTGAAGAACATCGAGGGACAAGACACTAGGCTTTTGATAGTTGGGGACCCTGCGTACCCCCTCCTTGACTGTCTCTTGAAAGAATACATAAATTCTGCACATTTGACCCCTGAACAAGAATCTTTTAATGCCTACCTGAGCTCACTACGGGTGGGAGTTGAGAACACGTTCGGGATTTTGAAGTCAAGGTGGAGGGTGCTGCTAAAAAGAAGCGATTTTCACTTCACCTTCACACCAACTGTGATTGCTACCTGCAGGGCCAGATTTACCATATGGGCAATCTGGGCATGTGCCCAGGGGCCCTTGCGCAGAGAGGGGCCCTCCGTGACCTGAGTTTTTTTTTCTTTTCTTTTTTCATTACATAAAAATATTATACACAAGGCTTGGTCTCTCTCTTGATAATTATCCAATCAGAATGAAAAAAACAGTTGTTTACAAAAAATTAAGTATCGTGATTCTTGTTCAACTGACACTGTTTTATATGTCAGTTGATGGCTGGACAGGTGATGATTGGAAGCAGGCCGCATGCACTGTTTAGATTGGCTAATGATAAAGGTGGGCGGGCATAGCAGGTTAATCGTACTGATTCAAGGTCAGTTTTTTAAGAACGAGTTAAGATTAAAAAAAGTGGACAGCAACCAAAAGCCCAGTGGGGCTGCCAAGAGGGGGAAAAGGAGAAGGAAGAGAAAGAAGCAGCTGCAATTAAAAATGTAATGCTAAATGTAATGGGATTTTTTTTCTTTTAAGAGTTGATTTAAAGGTGGGTACTTTTACTTAGTTTAACTCGAGTACCTTTCAAATGAAAAAACTGTACTTTTACTTCGTTACGTAGGGCGAGGTTCCTCTCGTCATTTTACTTTAATGTAATTTGTTGTTGTTAAATGCGTAGTTTATACCAAGCGCGCTGTATCTTTTTTTTTCTGGGCATGAACGATGCTCAATTCACAAATGAATCACTCTTTTGAGTCGATTCTGTTCAAAGACATAATCAAACAAGTTGGCAGATCTGTCTAAATCGGTTCGCGAATCAGTTTGAATGATTTGTTCAGTTTCCTGCATGCACTGAATCGTCGGAAGCGGTTTCACACTCATATCAGTCGTAACAGGAAGATTTAAGAACATCATTCATGAGCATTGGATGAAGTGGCCGTGTTCAGTAGCTGTCATGAGAGCGAGCACATGTGAAGAGTTTTAACTCTTTCTTCTCTGTGTCAATTTTTCCCACATGCCTTTGAATGCAAAACTCTGCAGATTTACTTTATTTCGACAGTGATTTAATAATCCAACTGTAGTTGTATAAGTTACTATTATACAAACCAAAGGACAGGCAATGATTTTTGGGATACAGATGCCAGAAATAATGCTTGTCTCTTCTGTTTTTGTGGTAAAGATAGCCTAAATGATAACAGTCATTTAAATAAAAGCAATATCTAAATAATAACATGTTTTATATATATACATATATATAAATATAAATAATAACATGTTTTATATATATATATATATATATATATAGGCCTATATATGATAAGTAACCAATAACTTGAGTAGTTTTTTCATTGGATACTTTTTTACTCTTTCTCAAGTGCGGATGCTTCTCTTGGGAGACAAATTGAAGAAGAAGGACAGTACTGGAAGGATGTATTGAAGCGTATAGTTGCCGTCATTAAATTTCTGGGTGAAAGGGGGCTTCCTTTCCGCAGAGATGATGAACTATTGGGATCCCCACATAATGGTAATTACCTGGGAATCCTCGAGCTGCTCGCACAATTTTATCTATTTTTAATGGAGCATTTAAAGTATGGTCAGAAAGGTCGTGGTAAGACTTCATAATTGTCATCAACTATCTGTGATGAATTTATTGGCTTAATGGGTGACAAAACAAAGCAAGTTATAGCTACAGAACTACAGCGAGCAAAATATTTCTCTGTTAATGTAGACTCTACACTTGACATGTGTCACGTGGACCAACTAACTTTTGTGTTCCGCTTTGTAAGTGAGAATGGAAAAGTAGTTGAGTGATTTATCGCATTTGAACCCATTCACAGCCACACTGGGTCAAGTCTGGCCGACTGTGTGATGAAGATGGTCAGAGATTTGGGGCTGGATCTCTCCAACTGCCGTGGCCAAGCATATGACAACGCATCAAACATGTCAGGGAAATATAATGGTTTGCAAGCTCAACTCAAGAAAAAAAACACACTCATTCATTACATTCCATGTGCGGCACATTCTTTAAATTTGGTTGGTGTGAATTGTGTCTAAAATAGCTGTCGAGGAGCAAGCCAGTTTTTTTACTTACTTTAAGCTCTATATGCTTTTTGCTCTGCTTCCACCCATCGATGGAATAAGGTGTTCACTGTCGGCATCACACTGACGCTAAAATCCCTCTCCTGTACAAGATGGAGCAGCACAGGAGATTCCACAAAAGCTCTGCATTAAAATTATGCTGAAATAACAGGGGCTTTACAGATGTTAGCCTCTGACAACGAAGAGCGACAGGAAACAAGCCGCGAGGCGGCTGGGCTGTGTAGCAAGCTTGGGAAGCTGGAGACTGCGCTCATGACCATATTTTGGGACACTGTGCTGCATCGATTTAAGCTTACAAGCAACGGCTTCCAAAAGAGGGATATGGACTTAATGACCGCTGTGCACCTTTTGGAATCGCTGTACAATGTTGCATCACTAAGAGGGCAATTTGCTGACTTTGAGACACCCGGAGGTGTTTGAGACTCACCGCGTGAGTAAAAGAAGAGCCTTTGATGATGAGACAGTGGACAATGAAGTGCTTCTCACGGGAAGTAAAAAGTTCCAAGTTGAGACGTTCAATCCGATTATTGACATTTTGCTGTCAGGACTGAACAAACGGCTGGATGCATACAGAGACATAAATAGTCGTTTTGGTGTCTTGTTTGACATGGACTGTGATGACACTGATCTCCGCAAACGGGCCAATGCTCTCTCATCTTCATATCCAACTGACATGGATTCTGCTTTAGCTGATGAGCTGATCCAGTTTAGGTCTTTTGTCAGCAGTGAGCAATATAAGACACCTGCAAACCAATTGCAGGTTGTGCTGAGGAATGGACTGCAGACAACCTTCCCCAACATTTTTGTTGCTCTCAGGCTTTTTCTCACATTACCTGTATCCAACTGTGAGGGAGAGAGGACATTTTCATAGCTGAAACGAATAAAAAATGAATTAACCATCTGGGGTCTGAGGGGGTTTTGGGTCCCTGGATAAGTTTTGACATGCCTTGACATTTCTGCTTTTTTCAGTTGTTTTAAAACATTGTAATGGCTAATGTCGGATTACACTGTATTCAGCACAAACAGGGCTACAGTAATATGTGAGCAGCATGTATGTACATGTTTGTATTTATGAGAAAACAATGTTTATGCATAATTTTTTTTTTTAAACTAAATGTCAAGTCACTGAAATAATACCATATAACACATAGTAAACATTGGTTCACAAGACTTTTCAGAGCTACATCTTGTAGCCTAGAGTTTTTTCTTCAAAATGGTGTGAAAATTGTCCTGAGCACTAACTCATACAAAACAATATAGCCATTTAACTTTTGTAACACACTTTTAGTGTCCGAATGGCTGTATGCGTGGGAGGGGTGAAACATCATTAATAATGCAGTGATTCACACCTGAAGAGACAAAGACCCTCCCCTGGGAATATCAATGAGAAATGTGACAGAGGGAACTATAGAGAATGAATGTGAGGAGACTTAATGATTGAATGTATTGTTTGTAGTTTATTCACAAAATCAAGTTTAAGTTAAAAGTAGTAATCTGGTTATACATTTTCTTTACATAAAAACTTTACTTAAAAACTTTAGACCTACACTACCGTTCAAAAATGTTAGGTCTGTACGTCAAAAAAAAAAGGGGGGAAAAAAGGAAGAAGTCTCTTCTGCTCAACAAGGCTGGATTTATTTACAAAAGACAGATCAAAAGAAACATTTGGGCGAAAAGTGCAAACAGAGAGTGCAAGATGAAATAAAAATAGTTAAAGTGTTCAGTACACACAGAGTGAGACGAGAGTCTTACTGAAGATAGATGCTTGTATGAGCCCATTCATCCACCTATGTGTATAGCCTACTCACTCACATAGTATTGCACAAAAGCTTTGTAAACTTTGAAGTCAACAGGCGAAGAGAAAAGACTGTCTTGCCGCCAGTAGTCCCTGATAGAGCTCACCTTCACCATGGTCATGTTAAACAGCAGCCCAATGTAGCGGAACATCTCACTGATGCTGACATCTGTCCATTTATATTTGCGGCCCTTTGCAATTGCACCAGCAGCCTGAGCATTGGTTTGAGTTGACACTGCATTCTCAGAAAAAAACCTTTTGAAGAGATTCTGAGGAGTGTGTGTGTCAGCAGGTCTCAGTTGTGGTCCAGGTTCCTGTGCAGGCAGGAATCTCAGAGTATGTGGAACCATATCAATGTCAGTCTCTGTTTCCCATGACAGAGTGGACTGCTTGTTGCTTGTCTGAATGTTTGTCTTAGCCCTCTTTGCAACAGGTGTCTGATGATCACCATCATCTTTGTAGCTGTAAAACAAACAAACAATTGTGAGCATGTTTATTACACAAAAAAAATATTTCAAACACTAAAAGTAATATTGCCCAGGCATTGACAAAACTTTTTTTTTGTCAATCCATACAGACGCATGATTTTTGTATGGAATATGTAAACAGAATTATACTAATATCTGAAAGAAAGGAAAAAAGTGTACTTAGTATCATTTTCAATTGTTCTCAAAACTGAACACCTGCCGCGTGCCCTCCTACTGCGAGTTGCAGGTGAAGGTGAGAGGGATGCTACCATATTCCTATAAAAATAATAATATTAATGAAGGTTGAAAAAAGTAATATTCCAGCACGTGCATAACCGATTATCAACCGATGTTGATAAAACAACAGAAAATAAGCTCTTTTATATTAACATTACCAATAACTAGCAGTAATAACTGTAATATTGTGCATGCATAACAACAACAACACATTTTTTGCAAAGCCACACAGGCACATACATATTGTATTATCACTAATATAAACAAAATTGAACTAACATCTGTAAAATAGTGGGTAAATACTGTATGTACTTACTCTTTCTGATTTCCGCCTGTGTTGCTGCGCTCCCTACGAGTTGCAGGTGAAGGTAGTGATGCAACAACATTCCTTTAAAAAAAAAAGTTGAAAACTATTATTACATAAATATTTCAAAGTATAGTACCATTAGCCTATATGAATAACTGATGTCAATAATGGTAGACGCGTGTCAATGGGCCATTACCGGAGATAGCACACCTAACACATTTGCGCACGTAATCAACTGGGCATATTTACACATTTCAGCACATTTACAACAGATATTTTGGGAGCACACGCTTCGCTGATGATAATGAGGCAGCATAAACACTATAGTGAAATGAGTCAGCATAAACACTATAGTCAAAAGTATAATCTAAACAAAGGCCTACATAATATTTTTTTTAAATATAATTTTACATATCATACAGCATACAGCATATAGGCTAGACAGTTTAAACATAATTTTACATATACAGCATATAGCCTAGACAATTTAAACGTAACTAAAACCTGCCTATTAAGACATATTTTACATTTCAATTCTCTGAATACTGGATGGCAAGTCTGGCCATCCAGTAATATACAAATACAAATAGTCCAACCAGTAATATATGTAGCCTACAAAATAGCTTGTCAACTAATGTAAGTTTAAAAGACTTACTCATCCGAAATTGTATCCACGGCTGGATCAAGTCGCTCTTCAAAATTCAAACGTTCGTCATCAGTCACGCTCTTCTTCTGAGGAAAATGTGAACTCGTCGTCACTATCCAGGAAGAGCTTCCTCGCCGGTGTACCGTGCCATCTTCCAAATGCGCAGGAAAGTGAATGAATCTAATGATGAAACTTTCTGCTTGTTAGGCATTTGCCTGGGGGTGTTTATCTATTTTGCATAGATCACCTCACACATTATCTTATGAATAGCGCGCTCTGCGAGTGGTTGTGAACACATTAGCGATAATTAGGTGAGACAGGAGAAACTGTACTTCTCTTTAGTTTCATACAGATTACATTGCATGAGAATATTTCTTTTAAATGTGAATTGTTTTATTTAAAAGTAGAAATTTAAAGCTTTATTTAGATGTATGTTTCATGTTTGTGTGATAAGTATTAGCTGAGTTACAGTTGATTTTCCAGACTTGTTTCAGAAAGATTTTTGCGGAGACAGAGTGAGCTGAAAGCGCACCCTGTTTATTTTATTTATTTTACAAAAACACAAGGTTGTGATGATAATGTGAGTGTACACAAATAAAAGAAGACCCTCTATAGTTTATAATCATGTATTTATTTTATTTATATGACCAAAAATGACGAAGTATTTTAAGTCTAAGTTGCTGCTATGTGAAAAAAATCCAGCAAAACGCGCCGGCGCGTTTGCCGACCCCAGAGGGTTAATACCCTTGATCCTCACCTGACTATGACTTTGTAAACTTTATCCATGATGTGGTTTATAATGGACTGTGGTACAGAAACAGTGACAATGTTACACACTCTTGGCTTACTCTGGCTATTCTCTGCTGTCTCAGACGACGATATGTTTGTCCCGTTTTGGCCACCGTAGCTTCTTCGAAAGGGAGGGGTGAGCAGTGGGCTGAGCCCTAAGTGCAACTCGCAACCGAACCGCTAGATGTCGCTAAAAAATACACACTGCACCTTTAATCATTTGTGAGTTATCTGTAACTTGTAGAGCCTGTATTACCATATTATTATTCACACAAGGAAGAGACAAGGAATTTTATTAAAAAGGCAACAGTAACTAAACTATTGTTCCTCTGAAATTAATAAAGTGAAATACCTTCTTCTGAATTCAACAAATAAACTGTATGATTATTTATTCGTTATTTTTAACAGACCTCAGTTCAACAACATCTAATGCAAATTATAAAATCATATACTAAATTATAAATCATATACACACTAATGACCTCTGGAATGAGGTTTGGTTAAGTGATGTTTGTGTTCTACATACAGTAGTAAAGTGATAAGCCCGAGGATGGCAACAGTTGCACTGGGCCGCACTGCAGTGGGAGAAAACAGTTGGAGTCCATTTCAACAGCATTGAACATGAAGTGGAGGGGAATGCAGGAGCACCAGGTGTTCCAGACTAGATGAGTTCCAGACTAGATGAGTTCCAGACAAGGTGGGTTCCAGACAAGGTGAGTTCCAGATTAGATGAGTTCAAGACTAGATGAGTTCCAGACTAGATGAGTTCCAGACTAGATGAGTTCCAGACAAGGTGAGTTCCAGACTAGATGAGTTCAAGACTAGATGGGTTCCAGACTAGATGAGTTCCAGACAAGGTGAGTTCCAGACTAGATGAGTTCAAGACTAGATGAGTTCAAGACTAGATGAGTTCCAGACTAGATGAGATCCAGACGAGATGAGTTCCAGACAAGATGAGTTCCAGACTAGATGAGTTAGAGACAAGGTGAGTTCCAGACTAGATGAGTTCAAGACTAGATGAGTTCCAGACAAGGTGAGTTCCAGACTAGATGAGTTCCAGACTAGATGAGTTCCAGACAAGGTGGGTTCCAGACTAGATGAGTTCCAGACTAGATGAGTTCCAGACAAGGTGAGTTCCAGACAAGATGAGTTCCAGACTAGATGAGTTACAGACAAGGTGAGTTCCAGACTAGATGAGTTCCAGACTAGATGAGTTCCAGACGGTGAGTTCCAGACTAGATGAGTTCCAGACATGAGTTCCAGACTAGATGAGTTCCAGACTAGATGAGTTCCAGACTAGATGAGTTCAAGACTAGATGGGTTCCAGACAAGTTGAGTTCCAGACAAGGTGAGTTCCAGACAAGGTGAGTTCCAGACAAGGTGAGTTCCAGACTAGATGAGTTCAAGACTAGATGGGTTCCAGACAAGGTGAGTTCCAGACAAGGTGAGTTCCAGACTAGATGGGTTCCAGACAAGGTGAGTTCCAGACAAGGTGAGTTCCAGACTAGATGAGTTCAAGACTAGATGGGTTCCAGACAAGGTGAGTTCCAGACAAGATGAGTTCCAGACTAGATGAGTTCAAGACTAGATGGGTTCCAGACAAGATGAGTTCCAGACAAGGTGAGGAATACACACAGGAATATATCATATACATTTTGGAATGACTTATATTAAATGTAGTTAAATGGAAAGAATGTTTGTGTATGTATATTGGGGAGTCTCTCAGATTTCCATCCGTCACCTGGCCTTCTTGTCTGCCGTGGGAGGGGAGTTGAGTTGATTAAGATCTTTTTGAAGCTCACGACAGAGTTGGGAGGTGTTTCTGTTTAGCCTCTACCATGCCGCTAAAGTGACAATGGGGCAATTTGATCCAGACTCATCGGCGCTAGGCCTGTGATTTACATGAATGAGTCCAATGGGTTAAAAGCATTCTGAAGCTTATAATGAATAAGTCATCGTGATTTCGTCCAGGCACTACATTTTTGTGAGGTTTTCGATCCTCCTTTCCAAATAATAAAAAGCCATCAAGACAATATAAAGGTTTCTATACAGTTTTGTACATTTTCAAATTCAAATTAAAAAACTTTATTATCTATCAACCAGTGATAGAAATTTGTCTTAGGTTAAAAGGCTCACATATATACAGTACAATCACACACACATCACAAAACAAAACTGAGTCATCTTCATTATTGTAGCGCTTTTAACAAAGGATTAATCCAAAGAAAGTACCTTATAAATATATAAATAAAGGCTTAAATAGTATAAAATATACTAATACAACTTTTTGGTCTCATTTAAAGTAGAAATTGCAGTAGGAATAAAAGAGTTCCTGTAAGCTTTCATTTTGGCCAAAGGAGCTTTTAAAGCGGCAACCTGATGGCAGTAACTGAAGAGGGGTACAGAGGATGAGAGGGGTCAGTAACAATGGAGACTGCTTTCCTCTTTACTGCACAGTTATAGAGATCTACAAGTTGAATCTGGGGGGCCCCAATAATTTTAGATGCCTGTTTGATTACTCTGGATAATTTTTTCTTGTTTTCAGCAGAAAGAAAATTCAATCAGGATGCATTATTAAAGGTCATAACTGATTCAACAAGAAAATGATACACTGCTATCAAGATATGGGGCTTTTAACAATCCATTGTTAAAAGCACTATATAAATGAAGATGACTTGACTTGACTTGTGTAGCAAAAGAGTAGACAAGCTTTGGGACATACAGTACTGTCTACCGAGCCTGAGCTTCTTCACATCATGTCTTCCGAGCCTGAGCTTTTTTATTACATTCACTATCTAAACCACCTAGGCTGGAGGGGCAGGTAGTGGAACAAGTTGAGAACTTCACATATTTGGGGACTGAGATTGATAGGCATATATCCTTTACTCACCATGTGAATAGCGTCTATAAGAAGGCTCAATAGTGCTTATTTCTTTTGCGAAGGTTGAAGGGTTTTAATGTAAGACAGAAGTAGCACTATTGAGCCTTCTTATAGACGCTATTCACATGGTGAGTAAAGGATATATGCCTATCAATCTCAGTCCCCAAATATGTGAAGTTCTCAACTTGTTCCACTACCTGCCCCTCCAGCCTAGGTGGTTTAGATAGTGAATGTAAGAAAAAAGCTCAGGCTCGGAAGACATGATGTGAAGAAGCTCAGGCTCGGTAGACAGTACTGTATGTCCCAAAGCTTGTCTACTCTTTTGCTACACAAGTCAAGTCAAGTCATCTTCATTTATATAGTGCTTTTAACAATGGATTGTTTCAAAGCAGCTTTACAGATGTGGCGATCCGATCGGCTTCTGGGTTTCTAATAAATAATTTAGGATGATAAATAATTTTGTGATAGTCGACTACGCCACCCTGACTTAATCAGGGAATATACCCAGTAGTTACACTAGGCCGCACAGGTTCGTGTGTGTCAGGGAGGTCAGAGACGCAAGAACAATCAGGTTACAAATAATCTTTTATTATCATACAAAATTGTAAAAACACAGTAATTCCTCTTTTTAAAAACCAGAGTACTCGGCACATGTACACATAACACTTGAAGAAAAATCTCAGGGGGGCAGCACTAATGGCTCATACAACACCGTCCCCTACCCACAAGGGTAGAAGGAACTTCAAGAAAACTCAGTTGTTCGTACCAACAAGGCAAACCAAAGAAAAAGAAAAAAAACAACTCACCCAGGCTGGGGCTACAGGCGGAAGGACCACTTATAGGCTTTCCCAAAAGCACGATCCTACGCACCCACACACTCACACGTCACCGTGCGCTCAAGTCACACACCGGCACTTCAAAAGTGTTACCCCACAGCAGCACCACCATGCAGAGAAGGTCCTTCCGCCGAAGCTCCTCAGCCCCTGGGGAGGAACAAACAAACAGCTGGGTTTAATACAAACCTAAAAATATTCAACCTTAACGGAGCCAAATATACAAATATACATGAACGGGGTCACAAACGACCAGCTGATATTCAAAAAGGAAGACACACGTAATTACACAAAAGGAAAAAAATAAACAAAACGAAAAATAAACAAAACGAATAACTCACACACGCATACACCTACACACACTTAAATGAAACTAAACTAATCACAAACACACACGGTGAGCCTAGGAAGAATAACAGAAGTTAAGGCTGTTGCAGCACACACACACATACACACCCACGCACACTAGAGCGCGTCCAACTCTCACTCAGATTATGATTTTCTCAGTCACTAAAAAAGGAAGACAGAAAGCAGACAGTAGAATCCCGGTAACGGGCACGTCGACCCACGCCGAATCACAGCAATAGAAAAAGACAGCACAAACACTGCAGTTTATCGCGAAGGCTCGGATTCCAACGAAGCCCAATCACTGCCGATACGGAGAGAGAGATCGTGACGGAAACCCGTCCGGAGGACGAAAGGAGGGTACTCCACCCTGTACAAACGACCCAAAGGGAAGCGAGACGTTACCAGTGCTCTTCTCACCACAATTTCCCGGCTTTCTTAAATAGCACTTACCACGGGAGGACAACACCTCGTATACAATTCCCATAGGCTACTGTTTACCGCAACCATCCATACCGGCAACCAGCTGGGGCACAGGAAGCAACATTTTAATAACAAAGCGACACACTATACCGCACGCCATCATAATACACTCACGCACATGAGACAGCTTACCTAACATTGAAGAAGGAGCAGACACCCAATCCAAGCAGGTAGTACACCGTCGGAAAAATACTAGTGAACACACTACAATGCAAAGTGACGACACATCAATAGCGTTCTCAACACACGATTTAACAATCACTATCAGCACGTACCTGAGGCGCTAGTGGATGACGAAACGAGGAGGGACGAGTCGTGACGCTCTTTGGGTACAACCAACCCTCATTAAATAACCCATTCTCATCCTCTGATAGGACGCCACAACTGTCACTCACCTAACTAATTCCATCACAATCCACCCCCGCCTTTGGTATCGACGCCCCGACGATAAGCGCCCACCCCAAACCCCTTTTTTTTCTCAGCTCCAAGGTCGGAACCAAACCACAGCGGTACTACACGCTGTGCCAGATACCCTACCTAAACCCATCGTTCGTGGAAGATGGTGAACATTTGAGTGCTGACCAGCTGTACTCCGCCCGGTCCTCCTAACTCCACTTTCACTGGTCCCGAGAGACCCAGTTGGGGAAGATACTAAGGGTGGGGAGCTGGCGTCAGCCCCCAAGGGTACCACATGACTTCTTCCAAGTCCTGGACGGTCGCTCTCTCTGGGCGGCTGCCGTCCACCCTCTTGCGGAATTTCCGGAACCAAGACAAACAGATCCCCTTCCTCTTGCTCGTCCTCATGCTCCTGGGAACACTCAGGTTCCACTACCGAACTATCAGGTGGATCAGAGGGAGGGGTCATACCGATCCGATGTTTCAACAGGGATCGGTGCACGTGCTTAACTTTACTCAAATCACCGGTAGGAGCAACAGTGTACACCACCCCGCCATCCTGCGGCGCCTTCACAACTTGGTGCACCACCGAGCTCCACAGGTCCTGGATTTTATGTCGCCCTCTCACGCCATAATCGCGGAGATATACCAGCTGACCCTCCCTCAATGGTGCATCCTGTACTTGCGCATCGTGTCGAACCTTGCGGTGATCTGCCGCCTCCCTCAGTCGTTCCCGAGCCCCTTTGAACGCAACTTGCAAATGATCCTGATGCTCCAACATCCACCTGTTTACACTACCCGCCAACGGGGTTGGAACTCTGCCCAACAAAAAGTCGACTGGAAGTCTAGGCTCCTGCCCAAACATCAAGAAATGCGGGGATTCTCCCGTTGACTGATGAGGGGTGGTGTTGTATGCAAAAAGTACCTGAGGGAGACAAGATGGCCAATCCCCTTTTTGCGATACAGGCAGCGTCCGCAACAAATTGTGCAAGGTCCGGTTGAACCGCTCGCACTGACCGTTTCCGGACGGATGGTACGGGGTAGTGCGCGATTTCTCCACTCCATATAAGCAACAAAGCTGCTTGATGAGGGCCGACTCAAAGTTACGTCCTTGATCTGAATGAATGCGGCCAGGAACACCAAATTTACAAAACCATTCTCCCACCAGGACTTTGGCCACAGTCTCAGCTCGCTGGTCCCGAGTGGGCACGGCCAAGGTGTACTTTGTAAAAATGTCCGTCATGACCAACACGTTCTCCAGACCAGAGCGGGAGGGCTCCAACAATGTGAAATCCACCGCCAAAATCTCATTAGGTCGGGCAGCCAATAAATGCCCCATAAGACTACCCGGAGTGGGCTGCGTGTCCTTAGCGCATTGACACCGCTCACACTCCTGACACCAGTGAACAATGTCTTGCGACATCCCCGGCCAGTAACAGCGCTGGCGCACCAGTTGTCCTGTGCGTTTCACCCCTTGGTGCCCATGCTGTTGATGAAGTTGCGTCAATACCTCGGTCTTCATTGCCACTGGCAGCAATACCTGGAGGATTTCCTCACCACCGTCCGGCCGAAATACCCGTCGGTAGAGTACATCCTCAACCTCCACAAGGCGATCCCACTGCCGAAGCAAAATCACGGCCAACCTAGAGAGCGCCCTACGTTCTTCCGAGCTTGGGGGTGACCCCTGCTTCCAAAACACCAACAGCTCTTGAATGATAGGGTCGGCCTTCTGTTGCGCACTCATATCACTCCCGGAATAGCAGGGAAACAGAGTTATTTGGTTTACCTGTGCCGCCCGTCCGCTTTGGGCCGCACGCTGTAACAAGACAGGGACAGTCGTGCCCAAACACACATCCTGCATCTCTTCCAGGACCGGAGCATATTGGCGTGACAAGGCATCGGCGTTACGGTTGCTCTTTCCTGACCTATACTTGAGCTCGAAATCAAAAGCTGCCAACTGCGCCGCCCAACGATGTTCCATGGCCCCTAACTTTGCTGACATCAAGTAGCTAAGGGGGTTATTGTCGGTAAATACTACGCACTTATGCCCCAGGAGATACTCCCGAAACTTTTCGGTCATAGCCCATTTAAGGGCTAAGAATTCCAACTTCATCGAGCTGTAAGTGGAGGTATTACGCTCAGTCGGTTTAAGGCTACGGCTACCATACGCTATGGGACGCACCTTACCCTGCTGTTCCTGTGACAGGACTGCCCCTAGCCCGCCGTAGCTGGCATCCACCTCCAGGATGAATGGTAACGAAAAGTCTGCATAAGCCAACACTGGGGCAGTGGTGAGTTTACTCTTTAGAAACTCAAAACTACTCTCGCACTCCTCAGACCAAGCTCTGGAAAAGCTCCCCCGTCTGTGTACATTATTTTTCGGGGCTGCCAACGCCGCCACCAACCTATGCAGAGGGGCTGCTAACCTGGAAAACTCCTCCACAAAGCGGCGATAGTAGCTAGCAAACCCCAAAAATGAACGCAACTCTGCAACACTGGTTGGACGACACCATTGCGCAACTGCCTTAATCTTATCAGGGTCCGTTGAGACTCCCTCTGCAGATATCACATGGCCCAGATATCGGACTTCCTGTTTGAAAAAGGCACATTTACTCAATTTGACCTTCAACCCCTCTTTCTGCAAGCGCTGTAACACAACCTCCATCCGGTCAAGATGTTGCCTAACAGAGGAAGAGAATACAACAATGTCGTCTAAGTACAACAGTAATGACTGGCCCTGTTGATCACCAAACAACCGCTCCATTAGGCGTTGAAAGGTGGTTCGGGCATTGGCATCAATGAGTGGGTGGAGGAGGCTCAGGCTTGTATACGGGTTCGCCACCTCTCTTTCGCTGATCAGGCCTATTTCCTTTTTGATCATCTGGAGGGGGAGGCAAGGGAGGAGATCCGGTATCGGTCGGAGGACGAGAGGAGGGACCCAAATAAAATCTTCGAAGCATTGCGCGATCTGTATGGGTGTACACAATCATACGTAGCTCTTCAGGAGTCTTTTTTTTCCAGGAGACAGCAAGAGGGGGAGACCCTGTTGGAGTTCTCCCTGGCTCTAATGAATCTCCTGGAGAAGGTTAAACGCCAGTCGCCTCATGGTATGCCAAACGCTGAACTTTTACTGCGTGACCAATTTGTCGAATATGTGAGTGATAGTGCTTTACGGCGTGAACTTAAGCAATTGGTCCGTCGTCAGCCCACCGCTACGTTGTTAGATATCCGCAGTGAGGCTATTCGCTGGGAGCGGGAGGGAACGCCTGGGGGTATGCGGGCTCGCAGCCAATCCGTTCCGTCTGCATATGGCATCCAGTATGGGGTACAGGGGCAACAACAGACAAGGGCAAATAGTGCCTTAGCGACCTCTGAACTGAGCGAATTGCGAGACATGCTGAGAAGCCAACAACAACAACTGAATCAACTGTCTCAAGGGATGGCCCAACTTCAAAATCGTCAGCCACGTATTCAATCGTCGCCAGTTAATCCAATTATTTGCAGACGGTGTCACGCAGTTCGTCTTCCATAGCTGCGAACCACACAATCACCTACCACCACGGAAGAAATGATCAGAGGGTCACACCTACCCGCCACAACAGGATCACCACCGTCTACTTCCTGCTATAGGCAAAAAGAAAAAAAAAAAGGTTTTTTTTTTTTTTTTAACTCACGTCTCTGCCGTACACAACTGACACACAACCCTGCCGACTGCGCCAAATGTGGCGATCCGATCGGCTTCTGGGTTTCTAATAAATAATTTAGGATGATAAATAATTTTGTGATAGTCGACTACGCCACCCTGACTTAATCAGGGAATATACCCAGTAGTTACACTAGGCCGCACAGGTTCGTGTGTGTCAGGGAGGTCAGAGACGCAAGAACAATCAGGTTACAAATAATCTTTTATTATCATACAAAATTGTAAAAACACAGTAATTCCTCTTTTTAAAAACCAGAGTACTCGGCACATGTACACATAACACTTGAAGAAAAATCTCAGGGGGGCAGCACTAATGGCTCATACAACACCGTCCCCTACCCACAAGGGTAGAAGGAACTTCAAGAAAACTCAGTTGTTCGTACCAACAAGGCAAACCAAAGAAAAAGAAAAAAACAACTCACCCAGGCTGGGGCTACAGGCGGAAGGACCACTTATAGGCTTTCCCAAAAGCACGATCCTACGCACCCACACACTCACACGTCACCGTGCGCTCAAGTCACACACCGGCACTTCAAAAGTGTTACCCCACAGCAGCACCACCATGCAGAGAAGGTCCTTCCGCCGAAGCTCCTCAGCCCCTGGGGAGGAACAAACAAACAGCTGGGTTTAATACAAACCTAAAAATATTCAACCTTAACGGAGCCAAATATACAAATATACATGAACGGGGTCACAAACGACCAGCTGATATTCAAAAAGGAAGACACACGTAATTACACAAAAGGAAAAAAATAAACAAAACGAAAAATAAACAAAACGAATAACTCACACACGCATACACCTACACACACTTAAATGAAACTAAACTAATCACAAACACACACGGTGAGCCTAGAAAGAATAACAGAAGTTAAGGCTGTTGCAGCACACACACACATACACACCCACGCACACTAGAGCGCGTCCAACTCTCACTCAGATTATGATTTTCTCAGTCACTAAAAAAGGAAGACAGAAAGCAGACAGTAGAATCCCGGTAACGGGCACGTCGACCCACGCCGAATCACAGCAATAGAAAAAGACAGCACAAACACTGCAGTTTATCGCGAAGGCTCGGATTCCAACGAAGCCCAATCACTGCCGATACGGAGAGAGAGATCGTGACGGAAACCCGTCCGGAGGACGAAAGGAGGGTACTCCACCCTGTACAAACGACCCAAAGGGAAGCGAGACGTTACCAGTGCTCTTCTCACCACAATTTCCCGGCTTTCTTAAATAGCACTTACCACGGGAGGACAACACCTCGTATACAATTCCCATAGGCTACTGTTTACCGCAACCATCCATACCGGCAACCAGCTGGGGCACAGGAAGCAACATTTTAATAACAAAGCGACACACTATACCGCACGCCATCATAATACACTCACGCACATGAGACAGCTTACCTAACATTGAAGGAGGAGCAGACACCCAATCCAAGCAGGTAGTACACCGTCGGAAAAATACTAGTGAACACACTACAATGCAAAGTGACGACACATCAATAGCGTTCTCAACACACGATTTAACAATCACTATCAGCACGTACCTGAGGCGCTAGTGGATGACGAAACGAGGAGGGACGAGTCGTGACGCTCTTTGGGTACAACCAACCCTCATTAAATAACCCATTCTCATCCTCTGATAGGACGCCACAACTGTCACTCACCTAACTAATTCCATCACACAGAGATAAACATATAATTTAAGGTAACAGATTGTTTTGGCGTTATAGCGGTTCTTGAATAATGTTACTTCCAGCTCAAAGTATCTACTTTTTCTTCACACTCAAAAGTATCTACTTTTTCTTCACAAAAAGATTACATACTTTTAGGGCATAGTATAAGTAGGCGAATTGAGACGCAGCATATGTCATATATAGAATGAATATAATCCAGATGTACTACATTAGCCCTGCTGTCATTATCATGTGATCTACCAGCATCAGTTGCATCGCTTCATAAACCCTGTCCCGTGGCCTCATGGGACAGAAAAGTGTATTGTATCCATATCCACACTTCGGGATCTCACAGGTAGTAGTAGGTCATACAGGTACTTTCTTGTGTGAATTTAGGCATATTTGTTTTGTGACAAACTGTTTTTTCGGCTACTATATATCAGGGGAGTGTGTGATTTCAGATGCGGTCGGGTCATTTTCAGGTGGTCTGAGTTCTGAGGATCTGTGTGCTTTCAGCTGATGGTATGGCTCACTATAAATGTGCATCGTGAACATAGAGTGTAAAAAAATATGGGCGTAGTGTGCGTGATGTCACTCGTAGTGTTTCTGAAGAGCATTTCTGAAGCCCAAAGTGGGCGTAGCCGGCCGTCGACATCTTGGCGACGTAGCCGGCGTCACTCCCGGATAACAGAAAATGAAAATGTGCAGCGAGGCGGATTAGCCGAGGTGACGTGACGCTAACAGACAGCAGACAAACGGCTAACAGTGACATTAGCGGGAATCCACCTATCACTCAAGTGGCCACACCCTTAATTATGCACAACTTTAAGGCTTAATATAATTTAAACGGATGAGTTATAAAAAAAATTCACCCCTCTCACAGTTGTCATGAAGGGCAAAATTAGATTTATACAGTATACCAGAACCACTTTTTGCACCAGGCTGTAAAAAATCTTTCTGCTGTAAAGTTGGACATTTAGTTGGGGTTTATTGGATTGAGTCTCTTTTTCAGCCGGTCTCTAGTGGCCAGTCGATGAACTGCAGTTTAAGTCACTTCAGTGTTGGATTCAAGAGAGACGGGAAGGTTGGCGCTCGATCGTCAACACACACTGCTCCAGGGTCACTTGATTTTTCCATATGCAAATTCCAATTTAGTTCGCTCATCCTCATATGCCTCCGTATAAATCAGCTATCGAATCAAGTCAGTGAAACTATAGAAATTGTAACTATAATTCGATCACAGCTCCTCCTGACTTTGAAGACACTGTTGAAAATTGCCTCTTGTTTTTTTGTGCAAAGTTGAACTGCAGTGTTTATTTTTTTCCATGCCACTGCACTGTCTGGGGAAAAAAAAGGGAAAGCTGATGTCATGTGTAATTGTGCAGTGATCGCCATGGTAACAGCATGAGCCAGAATGCATTTGCCCATCCGCTGCAAATGAAACAGCAGTGCTCTAACACGTCCCAACCTCAACACACACTCACAACACACACACACTCCATGTCTTTCTGTGACATCCGTGATGCTTCACTGTGAAACTTGTCATATTGTATTGTACAGCTCCACAATCCTTGTCCATGTGTGATATTCAGCATCAAGAGGAACGCACTTCAGTCCAATGAGATATCAGTGTGCGTGTGTGTGTGTGTGTGCAATGTTGCAGAAATAGAAACAAAGTGACCAACAAATGTACTGACGCATGTCACAACCAGTTATAACAAACTCAAGCCAATAACAAGTGTTTATAAATCAATATTAGCATCCCTTCCATGTTAATGCGTTATACAACTTCACATTTGGCCAAGTGCTTGGTTAATATTTTTACAATGGTGCAACTGGGCACACACACACACACAACCTCATAAATTAAACTGAAGGATAATGGATGTCATGAGTACAGAAACAGAGAACACTGGTTGGCTGTTCAGTGATTCATTGTGTTTCGACACGCCTCATGTTCACATTCACTGATCGGCAGAGATGGGGACTCGAGTTTGAGACACAGTGACTTCAGACTCGACTTGAGACTCGTCCTCGAAAGACTTCAGACTCGACTCGGACTCGAGCTGCGGGACTCGTGAACAATGTTTATTTTTATGAAACGTCTGATGAGCTCGCTGTTATTCCCCTCCCTCCGTTACCTATAACCTGCCTACGTAACACGTACTACGTATCGGCTGCGCGCGACCACACATAAGAGGACAACAAACAAACATGTCAACTGCACCGGCCGCTGCTGTGCCATTCATTGTAAGCTTTGGGTTTAAAAACTTCAAACAAGACAGCCCAAACAAAAGAAGCGCTCAATGCTAAATATGCGGTATCAGGATAAAAGATTCTGGCTCAACCACATCTAATTTCATCAGGCATCTGAAAACACACCCTGAGGTCAGTAAACATGTTTAGCTCAGCATTGACCATCTACCGTTAGCTTGCTTCTTGCTTTAGCTACAACCTAACGTTACGGGAGGTTAACTCCGACTGTCTTCCTTATGAAATATTAATGAGCGTTTGTTTATTTGCCAAACTTGTGGTGGTCGATTAACGTAATAATTTACGTGCCGCTGGCTTCCATTACGTTAATTATTAACGTTGTCTGCAAACAGGTTACAGGATTATTGTTGTTTCATTTAGTTATAACGTTACACTGGTTTGAGAGTCTGGGATGTGTTGCTGACTTACAGTAGTTTATAAGCTATGATTAGTTGCGTAGGCAGTGCACATTAGGCCTACATGGATCTGCAAGTGATGGCGGGGGCGTGGAAATTACGAGCCACACGCGGCTGAGAGATCGCACAAATTTTTTCACGGCAAAATACAGATATTAACATAAAAGTAAAGCATTCTTAGTGTTTTTGTCAAGTTGCAATAGCCTGTTTACACTGATTATATACCAAAATCAAAGCTGATACTTTATGCTAATAGATAAAGGAGTCATAATAACATATTACATGCTTTGAATTCCTTATATATAGATACGCAGTGTTCTATGCAGCCTGGGTGGGTCGCTGTACGTGATGCTGTACACTTATTATAACCACAAGAGACTTCAGACTTGACTTGGACTCTAACACAGAGTGTAGGGGCTATTTTGAGTTTAGTTTAATCTAAATTGTTGTGCTATTGGAGCACTGGTATGTTTTGTTAGATTTAGGATCCTTTATTTTTTAAGGACTTTTATTTTGACAGTTGGTGAGAATGTTTGAATATAAAGATGGCCGCCTCTCACCTTTTCAAACACAAGAAAAAGAACAAGGAAGCTGTTGGAACGTTTAGGCATACAGTTCTTTACTTCGCTATCGAAACGCTATTAAATCACTATTGAACACTACTTGGACATTAGTTTTGACATTAAGTTGTGCCTTTTAACCACCATTCCTCAATCACCTACCAATTGTTTGTTGGATTACTGGAGTCCATTGCTTTGTCTGCTACTACCAACCTACTTACCTGCCTGCTGCCTGCCTTGCTCTGCTTACCAACCTATTTAGCTACCTGCTGGAATTCCGTCTCATCCACCATTTAAAAAACGTACAATTCAAGTTTCTCTGCGTTGGATAGCTTGTCAAAGAAGTTAACCAATACGTCCCAGCTAAGAGTGGTCTGCCAATATATTAGTAAAGAACTTTGCAATCGTTTACGCTGCTTCACAATCGAATTGTTTGGAACCTATGGAAGCATTTTTTTTACTGTTATTGAAGCGTAAAAGTTTTGGATCTTTTGAGAATTCACCTATTCAAGTTCACTGTTGGAGTGCATTTTTTCGTTTGATACTGGATTTGCTACTGGAGCAGATCATGTTTTTTGTTCATGCACATTTAAGCTAAAATGAAGCCAGATGAGAATGAATTGAGTTGAAGATAACTGTGCTGTTTACATTTTTGAAAAGAAAAAAGAAAAGAATTTTTTTTTAATTTTTTTTGTGGTTCTCAAACCAAAAATATGGCTGATGGCAAAATTAAAGAGCTTTGCGCAACGCGCAGAGGAAAACTTGGCGTGTGTACACGTAAAATGAATGAATTAAAGGAGTTATTAAAAGGTGGAGATATTGAAGCCGTTGACACAGGCATTGAACAGCTCCATGTGGCATTGGACGAATTTAAAGATGTGCATCAATCTGTGCAAGTGTTGCATGAGGAAGAGGAAAAGAAAAGTGACAATGATGATTGGTACCAACCAAAGATGCAAACTTTTGAAACGTTTTTGAATGAGGTAGAAATGTGGAAGAGTGCTCAAAGCTATGAACCCCAAACTGTGGTATCTCCTCTGGACAGTATATCCATTGTGGCAGCACGTGCAGGTAAAGTAAAATCTTCATGTTCTGGTGGCAGTGTTTCCTCAAAATCTTCGTCAGTGTCTTCCGCACGTTTAAAAGCTGAAGCTGAAAAGGCAGCTCTATTGCAACGTGCTGAAGGACTGAAGAAAAAACAAGCCTTGGAAATGGAAAGAATTAAAGTGCAAAATGCAATGGAAAGAGTTGAACTTGAAACAGAGTTGGCTGCAGCTAATGCAAAGGTGCAAGTGTTACAGAACATTGATGCTGAATCTATGAACTCTAGACTCAAATCGACAGAAGTTTCAGAATTGCCAGGGGATGGCATGAATGCGTATCTGGAGAGCAAATATGACAGAATTAAGGAGCATGTTTATCCAGAAGCCTCACCAGTGGAATATACCAGAATCTCTGCTGTTCCCAAAACACCATTGCAAAAGGTTTTAACACAGGATACAAGACCGCGGAGGTTACAAAGACCTGTCCAGACCTTACAACTGAATCCGACCAGTCAAACAGCTGCAGGTACTTCCTTTCCACATGCGCCTTTAAGCTCAGATACCAGCAACCTGGATGCTGTTGCTGATCTTATTGCACAGCAACAGAAAATGACTTTACTTCCAACTAAGCACCTACCCATGTTTAACGGTGAAACTCTGAACTTCAGACCATTTATGCAGGCATTCGAACACTGTATTGAGAAAAACACCAGCAATAGCCAAGACAGACTGTATTACCTTGAACAATACACCTCTGGCCAACCTAAGGAGCTGGTCAGAAGTTGTCTTCATGTGGATGCAGATAGAGGGAATGCAGAGGCAAAACGCCTATTGGAACTTCATTTTGGAGATGAGTTTAAAATTACTAATGCTTATATGGATAAAGCCTTAAATTGGAATAATATCCCATCAGACAATGGAGAAGCTCTGTACAGTTATGCTCTTTTCCTCCGAGGATGCTGTAATGTAATGCGTACCTTAAGGTACATGGATGAGCTGAACCTTCCATTAAACCTGAGGCTTCTAATCTCCAAGGTGCCGTACAAAGTGAAAGAAAAATGGAGATCACATGCTTTTGACATCAGGGAACAAACAGGAGCAAGAGCCGAGTTTACCGATCTTGTCGTCTTCCTGGAAAGGCAGGCCAGGATTTTACAAGACCCAGTTTTTGGTAACCTCCAAGACGGCTCCTCAAACAGAAGATCAACAAGAACAGCTGCTAACAGTAACAAGCCAATGAGTTTCATGCAGAAGAACAGAGGGAGCAGTTTCGCCACAACAGTAGCAGTTGCACCAAAGAACAATACAGAGAGCACAATGCAAGCATCCAATGTGCCCAAAAACAGTTCATCAAAACTCTGTCCTGCCTGTAATGGTGAGCATGAGATTGTGTCATGTCAAGAGCTGATGCAGAAGTCTCACAACGCACGAGTTGAGCTGCTAAAGACTAAAGGTGTCTGCTTTGGTTGTCTTGCTAAAGGACACATGAGTATGACCTGCAAAAGAAGACAAATCTGTTCAATTTGTTCAAAATTACATCCCACTATCTTGCATATACCTCAAAATGTAACGGGAGAGCAGAGTAATGCAGGTCCTTCAGACAAAAAGGCAGTGAGCAGCGGGTTGGTTTCACTGAAACCAGAGGCACTTGATTGCAGTGATAAACATTGTACACTTGCAATAATACCAGTTCAAGTCAAGCTGAGTAATTCAAATCATGTAGTTCAGACATACGCTTTCCTTGACCCAGGGAGTTCTGCAACATTTTGCACAGAACAACTTAGGAGGAACTTGAATGCTAATGGCAAACCTCAACAAATACTTCTTCGCACTATGGGGCAAAATAAATCTGTTAACAGCCTGGTAGTCAAGGGCCTGGAAGTGTGTAGCCTGGAAGGAAAGGAATTCATAAAGTTACCTGAAGTGTACACTCAGCAGGAAATTCCAGTCAACAGAGAACATATCCCCAGACGAGAAGATATTCGAAAATGGCCTTATCTTCAAGATGTTGATATTCCCAACATTAATGCTGGGATTGACCTTCTGATTGGGATTAATGCACCCAAATTGATGGAACCTTGGAGAATTATCAATAGCCAGGGTAATGGACCCTTTGCTGTTAAAACACTACTAGGTTGGGTGGTGAATGGACTTCTCCATACTGAGAATGTATGCATCAACAAGCAAGGTCAGAAATATGTTCATGCACATCGGATTTCTGTTGATAACCTGAGTGAACTTTTGAATCAGCAATACAACTATGAATTCCCAGAAAAGTGTTTTGAGGAAAAGAAACAAATGTCGGTGGAAGACCACAAATTCATGCAGATAATGGACAGCTCTGTTGAAATAGTGGCTGGACATTATCAATTGCCTTTGCCATTCAAGAAGGATAATCCTATGATGCCAAACAACCGTCACATGGCAGAGCAACGAGCATTGACTTTAAAAAGAAAGTTTCAAAGGAATAGTGACTTTCATAATGAGTATAGTGCATTTATGAAAACGGTCCTATCATGCGGACATGCTGAACTTGTACCCCAAGACCAGTTGATGCAGGAAAATGGAAAAGTGTGGTATATTCCACACCATGGTGTGTTTCACCCAAAGAAGGGGAGCTTGCGTGTGGTATTTGATTGCTCTGCAGCTTATCAGGGTGCCTCACTGAACACTGAACTCATTCAAGGTCCCAATCTTACAAACAGCTTAATTGGGGTTTTAGTTCGTTTTCGTCTTGACAACATCGCAATCACGGCTGATGTGGAGAAAATGTACTATCAAGTAAAGGTCCCATCTCATCATGTGAACTTCTTGCGCTTCCTTTTAGGCCGTAAGGTGAAGACGTTTTACGTTTAATCCCGTTCCCATATATGCGGCACTAAATTGTTTTAATTCTAATAAAAAGGTCGATTGTTTTTGGGCGAGAAAATAAAAGTTCTCCATGTGTAATCCTGCAGTTTATTTTTTATTACTGTTTAAAGTCGGCAATAGTTCTTTCCTCGCGTAATCATATTTTGATCATCAGTGATGAGGCTTCGCGGAACAATCATCACGTGCTTCCTGCTAGACCAATAAGGTGGCCGCTTTTTTGGGACGACAGGTAAACATTAGTACAAGATGTCTGCGCCCTTGTTGTCAATATCGAGTAGTGAAGAAGAGGAAATTACGCCCAGACCTCCTTCAAAAGTCCGTAAAAAACATTTTAAACAATGCTACATGCATCTCACGTCCATAAAGAAAGAAGAAACAAAGGATTTTACACGCACACGGTGGGATACATTCAGAAACTGCGTCAAACGGTGGCTTGGTTTGCAAGGTGAGAATCAGATAATAGCAGAAACCTACAAACATTGTCTAGAAATCGAGTTTGACAATGTTCCCGAAGACGCTGGGTTTCACTCCACTTGCTACAGGCGTTTCATTGACAAAAAGCGGTTGGATGCGGCCGAGAAACGGGCCACACAGCGTCACGAAATTCAAGATCAAGGCCAGTCTGTGCCATCGGGTAGTAACGTTAGTATCGCTACAGTTGAATGTCCGACAAAGAAACTTAGGTCCAGGACCGGGCTGCCAGTAGCTTGTGCTGGTCCTGTGCTTCCTGCCTTGTGCATAATTTGTAAGAAAACGGACAAGTACATTACTGTGGGAGGCAAACGCCAGAAGGACCATCTTTCACAGGCAGAAACGTCAGCAGGTAGGTAAAAACAAAATACACACACACACACACACACACACAAACAAACACATACACACATTTGAACTTTTATTCCCTTATGCTGGGTACCATGGCTAACTTTCAATTACAATTACAGAATTTATGTAATGTTTATTTTAAAATCAGAGACAGATTTGCATTGTTTTGCATACAGCTACAGCCGTTACTCAATATTGTTTAACTATTAACACAGTTTTTTATTAGTTTAATTAGTTTGTATTTATTTATTTACAGGCCAGTTGCTGAAAGCTGCTGAGATGAAGGAAGACACTAGCATTCTTGTGCATATTCGAGACAAAGACTGTGTGTCTCTGGAGGTGCGATACCACAAGTCCTGTTATAGACAGTACACCAGGTTCTTGACAAAGTCTAGTGCATCAGTTACTGGGACCTCAGAAGAACAGTGAGTTATTCATATTTTATATTATTAAATAATAATTCCCTCACATTTTCACATTTCAAAAGTAAAGGATTGGCCATCTGTATTTTTGTCTGTAAACACAGTCTTGACTGCACAACTATTGCACCTGTAATTCAAAATGTTGAATAATAATAATAATAAAAAAATCAAATCACTTTGTCAGGTTTCGATTTGCTACTATTTATACTACATTAAAATTGAAGCCATTGTGCAATAGTTATGGCATATAAAGTAATACATATTTTCTGTTTTTAATGTGTTTTCTTTTCAGAAATGAACCAACCTTCGATGCCAGCTACAAGATCTTCTGTGAGAGAATCATCCGCCATAGAATAATTGTAAACCAAGAGGTGTTGACAATGACTCAGCTAAGAAGGATCTTTTTAAATCTGGTGAAAAAACATGAAGATCTTGATGCTTCAAACTACAGGTAATTTGAATACCACAAAGTGTCTTTAGCATCTTTGGAAAGAACGTTTATCCAACATTCTTTTTCTAACTAACATGGAATTCATAATAATCATAATCATATTTTATAATGTGTAGAATCTGTTAACAGTGTATTTTAACTTTTAACTAATTTAACAAATTCAGTGTGATTATATCTTTATTTATACCATTGTGATAATCTTTCACTCTTATCGTTTTGATTCAGGCAGGATAAATTGAAGAGGAGGTTGGCCCGTGATTTCCCTCAGCTGGTGTTTCACTCCCCCAAGAAGCGCAACATAAGTGAGATGGTTTTCGTCGAGACATTGTCTGCAGATAAGCTGATAGACAGGCTACCTCATCCATCAGGTACAGAAACAACAGAGTCAACTGAGGTAACTAGCCAAAGTGACTGTGAAAACAGGGTTAGTGCAAAAGCTGGACCACAAAGACCAACTTCAATGGCCTCCATCAATACTGCAGAGGACACAAGGACACTTTACAGTGCGGCATTAATATTAAAGATGCTTCTGTGTGACTCTCCCGGTATGAAATGCCCGTGGCCACCCACATCAGATGACTTAAATGTGAGCGAGGCAAAATCTGTCGTGCCAATTGAACTTTACAATCTGATTTCCTGGATTATTGGTGCAACTGAGGAACCAACACTGGCCCATTATGTTGATATTCCAGATGATTTGAACCTAAAAGTGATATCTATCTGTCAAGACATTGTGTATCTTGCATCTAAGGGCCGGAGGCAGACCCCTAAATCATTGTGTCTTGGTCTAACGGTGCGCCATTTAACAGGTTCATCACACATTGTGTCACTTCTAAATAGACTAGGACATTGTGCATCATGGGACACAGTTGTCAGTCTAGACACTAGCCTTGCCCAACTTACACTAGTAGAGGGCAGAGATAAAATACCAAAGGGATTCTCAAAGAAGGTTCCTACCGTACTTGTGTGGGACAATATTGACTTTGGGGAGGAGACACTGTCAGGTCGTGGAACTACCCACCACACAAATGGGATTATGCTGCAAAGTTCTGTAGTTGAACCTGTGTCAACAACAAACAGACAACCTCTACAGAAGGGAGTTTCCTCATTTAAAGCACCCCCTAGCATCCCTGTAGAACCATACCATCAGTCTAAAAGACAAGGACCACAGAACTTGTTTCATCATGAAAGTGTTCCATTACAGGCGGACACATACAAATTGAACACGGTGTCTGCTGTACAAGCTGAACTGGCATATGTTTTTGTAAAGTCCATAGATGCTGAAAAATGCACAATACCAAGCTGGACAGGTTTCCATACATTGCTTCAAGGTGATGGCACTCTGCAAAAGTCAGCACTTTATTATCTTCCAGTCATTGAGGCTTCACCGACAGAGATGTCAACAGTGAACACAATTCTGAAGCGAAGTGTCCAAATTGCTAATCAGCTAGAACTGGACCATATAGTGTTAGTTTTTGACCAAGCTATATATGCCAAAGCTCAGCAAATCCGCTGGAAAGATGATGACTTTACTCAGCGTATTGTGATTAGACTAGGTGAATTTCACACATGCATGTCCTACCTGAGCATTCTAGGAAAAAGGTTTGGAGATGCAGGACTGCAAGACATACTCATTGAGTCCGAAGTTGTTGCCCCAGGATCCATCAATGGAGTGATCAGTGGTCATCATTACAACCGCAGCATAAGGGCACACAAACTTCTGTATGAGAGTCTGCAACGCATCAGACTTCTCACCTTCTTAGATTCTCTGCCACCAGAGGAGAGATATGAGTGTCTGGATGTCATCAATGAGATCAAATGTGCATTCCCGGACAGAACAATGGATGTTTTGTGTGCAAATGAGAAATTTGACAAAATGTGTTCGAAATATGAAGACTTTGTTAAAAGAAGTAGTGCAGAAAACCCAACGTTTGCCTTCTGGAGTTCATACATCGACATGGTACAGATACTCCTTCTATTTGTGAGAGCAACACGAGAATCGGACTGGCAGCTTCACCTGTCAACAGTGCGCTTGATGATGCCATGGTTTTTTGCGTACGATCGTGTAAATTATGCTAGGTATTTACCTTCATACTGGCTGGAAATGGTCAATTTGCCTCTCACACATCCTTCTTGCCACAGTGAGCTCAGTGTTAAAGGCCAGTCGACTGTCCAACGTCAAAGTGTCCATGGATTTGCCTCGATTGCTTGTGACCAGGCCATTGAGCAAACATGCAACAGAGATTCGAAGACAAAGGGTGGTTGGATAGGGTTAACACAGAATCGTGCTGCAGTATATCGCTGGATATTGTCGCAACATGAAAGGGCTGCCATAGCAAGACAATGTGAGGCAATGGCAGGTAAATCTCCCGATATAAGGAAACGAAAAGACCTTGACAGCACACGAATTCTTGCTGATGAAAAGGCTGTGACCAGAATAATTTCCACCCTAGATTCCATGCTGAATCCTTTTGACACGCACCAAGATGGCATTGTATGTCTTAGCTCTGGGACAGTAGCAGCTGAAGAAATCATGAGGGATTTGCTTGCAGCTCCGGAAAAGGGGGAAAAGGCTGTCAAAGAGTTTATGGACCAAAGACTGTTTTCACCATCAGTTGACATATTTGCTCCCATCAAAACACAAAAACTGAAGACCTTTAGTGACCAAGCCAAGACAAAGAAGAAATCTGCAGCAGGCAAGGAAGTGATTCTGCGTGCCGACAAGAAACTATTCTCCAGATTACTTGTCATAGGTCAAAGTAGAAAAATAGACCTGCGGGAAATTCTGTCTTACTCCTTGGGAACTGTGTCATATCCTTTAGCCAGTGCTGATGGTTCACTTGCTAAAACAAACAAATCAGCTCTTATGGATTTATTGGAAACCAAAGGTGGAGACTGTTTAGTTGACGAAGTTCCGACAGATGGAGCTATTCTCTTCGATGGCATGGCAGTCATTCAAGCCATTCGGTCCATACCAAGTACCTTTGGAGAGCTTGCAGACACCATACTGCAGTACATAGTCAAGCTTGCTCTGAAACACAACTGTACACGGATAGACTTTGTGATTGACCAGTATCCGAAAATGAGTATTAAAAACCTAGAACGGTCACGTAGAGCTGGTGGTGGTACACAACTGGTGAAAATTTATGGACGGGATCAGAAGACACCAACACAATGGAAAAAGTTTCTATCAGATGGAACAAACAAAGAAGCACTGGCAGAATTCCTCTATGTTGTGTGGCGAGAGGCTGATCTTACCACTGTGGGCAAGGACTTAAGCTTGTACATAGCACATGGAGACCTGTGTCACTGCGTGACTGTAATGGAGGGTTTACAAACTCTCAGTGCTGTTGACGATCTGACATGTGATCATGAGGAATGTGACACCAGGGTGTTTTTACATGCACAACATGCAGCACAGGAACATCAAACTGTAGTCATCAAGAGCCCTGATACTGATGTCGCAGTGATTGCTTTAAGTCTGCAGCCAGATTTACCATGTAGGTTGTATTTTTTCACGGGGGTTGGCAACAAAACAAGGCTCATTGACTTAGCTAAGGTGTCGTCAGCTCTTGGCACAAGTGTCTGTTTGGCACTTATTGGGATCCATACCTTCTCAGGTTGTGACTCTACAAGTGCCTTTTATGGCAAAGGCAAAAGAAAGGCATTTTCTGTTGCTTGTGAGAAAGAGGAATATCTGACTGCATTTACAAATCTGGGTAGCAGTTTTAACCTAGACCAGTCTACCTTTGAGCTACTTTGCACATATGTGTGCCACCTGTATGGCCAGTCATCTGCCGAAAATGTGAACGATGCAAGGTACAAAGCATTCTGCATGGCGTCGTCAGCTTTGCCAGAACTATCCATGCCCCCAACAAGTGACGCACTGTACCAACACTGCAAAAGGGCAAACTACCAAGCAGCCATAATGAGACATTCTCTGAAAGGTATAATGTGTGCCCCTTCACCCGTTGGCAATGGATGGCACCTCGAGGATGGTGAGTTAACAGTGACCTGGATGACTAGAAATCCTGCCCCTGAAAGTGTGTTGCAGGCGGTCCACTGCAGTTGCAAGCATAGCAAATGTGAGACTGGAAGATGTTCCTGTATGTCTGCAAGACTGTCTTGTACTGATTTATGTCGGTGCCAAAATTGTGCAAATGTTTCACAGGAAAAAGAAGAAAGACCGACATGGGATGACGCCTCTGATAGTGATAGGGATGATACCGATGAGTAAATATCCGCTGTGTTATAATTTAAGGTGATTTTGAGCTGTAAAAAATCTGTTGTAGAATTGTATTTTGTTTTTGGCAGCATTCAAAAATAAGGGGACAGTGTAGCATTTCGAGTCATTTCAGCCAACTTGGGCCAAAGTGTGCTTATATTTGTATCTTTCTGTAATTGCACAGTACCTATTGAAAATGTTGATGTATAAAACATCACAGTTTTGCTAAATTTATAATGTTTATGTTTAATTCCAATCCGTGAAGTTGAAGGATATTTTCTACAAATGTGCCATATTTCATGGTCTACATTCACACTTGAGTATATAATGCACCAAAATCTGTCTCAAGTGTTTAGGTACATGTATAAATGTCAGTTTGAGAGATATTTTGTGTTGCTAAAATGTATATAAATAAAGTTACAAACAAAATCAGAAGCATAAGATTTTCGTTTTTTCAAATTGACAATTATATACATTTATGGATTAAAAAAAAAAAACTGCAGGGTATTTTGCGGAGAACTTTTAACATAAAGTCGATAATGGTATTGTCTATGCAAAAATTTATTTAAAAAGTAGTGCCCAGGTGTGGGAACGAAAATCATTTTCTAGCCACTTTTTCCTAGTTCAGCTTATGGCCTATTTGGTGGCCGAATGGGGACGTTAGTCAGCCACTGAAAGAGTACAGGATGATCGTACATCTTTTTGGCGCGACATCATCAGCTAGCTGTGCAAGTTACGCTTTAAGGAGGACAGCTGAGGATAACAAGGGGTGCTTCTCAGCTGATGCAACTAGCACAGTCAAGAACAACTTCTATGTGGATGATTTGTTGAAAGCGGTGGACACAGAGGGCCATGCCAATAGACTTTGTAAAGAGCTGAAATTACTCTGTGCAACTGGAGGCTTTAAATTGGATTAGTAACAACAGAGCTGTCTTGGTCTCCATTCCAGAGCCTGAGAAGGCCAAGGACATAAAGAATCTCGACCTTGACATAGAAGATTTGCCAGTTGAAAGAGCGCTCGGGGTGCAATGGGATGTCAAGGAAGACACTTTCACATTCCAGGTGACCATAAAGGAGCGTCCATGCAGCAGACGTGGGATTCTGTCCATGGTCAGTTCTATATATGACCCACTTGGATTCCTCGCACCTCTCACCTTTTCGGCAAAACACATCTTGCAAGAGTTATGCAAGAACTTTGGATGGGATGAAGAATTGCCAGAGGTACACGCAATGTGTGAGGTTGAGGCGATTCTCAATAGCCGTCCACTCACGACTGTTTCTGATAACCCAAATGAATGTGTGTGTACAGTGTACAGTGTGTACATTGCCGACAATATACAGAGACTTGAGACTTGACTTGGACTCTAGCTCAAAGACTTAAGACTTGACTTGGACTCTAGCTCAAAGACTTGAGACTTCATTATGACAGCCGATCATTAAAGGGAGCCATTAACGCCTAATCATATATTGCAACTTAAGGTGCAGCCTGTTTTACCTCCAGGTTTGTTTGTGAAAGAAGATCTTTACACCAGGCATCGTTGGAGACAGGTCCAGTACATTGCCGACTTATTTTGGAAACGCTGGGTCCGAGAGTACCTCCCTCTCCTGCAAACTCGGCAAAAATGGTCTCGTGTCAGACGCAACTTCTGTCCAGGAGACGTTGTGCTAGTAGCCGATAGCACAGCGCCAAGAGGATCATGGATGCTGGCTAGAGTCACTGAAGCCTTCCCTGATTCCAAAGGCTTGGTCCGCAGCGTACGGCTTCAAACTAAAACAAGCCAGCTTGAAAGACCTATCAGTAAAATCTGCTTGCTAGTAGAAGGCCAACATTCTAAAGCTGAGTGAGACTTGAACGAACTTGCGCACGTGCACACACTATCATACAGATGCATACACTGAATCTTTGCACCCATTTATTCTTGTAAATAATGCATAATGAGTTTAAGGAAATAATATATAGCTCCTTGAAAAATGACATTTAGTTAGTTATAGCATGCCTTCTGCAATAGCTATAAGGGGCCGGCTATGTAGGAGCTATTTTGAGTTTAGTTTAATCTAAATTGTTGTGCTATTGGAGCACTGGTATGTTTTGTTAGATTTAGGATCCTTTATTTTTTAGGGACTTTTATTTTGACAGTTGGTGAGAATGTTTGAATATAAAGATGGCCGCCTCTCACCTTTTCAAACACAAGAAAAAGAACAAGGAAGCTGTTGGAACGTTTAGGCATACAGTTCTTTACTTCGCTATCGAAACGCTATTAAATCACTATTGAACACTACTTGGACATTAGTTTTGACATTAAGTTGTGCCTTTTAACCACCATTCCTCAATCACCTACCAATCGTTTGTTGGATTACTGGAGTCCATTGCTTTGTCTGCTACTACCAACCTACTTACCTGCCTGCTGCCTGCCTTGCTCTGCTTACCAACCTATTTACCTACCTGCTGGAATTCCGTCTCATCCACCATTTAAAAAAGGTACAATTCAAGTTTCTCTGCGTTGGATAGCTTGTCAAAGAAGTTAACCAATACGTCCCAGCTAAGAGTGGTCCGCCAATATACAGAGACTTGAGACTTGACTTGGACTCTAGCTCAAAGACTTGAGACTTGACTTGGACTCTAGCTCAAAGACTTGAGACTTCATTATGACAGCCGACGAGCTCTCACGGCAGCGGGTGCTACCGGGAGAATGGCGACTCCATCCCCAGGTCGTCCAGCTGATTTAGAGGCGCTTCAGGACCCCACAGGTAGATCTGTTTGTAGGAAGTTCCAGCACCATAATGATGTTCCCAACCCACAGACAGCATTACTGACTGACTGACTGACTGACTGACGAAGCCTGGACCCAAGACTCAACCGGGTCAACCCAACAAGTGACGCACTGTACCAACACTGCAAAAGGGCAAACTACCAAGCAGCCATAATGAGACATTCTCTGAAAGGTATAATGTGTGCCCCTTCACCCGTTGGCAATGGATGGCACCTCGAGGATGGTGAGTTAACAGTGACCTGGATGACTAGAAATCCTGCCCCTGAAAGTGTGTTGCAGGCGGTCCACTGCAGTTGCAAGCATAGCAAATGTGAGACTGGAAGATGTTCCTGTATGTCTGCAAGACTGTCTTGTACTGATTTATGTCGGTGCCAAAATTGTGCAAATGTTTCACAGGAAAAAGAAGAAAGACCGACATGGGATGACGCCTCTGATAGTGATAGGGATGATACCGATGAGTAAATATCCGCTGTGTTATAATTTAAGGTGATTTTGAGCTGTAAAAAATCTGTTGTAGAATTGTATTTTGTTTTTGGCAGCATTCAAAAATAAGGGGACAGTGTAGCATTTCGAGTCATTTCAGCCAACTTGGGCCAAAGTGTGCTTATATTTGTATCTTTCTGTAATTGCACAGTACCTATTGAAAATGTTGATGTATAAAACATCACAGTTTTGCTAAATTTATAATGTTTATGTTTAATTCCAATCCGTGAAGTTGAAGGATATTTTCTACAAATGTGCCATATTTCATGGTCTACATTCACACTTGAGTATATAATGCACCAAAATCTGTCTCAAGTGTTTAGGTACATGTATAAATGTCAGTTTGAGAGATATTTTGTGTTGCTAAAATGTATATAAATAAAGTTACAAACAAAATCAGAAGCATAAGATTTTCGTTTTTTCAAATTGACAATTATATACATTTATGGATTAAAAAAAAAAAACTGCAGGGTATTTTGCGGAGAACTTTTAACATAAAGTCGATAATGGTATTGTCTATGCAAAAATTTATTTAAAAAGTAGTGCCCAGGTGTGGGAACGAAAATCATTTTCTAGCCACTTTTTCCTAGTTCAGCTTATGGCCTATTTGGTGGCCGAATGGGGACGTTAGTCAGCCACTGAAAGAGTACAGGATGATCGTACATCTTTTTGGCGCGACATCATCAGCTAGCTGTGCAAGTTACGCTTTAAGGAGGACAGCTGAGGATAACAAGGGGTGCTTCTCAGCTGATGCAACTAGCACAGTCAAGAACAACTTCTATGTGGATGATTTGTTGAAAGCGGTGGACACAGAGGGCCATGCCAATAGACTTTGTAAAGAGCTGAAATTACTCTGTGCAACTGGAGGCTTTAAATTGGATTAGTAACAACAGAGCTGTCTTGGTCTCCATTCCAGAGCCTGAGAAGGCCAAGGACATAAAGAATCTCGACCTTGACATAGAAGATTTGCCAGTTGAAAGAGCGCTCGGGGTGCAATGGGATGTCAAGGAAGACACTTTCACATTCCAGGTGACCATAAAGGAGCGTCCATGCAGCAGACGTGGGATTCTGTCCATGGTCAGTTCTATATATGACCCACTTGGATTCCTCGCACCTCTCACCTTTTCGGCAAAACACATCTTGCAAGAGTTATGCAAGAACTTTGGATGGGATGAAGAATTGCCAGAGGTACACGCAATGTGTGAGGTTGAGGCGATTCTCAATAGCCGTCCACTCACGACTGTTTCTGATAACCCAAATGAATGTGTGTGTACAGTGTACAGTGTGTACATTGCCGACAATATACAGAGACTTGAGACTTGACTTGGACTCTAGCTCAAAGACTTAAGACTTGACTTGGACTCTAGCTCAAAGACTTGAGACTTCATTATGACAGCCGATCATTAAAGGGAGCCATTAACGCCTAATCATATATTGCAACTTAAGGTGCAGCCTGTTTTACCTCCAGGTTTGTTTGTGAAAGAAGATCTTTACACCAGGCATCGTTGGAGACAGGTCCAGTACATTGCCGACTTATTTTGGAAACGCTGGGTCCGAGAGTACCTCCCTCTCCTGCAAACTCGGCAAAAATGGTCTCGTGTCAGACGCAACTTCTGTCCAGGAGACGTTGTGCTAGTAGCCGATAGCACAGCGCCAAGAGGATCATGGATGCTGGCTAGAGTCACTGAAGCCTTCCCTGATTCCAAAGGCTTGGTCCGCAGCGTACGGCTTCAAACTAAAACAAGCCAGCTTGAAAGACCTATCAGTAAAATCTGCTTGCTAGTAGAAGGCCAACATTCTAAAGCTGAGTGAGACTTGAACGAACTTGCGCACGTGCACACACTATCATACAGATGCATACACTGAATCTTTGCACCCATTTATTCTTGTAAATAATGCATAATGAGTTTAAGGAAATAATATATAGCTCCTTGAAAAATGACATTTAGTTAGTTATAGCATGCCTTCTGCAATAGCTATAAGGGGCCGGCTATGTAGGAGCTATTTTGAGTTTAGTTTAATCTAAATTGTTGTGCTATTGGAGCACTGGTATGTTTTGTTAGATTTAGGATCCTTTATTTTTTAGGGACTTTTATTTTGACAGTTGGTGAGAATGTTTGAATATAAAGATGGCCGCCTCTCACCTTTTCAAACACAAGAAAAAGAACAAGGAAGCTGTTGGAACGTTTAGGCATACAGTTCTTTACTTCGCTATCGAAACGCTATTAAATCACTATTGAACACTACTTGGACATTAGTTTTGACATTAAGTTGTGCCTTTTAACCACCATTCCTCAATCACCTACCAATCGTTTGTTGGATTACTGGAGTCCATTGCTTTGTCTGCTACTACCAACCTACTTACCTGCCTGCTGCCTGCCTTGCTCTGCTTACCAACCTATTTACCTACCTGCTGGAATTCCGTCTCATCCACCATTTAAAAAAGGTACAATTCAAGTTTCTCTGCGTTGGATAGCTTGTCAAAGAAGTTAACCAATACGTCCCAGCTAAGAGTGGTCCGCCAATATACAGAGACTTGAGACTTGACTTGGACTCTAGCTCAAAGACTTGAGACTTGACTTGGACTCTAGCTCAAAGACTTGAGACTTCATTATGACAGCCGACGAGCTCTCACGGCAGCGGGTGCTACCGGGAGAATGGCGACTCCATCCCCAGGTCGTCCAGCTGATTTAGAGGCGCTTCAGGACCCCACAGGTAGATCTGTTTGTAGGAAGTTCCAGCACCATAATGATGTTCCCAACCCACAGACAGCATTACTGACTGACTGACTGACTGACTGACGAAGCCTGGACCCAAGACTCAACCGGGTCAGCTGCACAGAACTTGTTTTTTCAGGATATTTTTGTAAATGAATTGCTACTTCAGGCGTTGTCTGTAATGTTTATGGTCTTTTCAAGCAATATATAGAGATCATTAAAGGGTTAGTTCACCCAAAATTTAAAATGATCCCATAATTTACTCAGACTCCATCCTAGGTGTATATGACTTTCTTCTTTCAGCCAGACATAGATACCCTTGAGTGTGTAGCAAAAGAGTAGACAAGCTTTGGGACATACAGTACTATCACGTCATACATTTGCGTCTTTAACAGTTGCTCTGTGTCACAGTAAACTGACCTGTCAATCATCTTGTCAGTGATTATGGTTCATAAAGTTATAAATATGGATATTTTTCTGATGATAAATCTTCAGATGCACACTAGAAACATGGATGCTCAAATGAAATGCAGAGAGAGAGAGAGAAAAACACCCCCAAAAAAATCACACTTACGCAAGTGTGATTTTTTTTGGGGGGTGTTTTTCTCTCTCTCTCTCTGCATTTCACCCTCCTCCCGCTTTCTACCTTATGTGCATTTGTTATTATCGGAGCCGCCAACTTTATCGTGTGGAGTGGGTAATACATCGTGTCTACTGAGTGGGTAATACATCATACAGAGTATCATAGAATTATATCGAATTGCCATAAAGCAGTTTGTGTTTCTCGCTCGTTCTCGCTTCTCACGAGACTTCTATTTCCAACTTACCGGGACGTTAGTCCCCATGTTGCAAAGTTGGTTTTCCGCCTGGGGATGCTGGGGGGAGCAGGGAAAGTCCCCATTCTCTCCAGAACAGGTTATTGAACAATTCAAATGATTTCTAAACGGTTTTATTAAGTTGAAATAGTTGCCAAGTGCCCCTTTAATGTTTGAATAAGCAACGACATTTGATGACACCTGCCCGAAAACAGCTCTCGTGTATTTCAATAGCCTATATCTGACATACACGTATATGATTATTATAGTATATTTGATCTGTACACTTACCTTCCTCGATAAAAGTGTCCGCTATGAGAGATGTTTGAATACGCGTGTGGGAAATGTCACATCTCGGCTCCTGCAGCTGATTCACACACTTCGAGCTCTTTAAAATGGCTATAACCCCTTTAGTCTTCAGTGTAGTCGGGCGATTAATAAACTAGGTCAAACATCAACAAATAAAAGGCGCTGTAGTAAATTAGTGGTGTTAATCAAATACCTTATCTCTATGCAATAATGAGTGAAGTGAATGAGTTAGAGTAAAAATGAAACGAGCGCAAATCCGTCTATGCGTGCATCTCTCAGAAGTTTGGCAAGAGTCATAATGCTGCTATCAAGGCAACATCTTTTTAAGAGACATCACTGCTTATTTCAGCAAGACAATGCCAAGATTCATTCTGCACGTTACAACAGTGTGGCTTCATAGTAAAAGAGTCTGCAGTCTGTCTCTGATTGAAAATGTGTGGTGCATTATTAAGCAAAAAATACAATATCAGAGACCCGAGACTGTTGAGTACTTAAGGTAATTTATTAATGAAAAAGAAACTTTAGATTCAACAATAAGTGTCAGTTCCAAAACACTTACTGAGTGTTACTCAGTACTAGGACTGTTGCTGTTCACTCTGTACATGCTACCCTTAGGAGATATCATTAGGAAGCATGGCATTAGTTTTCACTGTTATGCTGATGATACTCAGCTCTATATTTCTTCACGCCCTGACGAAACTTACCAATTCACAAAATTAACGGAATGCATAGCTGATTTAAAAAAAATAATGACTATTCATTTCCTACTACTTAATTTTGAAAAAAAAAAACAGATTCTAATTATTGGACAAAAAACTTCCACACGTAATAACCTAGAATACTGTCTAACACTTGATGGCTGCTCTGTTAAGTCTTCGTCGTCTGTTAGGAACCTGCGTGTGCTCTTTGATACCAATTTTTCATTTGAAAGTCACATGTCTATCATCTGTAAAACTGCATTTTTCCATCTTAAAAATTTATCTAAATTGCGTCAAATGCTCTCAATGACAAATGCAGAACAGTTAGTTCATGTCTTCATGACATCAAGGCTAGATTATTGTAATGCTCTACTGGGTGGTTGCCCTTCACGCTTAATAAACAAACTACAGCTGGTCCAAAACGTTGCAGCTTGAGTTCTTACCAGAACCAGGAAGTATGACCATATTAGCCCGGTTCTGTCAACACTGCATTGGCTCCCTATTAAACATCGTATCAATTTTAAAATATGGCTGACTACCTACAAAGCACTAAATGGTTTAGCTCCCCAGTACTTGAGCGAGCTCTTAACGCATTATAGTCCTTCACATCTATTGCAATCTCAAAACTCCGGCCAGTTGATAATACCTAGAATATCAAAATCGACTGCTGGCGGTAGATCCTTTTCCTACTTAGCACCAAAATTCTGGAACAGTCTTCCTAACATTGTCCGGGAAGCAGATACAGTCTGTCAGTTCAACTGTTTACTGAAGTCAGCCAGATCCCAGCCGTATCCAGATCAGATGGTGGACCTGCGTCTGGACCCATCAATGACGCATTACTGTAGGCTTACTAGGCTAATATAGCAGGGCATTCAGTTACTTTTGAAAGGACAATAATAAAGTGTCGTATTTCATAAGACTTTAACTTTGCCAGCTATAAAAAAAAATCTAGCATTTCCTCACGTTTTACCACTGCTTTTAGTGACAGTCGATATGCATGGGATACTGGCGATGACAGTGATGGCCTTACCACACCCCTTCTCACAGCCATCCACGCCCATTTAAGTTGCATTTTTCAAAAAGATTGTGAACTAGACTTGAGCGTAAAGAGGGGGGTTTCATGACCCTTTAAACTGTAATCAAATACATATAGCCTAGGTTGAAAAGTGTTTGCAAGTCATTGCATTGGTTTAAAACTAAATGAAGGCCCCAAAGACATTCCTTCTACTATCATTTGCAGAGATAAAGAGCTGGCAAATCTCTCCTTTGATCAAGTTTGTCTTGGTGGATGTGGCAGACGGCCACAATATTCAGATGACATTGACTCATGGTGGAGCCATGTTTTAAGCCTTCTTAAGGCTCTGAAACACTATTTGGCTTCAGCTGAAGAGCATGGCACTTCAAGAAGAAGTCTCGTAAGGCTCTACTTGAGTAAAGAGACTTGGACTTCTGGCAGCATAGCTCTGAGACTCTGAGTAAGTTAGTATACTTTATTGTCCTTTTTCAGGAAATTTGACTTGGACTCAAAGCTGCAGTAGTACACAACAGACATACACAAGAAAGAAAGAAGGGGAAAAAAATAATAACAATTACTACATCTTGCTATTTAACATTAATAAATACAGGATGCATTGCTACGATTAAAAAATTTATTGAAGTGATGTGTACTCTCTTACACCCATAACTTTCATTGCAGTTTTAACAAGACGTGCAAGCTGTGATTTTAATTGGACCGAAAGATTGCCATACCATGCTTGCATCCCATAATTTAAAAGACTACCTAAAACGGCATAATAGAATAATAGCATACTTCTCTGATTTACACCAAACACCCTAAGTCTTCTTAAAAAATACAATCGTTGCTGGAATTTTGAACAAAGACAATCAATGTGGGCTTTCCAAGTAAATTAACAATCAATGACCACACCTAGATACTTATAGGTATCCACCTTCTCAATTATATTATCATGAATGATTACTGGGCTGTAATCACCAAATCGTTTTGGACTCACTATCATTCCCTTTGTTTTTGAAGCATTTACAATAAGATGATTTATATTACACCACCACACAAAATTCTCAATTTCGGACTGATACGCTGATATATCATGATCTTTCCCTAACAGATTCAATATCATGGTGTCATCAGAGTATTTTATAAAATAGTTATTCTTATTTATACTAAAGCAGTCATTTGTATATAGAGTAAACAGAATGGGAGAGCATACGCAATCTTGAGGCGCACCAATACTAATAGATTTAACATTAGAGAGTGTATTATTTACTTTTACATATTGAGTACGATTGGTTAAAAAAGAAAAGAGCCACTTAATAATAAAAGGGTTGACATTACTTTTTACAAGCTTACCCAGGAGTAACTGCGGCTAAAGCGTATTCAAAGTGGAGCTAAAATCTATAAAGAGCAGTCGTGCATAAGCATTAGAGGTTTACTGCATCAGTGATGGTGCTAGATGGATATTGAAGTTTAAACATTACCAGCTGTACCTCCAGGGAGTGGTGGTTAATTTCTGGTATAAGACTGACAACATCTTCCACCTTTCCTTCGACTAGCACACTTTCCAATTTGTTAAGGGTAGTGAAGCTGCTCTGGTCAAAGCGCATGGTCAACTGCACATCAACAGCATCTAACACTTTGAAGTATTCCACTCTATAGTGCTCTTCGGTGGACGCTGGTGTGAACACTGCTGCATTTCCTGTGTAGCGTTGAGGAGGTCTCCGGATATGCGGCATCTGGAGGGTCTCAGTGCCAAGCTCAGTGATCATGTTACAGGCCGTTGCATAAATCGCCTTAACTGTTTGTTTTTTCACGCAGTCAACTGCTGCAAGCATCCCTGTGACACTTCCAGTCTTGCTCTGTAGGGATCAGTTGAGGCACTCTAGTTCTTTGAGAGCAAAGCAAAGTCTGACCCTTCTGAAGTCGCTCCAGAAGTCCTCTTGTGGTTGTACAGGTGACAGAGGAGCCAGATGCAGCCATTTCTTCCAAACTAAGCAATACCTCTTCGTACTGTCCTATGACTGCCTAGACAGGCCCCATCCTCTGAAGCCATCGTGTAGGGCAGAGAGGCTTAAGAGTTCTGAAACTTCCTGCTTCAGACTGGGCAATCTCTTTAAAAACGGTCTTGTATTTTCCAGACTGGTGATAGGGAGTGCCAAATTTGTGGACCAAATTCAGTGCATCAGACACAACAGGGGATGAGCCACAGGCTGTCTGAATCACAAGATTGACACAATGAGGACCGCAGTGGACATACAGAGCAAGAGGTTGCTTCTCTCGGAGCACTGCCTGAACTCCTTTGCTTTGGCCGGACATGTTTGCAGCTCCATCGTAAGATTGCCCTTAAAGGCAGGACACTGGGGAAAGTTTAACCGCAGAATGATATCAGTTGCCACCTGAGCCAAATCCATTCCTGTTGTTGAAGACACCTCATATAGACATATAAAGTCTTCATGAGGGACAAGATTATGATCCACATAACCGATACATATGGCCTCTTGTTCAACTCCTGACAAATCCTAGGTTCCATCAATTATAATGGAGTACTGGAGCTTGGGCAACCCCTGAACAGTATTTGCAATTACCCTTACAATGGAGTTGGCCATGAAATTCAAATCTCATTTTGAATTTCAGCACTGGTATAATTGTTGGTGGGCTTCTTTAGTCAGACTTCAAGCACATTTTCATCCTCTGTACTCCGTTGCAGAAGTTGCCTTAGATTTACCATGGCCACGCAGAGCTAGACCTTGGCGGGCAAGAAAATGTATTGTCGTATTGTCCTCCCTTCCCAGTCCAGTGGAAGTGGCGCCAGGGCGAGTTTGGATGCTGAACTTCTCCGCGTCCTCACCAGGGCAGTCAAAGAGCTCGGCCTCGATTGGTCCTCTCCCGAGGAGCCCACCAGAAGCCGCCTCGACGAGTGTTTTCTGCCGGGGCGCCAACAGGTCCCTCGCCAGTGGCCAGCGCCGTTTTTCCCAGAGGTCCACGAAGAACTCACCAACTCACTAAAGCCCCCTTCTCGGCCCGTCTGCGACCCTCAACTTCCGCAACGCTCTCAACCCTTGACGGCGCTGAGGAAAAGGGGTACGAGAAACTGCCCCCCTTGGAGGCTCACCTATCCAAACCATGTTGGACTACCTCAGCTCTCGCCGGCCGAGCCTATACCTCCGCTGGTCAGGCTGCATCTGCCTTACACACTATGGCGGTCCTCCAAGTGTTCCAGGCGAAACTCCTCCATGGACGAGTCTGGATCGCTCCCCGAAGCCTTCAGGGACCTGCGCAGTGACACAAGAAGGCCCCTCAGCCAGCTAAGCCAGCGCCACCAGTTTCTCAGCCCCATCCAGCGGCTGAAACCCATCGACGCCCACAGCCAGCTAAGCGCTCCCGTTCCCGGAACGTCAGGGGCCCCGAACCAAAGTTGTGTTGGACCCTGAGCCAGCCTCGGAAGCCTTCCTTGTCCAAGGACAGGAGGGAAAAGGAAGGGGTTAAGTCCCGCTGCGGACCAACCCCGAAGAAAGCTCACATGCTTCTCCCAGTCCCCTTTTTAGTTCAGGCGGTTAGAGATGTTCAAGTTGCAAACAATGGGCTCGTCACAGTTCACGCACCCCTGCAAACAAATGCTGTTTTAACAGCGACCCAAATAAAACACAAAAAGAGCATTTTTCTCACCAAAACAGATGGGTGGCCGGCGGCCCGCCTCCAGACTTTATTCAACCCCTAGTCACTCGGGCCAAGGCCTGGGAAACCATCCCCGGTGTGTCAAAATGGGTACTGAATACAATAAAATGAGGTTACTCGCCCCAATTCGCTCGCAGACCTCTGTGCTTCCATGCCGTGGTTGAGACATCGATAAGGAGCAACGTGGCTCACGTCCTTCTCACTTTCATATCCAGATAGCTCCCCATCACAGGCCATTCTTGAGATTCTATTCATTCTAATCCGATCGAGAGAACATGTAAACACTTAATCGGACTGAAAACCAAATTTGATAGAAATGCGCATGTGCAATGACGCAGAAATGACGTAATGACGCTGTTATGTTCGACTGGGGTCTCCTGCGTACCAGGGAGAAGCACTACCTCGGTGCCACAATGTGGTGTATTCGACTCAGAATGCAGAGGCAAAGACAGTAACTCAGTTCAAGGGCTTTACTTGAAAAGCAGGGCAAAAGTATCCAACAAGGAACAGGTAGTGATGTTACGTCTGACACCGACGCTCCGAAGCTTGCTTCAAACTCGAACGGTCCTTGCAATGAACCACTGCTTCGGAGCTTGTATCATTACGTCATTAGTCACGTAAAAATGACGTCTGAAGCAAACACACTGCTTCACTCCTGTAGTGAACCACCTGACTGCTTTGACAGCCCAATCCAGTGTTGACAGGTTTGAAACCTGGCGGCTGTATTTCTTATAAAAGTGAAGCCAAACCATGGCAACACCGTGGGTTGTAGTAGTCGGTGTTTGGATTGGTGTTATTGTTGAGGAGATTGGATTGAGTTTATTGTTGAGGAGAGTGGATTGAGTTTATTGTTGAGGAGAGTGGCAAAGAAATAATTACACACACACACACACACATCATGCTTAATGTTTTTTTATCAAGGTGAGCACATGAAATTCATCAGTGTCTGGAAACTTCACCTACATAAATGAGTTTCACAGCACTACACTGTTTCAGCTTTGATCGCCTCGGTAAACACGTCATAAACGGGGCGTTAACATAAGCCTTCTGGCATTTTATGGTTGTCAGCTTTGTTGCATTACATTTACTTCACCAGGAGATGGTGCTGCAATTTCTATCTGAATGAAGCTTCGAGTAATGAACCATTTTCGACACAATTGTATCGGAAAGCAATAATGCTTCGAAACGCTTCATTTGGCCATCACTAGGAACAGGCAAAAACAAAAAGTACAATCCAGGCAAAGGTCAAAGTCCACTATCTCAGTCAGAATCAGTGAATAATCCAGAAGCAGGAGGCAAATTTGTAATCCAAAAAGGCATGCACAGGTTGGTAACAAACAGCAATCACAGGGGAAAAATACTCTGAATAATAACTCACGGACAGTTTTAGTCAAAACAAGACTGCACGGTGTCAACTCAAGACTGAGCAAAGAACTCAAGACAACAGGGTTTTAAATAGGCAGCTTAACAAGGTTCAGGTGAAACTAATAAATCAATAATGAGAACATGTGGCAGGCATAAAACAACAAAAGAAAAACACTGAGGACCTCACATGGCCAAAAAAGGAACAACAGCCACATAATTCATGACAGACGCCTGACGCGCGGTTGTTGTTGACGGGAATATGGCGTGCGGTAAGCAAAATTGGTCTGTAGCAGAAACCACGTTGTTGCTGAATATTTTGAATGAAGAAAAAATTGTTGAAAGACTAGACGGTCGTAAGTCACGCAATAATGACTTGTTCAAGCAGGTTTTTGAAAAAATGAAAGAAGCCGGATTTAACAGGTCAGTCGAGCAAATAAAAACCAGCTGGAAAGGGCTTAAAAGTGTGTACTATAAGGCGAAATCCCAAAACAACAAAAGTGGCGAATCCCCGGCTAATTTTCCATTCTATACCATTATGGATGAACTACTTGGAGAAAGACCACTGGTGAACTTCACAGCACATGGTGTGGATGTCGGCTTCCCAGAAGAAGATTCCTTTGATGCGAGTGCTTCTACCGTCCCGAAAGACGAGTCTGGTAAGTTTTGATTTCACCGCAGCGTAACACATGCAGAGATGTACACACTAACATTTCATGTACACTAATTGGTCATAGAGTTAGCTTTTATTCATAATGATTTTTATAAATGAGCAACTTTGAAGAAGCGGGAATGAGCAGCTCTGTACACCGAGAAGAGGAGACAGCTGAAGGCAATCGCGCCCATGCTCTACCAAGCACTGCAAAAAAAATTAAGTTTCATGCCAAATCCTTCATTATGATAAAAAATAACTTGACTGCAGTGCATTTAACTGACTTTCATTATATGGATTTGAGTTTATGCCTCGACTAATGCTTTTATTATTGCATTATTAATTCCGGTGTTTGCCAGCAATCAAACCCATAACCTTTGGCATTGCTAGAACCATGGCATTTAGTAACCGAACAACAGGCACATTTTAGTAACACATTTTGAAATATGGGAACATCCTTGTTTTGTTTTTAAAGGATTAGTTCACTTTAAAAAAAACTTTTGCTGATAATTTACTCACCCCCATGTCATCCAAGATGTCCATGTCTTTCTTTCTTCAGTCGAAAAGAAATTAAGGTTTTTGATGAAAACATTCCAGGATTTTTCTCCATATAATGGACTTCAATGGTAGCCAAACGGTTCAAGGTCCAAAAGACAGTTTCAGTGGAAACTGTTCAAATGGTTTTAAATGACACCAGACGATGAATAAGGGTCTTATCAAGCGAAACGATCGCTCATTTAAAAAAAAAAATAACAACGTTTACGTTTTATAAGCTCACATGCTCGCCTTTCTCTGTTCTGTGTAACTCTCCTGTTTGAACTCGTTCATCAAAATGAACAAATCTTTTTCCGAGTCAATTCGTTCATTTCGGTCGTTAAAGACAGAATCCCAAAGAAAATTCCAGAAAATCACATCATATGAATTTATAAAAATTGATAACCATCTGATGAGGAAAAACAAGTATATGACCCCCTACCAAACAGCAAGTATTCTGGCTCCTACAAGCCAGTTAGTCTTTCTTTAAGACACAGCCCCAATCCCAACCAATTATCTACATCAAATACACCTGCCTCACCTCGTTACCTGTATAAAAGACACCTGTCAACACCCAAACAACCAGCATCCAACATCACCACCATGGGCAAGACCAAAGAGCTTTCTACGGACATCAGGGACAAGATTGTTGATCTGCATAAGGCTGGGATGGGCTACAAGAGAATCGGAAAGCAACTTGGAGAGAAAAGATCAACTGTCGGTGCAGTTATCAGGAAATGGAAGAAGCACCACACCACCGCCAACCTCCCTCGGTCTGGGCCTCCACACAAGATCTCGCCTCGTGGGGTGTCCCTGATCATGCGAACGGTGAGGAATCATCCCAAAACCACAAGGGGGGAACTGATGAATCAACTGAAGGCAGCTGGGACCACAGTTACAAAAGAAACGGTTGGTAACACACTACGCCGTCATGGATTGAAATCCTGCAGCGCATGCAAGGTCCCCCTGCTCAAGAAGAAACATGTACAGGCCCGCATGAAGTTCGCCATTCACCACCTGGACGACTCAGAAGAGGCCTGGAAGAAGGTGATGTGGTCAGATGAGACCAAAATAGAACTTTTTGGCCTCAACTCAACTCGTCGTGTTTGGAGGGCAAAGAACACCGAGTACAACCCAAAGAACACCATCCCCACCGTCAAGCATGGTGGTGGCAACATCATGCTTTGGGGGTGCTTTTCAGCCAAGGGGACGGGACAAATCCATCGTATTGAGGGGAGGATGGACGGGGCCATGTAATCGTGGAATTCTGGACCAACATCTCCTTCCCTCAGTGAGAGAGCTGAAGATGGGTCGAGGATGGGTATTTCAGCACGACAACGACCCTAAGCACACCGCCAAAGCAACAAAAGAGTGGCTGAAGAAGAAGCACATCAAGGTTCTGGAGTGGCCTAGCCAGTCTCCAGACCTGAATCCAATTGAAAATCTTTGGAGGGAGCTTAAAATTCGAGTTGCCAGGCGACAACCTCGGAACCTGAAAGATTTGGAGGCTGACTGCAGGGAGGAGTGGGCCAACATCCCTGCCGAAATGTGCACAAACCTTGTCACCAACTATAAAAAGCGTTTGACATCTGTGCTGGCCAATAAGGGCTTTTCTACAAAATATTAACATGCTGTTTGTCCAGGGGGTCAAATACTTGTTTTTCCTCATCAGATGGTTATCAATTTAAATAAATTCATATGATGTGATTTTCTGGAATTTTCTTTGGGATTCTGTCTTTCACTGTTAGAATGTACATATGATTAAAATTATAGATCGTTGCATTCTTTGTAAGTGGGCAAACCTGCAAAATCAGCAAGGGGTCAAATACTTATTTCCCCCACTCTATGTATATATGTCTAGATAAACACGCATATATACACACGTATGTATATTTATATATCACATAAACAAACTTATGTTAGATGTGATTAATTTATTTGACAGCGCTAAATAAAACAAAGACGGTCTAGTTGTGTAGAGACAGTTGTTTAAGCTAGTTGTAAACAAAGTAATGTGTTTTAGAGTTTGACACTTTCTTTTTATTTGTATGTCACTTCAGTGAAGTGTTTAAGTTTAACAAAATTGTATCTGCAACTTCACTTTATTGCACTTGTTAACGTTTTTGTTGAAACCTTTTTAAAGGCTGCATTTAGTGGAAGTGTCCTGTTCGAAGGGGAAAGTGGGTGGACATGTAATTGGTCAGAGCTTTTCTTGCATTGCTACCAGTAGCATTGCACTCCATATTTACTGAGTGGTTAGGTTGAGGATAGATGGCATTGAGGTCACAAGCCTCTTCCAACCACCTGCTGTTGGCATTGTCCTTCTCGGCTTGGCAAAAGTTATGCAGTGCACAGCAGGTAGCCAGAGCCGGATTAGTACCCCCAGGGACCCCTGGGCACTGAAGCTCAAGGGGCCCCCTCCCTTACCTGTCAACCACACCACGATAAAAAATATAGTGACAACCAGCAAAGGCAGCTGACCTTCGCACCACCAGACCCACTCCACACACACATACACACACAAGGTGTGGGATTTGACATGCCAAATCACTATTGGTCAAAAGCTGAATGACTAGTTCACAAAAATCATACAATGCATAAAATTATCCCAAGGCAGTGTATGGCTCAAGAGAATATTTATATGGCAATATAGTGTTCACTTAAACTCACCAAAGCAGAAAACACAACAGTAATTACGAAATGTGATTGACTGAAGATACAACAAATGCCGTCACACAACGCAGCTAAGTCCAGGGTGCAAAAAGAACAGTCACTAAGTGAGTCGGGCAACTTTCACAGACATCCCAAGTCTCCCGGAAGTTCCGCTATATTGATAGCGTCTGATTCCTCAGCACAACCTGCAATAGGTTTGCAGGTGTCTTATATTGCTCACTGCTGACAAAAGACCTAAACTGGATCAGCTCATCAGCTAAAGCAGAATCCATGTCAGTTGGATATGAAGATGAGAGAGCATTGGCCCGTTTGCGGAGATCAGTGTCATCACAGTCCATGTCAAACAAGACACCAAAACGACTATTTATGTCTCTGTATGCATCCAGCCGTTTGTTCAGTCCTGACAGCAAACTGTCAATAATCGATTGAACGTCTCAACTTGGAACTTTTTACTTCCCGTGAGAAGCACTTCATTGTCCACTGTCTCATCATCAAAGGCTCTTCTTTTACTCACGCGGTGAGTCTCAAACACCTCCGGGTGTCTCAAAGTCAGTAAATTGCCCTCTTAGTGATGCAACATTGTACAGCGATTCCAAAAGGTGCACAGCGGTCATTAAATCCATATCCCTCCTTTTGGAAGCCGTTGCTTGTAAGCTTAAATCGATTTACAAGATTTAAATTCATCACAGATAGTTGATGACAAATATGAAGTCTTACCACGACCTTTCTGACCATACTTCTGTAAATGCTCCATTAAAAATGGATAAAATTGTGCGAGCAGCTCGAGGATTCCCAGGTAATTACCATTATGTGGGGATCCCAATTGTTCATCATCTCCATGGAAAGGAAGCCCCCTTTTACCCAGAAATTTAATGACGGCAACTATACGCTTCAATACATCCTTCCAGTACTGTCCTTCTGCTTCAATTTGTCTCCCAAGAGAAGCATCCACAGTTCTCAGATGTTTACTGCGACGTGTAAGTGAAAGCATGCATTTTCTGTGTTCACCATTCATTTCATGTTCCGTTATTCTCTGGATGTTTCCAGTTGCTAAACCCAAACACAAATGCGCTGCTGTGTGTTGATAACACTTTACAGACAAAGCAAAAAATGTCTCCGGTGGACGGTGAATATATAATCCACTCTCGTGGAACAGTTTCACCATTGTAAAGGTGTCGGGTCAGTGCCTCATTGGTGAGAGAGCGTGTCTTTCCGCCACCAGCCTCATTACTCCTCCGAGATGCTGGATATTTAGCCGCCCGATTCTGAAAGGCTGAAATCCCTTTGAGTAGAATTTCCTTGAGTAGAACTGACATTCTTCTTCTACTACTATGTACAGCGCGCGTCTTCCTCTGCTTGTAAGACGCGCGCTGTGTAGTAGAAGAAGAACGTCAGTTCTCGCGCATGCGTCCTGGAAATCTCTTGAACTCTCGTCTCAGGCCCACAAGGAAGCAATGGAATAGTCGAATAAAGGCGTTATTTTTGTTTGTTTTTCCGCACAAAAAGTAGTCTCGTCACTTGATAAACTTATAGTGGAGCCACTGTAGGCACATGAAATATTCAAACCAGGGTTCTCAAGTCTCACGCATTGGCCGTGAGACACACGCAATTCAACCAGTTCACACGCTCACACGCCACACCATGTATTTCTCACGCTGAAAAGGCAATGGCAACCAAGTTGTCCTGCAAGTTTTATATAACGTCGTATACGAGGCGCAGGCACACAAAGTGAAGTTTCCTGCCGCCAGCGCGTCCGTATCTCGGCCAGATAGCGTTCGTTACTAGGCAACATAGATGCGCGAACACACGGAAGTTGACGGAACATTCTCGGCCACCGCGACATCGCGCGAACACACGCACACACATTCTCGGCCACAGTAGCCTACGTTCGTTACTAGGTAACCAACAATATCGCGCGAACACACGTCGTGATCATAGGTCGTGATGGAGAAGGTAAGTTGGAAGAAAGCTCGTCTAACATTTTTAGGCTAGAACATTTAATATATAGCCCATCGTATACATTATTATTGATGCAGTCAAAAACTCTACAACTACTTTGCAACCAGGCCAGAAGCTTTGGCTAAGGGAAATGTTAGTGGCTATGGGAAGGAATGAAGATGTATTTCTACATTTTATTTTAAATTATATATTATACTGTAATAGTCTTTCTAGTTACATTAAGGCTACATGTATTAAAGCAGAGTGCTCTGGGTAATATTTTATATCCTGTCAAAACATACATTAATCATTGCCATTGCATTTGTATTTTTCAAAGATGTCAGGGAAAAATGCAAAAAGATTTGTTTTTCCAAACTGTTTGGAGCAATTTGTTATATTTGTGTAATTTTGAAATATAACATTAAAGAGTATATTTGATGTGATGAATTGCACTGTCATTTTTCAGATTTACCAATTGTTATAATTTCAATTTGTGCTGGTTTATTATGAACAATGGGTAAAATTGGGGGGCGGGGATGGGGGGGGGGGGGGGCTCCACTGGGGCTCCTCCCCTAAGGCTCCTCCCCTAACCGCATGTGATCTCACTCCAAGCTTTTGATAAAACTTGAGAACCCTGTTTAAACATTTTCTTTAATGACTTTCTGGGCCGTCAAGTGTCATTCCCTTAGGCAGCCTATGTAGCAGTGATCCACCTCTCAGATTTAATAAAAAATATCTTATATAAATATCATTTGGTTTCCGAAGCTGAACGAAGGTCTTACGGGGTTGGTACAGCATGGGGGTGAGTAATTAATGACTTAATTTTCATTTTTAGGTGAACTAACCCTTTAAATCTTCCTGTTACGACTGATATGAGTGTGAAACCGCTTCAGACGATTCAGTGCATGCAGGAAACTGAACAAATCATTCAAACTGATTCGCGAACCGATTTAGACAGATCTGCCAACTTGTTTGATTATGTCTTTGAACAGAATCGACTCAAAAGAGTGATTCATTTGTGAATTGAGCATCGTTCATGCCCAGAAAAAAAAAGATACAGCGCGCTTGGTATAAACCAGGGGCGTCGCTAGGCCCTTTTTAGGGGGGCTTCAGCCCCCCTAAACTTCTGCCTAGCCCCCCTAAAAATGTGTGATTAAGTGTAGGCTACACAAATTCGTGTTCGCTTCAGTCTTGTTATAATCAGATTCAGCGCGTTCTTCATCTTCAATCCGCAGCGGCGCGCGAGCAGAGAGCACGTCAGAAACAGAGGACAGGGTGTGTGTGTGTGTGTGTGTGTTCATTTGTGTGTTCATCTGAGCCTCATTGGTCTGTCACAGCTCGTCAATGTCAGAATATTTGAGATGACCAATCAAATCAAAGTAGGCGGGCTTTATGTTCACAGACGCTGCTGAGCGCGAATTTTAAGGGCCGTTACATAGTCAACGCGAGCAACGCGAGCGACGCGAGCTACGCGCTCCTTTTCATAGTACACAAGCGTCACCGGCAATGCGTGAAATGCAATACACCGATCGCGCAGCAGGGGGTAGTAGAGTCTAGAGTCGAGTCACGTAATATTCAGATCAAAATGGCAACTGAAGAGGAGTGCATATTGCTGATTTTACATCGGCGGCAACAAATACGAACAAGCTCGCATAACTTTTCCTCTTCGCCCGCCATTGTATTCAAATCTTCTTCTTCTGTAAACATAATAATATACCTTTGTATGTACATTACTTGCAATGTCGCCCCCACCGACAACGCATAGTATTGCGTGCATCGGCGCGTCGCGTATCAAAAACTAGGATGACACATTTGGCTACGCATCGACGCATAATGGCGGCCGAAGCGTAGCGATGTGTAGCCTTGCGCACGCGTATGCGTACCGATGCGTTGACTATGTAAGGGCCCTAACAGTCCGACTCGACGCGTACGAGATAAGATGTAAGTAGCTAAACTTAACATTTCATATTTTACTTTTTTTAGGTCATAAATGTTAAACGAATGACAAAAAAATAATCAGGCAAACTAATATAGTTTTGTCTAATGTCGATATTCTGAACTGAAATTAGGCCTATGTAACGTGACTCATGTAATGTAATAATTAACGTTAGTTTACAAGAAACATTAACAAAGCCGTTTTCATCATGTTAGGCACAAGATTAATAATGAATGTGTACATACTGAGAATGTAATACAAATTGTAGCCTATAGTAAATTAAAAAAGCTCAGCTTAGGAGGGGAAGAGAAAGGGAGGAAGAGACTGAGAAAAAAAGAAAGAGTGATGGAGATGAGAAGAGAGCAGGTATTGACAAATAATCTGCCCACTGACATGGTTTTAAAGCTATTTCTTATCCTTTTTTTTTTGGTCTTCAAACGTCTTGAAATGCACATATCAGAGAAATAAAAACATTTAACCCCCTACCAACCTCAAATTTAGGACCTCTGTGATTATAAAGCCCTGTCTACGGCCCTGTATTAGGCATAAGATCAATAATAAATGTGTAGCCTACATATTGTGAATGCATTTAATAAACTTAATTACCTTTAGTAGCTTTCAGGAAATAAACGCGTCTGAGAAAATGATTCATAGGCAAAATCAACCTATCAGTTGACCCTACGTTTACTTTCTTCATTGACAGACAAAAATGAAAAGCCTATATCAGTCAAAGCTCAGCTGGGCAAGATAAAAACAAAGAGAAAAAGAGTGTGATGCTGATGAGGAGAGAAAAATTATCAGCTGTCCACTATCCAAGTTTTTTGGCCTTCAGAACATCTTAAAATGCACATGTAGATCAGAGAAATCAAAATTTTCTCGGGGAGGCCCCGAACCCCCCTATTTGCCCTACCTCACATTTGGGACCACAGTTATTATAAAACCGTGCCTTTGCATCATAATGAAAATGGTTAATAGTGATCTTTAGATCCTAAACTAAAGTGTTAAATTTTTTTATATATATTTTTAAAAATCATATTGGGGGCTTAGCCCCCCTAAAATGAGAATCCTAGTGACGCCCCTGGTATAAACTACGCATTTAACAACAACAAATTACATTAAAATAAAATAACGAGAGTAACGTCGCCCGACGTAACGAAGTAAAAGTACAGTTTTTTCATTTGAAAGTTATTCAAGTTAAACTAAGTAAAAGTACCCACATTTAAATCACGTGCCCAGATTGCCCGTATGGTAGATCTGGCCCTGGGTTAGGGGCGTGTACACTATTCATATCAACCTATAATTTCTCTGAATTTATTTTTATTTTTTATCAAAGAATAGATTTTACTTGGCATTATCACAATGACTTGGCTACTTCACCATTCTCTGATGTAGGAGATCTGAAGAAAGCATGATCTGGGGCGAAACTTGAAGTCGTTCACAGACACTTTTGAGGTGAACTCTCTGATTCTCAGCACCTGAATAAGCAGAGAAATGACAAAGCAGAGACCAGATGGCCAGTGTGTAGGATCTGTCAGAAGAGTCGACACGCTCTTGCTGAGATCACAATGAGATCCTCTGTGGAAATACAGGGAAGTATGTAAATCCCAGAACAACACAGTGTTTAGTGTGTTGACTCAAAAAGGCTAGAACAACCTAGAAAACAAAACATCTTACCACTCCATCTAAACAAGATTTATTATCTTGTGAAAACAATTTCATAAAAGGCGTTCCAAGAGGAGAAAATCAACACCAGAGGGATCGGAGTCATGTCAGGTGCTGACAGATTGTGTGTTCTGTCTAATGCGCGAGAGGTGTTTTTCCCACTTATGAAACACCACTCATCTAATGTTCCGTCCTTCGGATGAGACGTTAAACCGAGGTCCTGACTCTCTGTGGTCATTAAAAATCCCAGGATGTCTTTCGAAAGAGTAGGGGTGTAACCCCGGCATCCTGGCCAAATTTGCCCAGTGGCCTCTGTCCATCATGGCCTCCTAATCATCCCCATATATATATACACTGATTGGCTTCATCACTCTGTCTCCTCTCCACCAGTAAGCTGGTGTGTGGTGGGCGTTCTGGCGCACTATGGCTGCCGTCGCATCATCCAAGTGGATGCTGCACATTGGTGGTGGTTGAGGAGATTCCCCCTTCCATGTGAAGCGCTTTGAGTGCCTAGAAAAGCGCTATATAAATGTAATGAATTATTATTATTATTATTAATGTAAATGTCTTGACTGTAAATATGCCTGCTTCTTTATGGCTATTTTTTTATTTTTCCACAGGTTCCATCTGCCCCTCCCACATACACAGGAAGACAGCTTTGGTAAAGGAGGAGACTGGGAAAAGGGTGAATGGAAAAGTGGTGCAAGCTCCTGAACTGTAAGAAAAATCTCTGAAGTGAATACAGACTACAGTTAGGGACAACGTCAATAATCGCGGATGTTAAAACAGGACAACTCTTTGCATTATCAATAGTTGTGGTTATTTTGAGTTGGTGTACTGGGAAATATATTCGTGCAGTTTCTCTATTAAAAGCATTAACAGCTTTTAATTCCAACAGTATTTTAAAAGCAGCATTATCTCAAATGATTATGTATTTTGCTTTGGCTTCAGATTCACACTTCTTTCACTCTTGAGTCAATGGCTCCCCATTGAACCTTTTGGTAAAAAGTTGTGAAATTTGGCACACTGATAGAGGAGAGTCTGAACATTAACCACAGGACTTTTGGGTTTGCTAACTTTGTCTATCTAGCGCCACCAACTGTCCAAAATTTCACTTTTGAACCTTAAAGGAGAACTCCGGCGCAAAATGAACCTTTGGTCTAATAAAACATTGGTACCTAGTCAACCGTTCTCTGAGATTTGTTTTCATGATAATCGAATGTAAAGAGTTTTATCTCTAAAAACTGTTTAGCGTATACCGCTAGTAATGGGGGCATATAATAAGTAAAAAGAAATCGCTAGTTTATACCACTAACAAGGCTCAAAATAGCCCCACATGAACACAGTAACATAATGAGGGTCCCTACATGCAAAACGAAGCATTGAGAACTTTGTAAGTGTACAGACCGTTTAATAAGAAGATAAAGATAAAGACAGTCCACTTCGTGTATACAGACAGGAGCCATCTTTGGAAAACAGTCTCGACTAATCAAACCACGAACGCCATTCATACAGTTCAGAAGTTCACTGAACTTCATACAGTTCAGCTCACTTAGCACGTCGTTCGTGGCTTGATTAGGCGATTTCTTTTTACTTATTAAATGCCCCCATTACTAGCGTTATACGCTAAACAGTTTTTAGAGATAAAACTCTTTACATTCGATTATCATGAAAACAAATCTCAGAGAACGGTTGACTATAGGTACCAATGTTTTATTAGACCAAAGGTTCATTTTGCGCTGGAGTTCTCCTTTAACTTTTGAATTGTAATGGCTAAAAACAAGATTCCCTTTTCCTCTGATTCCGTGGCTCAAGTCGATTCGATTGGCATATTGACATCCGATTTTCACTAAAATTTGCTCAGATCATCTTCAGACCATGCTGGCAAAAAGCTTTTTGATAAACCCAACCGTTTTCGAATAACGCACGGACGAATTCGACGAAGATATATAGCCAAACTGGATGCGAGGGTATATCTCCTCAACGATGTGAACGGTTTGCCCAAAAATCATAAAATTGGTTTTTGATTCGCATTTGATTTTGAACACATCAATGAATTTGATGGCATGGTGCTAAGCTGATTCTGATCCTGTAATTCTGCAACGCTTTGCCAAATTTGACATCAAACTTTTGATGTGTCATTAGCCCCTTTCACAAATCAAAGATTGGTATCAAAGAGCACACCCAGGTTACTAAACCTTCCTAATTAAACCTTCCTAATTTCCTATTATCACTGTAAAGCAGCTTTGGAACAATCTACATTGTTAAAAGAGCTATGTAAATGAAGATGACTAACCGACAACGAAGGCTGAGCAGTACGTGCAGAGGTTTTTGGTCCAATCATTAGGAACTCTGTTTCTTTCTTTTTTTTTTATTAAGAAATAGGAAATTACTAGTCATCCAAACTGTTATATCAACTATACATTCCGTTATTTCTTGAATTGGCAAGTTTTGTCGGGGCGCGAAGAGATATAGAGTTGCGTATCATCAGCATAACAGTGAAAACTAATGGCATGCTTCCTAATGATATCTCCTAATGGTAGCATGTGCAGAGTGAACAGCAGCGGTCCTAGTACTGAGCCTTGTGGTACGCCATACTGAACTTGTGATCTATAAGACATCTCTTCATTTACTGCTACAAACTAATAACGGTCAGTTAAGTATGATTTAAACCATGCTAATGCAATTCCACTAATGCCAACATAATTTTCGAGTCTATTTAAAAGAATATTGTGGTCAATTGTGTCAAATGCAACACTAAGATCGAGTAACACTAATAGCGAGATACAACCACGATCGGATGATAAGAGCAAATCATTTGTGACTCTGATGAGAGCTGTCTCGGTACTATGGTACGGTCTAAATCCAGACTGAAAATCCTCGCAGATATCATTTCTTTCTAAAAAAGGAACGCAGTTGTGAGGATACTGCTTTTTCTAATATCTATGTCAAAAAAGGCAGATTCGAGATCGGCCTGTAATTGACTAATTCTGTACGATCAAGTTGCGTTGTTTTTTTTACAAGTGGTTTAATCATAGCCAGCTTAAAAGTTTTTGTACGTATCCTAATGACAAAGATGAATTAATGATATTAAGAAGAGGATATATGACCTCTGGAAGCATCTCTTTCAGTAGCTTAGTCGGTATAGGGTCTAACATACATATTGTTGATTTAGATGATTTAACGAGTTTAGACAATTCTTCCTCTCCTATAGCAATGAATGAATAGAATTTTTCCTCAGGAACACTAAAATACCTCTGCCTGATGCGATACTGTAGTAGACGCTCGCATAGTTATAATTTCTTGTACTTGCATAGTCTATATTATCAATCTTGTAAGTAAAGAAGTTCATAAAGTCATTACTGCTTTGCTCTTTGGAAACTTCAGAAGTAAAAGCTTTATTTCTTGTCAATTTAGCCACTGTATCAAATAAATGCCAAGGGTTGTGTTTGTTTTCTTCTAAGAGAGTCGAAAAAATAAGCAGATCTAGCAGCTTTTAAGGCTTTTCTGTACGCAATCGTGCTCTCTCTCCACGAAATGCGAAAAACCTCTAGTTTAGTTTTCTTCCAGTTGCGCTCCATTTTTCTGGCTGCTCTCTTAAGGGCCTGGGTGTGCTCGTTGTACTACGGCGTTGGACTATTTTCTTTAATCTTCTTTAAGCGCAACGGAGCAACTGTGTCTAAAGTGCTGGAAAAGAGAGAGTTAAAAGTTTCTGTCGCAATATTGAGTTCTTCTAAGCTATCTGGGATGCTGAGATGATGAAACTGATCAGGAAGATTATTAATAAAGCAATCTTTAGTGGCAGAAGTGATAGGTCTAACATATTTGTAACACAGAGTTGACTTTGCAGCCTTGAGAGATGTCATCGCTCTGCTGCAGAATTTCCACGGCATCAACATTGATTCCATGTGACAATTGTAGATCTAGAGTATGATTACGACAATGAGTAGGTCCTGACATGTGTTGTCTAACTCCAATAGAGTACAGAATGTCTCTAAATGCCAATCAGTGTCAAATTGTATCTCCTTTGTGACAGAGAAAGCTCAATATGGATTATTGAATTTAATTAATAAATTAAATTCAATAATCCCCACCCCCCCCAATAGAAGTCCATTTCAACAAGCTTTTTTTATTTTGTTATTTTATTATTATTTTACTTCCATATTAATCATAAACCTCCACATACTCTCTGCATTCACTAAGTATCTACCTTTTTAAAGACAACATAAAATCCAAAAAAATAAAAGCTTTGTAAATATATTTGTGAGGGATGGCGGCTTGTGTTCGTGAATGACAGCGCGGGGCGGGGCTTGTGTTCGTGACTGCCCGTGAGGGGCGGGGCTTCTCCGTGACTGACAGCGAGGGGCGTGGCCTGTCCTGCGCTGATTGACTGAATCAAACAGCTGAGAACGCGCGTGTGATTGTGAAGACAGAGGGAAAGCAGCAGATGCAGTGAAAGAAACAGCAGCACATTAAAACATTAACCGATGAAGAAGAAAGCTTTTGCGGCTAACAGATGAAACACGACGAATCTGTGTGTGTGTGTTGAAGGCGATGATGGTGTGATGAAGAACGAGGACGCCTGACATTTTCGTTTGTCTGTGTCAACTGATGAATTCAGTGCTTGAGGCTGAAAGGGAATACGCGTTTGTTTTCTCACGGTGTTTATTTCCAGCGCCTTTTATATGTTGATGTTTGACCTCGTTTATTAATCGCCCGACTACACTGAAGACTAAAGGGGATATAGCCATTTTAAAGAGCTCGAAGAGGAGTTATTGTGCGACCCTTCGCTGTGTGAATCAGCTGCAGGAGCCGAGATGTGACATTTCCCACACGCGTATTCAAACATCTCTCATAGCGGACGCTTTTATCGAGGAAGGTACGTGTACAGATCAAATATACTATAATAGTAATCATATACATCAGATATAGGCTATTGAAATACACGAGAGCTGTTTTCGGGCAGGTGTCATCAAATGTCGTTGCTTATTTTGTTTCTTATATCGTGTGTGTGTGTGTGTGTGTGTGTGTGTGTGTGTGTTTATTTATTTATCTATTTATGAAATCAAATCGTTCAAACATTAACGTTTCATTGGTCGTTTTAATGTGATTTATTTATGCAAAAATTACATAACGATTCATAAGATGCCTCTGTGGAATAGGGTTGTATAAATAAATATGAACAAATAATCATCACATTGAAGATGATTTGCCCTGACAGGCATATAACATCAATGTAAGAATGATTATTTTTTATTCCTCTGCATTAATAATTAGTGTAGGCTATGCAGTTATACGGCAGTATTATCATATTGCTTAATGCGCTGATGCATGATTATGTGACATGAGGAAAATGGGATCTGAAATCTAAAGCAAATACAGGAGGAGAAGAGGATTGAACATTTTAAATATTATTACCCAAATTAATTAGCATGTGTCCATGCATTAAAAACTAGTCACATATTAATGTTGTAGCTAATAGCAGAAGCTGGAAAGCATTCATACCTAACCACTGAAAGAGCTTGTGTGATTTTGGGGTGTTTCTCTCTCTCTCTCTCTCTCTCTCTCTCTCTCTCTCTCTCTCTCTCTCTCTCTCTCTCTCTCTCTCTCTCTCTCTCTCTCTCTCTCTCTCTCTCTCTCTCTCTCTCTCTCTCTCTCTCTCTGCATTTCATTTGAGCATCCATGTTTCTAGTGTGCATCTGAAGATTTGTCATCATCCTGAGCTTAGAAACTTCCCTCCGCAGGCGATGGAGCCTTTTCTAAAAGCTGAAGTCGATCACATTAAACATGCATCTGTGGTTCAGCTCTGACTGATTCCCCTTCAACTACAACACACAACATCTCTACACTCACACTTATTTATAGCGGACATGCACATCTAAAAATACATCTTAACATTTAGAAATGTATACAAAAATAAGCCTGGAATATCTTTTGCAGACTGGTTTATTATTCTTAACTTATTTGCGCAATCCAGAAAACATAATAGGCTATGTCTTTGAAACTATTATGAATGAATTGTGGTTTATTTGGTTGCGTGTCGTAGTGTTACTGATCTGCTAATCTGCTAGTGCTGGGCAGTGAATCGCTCTTCATCTGCACACTGTATGTGTTTTAAATCTCCATGCTGTAGCTATAATAATTGCTAAAAGCATCTACACTCGTGATGCTAAATGTCACTATGATGCAGCTGTTACCCAAGTGCTTCTATATATGTATTTTGGTGGATGGATTTCATGTAAGGTCCTAAGAAAATGTTTTGTTTATAAAAGGAAGCAATGTTAACGCTGTTGGCATATCTATTTTCTGTCTTTACTGCATTTTAAAAATGGTTTACATTCTGCATGCTTCATATATTGTCTTTTTTTTTTTCATTTTTTTTTTTATTCATTCTATATACAGTACACAAAATATGAACAAGTTAAACAATATGCATATGCATGACCATAAGATACACATACACCACTATACCATACATCGCTGGGTAAAAAAAAAACATGACAAATAAACATGTCTACACAAAAACAACAACAAATTAACTCTAAACTCACACTAAACATCTCGTTTGAAATATGCATTATTTCATGTTTCATGATCATCCATCCAGTAACTTTAGAAAAGGCCTCCATGTTTTCACTTTTGTGAGCCAAGCAAACCTGATATGACATTACAAACAATTATAGACGTATATAAAAGCATAATTTAAAAAATCCTTTTAGAGGTTTTTGGTCTTAACGCCCAGCACTAACTCTCACTGTAGAAACTTACAGGTGCATATTACTTACTTGCCTTGTAGTGTTTATGAATGACGTTCACTGACGTTTCATGTCGCTGACATCTAAAAAAGTAAAAATAAACATGATAAAATGCATGATATAAAATGATCTATATGACGCCGCCATACTGGTATTCCCACACATTATATTAATCAATGTGAAATCGTCTGGTTTTGATGAGAAACATTACATTATGAGTCTGTGTGTGTATGTCTGAAGTCTCCCTGTATATTCGTACTATGCAAGCATCCTGAGCATGTGAATGGTTGTGTGACCTCCTGGCAGCCAGGAATAGACGTGTGTCCTCTGTAGTGGACGTCGAGGGAGTTTCTCCAACACCGTACACACGTCACCGCTTTAAGAGCTCGTTCAGACGCCACAGGTTTAAACAACTTCTGCTTGCAAATGACTGACATTAATTTAGTGATCAAATTTAGCAGTCTTATGAAAATATGATAATATATTGTAATTATCATTTAAATCGGAATACTTTTCAAATTGTATTTTATAAATCAACATCTCAGGAAAACGTTATGGGGTTTCAAATTAAAATATGACTTTCTGTTACAGAACGGGGTATTGATTTCACACACGTCATCCACTGTAGAGACACCAGCACTTGCATGCGTTCATCAGGCGTTCTGGAGACACAAGGGGAAATTATACATCAATATTCCTATGAAATATTAGAAATTATTATTATTAAAATGTTGCCAATTATTACTCCCATTTTTGCACTTCTTTTTTCATGACATGTTTCCCCATGAACACATTACTATGCAAATTAGGTACTGTGTATATACATATTGCAGAAAGTAAAATGGTGTATCAATTTATTCCATTATATCTTTCATAACATAGTTGAGAATCATCTTTATACAAAGTTTGGTTCCAATAATCCTCCTGAAACCTAAAAAATGAATGGAAAAAAACACCCTATACATGTAAGTTTGTGTCTTTTATGTTTTAAACAACTGAGTCCTGGTGTCACTACACACAGCAGAACATATGAATAAAATATAATTTTTCCAAAAAAAAAAAAAAATTATCTTCTGGACAATGTGATGACATGATAAAATACAAAATTCAAATAACTTTTTTTTCATGCATTACCCCTGCTTATTAAAAAGTTACGTTTATATTCGAACATCAGATTGGAGGAAGGACGAGACCATAACATGTATTACAAATCTCATAATGCTCATTCTGGAGTGAATGAAAGCAGATATGAGCTTTGTATGGCATACAGAACAACAGAAGCACTGTGCTGGAGTGATTGCGTTGTGTTGTACAGTAACTGTAAATGATTCAACTATCATTTCATTAACAGCATTTACTGTATTTTGAAGCTGTTAAAATAAAACGACTTTATGTTGGTTAAATTAATTTATAAATAAATAAATAAATTTAATACAACAGTGCAATGTAGCAACAAAGGCTTGTATTGTAATATTAATTGAATATTTGAATCAGTTTCTGCTAATAATCCCAGTTGTATGTTCATGTTTAATATTTCCTTGCATAATTACGAGCATTCATTTATTGATTACGTGTGTCGTCTGTTTGCAGTAGATACAACCACCTTAAAGGATATTCACCCAAAAATGAAAATTAAGCCCATGATTTGCTCAAGTCGTCCTAGGTATGACTTTCTTCTTTCAGACGAATACAATCGGAGTTATATTAAAGGGGTGATGAACTGAGAAATCAAATTTTCCTTGAGCTTTTGACATCTAAGAGGTCATCAAATTATAAGAATATCCTGTAAGTTTCAGAACTGAAAACGTCCTTGTTAGTCCAATAAAAGATTTTATTGACACCAGGCTCAGCAAACGACTCGTTTTTCAAAGTGGGGAACTATGATGACAAAGAGGATAAAACACCACCCCCGCAGAAGAAGATCAACGCCTACTTCAACACGGCCGGTTTAGCCCCGCCCACCGATTCGCGCATTACACGAAACTCATTATAATATGCAAAACTGTTATCCACTCACAGCAGTGGGCGTTTACTTCCAAGTCTTCAATGCGAGACGCCCATAAAAACCGAGCGTTTTTGAGCTAGGCTCAAAACTAGGGTAGAAAATAGCCTATTACTTATTCATTTTGATGTTTTTGAATGTAAAAACCAAGCGAATGTCATAAGTTGACCTCAGACAACAATATAAAACAATTTAAAAAGCCAGTTCATGACCCCTTTAATACATGTCGTGGCTCTTCCAAGCTTTATAATGGCAGTAAATGGTACCAAAAGAGCACATCCATCCATCATAAAAGCTAATAAAGGCCTTCTAAAGTGAAGCCATAACTTTATAAACTATAATCACTGAATCACGACTTAATATAACTCCGATTGAATTCGTCTGTAAGAATGTCATATACATACACCTAGGATGGACTCTGAGTAAATTATGAGAATTTAACATTTTGGGTGAACTATCCCTTTAATGATCTCTATATCGCTTGAAAAGACCATAAACATTACAGACGACGCCTGAAGTAGCAATTCATTTACATAAATATCCTAAAGAAGCGAGTTCTGTGCAGCTGATCAAGTTGAGTCTTGGGTAACGCTGTCTGTGCTTTGGGAACATCATTATGGTGCTGGGACTCTCCCAGTGCTTCTCCTTCGGTTGGCACTTCACATCGCAGTGAGCAAACCAGTCATACATGTATATTTAGATCAGTGGAAACATGACAGCGATCTCTAATAAGTGTTCACGGGACCGTTCAGACGGGTGTGTGAGGAAACTTGGGTTATGAAGTTAACAGTGCTCAGCTGTTTCCCATGGTTCCCTGAACCAGTCCCAGTTTGTTTGTATTGAGTATCCTTGATTTAATATGAAAAGCTTTGTTTGAACAGATACTGACTGATAGGGTTCACTTCTCTGAGTGTGATGTGCACTTGCACTGACTTCAGCCCATTAATAGTCGCTTTTATCGACAGTGTCACGTCGCCGACCTGCGGCCACTTTTGCTGGAAATCAATCAGCGGGATCATGTTGCTTTGTGGCTGGTGGTGTGAACGGGCCCTAGAATAAGGGAAGGGAACATGCTTACTGTTGGTTAATCGAGCCACAGAGTGACGTGACCTCATTGACTAGATATGCAAATGAGCGATAGAAACCCAATCAGGTCACAGGAGGCAGCCCATCATTCCCACACGCAAATCTGCCACTGGTCTGGATGAAACGAGGCTGTGACTGGGCAAAATAATCATACAATATTTGACCCAGAATCAGGGTTGAGCAATAGCACATTATGAGCATGCAGGAAAGTTTGTGCATCACCAGACATGTAAGAAGCCCTTTTTAGCCACTGGACAGGGTAATGTTTCGCTGGGTTAAGGCTTAGGTCAAACAGTTTTAATAAAGAAATAAACAATAGCTGTAATTGTAGACTTAATATGAATAGTGATTTGGTAAGCGAGCCATTCTTGTTCAAAGACATTTTCTTGCTAATAATGGAGAAATACTGTGCCTGAAAGTAATGTGAACATTCAATTTAATTGTAAGTGAATATCTTAGTCCCCCTGTGTTGAAAATCCAGCTGTTAATGTTATATGTCTATGTGGTGTTTTTAATACGCTTTAAGACAAACCATGAGCGAATTCATAAGCCAACACCAATAATGAGTGTTTTCTCCTTAAAACTGCTGTAAAAAGTCTGTCTCAAAACCATGGTTTGAAATCGCTGGTGTTTCCTGGTATATTTTTCTGTTGATATGACAAATCGGGTACATTAGCAATATAGCGAGTGTATGGTGTATATTGCAATTTTTTGATGAACTATATGCCTTTCCTTTCTCCACTGACGTTCCGAGCTGTTCTGAGCTGTTCTGAGACTGTGAACGGGAACATCGTTTGTGTAACATTAGCAAGACAAGACACATTTATATAACGCTTTTTACAATACAGAGTGTTTCAAAGCAGCTTTACAGTGATAACAGGAAAATAATGCAACAAAGTTTGTTTCCAGAAGAAAATGGTGTCACAGTCCAACTTAAGTAAGTTCAGTGATGGTTCATTTTTGTTTTAAAAAAAGTTATTAATTTAGTTCAATTATATACAGGTCCTTCTCAAAAAATTTGCATATTGTGATAAAGGTCATTATTTTCCATAATGTAATGATAAAAAGTAAACTTTCATATATTTTAGATTCACACCAACTGAAATATTTCAGGTCTTTTATTGTTTTAATACTGATGATTTTGGCATACAGCTCATGAAAACCCTAAATTCCTGTCTCAAAAAATTAGCATATCATGAAAAGGGTCTCTAAACGAGCTATTAACCTAATCATCTGAATCAACTAATTAACTATAAACACCTGCAAAAGATTCCTGAGGCTTTTAAAAACTCCCAGCCTGTTTAATTACTCAAAACCCCAATCATGGGTAAGACTGCCGACCTGACTGCTGTCCAGAAGGCCATCATTGACACCCTCAAGCAAGAGGGTAAGACAGAAAGAAATTTCTGAACAAATAGGCTGTTCCCAGAGTGCTGTATCAAGGCACCTCAGTGGGAAGTCTGTGGGAAGGAAAAAGTGTGGCAAAAAACGCTGCACAACGAGAAGAGGTGACTGGACCCTGAGGAAGATTGTGGAGAAGGACCGATTCCAGACCTTGGGGGACCTGCGGAAGCAGTGGACTGAGTCTGGAGTAGAAACATCCAGAGCCACCGTGCACAGACGTGTGCAGGAAATGGGCTACAGGTGCCGCATTCCCCAGGTCAAGCCACTTTTGAACCAGAAACAGCGGCAGAAGCGCCTGACCTGGGCTACAGAGAAGCAGCACTGGACTGTTGCTCAGTTTTGCATGTCATTCGGAAATCAAGGTGCCAGAGTCTGGAGGAAGACTGAGGAGAAGGAAATGCCAAAATGCCTGAAGTCCAGTGTCAAGTACCCACAGTCAGTGATGGTCTGGGGTGCCATGTCAGCTGCTGGTGTTGGTGCACTGTGTTTTATCAAGGGCAGGCTAAATGCAGCTAGCTATCAGGAGATTTTGGAGCACTTCATGCTTCCATCTGCTGAAAAGCTTTATGGAGATGAAGATTTCATTTTTCAGCACAACCTGGCACCTGCTCACAGTGCCAAAACCACTGGTAAATGGTTTACTGACCATGGTATTACTGTGCTCAATTGGCCTGCCAGCTCTCCTGACCTGAACCCCATAGAGAATCTGTGGGATATTGTGAAGAGAAAGTTGAGAGATGCAAGACCCAACACTCTGGATGAGCTTAAGGCCGCTATCGAAGCATCCTGGGCCTCCATAACACCTCAGCAGTGCCACAGGCTGATTGCCTCCATGCCACGCCGCATTGAAGCAGTCATTTCTGCAAAAGGATTCCTGACCAAGTATTGACTATTGAGTGCATAACTGAACATAATCATTTGAAGGTTGACTTTTTTTTTTTGTATTAAAAACACTTCTTTAATTGGTCGGATGAAATATGCTAATTTTTTTAGACAGGAATTTTGGGTTGTCATGAGCTGTATGCCAAAATCATCAGTATTAAAACAATAAAAGACCTGAAATATTTCAGTTGGTGTGCAATGAATCTAAAATATATGAAAGTTTAATTTTTATCATTACATTATGGAAAATAATGAACTTTATCACAATATGCTAATTTTTTGAGAAGGACCTGTATATATACACTCACCTAAAGGATTATTAGGAACACCATACTAATACTGTGTTTGACCCCCTTTCGCCTTCAGAACTGCCTTAATTCTACATGGCATTGATTCAACAAGGTGCTGAAATAGAAATGTTGGCCCATATTGATAGGATAGCATCTTGCAGTTGATGGAGATTTGTGGGATGCACATCCAGGGCACGAAGCTCTCGTTCCACCACATCCCAAAGATGCTCTATTGGGTTGAGATCTGGTGACTGTGGGGGCCATTTTAGTACATTGAACTCATTGTCATGTTCAAGAAACCAATTTGAAATGATTCGAGCTTTGTGACATGGTGCATTATCCTGCTGGAAGTAGCCATCAGAGGATGGGTACATGGTGGCCATAAAGGGATGGACATGGTCAGAAACAATGCTCAGGTAGGCCGTGGCATTTAAACGATGCCCAATTGGCACTAAGGGGCCTAAAGTGTGCCAAGAAAACATCCCCCACACCATTACACCACCACCACCAGCCTGCACAGTGGTAACAAGGCATGATGGATCCATGTTCTCAGTCTGTTTACGCCAAATTCTGACTCTACCATCTGAATGTCTCAACAGAAATCGAGACTCATCAGACCAGGCAACATTTTTCCAGTCTTCAACTGTCCAATTTTGGTGAGCTCTTGCAAATTGTAGCCTCTTTTTCCTATTTGTAGTGGAGATGAGTGGTACCCGGTGGGGTCTTCTGCTGTTGTAGCCTATCCGCCTCAAGGTTGTGCGTGTTGTGGCTTCACAAATGCTTTTCTGCATACCTCGGTTGTAACGAGTGGTTATTTCAGTCAAAGTTGCTGTTCTATCAGCTTAAATCAGTCGGCCCATTCTCCTCTGACCTCTAGCATCAACAAGGCATTTTCTCCCACAGGACTGCCGCATACTGGATGTTTTTCTTTTTTCACACCATTTTTTGTAAACCCTAGAAATGGTTGTGCGTGAAAATCCCAGTAACTGAGCAGATTGTGAAATACTCAGACCGTCCCGTCTGGCACCAACAACCATGCCACGCTCAAAATTGCTCAAATCACCTTTCTTTCCCATTCTGACATTCAGTTTGGAGTTCAGGAGATTGTCTTGACCAGGACCACACCCCTAAATGCATTGAAGCAACTGCCATGTGATTGGTTGATTAGATAATTGCATTAATGAGAAATTGAACAGGTGTTCCTAATGATCCTTTAGGTGAGTGTGTATATATATATAATATATATATATATAAATATATATATAAATAGCCGCTCTGGAGTAAACCGTGATGTCATCGTCCAGCTCAGTTCAGTTCTTGTATAATAGTGTCAATGCAGGCAGATCAATATTATTGTTGAATATTAAATGTTAAATTTAATGTCCCCAACTAAGCAAGCCAAGCCAATGGCAATAAAGGTGGAACAAGCGACAGTGGCAGGAACCAAAACTCCATCAGTGACAGAATGGAGAAAAAAAACCTTGGGAGAACCCAGAGGCTCAGTCGTTCAGTTCTCCTCTGGCCAACGAACGAACAGTGTATGATTATGATCCAGGCAGCATTACAGGTCTGAAGTCAGATTGGATCAGAACATTCACAATATTTATCCAGTTCATCTGGTTTAAGATCAGAGTCATCACGCCGGTATGGAGACGGGTTTGTTGAGGATCAGTGCCGATGGCAGTCGTGTCAATGAGGCCTTCACAGGGGAGAGTCTAGTAGACACAAACTCTGCTGACACTTCAGGGATGTGTTGTGGCCGTGTCCAGGCGCAGGTCCTCCATCTGATCTGGATCCAGCCCGGATCCGGCTGATTACAGTAAACCTCGGAATAAGCAGAAAGACTAACATTAGCGTAGATGCTATTCTTCTTATGATGTAACGAGTACATCTGGTGTTTTAGAAATTGTTCCCGGTTCTGGCTGATCTAATCTATGCAGCCTAATAATCATTTAAGTGATTTGAATAATAGGAATGTATAATGTATAATGTGAATGCCAGGTTGAAGAGATGTGTTTCAGTCTAGCTTTAAACTGACTTCCTGCTTCCCGGATAATGGTAGGAAGACTGTTCCAAAGTTTAGGTGCTAAATAGGAAAAGGATCTACTGCCAGCAGTCGATTTTGATATTCTAGGTATTATCAACTGGCTGGAGTTTTGAGATCGCAATAGATGTGAAGGATTATAATGCGTTAAGAGCTCGCTCAAGTACTGGGGAGCTAAACCATTTAGTGCTTTAAGTAATCAGCAATATTTTAAAATGTATACGATGTTTAATAGGGAGCCAATGCAGTGTTGACAGAACCGGGCTAATATGGTCATATTTCCTGGTTCTGGTAAGAACTCGAGCTGCTGCGTTTTGAACTAGCTGTAGTTTGTTTAAGCGTGCAGCCTTGATGTCATGAACGCATTAACTAACTGATCCGCATTTGCCATTGAGAGCATATGATCATTTAAGCATTTGTCATTTAGATATATTTTTAAGATGGAAGAATGCAGTTTTACAGATATTAGACACGTGGCTTTCAAATGAAAGATTGATTGGTATAGTGTTGTCAAAAAACTCGGTACTTCGGTACCAAGTCGGTACTAAAAAAAATTTACGGTTACGGTACCAGCTTTTCTAGGTACCGAGTTCAGTGTTCAAAAAAATACAAGTCATAGTTAATCCGGTTCTTGATGTGCTGTCCGAAAGGTGCAGAGTTACGTCCTCTTCATAAAAACACTGAGACATGGCGACCGGCGGCGCTGCTAATGCGTTGGCTCTGAATCCACTTGTTGACACGAAAGGAGGAAAGAGCCACATATGGAAATATGTTGAATTAGGCTAATGTCACGTTGCCATAAAGGGCCGTTCACACGTTCACATAGCACGTTTTTTGCGCGTGCAAATTTCAAATGTAGGCGCGCGGGAAGCGCGCTTATAATAGAAGCGACGTGCGAGCTTGTTTTTCCAGGCGCGTCACTGTTTAATGTTCCATAGCGGAGACGCGAGAGCGAGCGCTTGTGGAAAGAAGGAGAAAGCGGTGCAAACTGCGCTCTCCGTGATGATGAGGAAGTATCAGCAAAGAATGTATTGATTTCTAGCCCTTGCATTAGAAATCAGCTACAGGGTTCTCAAGTTTTGAAGACAGGCAAGAGTGACATTTTTGGCAGTTTTGGATTAAATAAAAGTAGGCAACAGTTAAGTCAAATAAAACGTTTTATCTCCTGTTTGGTAACACTACAATAAGATACCATTCATTAACATTACTTAATGTGTTATCTAACATCAACACATTGAGTGAACAATATGTTTTTACAAAATTAATTAATGTTTGTGAATGTTATTTAATACAAACACTTTGATTGTTCATGTTTGTTCACTTCATTCATTGTGCATTAAATAATGTTAACAGATAAAACTTTTGATTTTAAAAATGTATTAGTACATTTTTAAATTAACCCCAAGGAGATTAATTTCTACAGTATAACTATGGTTTATTGTTAGGTCATTTTATCTAATGTTATCTAACAAATAGAATCTTATTGTAAAGTGTTTTTAATACTACAGTTTCCATCTTGTAACCGTGATATACACTTTAATATGTACATTTTATCTAAATTAAGCTTTGGTACCGAAATTGGTACCGAGAACCGTGGATTTTCACTGGTATTGGTACCGAATACTGAAATTTTGGTACCGTGACAACACTAGATTGGTATCAAAGAGCACACGCAGGTTCCTAACCGACGACGAAGACTTGACAGAGCAGCCATCAAGTGTTAGACAGTATTCTAGGTTATTACGTGAGGACGTTTTTTCGTCCAATCATTAGAAACTCAGAAACTCAGTTTTTTCAGAATTAAGTAGTAGGAAATTACGAGCAACACATTATTAGCGGTTTGATAACAGTCAAGCAAAAGGCTGATCATATTAATTATCGTTATGTGTCCGACGTTGTAGAGAGTGATACAAAAACGCATTATCATTCTGATACATCGACTTGTATACGAGCCTGTATAATTAACTTTTCCTCTTCTTCTGAATCAGTTTCTGGTTCAAACATATGTGACCCGTACTAGTCAAGTCAAGTCACCTTTATTTATAGCGCTTTTCACAATACAGATTGTATCAAAGCAGCTTCACAGTGATAACATGAAAATAATACAACAAAGTTTGTTTCTAGAAGAAAATTGCATCAACGTCCACCTTAAGTAATGCAGATCAATAATATTGTTGAATATTAAATGTCCCCAACTAAGCAAGCTAAAAGCCAAGGCAACAGTGGCAAGGAACCAAAACTCTATCAGGTGACAGAATGGAGAAAAAAACCTTGGGAGAAACCAGACTCAGTCGGGGGCCAGTTTTCCTCTGGCCAACGAAGGAACAGTGTATGATTCGGGCAGCATTACAAGTCAGATTGGATCGAAACATTATTACTAGCAAAGTGAGTCGCAATGAGCAAATTATTGATATATTTACATTCTCTATTAAAAAAACTTCATGATGTATGATTTGTTTGAATCGCGCTAAAAATTACTGAGCCTCACCTGTTTGAAGTCGAATGAGTCAGCAACGTCAACTTTGAGCAAAATCACCTAGCAACCATCCCTTAAAATCCCTGGTAACAACACCAAATATGGTACACACCAAACCAAAAACAAATATTTATAGAAAAAATATATATTCACCTTTTTTTTTTTTTTTCATGACACCACAATTGTTTGTTTACCATTAGACAGCCAAGGCTATATTCAGACCTACTGTACCGCACGGATCTGTTACACATCAGATGTTTCCCCGCAACAGCAACGTTCACATATGAAATAACAGATAATGTTTGCGTGAATAATCGCCAAGACAGATATTTTTAAATACTGTATTTCTGTGTAGGCCTACGTGTGTGAATCGGGATCACGCGTGTCTGAAAGTCTCTGTGCGCACGCTTCGGCCTTGTCAGTCAGCGCGACTTAGATCATTTTTCATGAACTCTCAGAAAACGTACAAATAAAGATCATTTTAGATGTTTAATTGCTATTTGGAGCATTGGGATCGCTAGACGATTTTGTGAAAACTTCAAAATCTTAATTTTTCACTTGTTTTGCCTGTAGCTCGAAATTATCACATATGGCAGAATTAATCCAGCATTTGCACTTGCCATTGTGCAGCGTTTACTATAGTAAAGTTGAGCGAGTGGGTCTCTGAGCTGCTGTGAGTGAGTGGAGGCGGGGCTCATTTGCATATTCATAAACCGCGAATAATAAATGAGGCGAGGGTGTCGAGTTACACTCAAGCTTTTTTAAGGCATGAAGACATTTTGTTCACAGGTAAAAACTTTTAAATGTCATTTTGGTGATCAAAGATGAGTTTAAGTTGGGGTGTAACAAAACAATCTTGTCACAATATATCGCAATACAAAAATGGAACCATATGTATCGTGGATACTGGATAGTGACAATATTGTGTATAATTCACCCAAAATAAAAATTACTGTGAGAAAAAATTTAATTTTTAGAGTTTAAGTGTCACTACCGGTATATTAAACCTACTTTATATGATGTTGAATATAATGTATAATACTGCAATGGGGAATATTTGTGTCCTGATAATGCCAAATGTCTGATGTTACCAGTAAAAAGTGGCCGACAATATTTTAAATATATCTAGTTAGTGACAGTGCAAGCATATTCATCTAAAATAATTATTTTTTCAGCTTCAGAATCATGAATATTGTTATTCTGGTGTCTCTATTGTCCTGTGCTTTGGGTTTCAGCACCAAGATCAAGCCTGTTCATTTACAATTTAGCATTTTAATCAAAAGTAATTTTTTAAAAGTAAATATTTTTAGCCTTTTATCATATGTCTTGGAGTATCGCAATAATATGGTATCATGAGTTCGGTATCGTGATATGTATTGAATCGTGACATAAGGGCATCGTTACACCCCTAGTTTTAAGGGATACAGTTGACTACAGTGGGACTTTAACTCCTCCAGATTGCCCATGCATGTCTTCATGTGATAAAGTGTGTGTGTGATCTGCTCAGCCTGTGTTTGAGATGCCAGTCCTGGCTGTGTTCAGAAGCACAGCTCATCAGCAGAACTGGTGCGGACTGGATCTGCTTATGTAAGAGGAGTCGCGAGCGAGCACAAAAGAGTGGGAGCAGATCTCCAGGGGAAAGCATGTCTTTCACTGCACACACACACACACACACACACACCGTCTCCAAACTAGAGAAAAGCATGTCTTTCACTGCATTCACACACACACACACACAGTCTCCAAACAAGAGAAAAGCATGTCTTTCACTGCATTCACACACACACACACACACACACACAGTCTCCAAACCAGGGGAAAGCATGTCTTTCACTTCACACACACACACACACACACACCGTCTCCAAACCAGGGGTAAGCATGTCTTTCACTTCACACACACACACACACACACCGTCTCCAAACCAGGGGTAAGCATGTCTTTCACTTCACACACACACACACACACACACACACACACACACACACACACACACACACCGTCTCCAAATCAGGGGAAAGCATGTCTTTCACTGCACACACACACGCACACCGTCTCCCAACTAGAGAAAAGCATGTCTTTCACTGCACGCACACACACACACATACCGTCTCCAAACCAGGGGAAAGCATGTCTTTCACTGCGCGCACACACACACACACACACACACACACCATCTTAAACCAGGAAAAAAGCATGTCTTTCACTGCACACACACACACACCGTCTCCAAACCAGAGAAAAGCATGTCTTTCACACACACACACACACACACACACACACACACACACACGCACCCCGTCTCCAAACTAGAGAAAAGCATGTCTTTCACACACACACACACATGAGAGACGAGTGTTCAGATGTTGTTACACGTGTCCGATCAGTGAATGTGAACATGAGGCGTGTCGAAACAGTCAATCACTGAACAGCCAATCAGTGTTCTCTGTTTCTGTACTCATGACATCCATTATACTTCAGTTTGGTTAATGAGGTTGTGTGTGTGTGTGTGTGTGTGTGCCCAGTTGCACCATTGTAAAAATATTAACCAAGCACTTGGCCAAATGTGATGTTGTATAACGCATTAACATGGAAGGGATGCTAATATTGATTTATAAACACTTGTTATTGGCTTGAGTTTGTTATAACAAGACAGAACATTTGTTGGTCACTTTGTTTCTATTTCTGCAACATTGCACACACACACACACACACACACACCCTCACAGGCACACTGAAATCTCATTGGACTGAAGCGCGTTCCTCTTGATGTTGAATATCACACATGGACAAGGATTGTGGAGCTGTACAATACAATATGACAAGTTTCACAGTGAAGCATCACGGATGTCACAGAAAGACATGGAGTGTGTGTTGCGAGTGTGTGTTGAGGTTGGGACGTGCTGTTGATTTGCAGCGGATGGGCAACCCCCCCACCCCCCCGCACCGCTTTCTGGCTCATTCTGTTACCATGGCGATCACTGCACAATTACACATGACATCAGCTTTCCCTTTTCCCAGACAGCGCAGTGGCATGGAAGATATAAAATGCAGTTCAACTGTGCACAAATAAAAAAAACAAGTGGCAATTTTCAACAGTGTCTTTGTTACGACCCTATGGTTTGTATTTTGCTATCTCTGTTGTTTTGTCAGTCTCTCAGTATGTCTGTTTAGGAACGTCGTCTGATTGGTTCCTGCAGGATGATTGGAACGCCCATCTGATTGGTTCCTGCACGATGATTGCTGCTCGATCCTGATTGGTGCAGCTTGTGTTAAAAAGAGACATCACTTCCTTTACAGGAAGTCGGGAGATATTGTGTTTTGAGCAGAGAGAGAGAGTTTGTGATTTGAATGTTAAGAGTTTTTGAGACTGAGTACCCTTTTTGTTTGTTTGATTTGAAAGAGAAAGTTTGTGATTTGAGACTGTTAAGAGTATTGAGACTGTGAGTACTGTTTGTTTATTTGTTTTGAAAGCTGTTTGTATCTGAATATCCTCATTGGTATATTTGACCCTTTGCCTGTTTACCGACACTGATTTGGACTGCCCTTTTCAGTTTGTTTGCCTGGCTGTATATATTGTAAATACTGATGTCATGTGGATGGAGGAACGAACCCATGCGCAGACAGCAAATAACTCAAAAGGGGTTTAATGATGACAAAACAGAAAACAAAACCCACGATGGGGCAAAACAGGACTGGAGGTAGACTAAGACACGATGACAAACGAAGACTCTGACTTGACAGGAAACAAACTCACAATTCTCAATAAACAGGTTTCAGACAAAATACTCACAGAGAATAACTCACAATGTTTGACAATGTACCGACACAGGACAGCAAACACAAGGGGATTAAATAGGGAGACACTAAAGACAAAGACAGGTGAAGCTGACTAGACAATAATGACGAGACAAGGATAACAAGGGGGGCGGGGTAACGTAACGAGACAACACAAGCACATGGCACAAAACCATGTGCTTGCACACAAAACATGGGTCTGTCATGATCCTGCCTCAAGACTAGAGAAATGAAATGACAAGAGGGCAGAATCATGACAGAACCCCCACCTTAAGGAGCGGCTACCAGACGCTCCAAAATAGGACATCAAACATGAGACATGACAGACTGGGAAACAGACACAAACCAACAAAACATGACAAATAAAAGCAACGGCATACAAGAATATACAATAATAGGGTTGGGATGCATCAATAAAAATAACAAACAAGGGAGGGGGGGGCGGGGGAACAAGAAAGTTCATAGGTGGTAGACCAGGGAGGGTGGGAGGGCTGGGGGTCTTAGGTTTACGGTTCGAGGGTTTAGGTCGAGGAATCCGGGCAGGTTTGGATCGGGACACATGAGGAGTCTTGGAGGAGACAGTCCGGGGTTGATCGGGGACAGGAGGAACAGTGGACGACGGAGAGGGAATCACGACAGGGGAAGCTGAGGGTGGCGAGACAAGACTTCTGACTGGGGAAACAGCGGGAAAAGGAACAGGACACATAACAGGGGACGTAGCAGACGGCTGTGGAGCGGGAACTGAACTCACCGAATCAGACTCGGCACACATGAAATCTGACTCGGATGAAGCGCTCAAATCTGACTCGGAAGAGGCGCTGTCTGCAGCGGGCTCTGTGACTGCAGCGGGCTCTGTGACTGCAGCGGGCTCTGTGACTGCAGCGGGCTCTGTGACTGCAGCGGGCTCTGTGACTGCAGCGGGCTCTGTGACTGCAGCGGGCTCTGTGTCTGCAGCGGGCTCTGTGTCTGCAGCGGGCTCTGTGACTGCAGCGGGCTCTGTGTCTGCAGCGGGCTCTGTGACTGCAGCGGGCTCTGTGACTGCAGCGGGCTCTGTGACTGCAGCGGGCTCTGTGTCTGCAGCGGGCTCTGTGTCTGCAGCGGGCTCTGTGACTGCAGCGGGCTCTGTGACTGCAGCGGGCTCTGTGTCTGCAGCGGGCTCTGTGTCTGCAGCGGGCTCTGTGTCTGCAGCGGGCTCTGTGTCTGCAGCGGGCTCTGTGACTGCAGCGGGCTCTGTGACTGCAGCGGGCTCTGTGACTGCAGCGGGCTCTGTGACTGCAGCGGGCTCTGTGACTGCAGCGGGCTCTGTGTCTGCAGCGGGCTCTGTGTCTGCAGCGGGCTCTGTGTCTGCAGCGGGCTCTGTGACTGCAGCGGGCTCTGTGACTGCAGCGGGCTCTGTGACTGCAGCGGGCTCTGTGACTGCAGCGGGCTCTGTGACTGCAGCGGGCTCTGTGACTGCAGCGGGCTCTGTGACTGCAGCGGGCTCTGTGTCTGCAGCGGGCTCTGTGTCTGCAGCGGGCTCTGTGTCTGCAGCGGGCTCTGTGACTGCAGCGGGCTCTGTGACTGCAGCGGGCTCTGTGTCTGCAGCGGGCTCTGTGACTGCAGCGGGCTCTGTGACTGCAGCGGGCTCTGTGACTGCAGCGGGCTCTGTGTCTGCAGCGGGCTCTGTGTCTGCAGCGGGCTCTGTGACTGCAGCGGGCTCTGTGACTGCAGCGGGCTCTGTGACTGCAGCGGGCTCTGTGACTGCAGCGGGCTCTGTGACTGCAGCGGGCTCTGTGACTGCAGCGGGCTCTGTGTCTGCAGCGGGCTCTGTGACTGCAGCGGGCTCTGTGACTGCAGCGGGCTCTGTGACTGCAGCGGGCTCTGTGTCTGCAGCGGGCTCTGTGACTGCAGCGGGCTCTGTGACTGCAGCGGGCTCTGTGACTGCAGCGGGCTCTGTGACTGCAGCGGGCTCTGTGACTGCAGCGGGCTCTGTGACTGCAGCGGGCTCTGTGACTGCAGCGGGCTCTGTGACTGCAGCGGGCTCTGTGACTGCAGCGGGCTCTGTGACTGCAGCGGGCTCTGTGTCTGCAGCGGGCTCTGTGACTGCAGCGGGCTCTGTGACTGCAGCGGGCTCTGTGACTGCAGCGGGCTCTGTGACTGCAGCGGGCTCTGTGTCTGCAGCGGGCTCTGTGACTGCAGCGGGCTCTGTGACTGCAGCGGGCTCTGTGACTGCAGCGGGCTCTGTGACTGCAGCGGGCTCTGTGTCTGCAGCGGGCTCTGTGACTGCAGCGGGCTCTGTGACTGCAGCGGGCTCTGTGACTGCAGCGGGCTCTGTGACTGCAGCGGGCTCTGTGTCTGCAGCGGGCTCTGTGACTGCAGCGGGCTCTGTGACTGCAGCGGGCTCTGTGACTGCAGCGGGCTCTGTGACTGCAGCGGGCTCTGTGTCTGCAGCGGGCTCTGTGACTGCAGCGGGCTCTGTGTCTGCAGCGGGCTCTGTGACTGCAGCGGGCTCTGTGACTGCAGCGGGCTCTGTGTCTGCAGCGGGCTCTGTGACTGCAGCGGGCTCTGTGACTGCAGCGGGCTCTGTGACTGCAGCGGGCTCTGTGACTGCAGCGGGCTCTGTGACTGCAGCGGGCTCTGTGTCTGCAGCGGGCTCTGTGACTGCAGCGGGCTCTGTGACTGCAGCGGGCTCTGTGTCTGCAGCGGGCTCTGTGTCTGCAGCGGGCTCTGTGACTGCAGCGGGCTCTGTGACTGCAGCGGGCTCTGTGTCTGCAGCGGGCTCTGTGACTGCAGCGGGCTCTGTGACTGCAGCGGGCTCTGTGACTGCAGCGGGCTCTGTGACTGCAGCGGGCTCTGTGTCTGCAGCGGGCTCTGTGACTGCAGCGGGCTCTGTGACTGCAGCGGGCTCTGTGACTGCAGCGGGCTCTGTGACTGCAGCGGGCTCTGTGACTGCAGCGGGCTCTGTGACTGCAGCGGGCGAAGAACGGGAGGCTCCCCTCTTCCTCCTCTTTCTCCTAGGTCGAGAAGCTGAGATGGGTTGGGGAAGTTCAGCGGAAACCACCGCAGGTACAGCAGGCTCTGCGGAGGAGGACTCTGACACCGACTCCCACGACAGCCGTCTTCCTCGTTTTCCACGAAGATCAAAAGGGGTGGACGGAGCTCTAGGAGTCATGGAAGAGTCAACCGGGCTTCCAAACATCGCGACCCCTATCCGGAGACCCTCAGGGATAACCGGCAGTTGAGCAGAAGGTGAAGACGATGACTCCTCACGACCACCGCCTCTACTGCGGCCTCCACGGGTCCCACGAAACCTGACCAGACGGGTTCCCTCAAACGAACGTCCTGACATTCTCTTGTTGAGGGGGGAAGACAACCAGACTTCTTCAAGGGGGTCCGGACGATGCTTGGCAGAGAAGGACAAACGGTCTGCTGGGTTCTTCTTTGGTCGGTACATTCTGTCATGTGGATGGAGGAACGAACCCATGCGCAGACAGCAAATAACTCAAAAGGGGTTTAATGATGACAAAACAGAAAACAAAACCCACGATGGGGCAAAACAGGACTGGAGGTAGACTAAGACACGATGACAAACGAAGACTCTGACTTGACAGGAAACAAACTCACAATTCTCAATAAACAGGTTTCAGACAAAATACTCACAGAGAATAACTCACAATGTTTGACAATCTACCGACACAGGACAGCAAACACAAGGGGATTAAATAGGGAGACACTAAAGACAAAGACAGGTGAAGCTGACTAGACAAGGACAGGTGAAACTGACTAGACAATAATGACGAGACAAGGATAACAAGGGGGCGGGGTAACGTAACGAGACAACACAAGCACATGGCACAAAACACAAGACCATGTGCTTGCACACAAAACATGGGTCTGTCATGATCCTGCCTCAAGACTAGAGAAATGAAATGACAAGAGGGCAGAATCATGACAACTGATTGATTTTTGGGAAAGTAGGGAGCTCGACGCCATTATTTTCTTTATTGTAAACTGTTTTCTCTGTTTTTGGTTAGGGAGATAGGTTTATTGATTGTATCTTCATTTTCTTTTCTTTTGGGTTAGGGTTTAGGAAAGAGGTTTAAATTTAAGGTTGTTTTGTTTGTTATTTTGGCTTTGTCAGCTCCTGAATCGTAAGTCCCAAATGAAAAAATATATAACTTTTGTTCCAATTCCTCGCCTTTTGTTGACTCTTTCATGTTGCCCCTTTTCCCCTAGACGGGGTGTAACAGTCTTCAAAGTCAGAGTGTGTGTGTAGTCACTGTCAGTATGTGATCGAATAAAGGGTGTACCCCCTTTTATTTATAATTTCTGCAGTTTTGCTGACCTGATTGGATAGCTGATCTGTACGGAGGCATATGAGGAACTGAAGTGGATTTTGCATATGGAAAAATCAAGTGAGCCTGGAGCAGTGTGTGTGTGTGTGTGTTCACGAGTGAGCCTGGAGCAGTGTGTGTGTGTTCACGAGTGAGCCTGGAGCAGTGTGTGTGTGTTCACGAGTGAGCCTGGAGCAGTGTGTGTGTGTTCACGAGTGAGCCTGGAGCAGTGTGTGTGTGTGTTCACGAGTGAGCCTGGAGCAGTGTGTGTGTGTGTGTGTGTGTGTGTGTGTGTTCACGAGTGAGCCTGGAGCAGTGTGTGTGTGTGTGTGTGTGTGTGTGTTCACGAGTGAGCCTGGAACAGTGTGTGTGTGTGTGTGTGTGTGTTCACGAGTGAGCCTGGAGCAGTGTTTGTGTGTGTGTTCACGAGTGAGCCTGGAGCGCTGTGTGTGTGTGTGTGTGTGTGTGTGTGTTCACGAGTGAGCCTGGAACCGTGTGTCTGTGTGTGTGTGTGTGTGTGTGTGTGTTCACGAGTGAGCCTGGAGCAGTGTTTGTGTGTGTGTTCACGAGTGAGCCTGGAGCAGTGTGTGTGTGTGTGTGTTCACGAGTGAGCCTGGAGCAGTGTGTGTGTTCACGAGTGAGCCTGGAGCAGTGTGTGTGTGTGTGTTCACGAGTGAGCCTGGAGCAGTGTGTGTGTGTGTGTGTTCACGAGTGAGCCTGGAGCAGTGTGTGTGTGTGTTCACGAGTGAGCCTGGAGCAGTGTGTGTGTGTGTGTGTGTGTTCACGAGTGAGCCTGGAGCAGTGTGTGTGTGTGTGTGATGGACACTTGACTGTCCCATGAGGCCGCGGGAGAGGGTTTGTGAACGACAGGGAAGCGACGCAACTGTAGGTCACATGATCATGACAAGATGATGTATGAACTACACCCGGATTACACTGATACTATATAGAGCAGACTCTTTTACAGGCCGTCAAGCAATAACTTATTCGACACAAGTGCCTCCTCCAGTGAGTGTGCGATTTCAGACACAGCTCAAGTGTGAACATTTGAACTTTGCTGGAGGATTTACGGTGCATTTGTTTCTTAAAAAAATTAAATAAATTGGAAGCACGCAAGATTAATTACATTTATTCATTTATTTGCAGCTAATGTATAATCTGAGACGGCCTCTGTGATACATTGGGTATTATAACAGTCATACGATCATAATTGATAATTACATTTCTGTAATGCGGTTGAACTCTTTTAGTTATCAGAGAGATAAATGTTTTAAAGTTCATTACAAACGCAGAGCAATAGAAGTGTCTGAGACGAGGCCGGTGCCAAAGAACGCTTTACTGTACAAGGGTTCTAGGGGAGAAAATAAAAAGCTCAACAATTGCTACAAATATATATATATATATATATATATACATATATATATATATTCTACTTTGATTGCAATGTCATTGTTTTAGTAGTAAATTGTGCATAAGATGAGAGTGTGATTAAAATCATCATTAAATCATTAAAAAAAATGATTTCTGGTCATTGACAAACATATAAAAGCACTATTAATTACTGAATCCTTGACTTTTGACCAAGGCTTTGCTGTGTTTAATGTCTCTGGGCAGCAGAGCATCAGATTCACTCCCAGAAAACATGTTTCATGCTAATAAATACAAACACAATAGTGTGTTGTTAGTTCATATTGCAACTAATCTGAACATATAGAACTTTTTAATTTAAAAAATGTACTAATGCGTGACGATATTGTAAAGTATTTCCCATTTGACTTTATTATGTGAATATTATTTCCTTCTTGTTGTTGCAAATACAGACAGAGGATAGGCATTTAATGTCAAATATATGTATTTAATCATATGTCAATCAAACTTTATGATCTGAACTGTGGACAAACAAGCTTATATGGTACAGTATAGCTTACAATGCTTTCTTTAAACTATAACATGTTGATCTCTATAATGCACCTTTTTGCCACACACAATGTAGAGCATACAATAATAAAATAAATAAATAAATGTATAAGTAAATGTAATTTTTGTTTTGTAATAAATTAGTTGGACATCTCAGTAATAAATGGCTGGTAGGCTAATATTGGCAAAAGCCCACCGGTGTATTTGGTAGGTTAAGATGACAGGGACCGTTTAAAGTGCCTCTAGTACAACATTAGCTCCACATATTTGGATAATTTGCATTATTAAGACAAAATTAAAAATTAATTGTTGGATCCTTAAAACCTCAAACGTGTCATTGAATCAAAGCATGTGATCGAACTCTCTCTCCAGCCGGCAAGCAAACGTGGCAATAAATACAAAACATTCAGTGACATCATTGCAATTACAAACAATTTTGAAAAAAGTAATCAGCTGACCACAGAAAAAATATTCTATACAATAAAGTATGATAACAAATTCAAGCTTCAGTAATGAAATTAAAGATGTGCGTAGATTCAGTATTTTAATAATGAATGATCTTTACAACAGAACTGAATGAACAACAGCTGAGATGGATTATTTTCTGTTATCTCTGTAAAGCTGCTTTGAAACGATCTGTAGTGTATAAAGCGCTATATAAAAAAATATTAGGTTACACTTTACTTGAAGGGGTGTGCATAAGACTGACATGACACCTTCATAATCATGACATGATGACACATGTTTTATGCATGTTTATGACAACTGTCATTAAGTGTCATTCGCTCATGACAACTTGACATAAAACAATACATCATAACCTGTCAGTGTCTTTGACAACTTGACATTATCAAGACAACATAAATTGTCATAAACATGACATAGCAGATTAATTATCAGATTTAGGAAAGCACTTAGCTTTATGGATTAACATTACATTAAACTGTCAGGCGGCTGGTTTTGACATTGGCTGTCATTAGGCCATTATAACTGTCATGAATATGTTTCTTGACCTCGACTACAGTGGTACACATTGAAAATGTCATTAAAATGTTATAATGGCCTCATGACAGCCAATGTCAAAACCAACCACCTGACGGTTTTATGTAATGTTAACCCATAAAGCTAAGTGGTTTCTTAAGTCTGATAATTAATCTGCTATGTCATGTTTATGACAATTTATGTTGTCTTGTAATGTCAAGTTGACATAACAAAGACATCTCAAACAATATCATATTTGCATTAAAAATTTCATAATTGAGCGAATGACACTTAATAATGACAGTTGTCATAAACATGCATAAAACATGTGTCATCATGTCATGATTATGAAGGTGTCATGTCAGTCTTATGCACACCCCTTCAAGTAAAGTGTTACCTCATATTCTTATAACTCTCTGTATTCTCTGTCATGTCAAGAGCTCCATCGTGAACCACGTATTGATGCCAGTCACAGTCAGGCACGTCTGCTGAAAGTAAAGGCCGTTAGTTAAGGGTTTAAGGGTACCAACCCGATGCATTGACAGAGAAATATGTATTTGATAAGAAGAAACTGAGCCAGAGAGTGAAGGAGGAGTGGCAGATGATGAGCGGAGTAGCAGAAACTAGAGAGCTTCAGGGACTGTGACACCATAAAGACACAGACTGGTCAAATGTTTAGACTGTTATGTTAAGTTATTGTTCAATGGGTGCTGAAAAATGTTATTTTAAAACTGTAAATCATATCTGGCCTGTTTGATCAGCAGCTAAAAATGAATCAAAGCTGTTTAAGAAATCTGAAGCTTTTACATTGAAACAATCATGGGCTTATTTGGCTCAGTTAGGTTTCACACGTTTCTTACAAGCCCACTTTACATTATTTGACTCAATACACAACATGGTGTTTAGATGAGAGATTCATATTTGATTTAATACTCTTCGAGTATCTATAACCGTATCCGTCTCGTACAGTCTCTGGCTGAGCTGATTAACATTGGAAAGCATGCAGACGACCTTCAAGACACTGTTGGTGTTTGTTTACAGTGTAATATTAAGTTGTAGAGGACTGCTTTTTTAAATCAGTTATTCAAATGAGGCTTTTTGCTTTTGCCCACTGCTACACGTGTATATTAAGAGTTATGAAGCACTGATCATGAGTGCACTATAATTCATCAGTGTTTGAGCGGTCTCACACAACCATAGCATTAATACGTCAATACTATACTCCATTTCTCATATAAATGCTCTACCTGTAAGTTTGAATCCTATCAAAGTGTTAAGAGACATTTAGTTTAGAGATGCTTGTTTTTGTGTGTGTGTGTGTGTATGTAATATGAAGTGTGTGAACTAAAACGGTTTCTTTTGTTGTCCACAGGGTCCATAGATCATCATTTTCAAGGTAACTGTTCTGCCGCTGAATATATCTTATACTAAGGTAAGCTGTTGGCTTTATTTAATATTAACCCTTTATGCTACGCTGTTTATGGAGATCGATTTGCTTAACCCTCTGGGGACCAAGAACGCACCCGTGCGTTTTGGCAGATTTTTTTCACATAGCAGAAAAATAGACTTAAACTACTCCATCATTTCTGGTCATACAGAGTTATGAAACATATTTAAAAAAAACTGTTAAATGTCTACTTTTTTATGTGCCCACCTACAATCGAAATAAAATATTGTGCTTTTGTAAAATAAAGAAAATAAACAGGGTGTGCGTTCTGCCTCTCCTTGTCCGTGAACTTTTTTTCTGGAGCACGTCACTAAACTTAAACAAAACTCAGCTAATACTATTCACCCAGACATGAGCAATATATGTTTATGATCATTTAAGTTTGTACTTTTAAATTATCTAATTTAAAACTAAAATAAATATTCTCTGTTTATGTAATCTATATAAAAAGAGAGAGGTGTCAGCCGTTCTCATTATCGTTCTCGCATCTCATTATTCTGCTAATGTGACACGCCCACGGAGAGCGTGCGCTATTCAAACGCTAATGATCTGAAGCAACACATTGAGACGTGTAAACGCCCACATATCAACTCGGTAATCACACTATATTTAGTCAGATTAATGTACTGTCGTCTTGCGCGGCTGTGAGGAATAATCCTGGGACATTTACCTACCTCAGAACAAGTGCTGGTTTATTTTCACTTCGAGGAGCGAGCTGGGCTCAGTGTTTTTATTTTTGTGCTTTGTTCTAATCGCGATATATAATAATGTTTAGTGTCTGTAAACGCAAAAATAGCCTACTGTTTAAATTTGAATCATGTTTCTGTGTGTGTGTGTGTGTGTGTGTGTGACTAGTTTCGGATAGATTATAAAGTTTTAACTCTAAAATAGACTTCAAATAAGCTTTTGTTAGCAGTTTCTGCTCATATGTTAAATATATAGTATGTTTTGTCAATAAACTAATCAATTAAGAATAGTGTTTGTTCCAATGCAAGCTATATCAAAATAATGAATCCTTAACTTTGAAATATGTATGATAAAATGTATTGGCCTACTAAGACATTTATGGAAAAATACTATTTTCTTTTCTAGATGTTTCCAACTCTAACTTTGAACCAATTCTGTAGAATGGCCCATATAACCTATTTGAACAGGATTTGTTTCCAGGTATGACTAAAAATATGCTTTTGACTTTCATTTATATTTTGATTTTATATATATATATATATATATATATATATATATATATATATATATATATATATATATATATATATATATATATATATGTATGTGTGTGTGTATTGTCCTTGCATTCTTTCTTGTGTGACACACCTGAATGAAAGGCTCATTAATATGCGGGTCTTTGTCTTCTCAACCACCTAATTATTCACAATGTGGTTGGGCCGTTCACGCCCTTTCCCATATTGCCTTGGCTAACAAAATAATGTGTTTCACAATTTAAAAGAATCTATTGTGTTATGTGAATGATTAGAAAGGATGATTTTCAGATCATTTTGAAGCAAAAACTCTAGGCCACAACTTCCATTAGTCAATAGTCTTGTGGACACATATTTAGTATGTGTTTTGTGGCTTTATTTCAGAAACTTTCATTTTTAGTTTTTTCAATAACCATGCATAAACAATATTCTCTCAAAAATACAAACATGTACATACATGTTGCTCACATATTATGGTAGCCCTGTTTGTGCTAAATAGAGTGTAATTACACCTGTGCCATTAATATGTTTATAAGCAACTGAAAAAGCACAAATGTCAGGGCATGTCAAAACATCTCAAGGACCCCAAAACACCTTGGTCCCCAGAGGGTTAAACTACTTGCACATACAGTGGCCACAAAAAGTGCTTGGACAATTGTGTCACACCCGTTTGAATGTCACCGCATTACGATATCAGGTGAAGGCATGAGCACACGAGGGTCCCTGTAGAGAAAGCCTTTTTTATTCACAACGTCAAAGCGATTTATACATGATGATCTCTGTGTGAAGGAAATATACAAAATACTAAACAATAACCAAATAATGAGTCCATATAATCCAGAACTATTATGAAAAACATTTCAGAATCATTTTCAGTTGTAAAAAAACCCAAAAAACATTACATTGTGAATTATGACAAATTGGATACAATGCATCAGCAAAAACTGTGAGGAAAAATAAATATTACATTTGTTTAGAGCTTTCATTTATACAAATAACTACAGTCAAGCTGGATGCCAAACAGGCCCTCACAGAGAGGCCTGTTTTTTTTTTTGTCCACAAAGCTTATTTTATTTCATTTTGATAATATTTTTTATATTTTTAATGCAAATGTTTTTTGGAGATTTTTATTTTTTTATTTTTTATTTTCATTTACCTTTAAACGTACAGTATGTAATTTTTGGCCACCAGGGCTCGCTAATCTCTTACAATAACAAAGGCGTATATCGATGACGCAAAGCATCAAGTGGAATTATGGATCTTGTCGTCAAGCTGATGGATCTTTTATGGATGAGTGAATACAGTGATGTTTTTAACATGACTGTGGTGTGAAGCAGGGCGTGATTGCTAATGAGAGACAGATATCAGCGCCACACGCAACGCGAGTCCCGCGGATATAAAGGAATAAGGACATTTCATTCTACCGAACTACACGCAAGTGCTGAATTAATAAGTTACCCACAGGTCAGTTTATTAGACGAATGAAACTTGAGGTAACACAGCGCTGTTTTACTCGCTCTAATAGTTACAATATCACACTAAAGCTAGGTAGTAAGCTAGATCAACATTAGAATAACATACAGATCATATTCTAACATTTCATCATATTGAACTAAATAACATTGATTAGCTTTATGTACATTTGCTCACCTGTCTAATAAAGTACATGCAACACTCACGTCTCTGTCAAGTCGAAGTTAGTCGCGGACGTGGAGCTCTCGGCATCTCGAAAGATGTTGATCTTCGTTTTAGTCCACTTTTTGTCTCAAAGTCTGCTTGCCATGGTCCAAAATGTTTGAACAAAACAACAACAGCGTGAGCGTCCTGCTAAGTATAACCCAGTTGTCCACGTCTGTCGCCATCGTTACTATGGCAGTACGAGCGGTAACCAAGGGTAACGCTGATATGCCGCCATTGACTGGCGACTCCCCACCCCTGCTGACACGTCCCGTTTCCTTGGTTAAAATCGCAATTTTCTCACAATTTACAAATAGTTGGAAACATTGGGGATATTGTAAGTAATCAACTAAACAAAATATATAACATTGGCCTAGAGGTTTTTGGATATTTTACTGCAAAAATCCTACATATTGTACCTTTAAATTACTAGATTTGACCAATAAATAAATAGTCATTTAAGCACATTCCTCACATTCTTTCAACTTAAATTCAAAATAACTCACAATTTAATGCATAACCCTTTTAATTCAGCTCAAAATATCTTACATTGGGAGTCTTTGGCGACCTCTTGTGGAAAATAAATAATTAAACATGATATTTCATGACTCTAGATGGCCTTATAGCTCTATATGAGCTGTTCCTGTGGGTCCTAAAGTCCGTTTTTCTTCAGTATGCATTCAGATACACATCTAGACATAAAATCTTTTTTTAGTAAAGTTTTAGCATTTTTAGGTTTTTCTATGTGTACTGAAGCATTCCTCGCTTTCACTCATTCCTATGGGGTCAAATTGCGGGTTTTTTGTGTGTGTGTATTCGTGGTTCAAGTGCAACTATAGTCCTGGGGCCTGTACCATGATGGTAGTTGAACAAACTCCGGGTTACAGGATTAGTTTAGAGCTGACAAAACCAAATCTATCCAACCCGGCATTGTTGGTACCATGATGCTGATCATCACCTTTCTCTGTCAACTCAGGCTTTATACTGAGTTTAGGAGATTAGGTGTGACATCAGCAGCGAACAGCCTATCACATGCTGAGAACGAGTGAAACTGAGATTCACATCTCTCTTCTGCAGAAAATTACGAGATTTAAACAAATATTAGGAATTTAAACAGATTTACACAGCAAGAACAAAATAGCTGTCTATGAAAGAGGACAACAAAAAGTCTTGCTATATCAGTGCAAGTAAAAGTTGTGAAGTTCATTTATACAGTTGATAAAGGTATAGAGAGAATTTAACTTTTGAGCTAAATCTATTAATTCTAAAGCATATTTATATTACCTTTTATATATTTATTCCTTTAAACCGACCGTACAAATAATTGATAAATTAAAATTGTATGTGTGATCGATTAATAATTACATAAATATCTAAATCATACAAAATTATTATTCTAAATAAGTGTTACTAAAAGCCAGATGATTTTGTCTTTAGAAATCATTTGCTATGTAGTGACCTTTTAATGTGGAGTAGAAACAGGCAGAGTGACGTCATCCTTTGCTCACAGCTGATTGGTCCAAGTTCGGCTTGAGATCTCTTACCTGGAGCATCCCCTGCCCCGGACCAGGCTAGCTGTGGAGCGTGAGTTACGGTGCGTCTCACAGGTGTCGCTCATTATCACTCACGCCACCGGCCTCACGCCACTCTCACGTCCCTCGACCTCGTCCTGCTCGCCACAGCGATGAACACTGCTAAAAGCCAAACCACGTTCATGTTGCCTAAAACCCAGGGTTGGCGCAAACTGACCCGAGGGAAGGATGAGTTAATAATGATGTGACACTTCTATATTAGGGCTAAGAAAAATACACTATTTTAGTAATACTTTGTTTTACAAATGTGAAGGTGGATAAAGCATTGTAAAATAAGTAAAGGTATGATTTAAGTGATTTCAGGCCCTAGTTGAAGTTTTGTCTTTTGTATGTGGGAGTTTTATGTTTGGTGTAGAAACATCCTGTATTTGGCAAAATGGATAGGAGGGCACCTTATAAGAGGAAGCCATTTGGGGAGAGGAAAGAAAATATACCTGTTTTGAACCAAAGATATGGGTGCTTTTTTAGCCTTCTCCTTGGGGGACATTTATGGATTGATGACCCATCGAGGTTAAAGAGAAGACTTGGGTTGTTTTTGGTATTTTTGCCTGTGCATCACATTTGGAGGATTATTATCGTTTTTGCTGGATATTTGTGGTTCATTTCTGGGGCGCAAGGACTAAGAATTCATAAATCCGGACAATACTCCTCACACATGGACTATTTGATCAAGGACTTTGGGATAAGTGTTATTTTTCTTGATTTGATTGCTGTGTTATCAATATACTTTGTTGGGTAATCTGTTTATGCCTTTCTTTTTCTGATTTCAAGCATCAGAGCAATTTTATAATTATAAAAATATATAAACAAGATTTAAAATGTCATTTTATAAAAATAACAATGATAGAAAGCTTTTCTTTTATGTCATAAGAACATGAATTTAATGCTCATCTTCATAAGAACAAATGCTTATGAAGTTAGAGGTTTCCAGGTCCACTTGAAGGCAGCATCATTTGTTTACAGATAATATTCGATCGAATGCAGTGACATCCACACTGGAAGTGGGATTTAGGTGTCCAAGAAATTTTTTGGGCTATCACTGGATGTGTCAGGCCATGTTTTAAAAACACAAATTGGACTAAGAATTGCTCTGTCATTCTCATTTTCTCTCTCTTCTTCCTCAGATGCCATTTTCCCCTGTGCTGTTCCTGCTGCTCACCGGGCTGGATGTGAGTTGGTCTCAGGACGAGAAGCCGACGGTCCCGTTTGGCTGTGGGTTTGGTCTCCAGCGCCCCTACACTCTCCTGTGTGACCTGGATGCCGTGTGGGGCGTAGTGGTGGAGGTGGTGGCGGCGGCCGGTGTGTTCGCTGCTGTTTTACTGCTGCTGGTGTTACTGTGTCGCCTGCACTCAGTGACCGAGGCCCCGAAGCGGAGTGGCATTGGCCCTGTTCTCCTCCTGCTGATCGGCATCATCGGGCTGTTTGGGCTTAGCTTCGCGTACCTTATTGAGCACAACGAGAGCATTTGTTTGGTGCGCCGTGCCCTCTGGGGGGTGTTCTTCTCTCTGTGCTTTGCTTGCATGTTGGCACAGGGCGTCAGGCTGCGCAGGCTAGCTCGCGAGTCTCGTAGCCCAGGCGGCTGTGCCCTCGTCGGACTAGCATTAGGGTTGGCGGCGGTGCAGGGTATTATTGCTGCAGAGTGGCTCCTGCTAACCGTGATTCGGGAGGGTAACCCGGCTTGCCAGTATCAGCCTCTGGACTTTGCGCTTGCGTGTGCATATGTGCTAGCGCTCCTGCTAGCAGCCCTGTTAACCACAACATTAGCGCTGTGTGGGAAGGCACGACCGTGGCACTGTAATGTTGTGTGGCTTCTGGTCTCCTGCTTGCTGTCCATTCTCTTGTGGGTGGCTTGGGTTGGTTTCTACGTGTATGGAAACACAGTGCTTGGGAAGTCTCCAGACTGGGATGATCCGGCGTTAGCTGTAGCGCTGGTAGCTCAGGGTTGGCTGTTGTTGCTGTGTCACGCTGCTCCTGAAGCCCATGCATGTCTTCGAGGACCAGCTCAGCCTTCTGCTCCAGACTATTTCGACACGTCCCAGAATTCCTCACGCATGAGAGAGGCCAGCCTTGATGAGGACATCCCACTTTCACACAGGCAGTTTGTGGAGAACCAGGGATATGCGTTTGATGAAAATACTGCAGGTACAACTAGGCCCAGAGATGAATAGAACACTTAATATGCATTATATAGATCCAAACATCCATCCTTTACTTTTGTAGGTTTGAGGAGTGGCAGTCATCATAATGGCAACACAGGGGCCAGACCCAGTGCGCCTTTCAGAAGTAACGTCTACCAACCGACTGAGATGACCATGATACTGAACGGAGGAGCAGTGAGTATTTCACTTTATATGTTTTATAAATAGGCCTGGAGAACCCTTACTCCCAAATTCCTTACTACATCTGACAAGTGTGAGACAAGCTACTGACTGACTCGAGCTTGAGACAGGCCCTGTCAGAAACGGCATTTTGTTTTGCTGATACGTGGCTATACTTTGCACATGAAGAAGTGGATTTTAAATGTTGGCAGAGAAAAACCAACGTCTGTATACAATCACAACATGCTTTCCATCCTTGACTCTGGAACAATCTAACTTTGAGTTTATCTTTACTCCATATCTAAGAATCAAGATTGATCCCTTTTTGTAATTTAATTTTTAATAAACAGGAGCCATTATTTTTAAAGAATGTCACTAAACAATTCCCAAATAAGGTTTTTGGTTCAATAATAAATAAAAAAAATTCAGAATGAATTTGTAGGAAATTAGTAGTAGTCCAATTTTTTATATCAGCTATGCATTCCGTAAATTTTTGGAATTGGTAGGTTTCGTCAGGGCGTGAAGAAATATAGAGCTGCGTATCATCAGCATAACAGTGAAAACTAATGCCATGATATGATATCTCCCTTGGGAGATATCATTAGGAATAATGATATCTCCCAAGGGTAGCGTGTACAGAGTGAACAGCAACGGTCCTAGACCTGAGCCTTGTGGTACAGCATACTGAACTTGTGATCGATATCGCATCTCTTCGTTTACTACTACAAACTGATAACAGTCAGATAAGTATGATTTAAACCATGCTAATGCAATTTCACTAATGCCAACATTAGTGATTCTAGTATCTTTCGAGTCTAGGGCATATCAATAACTAGGGCATATTCAGCAGGATTCTCAGTGGGTGTTTCACTGAGTGGGGAGAACCGGTTTAATGTTGTAATCGGAACGGAAGAGCGGTGTTTTGTCCCGTGACTACAGCGTCTCACGGTCACCCAATTGCCCTGCTGCACGGGTTCTACAGCCGGAACCGAACAATGTACAGAGTTCACTAAGCTAGTCGCATCCAAAGCAGTATCTAAAGCCTTGCACTCTTACTATCCTCGATTAAAGTTTGGATGATTGTCTCTAGTTCTAAAATCTTCTCCTGCAGTCAGCCTGACTAATTCCCTGCATTGTCAGCATTTGTCGCTGACAGAGAAGTATGAAGGTAAATCAGTAGCTAAACTCGAGAGCACGTAGATGTGAATTTGAGAACTTGTACAATAAATATTCGTACGTGTACGCGAACATTTACACTCACAGCTCCGATGTGAAAACCTGTAAAATAAAAATCTGAACTTGAACGCTGAGATTTGCACTCGCAGACTATAGTCACAAACCTGTATTCTGAATCTGAAGCTGCAGACAAGCAGTCACAAATGTGTAAAATGCCATTCACAGAAATACAACGACAGACACAAACTTGTAAAATATATTTGCACTTCTTCTAACATTCAAATTCGCAGTACAACCTCAAATTGGCACTTGCAACTTCTCAAATCTGTCACTGCAAGTTCAAATTTCGCGCCTTGACTTTTGCTACACTTTTCGCGATATATGAGGTGCAAAACTGATTTGTGCACTTGCAACTCAGTGGCGGTGAGAGCGGAAGGGGGGCGGGAGCGGGGGTGTTCGAAGGAGCCGTTTTATTGGTTGGCGCCTAGCCAATGAAATGGAACTTCTATTGTACGCGATGATGTCACGAAACCCGGCTCCTCGTGGATGTTCTGAAACGCTAACATGGCTTAATGCATTACACTAATTTAAAAGACATAAATGATATTATCAAACTTAGTGATATTAACACCATACTAATAATGCATACTACAGAAAAGCAGATGAGCACAGAATATGACGAAAGAAAGCAAATTTGTGTTCAGTGGAAATAAACCAGCTGCCTGTGTTTTATTAATAATAACAAATTGTGTTTTATTTTTTATTTTTATAACTGTTGGTCCATTAAGCCTCATTAAGCGTTTTCTTGGTTTTCTATGAGAGGAAAATGCTTAACGTACAATTAAACGAGTTGTGTTCATATTCTGCTCAATTGCTTTTCTGTATGCTTTATTTATGGTGTTTCCTGAGTTTGGTCTTTTAATACCACTGTCTTAAGTTAACGTGTTGCGTTCATATTCTGTGCTCATCTGCTTTTTTGTAGTATGCATTATTGTGTTTGCTAAGTTTGATAATATCATTTATGTCTTTTAAATTAGTGTAATGCATTAAGCCATGTTAGCGTTTCAGAACATCCACGAGGAGCCGGGTTTCGTGACATCATCGCGTACAATAGAAGTCCCATTTCATTGGCTAGGCGCCAACCAATAAAACGGCTCCTTTGAACACCCCCGCTCCCGCCCCCCTTCTGCTCTCACCGCCACTGAGTTGCAAGTGCACAAATCAGTTTTGCACCTCATATATCGCGAAAAGAGTAGCAAAAGTCAAGGCGCGAAATTTGAACTTGCAGTGACAGATTTGAGAAGTTGCAAGTGCCAATTTGAGGTTGTACTGCGAATTTGAATGTTAGAAGAAGTGCAAATATATTTTACAAGTTTGTGTCTGTCGTTGTATTTCTGTGAATGGCATTTTACACATTTGTGACTGCTTGTCTGCAGCTTCAGATTCAGAATACAGGTTTGTGACTATAGTCTGCGAGTGCAAATCTCAGCGTTCAAGTTCAGATTTTTATTTTACAGGTTTTCACATCGGAGCTGTGAGTGTAAATGTTCGCGTACACGTACGAATATTTATTGTACAAGTTCTCAAATTCACATCTACGTGCTCTCGAGTTTAGCTACCGATTTACCTTCATAGAGAAGATTATACTATACATGTGACACGAAGTGCAAGTGAAAACTATCAGGAGTAGATGACATTACTCACCGTGTTTGGAGTGGGAAAAAAAGAGATGGATTCAATTTCAACAGCATTGAACATGTAGTGTTGGGGAATCCAGGAGCACCAGGAGTTCCAGACTAGATGAGTTCCAGGCATCACCTGTATTCCTGTATTCTACTATGCTCATCTATAAAATTTACACCACTGTATTAAAACCTTGATATTGTCTTGATGGCTTTTAACTATTTGGAAGGGAGGACTGAATGCCTCGCAAAAAAAATTCACATTTACTTTTTTAATAAAAAAAACAAACATGGACAGATAGTTTAAAATATTTTCCATGCATTTTCCATGTGTATAGAGAGAAAAGGGAGGGGGTGGAAGAAGTCATGAATCTCGCCTTACTGCTTGCGTAATATTTAGGGATGGCCCGATACCGATACTGGCATCGGGGATCGGGACGATACTGTCCTCATATACTCGTACTCGTACTCATAAAAATTCGCCGATACCACGCACCGATACCACGTACATTTTGCAAAACGAAACTGGCCGCCGCGAGAGCTTTGTCGAGGTGAACTGAGGCATAGGAAAGTAGCCTATAATGTCGGCGGTTAGGGCTCATTTCAAGATAAGGGATGATGACAACAGCAAGGCAGACTGTGAGTTATGTTCAGCTAAGGTGTCGAGAGGAGGGAAAGAAAGTACATCGTTTAACACCAGCAATCTAATTAAACATCTGAAGACGCATCATAGATCTGATGGCCGAGCGTGCGCGCGGGCGATAATGCACTCACTCTGTGTGTGCGGGTGCGGGAGAATAAAACGATTCGCGGGACTCCCGCAAACTAGAAATATCTATGAATAAAACATAAAAACTAATAGATTTTTATTCATCTCTTGCAGAAAAGCAACAAGAACAACTACAACAAAATAGAAACGATTTACAGGCCAGAGTTTCTATTCATAACATGGTTACAGCGTTGAGCGATGTAGCCAATCACAGACATATGTGTTGATTTCTTGAACGCAATGGCCAATCAGAAGCATTTAAGATAGACTCCCCTCACTGCTCAAAACGGACTTTTTTGTTCAGTGCTGAATTCTGTATGCTGGCAAATCCTCTAATTATAACAAACAAAGTGTGGATATTATGAAAGATTGATTGTGCAGTCAGCTTCATTGATAATAACAGAGATGTGTGAGATCGCGATGAACTGTCAGCTTTTAGGATTTATTAAGGGTGTGCACTTTGCGTGCATTCAGTCATGCCCATGCACGCAGTAGCCTGCTTGCTTTTATGTTAAATTAACAGTGGTTTGTGTGTTAATACATTTATTATTTTACAATTTTTTTTTTTTTTTTTAGACTTGTTAAAACAAGCAGAGAAGAAAATAAAAACAGTCTTCTGACCTGTGTTCTAAAATAGTCGTCTTCTTTTCTGGGAGCCTATTACTTTTGCGGTAGAAATATCGGTATCGGTACTCGGTATCGGCAAGTACACAAATGTAAATACTCGTACTCGTATCGGTTTGAAAAAAAATGGTATCGGGCCATCCCTAGTAATATTTACATATGCCATATAATAATATGTGTAACTGCTAAGAAGAGCTGTGCATGTGTTTAACGTTTAACCTGCCTGCGATTTGATTTCTCTTATTGAAAATGAACTAGAGACTTGCACTTCCCGTATCCCGTATGAAACTGCCTTTATATTGAAGTGTTACTACCGGCCCAATTTATGAGCGCCCCCCTGGGAATTCTCCCAACTCTCTCGATGGCTACACTGGACCCGCTTGAGATTATGAGGGTTACAATGTATTGGGCACTGCTTATCAGTCTCGGTGGTGGCTCTCTGGAGACTAGTTGCATGGTAAGGGTTAAAGGAGTGCGTCACATTCTTTTTATAGACTGAGACAGGACTGCGAACATAGATGTAGCTGTCTTTACACCTCTTTTTTCTACCAGGGATTATGGAGAAGAAAAGTTGAAGCTTGAGACTTTACACACTCTTGTTTCGGCACACACAAACTCAACAAAGAAGAAAAATGGTGAGAAACTGGGAAACTTCAGATACAGAGACCTCCAGACAAAGGAACTGCTTTGCTCTCTCTCGTATTTAATTATGAGGTTTAATTAACCTCCTGCTCAGAAGGATTAAAAGGTTTTCTCTGGGACAAAAGGAGAATTCTGAAAAAAAAGAAGCTAACTGAAACAAAAATAAAGAACTGGCAAGAGTTCCAAGTCCTGAAACTAGTTTGGAGTTTGGAAACAGCAACAACGACAAACGTATGTTGCACCCGCAAGCAAACCTTCTCTTCAAGGGTCCTCCATCTACGAAATTCAGATTGTCAGGACCTTCTGCACAGACTTCAGAACTTCCACTTCCAAGAAACCTTCATCTGTGTGGAAATCTTGTCTGGAAATTATCTAGTTTGGACTGGAACTCATCTAGTCTGGAACTCACCTTGTCTGGAACTCATCTTGTCTGGAGCTCATCTAGTCTGGAACTCATCTATTCTGAAACCCATCTATTCTGGAACTCATCTAGTCTGGAACTCATCTATTCTGGAACCCATCTATTCTGGAACTCATCTAGTCTGGAACTCATCTATTCTGGAACCCATCTATTCTGGAACTCATCTAGTCTGGAACTCATCTATTCTGGATCTCATCTAGTCTGGAACTCACCTTGTCTGGAACTCATCTAGTCTGGAACTCATCTAGTCTGGAACTCATCTAGTCTGGAACCCCTGGTGCTCCTGCATTCCCCTGCACTTCATGTTCAATGCTGTTAAAATGGACTCCAACTTTTTTCTCCCACTGCAGTGCGGCCCAGCGCAACAGTTGCCATCCTCGGACTTATCACTTTACTACTGTATGTAGATCATAAATATCACTTAATCACAAGCTCTTCTACATGATCCTTCCAACCTGGCTTAGCATTGCACACTTTTGTCCTAGGTTTATATAGAGGCCAGCTCGAAATACAGAGAGACTCCACAATAGCTTCATACAGGGAACATAAATCCTTACAGTGCTGTACATTCTTACAGTTCATATCCCGACAAAATAAGGCATCTTTTGGGACCTTTATATTACCCAGAAAAGCATCAGAATGATAGACATAATTATTGATATTTTTCTTAGAACATTTTGACCAATTTATTTTCCCTACATCATTGCCATTATCCACAGGCAACAACACCGGTAAATTGTCCGTGTTCAACACCATGAGAAAGGGTATATGGTCCGTAGTTGCCAGATCATAATCAATCTTCATCATATCGATGGAGTCATGGGCATCCACTGTACAGAGACAGTGGTCTAGCCTGGAAGTAGAGTGCCAGGCCTCGCTGATATAAGTATAACTATCATTTGGCAATAGTACCTTACTAGATAAAATCAATCCACTGTCTGTACAAAACTGCATTAAATGATTACCGAATGAAGAGTTGGCATCAGTTACATCAGCATTCACGTCACCTAAAACATAGATACAGGTAGAAGAATTGTCCTGAAAAAAGACATGATAAATGCCAATCTACTGATGTACTCCTCCTCATTTTGTATGCACTCATATGGCGTATAGACATTCAAAATTATCTTCTTATCATTACAACACAGCTCAATCCCAATAGCCCAGTCAACTTCCAATCTTATAACATTAACCAACTGGTCATATTTTTTATTTCACATCGTGGCTACCCCCCCTGGAATTCTCCCTCTGACAACTTTAGCACTTAGGTCAGTTGTTAATTCACCCGCCCCCTGAAAGCCTTTATGCATAGTATTTAGTCCTTCCTGGTCTTGTTTAGCCAGAAACGTCTCCTGGACACACAAAATGTCACATCTCTCCATCAATTTGTCCACAATAACACAGGCGTGATTTATCAGTTTCACTGTGGCCAACACGCAGTCCACGTGCATTATAAGACACGACACAGATGTTCATATAGATTAATTCATTACATAGCAGCTACTATGCAGACTGGCTCCTGTGTGGAGCTGCAGGTGTACCATGGCAATCCAGTTCACCCCCCCGCTCATTACCAAAGACCTTGGGGCCACGGGCCTCATAATAGTGGCGAACATAAGTCCCGTCAGGCCAAAGTTTTGGATCATACATATCAGCAACATTGTTACATTCAGCGGTGATGTGAAATAAGCCGTACCTGCTGCAGGCCGTCTCGATTCAGATAAGTATCCACGTACCGTGTCTGCATCCAGAGTGGGAGAAAACCTAGTGGCAAACACATTCACCAGCTTTGTTTTCACCACTCCAATGTTGCTCTTTTGTACCGATTATTCCCACATTCCTCTGCTCATGTTTAAAGTGACCTTGCTTGTTGTGGGGTTTCCGTGGCACAAATACTTTTAAGGGACCCCGACTTTTTGCGACCTCCTTTCACAACAACGCTCCACTGTGAGGACTTTAGTTGTGATCTTGGCGATGTTACTGCTACAACCAGGAGCTCCTGTTGTTGAGCGGAGCCCACCAGCCCCTTAATCCCCTCACGTGAGGTGCTGGCGATTTCGGTGTCCAGACCCAGGAGACGAAACTTCCCAGCGGGAGACATTGTTGCCGCCTCCTGTCGATCAGGGCCTGCTAGCCCCAGCACCCCCTCTCGTGCGATGCCAGCAGTCCCAGGGTCGAAGTCCGATGTGCGTTGCGTCTCCACCGCTGTCACTCGGTGATACCTGGTCGCAACAATTGCCCCCAAATTCCCACTTACTTCTGCCTGTATTTCCAATGCCCTCCTCAGGCCAGAGACTTCTTGGCTCAGCTGCTCCACTCGGCTAAGCAACGGCGAGGCATCCATATTGCTAAACCCGACAGGTGGCAGTTCATCCAAGTGATGTGAAACAAACGCGGAATATTCTCACCACACTCATTTAGAACCTTCAGACAGGCCTTGATATTATTCACGTCCTTTTGTGGGCCTTTGTGTCCGATACAGCGTAGCGTGGTATTCGGGCACACATCAAACAAAAGCCGCTTGGACTCCTCAATCCACTCAGATGAAAAGTTATTAGTTGCCAACAAAACAATTTCATCATGGCTTAGTGTCTTCATTTTAACCATAATAAAGTTTAACAGTTCATCCTCCACTATCACCTTCCCATTATCCGTTTTGTAGATTGCAGGTTTTGTACGGGGGCAAGCCGAGCCTCCACCAGCAGCATCCACCACTGCAGCCACCATTTTCCAAAAACATAGAAAGACAGAAGTCCCTATAGCAAAACATCTTACCACTCCATCTAAACAAGATTTATTATCTTGTGAAAACAATTTCATAAAAGGCGTTCCAAAGGGAGAAAATCCACACAAGAGGGATTGGAGTCATTTCATGTGCTGACAGATTGTGTGTTCTGTCTAATGCCTGCGCACATATAAATTCAAACATGCATACCTATAGACTAAAAACGTAATACACATGTGCACGCTGTCAGCGTTTTTGAAGTTTGCACGAGATTACCTTTTTTTTCAAATAAATCCGAGGCTTGCACCTTGGAACCTATTTCAAGGTTTGCGTTCTCGAGCCACCAGGCACTGTTTTGTGCAAATGAGCCGGAGCGCGTTAAGGGTTTTCTGTTGGAACGTTGTCATGTTAGCGGCCCTAAGTTAATAACTAATGATCTTTGCAACGGAAGTGAATCGGTCAAAACTAACTTTAGCTGGACAATAACTTTATTCTAGAGCTGCTGTAAAGCCAAACAATCTACGTTACTTTAATTTCCTATTATCACTGTAAAGCTGCTTTGAAACAATCTATATTGTTAAAAGCGCTATATAAATGAAGGTGACTTGACTTGACTAATTGAGAGGTGTTTTTCCCACTTATGGAACACCACTCATCTAATGTAAATGTCTTGACTGTAAATATGCCTGCTTCTTAATGGTTTTTTTTTTTTTTTTTTCACAGGTTCCATCCGCCCCTCCCACATACACAGGAAGACAGCTTTGGTAAAGGAGGAGACTGGGAAAAGGGTGAATGGAAAAGTGGTGCAAGCTCCTGAACTGTAAGAAAAATCTCTGAAGTGAATACAGACTACAGTTAGGGACAACGTCAATAATCGCGGATGTTAAAACAGGACAACTCTTTGCATTATCAATAGTTGTGGTTATTTTGAGTTGGTGTACTGGGAAAAATATTCATGCAGTTTCTCTATTAAAAGCATTAACAGCTTTTAATTCCAACAGTATTTTAAAAGCAGCATTATCTCAAATGATTATGTATTTTGCTTTGGCTTCAGATTCACCCTGAAGTTATATCAGGCTCTGTATGTTACAGGTCTGTCTCTACTGCAGTAAAAGTTGGACATCTTATTCTATGATAACAGGATACAGTGCTTTGGTCTCTCTGGTCAAAGTTGTTATTTTCTAATGCGAGTTGTCTGTGTATGAATGAGTGGAAGCACTGAAGCAACATGCTGTGACAAATCTAAAGCTTTCTTCTGTGAACTAATGAGATCAAATCTCACTCAATTCTATATGAAATCTTAGCAACACCTTGTAAATGGGCTGTATTTTTAATTATCAAGGTTCTTGCATTTGCCATTGGAGTTGCGTACTATTTCAAATGTTTTGATTTCTGCTCTGTTTTACACAGTTATACGATTAACCTTCAGATACCTACTACTGCTGGACAGATACCAGCGGGAATAACTAAGTTGAGATGACAGAGCGAGGAAGTGAGGACATGTTAATATAGTTGTGTTAATATAGTTTTGGGAGTAGTAACTCAAAAAATGTCATCAATTACTCACCCTCATGTTGTTCCAAACCCGTAAGACCTTCATTCATCTTCGAAACGCAAATTAAGATATTTTTAATGAAATCTGAGAATGCTTAAATAATTCTTAAATTCAATCTGTTCATCATAAAAAATCGATCGAGTTTTTTCAGAAAATTTGGACTAAACCGCTCAATTCATATGGATTAGTTTTACAATCTCTTTAATGACTTTTTGAAGCGTCAAAAAAGATATTCATTTGTGTTCAGAAGATGAACAAAATTAGCCTGACGTCGTCATACTCAGTCTAGTCAGAATGTGAGTCTTATTCTGCTTTATTGGGCTGTGATTATGGGGTGTTTCAACCCAACCAGGAAAAAATGCCTCTGCACTCAATTGGATAGGTCGAATCCCGTAGGAAGGACGGCAAAAACATCTTTCCGATCGGCAAATGCCTTGATCGCGGTTCTCTGTTCCTCTTTTAAAATGAATGCGCTGTCTACATCTTCTATAACAGACGCGATTCTGATGCTGTAACTCTGCAACGCTTTGCCAAATTAGACACCAAACTTTTGATGTGTCATTAGCCCCTTTCACACATACAGTCTTTACTGGTAAATTACCGGTTAGAGATCATGTGTGAACAAGACCTTTTCAAAAATACCAGTCAATTGGTTCTGGTGACTTACCAGTAATGGAAGTTGTAACATTAGCAGTATATTACCGGTATTGTGCTCTGTGTGAATGCAGAATGAAGATTACTGGTATGATCATGTACGGAGTCAGAACGCGCTGACGTAAGAAGTCTGCTTTGGGCCAATCATAAAGTTCTTATGGAGATGACTTGATGACTCAGCACTGTTGACCGTAAGCTTTTATAGTTTTTTCTATGTAAATGTGCGCTAGGTGAACATCTTGAGCCACGTCTCGCAGCTTTTTCAACGTGTCGCACTCGAGACCCAGCCTTCTTTTCTATTCATCAGCGCTGTGGCTCTGCCGTTGGATACTATTATACGCGTCTCCTGTTTATAAGAGCAAAAGTGCATTCTGTTTGATCATCCCTTATGCCTGTCACTCAGACTTCAAAAAAATTGTCAAATTGAGAAGATAGTGAAACTTAAGTGCTTATGCTCATGCGGGTGAATAAAGACAACGGCACAGCTTTTAATGAGCAAATTCGATGGGGAATTTTGCTTCGAAATTGTATGCCGAATCTGCAAGTAACCATCGTGATGTTCCCTAGCGAGATAAAAGGACATTAGGGAACCATCCTGAAGTAGGTCCCCACCACATGGATGGCCTTTATGTACCACGTTTTAAAGAGATGTGAGCCTATGCCAGCGGCAAAATCTGTATTCAGATAAAACAGGGAATAGATATTTTTGTGTGTATTTGATCGTTTAGTCGCGCACCCGAGTTAAGCCAAAGTATTCACCTCATGTTGCAAAGTGGAAATAGGCTTTTTTCTGTGAATATGTGGGAACTTCCGATTCATTATCCGCTATAGCAAATAACTAGAAGAATAACAAAATGCTGTATATGTTCAAATAATTTGGAAGCCTCGACACAATCAAGTTATTCTTACGGTAAGAATAGGGCTGATACTGGTCAGCGTTCCCCTCCGTCTCTGAGCGCACACAGAAAGCTGCCTATCAACGTGTGAATACAACGTTTGAGTTCTCTTTCTCAACATAATGCACGGTCAATAACTTGCCCACTAAAAGCTGCACGGATATATTTGAATACCGCGATATAGAAACAATATAGAAAAAGTTCAATCATATTTCACATATCACCCAGCCCTAGCAACCAATAATACTTACTAGTTTAAATGTTTACATACAGTAGATATTTTAAACCAAAAACCAAAAGGCTAATGCTATTTTCCTCTTGCCAGTGCTCTTTTATTACTTCATGTTAAGTGAAGGCAAATCCGAAGTAGAATCGACTATGACTTCCTCACTGAATCGTGAGAAACTTGGCTCAGCCAAAAGGCATGAAAGTTGGGGAACTGAAGTAGTTTGTTTGAAGAGGTTGGCTCTTCTTTGCAGCAATTTCCTTGCATGTGAGGCTATTTTGGTGCAAAGTGTTGATAGCTGCATGTCTTTAACTACTGTTAACACAAGAACACAATGACTGGAAGCACTTCTTCCCTCCCTTTATCGCAATCGGTCTGCTCTTATAATCCAGTCAGAATGATAGAGTGATTTCACATGACTAGCACTTTTTCACACTTTCCCATGTGCTGATGATATGATTAGTGAAATTATGTTAGCTGGTCACGTTGTGCCAGGGCCAAAAAATTTAAGTTTTTGCAATTATTTAAAATGTATCTGGTCACTCTAATGAATTGATGTGAATCAACACCACAACAACTGAAGCAGCGAACTTTGTGAAACACACGGCCAATACTTTTGGCCATGGCTGTATCGTCTTAAACTGAGATAGATACACATTAGAAACAACATTAGCATTAGCACACTCAGAAATACTTCTAGCCAGTAATTCTCAAACTGTGGTACACACACCACCCGTGATATTAATGTATGTGTGCGTGTCTATGTATAACCCACGGTCAAAGCCATCAATATAGCTCGTTTACGTAGACATTTTAGTTTTTATGAATAACGTTCGTCCTGCTGTCTCATCACTTGGTGCCATACATGGTCCATGTTTTTTTTTTTTAGTTCTGAAACATATTTTGCTTGTATGTTTTATAGAACAATTAACATTCATATGTCAAAAAATCTAAATTTAATTAATTGTCATGACCCCATTAATGTGATTTACTAGTTGTCTCTACATTTCAAAGTAGCGAATCAATCCGTTGGTGGAGGTTTACAGGCTTATCAGTTGCAGAAAAAAGATTTATTGTCAAAAGTCTCAATGGAAAATGCGAACCATAGTGAAACTGGGACAGTTGGCCTGTGGTTTCATGAACATCAGGATCTAATCAAATAGCTGTCATGACATCTCATCCCCAGTATCTGACATCCATTTACAGAAGGTCAAAGCAGTAGATCAATACATTGCTCAAAGATACTCCATGCAACTATGTGAACACACACACACACAGTTGTTGCATTTGACGTGTCTGTGAGAGAGCAGTTCGTAACACAGGACAAGTACTTTACATGTTGCATTCTCAGAACAGGGATGCTATAGCACACGTTAGCACGAACTTCCTTCTTGTACGGTCACTTTTCTTCTTCTAGGCCAACTACTGTCATGGCTGGAGCAACACATGAAGAGAATATTGCTGAATAAGTTTAAATGTGTTTACCTACCTGAATAATAACCTACAGTTTAATGGCACAGACATTTGAAGGTTATCCTTCACTACAATGAGAATCTCACTTGTAATGTGTTGTTGAAACATTTGTGTATGTTTTTAAGGTGCAGTTTCCCTCTACACTGTTCAGAATGACTGAAGGGAAAGGGTCCCCTTACTTATTAGGCAGTTTATATTAATATATCTGTTGTTTATGTTGTTTTGTCAAGCTCCTGTACATGTGTGTGTATATAATATGCACACATGACGTGTTTTGTCAGGGTTTACATGACAGTCATAAAATAATCTGTGTATTTTCACATGACTGAAAATGAGCAAGGCTTGATATAATGAGATGACTTTTTTTTTTTAGGTCACCTGTGTTCATTAAATTAACAGTAGTGAGATATGCACATATCTGTTCCCTGAATCTTCCATCCTACTGAATTTCCCTTGTTTCTGTATTATTCACATATCTCCCTCAGACTCGATCATCTGGAGCTGTTCAGTGATGCAGCATGTCTATGTTTAGAACATTTCCCCCAAAAACAATATATATATGGAATAAAACCATTCAACAACCGGTGACTGTGTGCTTCCTGCTGAATTCAGATAAATGTAACTGATCAACTGTTATTCTTTTGTTAAAAAAAAAACCTCTCCATGACTGTGATTACCAGATGAGTATTTGCAAGTACTTCCAAGCTTTATAATGGCAGTGAATGGCCGTTTCTGTTCATCTATCCATCATAAAAGTGCATCTGTCCATCATAAAAGTGCATCTGACCATCATCTTGGACAGATGCACTTTTATGATGGATAGATGCATTTTATGATGGATAGATGCACTTTTATGACAGATAAATGCACTTTTAGGACGGATAGATGCACTTTTATGACGGATAGATGCACTTTTATGATGGATAGATGCACTTTTATCATGGACAGATGCACTTTTATTGACTTCAAAACAGAAACAGCCATTCACTGCCATTATAAAGCTTTTTTAATGTAGCTCATGACATTCGTCGGAAAGAAGAATGTCATGGAATGGCTAGGATGACTTAAAGGAGAGTAAATCATGAAAACTAAACCTTTAAGAGACAGACGGACGAACGGATGGATAGATAGATAGATTAGATAGATGGAAAGATGATAGATAGACTGATGGATGGATGTCCTTTTTTCACATCATAAATTAAATAGACGAGAATTCACAAAAACTTTTATAGTGAACACACTAATCACCAATTGGGCTTTATAACAATCATTCAAATGCATTTTTGTGTAAATTAACACATTGCATTTCTTTTTTCTTTTTTTTTACATTTCCTTTTTTTTTTACTGAAAGCAGATTGTTTCCCTGGCAAAAAGCAGCATATTTATGTGCATGTGAGGATCCATCTTCATGTGAGATGTAATGCAGATGTGTCAGTCAGTTTCTCTCCAGCAGATCTCCAGAGTCTCTGAGGACCAGCTGCTTCAGGAGAGTTAATCTGAGCTGTCGGTGTTCCTCCAGGAGCAGGACTGATCTGATGACCGGATCTGATGATACTAAATAGAATTGAGTTCACTGCACTCAAATATTACTGAAACTTCAATGACTGAAACAGAACTCGAACTGAATATAGAACATTTCTAGATCCCAGAATGAAAATTGAATAATAATTGTATAATTAAGTGATGATTGAGCATTAGTGATGAACACCTGCTGTTAACAAGCAGAATCACTGAAGAAAATAGAAAAACAAGAACTACAACTCACTTTCAGCCACAGCCTTAGATGAAATCAGCTGAAGATAAAAGAAGACATTAAATCGCTCAAGATCTCAGCAGAGGAGGATTAAACACCTCCACAAACAGCATTACCAGCTTCACTTAATACTAACCAGTTTGACTTTATTACTGGCATTCGTCTACAGAAGCTCTAATTAGAATTAACAGAGGTTTAGAAGTTGATGATTTGAGTTTCGTATAAGGTCACCATGATGGAGATCAGCGTTTGCTTTTGCAAACAATTTTTTCTTTGGCTGCTGGAAGTGTTTATAAAACAAATATGTTATGGCACTAAAGTCAAGGAAAAGTATGAATGGGTGTTGATTGTTCAAGATTCATGATGACAATCATCATTTATCTCTGATTAAAAGGGCAACATTACATTTGTTTATTCAAAACTGTGATTCTACAAGTAAGTGTCAGCACTGTTATACACCGTCAGATATTATGAAAGACTTCACAAACAGTTTGTGCAGAAAAAGTTTCACAGAAAATGTTGAATTACCAAGACTCACACAGACATCAAGAATCAGCATATGAATCTCAACAATGGTGACCATTAAAAAACGACTCATGCTGCAATGCATGCTGGGTACTAGCATTATACAAAACTTATCCATGGCTCCCAGCATGAATCATTTTTTGATGGTCACCATTGTTAAGATTCATATAATGATTCTTGATATCTGTAAGTCAGCATGATACCATAGAGGTTAAAATCTGATTGTCACAACAGTAGAATCACAGTTCTATTATAATGTATAATACAGTAGAATCACAGTTCTATTATAATGTATAATACAAGTAATACATCACCTGTTTATTCAGAGATTAGGCTCTGAAAAGATCAGGGGCCGGTTGCACCAGCTGTGCGTGAGTTACAACTTAGCCTAGTTTTGACGTAAATGGGCACTAAGTTACAACTTACATACTACTAAATATTTTTGCGTTGCACCATTAAACTTAGTTTAAACTAGGGCTGTCAGTTAAACGCATTACGGCGTTAACGCAAAACCCATTTTAACGCGATTAACGGTCTTTTTGGCCTTGCAAACTTTTTTTGTCATTTTTCACATGCTTTTGCATACCGGACGCTATGAAACCCATTCATTTCAATGGTTTGCGCTGCGCGAGGACGTTTTGTTGCTTCATTGACCAAAGCGCAAGAGCAGCAGCGTGCACACCACGGTCAAAATTCAAAATAGTTCAACTTTTGCCGTTGTGACGATTACCAGCGCGGCCAATAGAAACGTTTTGGCATCCAAAAAGTTTTGAAAACTGGCGTAGCGCCGCGCATTCCGTGTCCTTTCTGAAAGCACCGGATCTAGCTAGACCGGAAACACTTGTTGCGAGCCGGCCAAATAGTAGGTTAACGTTACGTTTGGAGTGGATGACGAGCGCGAGACGCCGAAATGGATGCCAATAAGATTCTGAATGGAAAGTTTACTTTTAAAAAGTTTCCAAACGGTTCCATTGACAAGACCAAAGTGATCTGTGTGTTTTGTCGTTGTGAACTGAGCTATCATCATCGCAGCTCGTCCAGTCTGAAATACCACTTGATGGCCAAGCACACACACACACACACACAGCTGATGCGAATTCTCCGCCCTCTCGTCAATATCAGGACCTCGTCAGTATTTCTTTCACCCTTTTATTGATGGACAGTGTTACATTGTGTGAAAGATTATTTGCTCCAAGTGAAAATGTTTTAGTGTGAAATTGAACACAGTATATGTCAATGTTGTTTTCAATAAAAAACATTTGCACAAAGCAAGCCGATCCACTTTTTCATGTTGATAAGAGCATTAAAATTAGAAAAAATAAAGGGACAAAAAGAAATCAAGAGACATTTAGAATAGATAAAAATGTGCGATTAATTGCGATTAATCGCGCTTTAACTATGACATTAATGCGATTAAATATTTTAATCATTTGACAGCACTAGTTTAAACGTAACTCTACGTTCCAACTAAATATTTATGGCAGCCTCTACCAATGAATAACGGTCGGAATGAGATGGCAACCAGATTAGATTACATCGATGAGCTCGTAATTGATAATGAAGAACCGCAAATTCGTCGACGAGTTTTACGAGACCAACATCATCCTTTTGATATTTATGATGATGTCGACATATATGCTCGTTTGCGCTTTAAAAGAGTGGGATAACGGACATGATCGTGCCTGATATTCAACATGAAACAGACTCTCTCCCCAAGCCTTCAAGTCTGCGTCGCATTATGTTATTTTGCTACTGGATCTATGCAAAACTTAGTAGGCGATAGCATACAAATTCATAAATCTACAGTATGTAGAGTGATCCGCAGAGTGTCACTTGCCTTGTGTCGCCATATGAACAACTACATGTGCCGGCCAAGCATAAATGTACAAAACAGGCAAAAATTCCATGCCATTGCCAGTTTCCCTGATGTCCTTGGCTGTGTCGATGGGACACAAATCAGGATAAAAGCACCCACAGTGGATGGATGCTTTTGTGAATAGGAAGGGATTTCATTCACTAAACAACATGGCGTCATGACTTTGCGTAAACATACACGCCACTTTCAAGTCAAGTGGCGTGTTATCTATACGCATTTTGAGCTATGTCCACGCCGAAACGAACCATCATCTTTTGCGTGTATGTCTACGCCGTTAAATGTCCGAGTGATTCCGCGTGTATGTACACGCCGTTAAATGTCCGAGCGAAACGAAGCAAAATGTAGATCTACATCTGGGGAGCGATATTTTTTTTCCTAGGATGGTAGGGGAAGACTCATAAATGGTATTAACCCCAGTGACGGGTAGGTTTAGGGACGGGGTTGGGGTAGGTCATATATTTATATATACAGTAATGTAACGTTAAGTCAAAGGCGTTGATAAACACGCTGAAAAGCGATTATGCGTGTTAATAGCACGCCAAAAATGGAAATACGAATTGGCGTGTCATACATACGCCATTTCATGAGATCAGTCTGCACTAAACACCCAAGTCATCTGTGACCCAAGTTTGTGTTTCTTAATCTGCGTTGCTAGATGGCCAGGTTCAAAGCACGACAGTTTCATCCTATAAAGATCAAACATCTTTGAAAACTTTGATTCTGGGGAGTATGCTGGGTGATTCTGCCTACCCACTTAAAAAGTGGCTGATGACACCATACTTAACACACAAGCAGAGGACAAATTCAGTTCTGCACATACCAAAACAAGGGTAACGGTGGAAAGAAGTATCTGTGTTTTAAAAAGGAGGTGATCATGTCATGCAGCATATTTAAATTTGTTTTTTAATTTTTGTTTTATTGTTTATTTTTGATCAGTTTAGGCTAATATTTCAGATAAAGTACAAGTTTTGAATACAACCCAAATGTCCTCGGTAGGAATTGCAATGAAGCCAGAGAGAGCAGCAAAGGTGACAGGAGCATGCATTGTATTGCACAATTTGGCCATGCTGTGGAAGATGCCAGTTGATGATCTAGGAGGTGAAGAGATTGAGGAGGTGTTAGTGACCGGATCTAATGTTCTCTGCGTCCCTCAGCCGGAGTGAGCAGATCTGCTCTCGGAGGAGCCGGAGCCGGTGCCGGTGTCGACGGGACTCTGCTCTGTGGTGTAGGAGGAACCACCTCGATGGACACACACACACCGGCCTCCACCTCATCCAGCTCAACCAGCTCTGACCACACTGACAACACACACACAACCGCTGATCAGTCACAGACAAACACACACAAGACTTTACACAAAGACAAAAGTTCTAAACTTACAAAATATAGAGTGAAAAAAGGAGAGAACAAGTACGTACGTATTGTTTGTGTAAAGATGTCAGCTTTTTTATGAAACTGATGGGTGTGCAAGACAGCATGAGAGCTGATGATGATGCTTTATGAATATCAGAAGTGGTTTGATAAAGGTCGTAATGCCACAGAATACTAGCAGAACTTTAGTGGACAGATATCAGCTTTACAAGCACTTCTGCTGTACTCAGACCCTGCTAAACCAAGCAACAACTGACAAAAACACCCGTTAAAATTACATTTGTGGGGAATTAAATGTTTTATAAAGTAACAGATAGAAAGTTATGAGGCCAGCCTGACTGAGCATCTGCAGATTCCCAAGTGAAGTCTTTACACCGGGTTTATTATTAATATGATCATGCCACATACAGTTCAGCAAAATTATACAATGATACACTTTTAAAGATTCTCAGTGTAAAACAGGAATTCATTATATGCATGTGTTTGATCTTTAATTGGTACTGTTATTAAGAGTATTTGATATATATATTTAATATGATGATTTATTATCAATGTTGGAAACAGTTGTGCTGCCTAAAAAAATTGTTTTATAACCTGTGATAATCTTAGGATTCACTGATGAATAAAAAGTTAAAAAGAACAGCATTTATTTAAAATAGTAAAGATTTGTATTGTTAAAAACGATTTCTATCACTTTTTATCAATGTTACACATCTTTGCTCGATAAAAGTATAAATTTTTGTCACAAAAAGAAAGAAGACAAATGACTGACCCAAACCTTTGAACGGTAGGGTAGTGTATATTGTTAGAAAAGATTTCTATTTTAAATAAATGCTGTTCTATTTAACTTTTTATTCATCGGTGAATCCTGAGAAAAGTATTACAGGTTATAAACAAATATTAAGCAGCACAATTTTGTCCAACATTGATAATAAATCATCATATTAGAGTGATTTCTGAAGGATCATGTGACACTGAAGACTGGGGGAATGATGCTGAAAATTCAGCTTTGACCACATGAGAGTGAATTATAATTTAAAGTATATTAATTGTAATTAATATATAAATTGTAATAATATTTCACAATATTACTGTTTTTTCTGTACTTTTGATCAAATAAATTCAGGCTTGATGAGCATAAGACACCTCTTTCAAATACAATGTCTGGTCGGTACTGTGCTCAGAGGTGTTGTATTGTGTGGGCGATGTAAGTAAGTGATGCTCTGCTGCCCTCTGGCGTTTGACTCAAACTTTCAGCCTTAATGTAAAGTAAACATCTAACGAGAAAACTGACAGAAGCCGGCGATGCTGTTTTACCTGGAGACAGTGAAGAAGAAGAAGAAGAAGAAGAAGAAGAAGAAGAAGAAGAAGAAGAAGAAGAAGAAGAAGAAGAAAGAAAAAGTAAGCGAACCTTCGTTTTTCTGTTAAAGTGATGAGATGACATGCGAGCTTCGCACTTTAAAGTCTAATTGTTTTACGACAGTTGACACGCTGTGCCTGACCATAATAAACATGACGTCATATCGCTCTTCAGTCTCGAGCAGTGTCTGTCTTCCCGTGAAGGTAAATCTCTATAGAAATACATAAAATAATCATTAACTGTTCTGAAAATTGTTGTTTTTCCCTGTTCCTCGGTGTGTATCTGCATGTACGGTTTGAGACACTTCAGTGACAACGAACAGGAAAGATCACAGAACACCACATTAACGCGGTAAATTACATTCAGTAATCCACATTTTAATTTCATAATCTGAATGTTACATATACAAATTGAACACTGAGTCTAATTGTCTATCTATATATATCTATATATATGTCTATTTGTTTATCTATCTATCTATCTATCTATCTATCTATCTATCTATCTATCTATCTATCTATCTATCTGTCTGTCTGTCTGTCTGTCTATCTATTTATCTGTCTGTCTATCTATCTATCTATCTATCTATCTATCTATCTATCTATCTATCTATCTGTTTATCTATCTATCTATCTATCTATCTATCTGTTTATCTATCTATCTATCTATCTGACTATCTATCGGTCTGTCTGACTATCTATCTGTCTGTCTGTCCGTCTGTCTATTTATCTGTCTGTCTGTCTATCTATCTGTCTGTCTATCTATCTGTCTGTCTATTTATCTGTCTGTCTATCTATCTATCTGTCTGTCTATTTGTCTATCTGTCTATATCATCTTTCTATCTATCTATATATCTGTCTGTCTATCTATCTGTCTATGTCTGTTTATCTATCTATCTATCTATCTATCTATCTATTTGTCTGTCTTTCTATCTATCTAGCTGTCTATTTGTCTATGTATCTGTCTATTTGTCTATCTATCTATCTATATATCTATCTATCTATCTATCTATCTGTCAATTTGTCTATCTATCTGTCCGTCTGTCTATCTATCTATCTATCTATCTATCTATATATCTGTCTATTTGTCTATCTATCTGTATATATATATATATCTGACTATCTATCTGTCTGTCTATCTGTCTGTCTGGCTATCTAACTATCTGTCTGTCTGTTTGTCTATCTTTCTATCTATCTATTTGTATATATATATATATATATATCTGTCTATTTGTCTATCTATCTATATATCTATATATAAATATATGTCTATTTGTTTATCTATCTATCTGACTATCTGTCTGTCTATTTGTCTGTCTGTCTATTTATCTGTCTGTCTATCTATCTATCTATCTGTCTGTCTGTTTATCTATGTCTGTCTGTCTGTCTGTCTGTCTATCTGTCTGTCTATCTAACAATCTATCTGTCTGTCTGTCTGTCTATTTGTCTATTTATCTGTCTATTTGTCTATCTGTTTATCTATCTATTTGTCTATCTATCTATCTGTCTATCTATCTATCTATCTATCTATCTATCTATCTATCTGCCTGTCTGTCTATTTGTCTATCTATCTGTCCGTCTATCTATCTATCTATCTATCTGTCTGCCTGTCTGTCTGTCTATTTGTCTATCTATCTGTCTGTCCATCTATCTATCTATCTATCTATCTGACTATCTATCTATCTATCTCTGTCCATCTATCTATCTATCTGTCTGTCCATCTATCTGACTATCTATCTATCAGTCTGTCTGACTATCTATCTATATCTGTCTGTCTGTCTGTCTGTCCGTCTGTCTATTTATCTGTCTGTCTGTCTATCTATCTGTCTGTCTATCTAATTCTGCCCTACATGCATTATTGGGTGTTTTCCTTTGTAGTTTTAGTATCATCTTGCAGAATTCTGTGTGTAGGGCTTCTGTTGGATGTCTGTCCCATCTAGTGTAGCTCTGATCACTGAGTGGACCCCAAACCTCACTTCCATACAGCGCAATGGGCTGGATTACACTATCAAAGATTTTACACCAGATTGGAATCGGTAATTCAGTGTTTTGGAATTTCTTCTTAATGGCGTATAGAGCTCTTCGAGCTTCATCTTTGAGAGCATTCACTGCCATACTGAAACTCCCTGATGCAGTGATTACCAGGCCGAGGTAAGTGTACTGCATCGTGTGCTCTAGGCCGGTGCTGCCTAGACTGAACTGGTATCTGTGTTCCCTGACATCTGGGCTTCTTTTGAAAGACCATAATGTTGGTCTTTGTGAGGTTTACTGCCAGGGCCCAGTTCTGGCAGTAGTTCTGCAGCAGGTCCAGGTGCTGCTGTAGTCCCTGTGCAGTGGGTGACACACACACACACACACACACACACACACACACGCACACAGGGTGACAGCAGCACCAGGTCGTCTGCGTACAGCAAGAGCTTGATGCTCCTGTCCTGTAGAGTGAGTCCAGGGCCTGTAGACTGCTCCAACTGCACCGCTAGTTCATTAATGTAGATGTTGAACAGCGTTGGACTCAGGCTACAGCCCTGCCGCACTCCTCTTTTCTGGGTGAAGAATTCTGTATGTTTGTTGCCAATTCGTATTGCACATTTGTTGTTCGAATACATTGATTTTATAATGTCATAGACTTTACCCCCTACACCACTTTGTAAAAGTTTATAATATAATCCGTTGTGCCAAATAGAATCAAATGCTTTTTTGAAATCGACAAAGCATGCAAATATTTTTCCCTTTTTGGTCTGTTTTACGTGTTTATCGATTAGGGTGTGTAGGGTGTAAATGTGGTCGGTAGTTCTGTCATTTGGAACGAAGCTAATCTGACTCGAGCTCAGGACATTGTGTGTGTTCCTTAAGGAAGCTTACAATTCTATCGTTTAAAATACTGCTAAATAACTTCCCCAGATTACTGCTCACACAAATGCCTCTGAAATTATTAGGATCCAATTTATTTCCACTCTTATGGATTGGGGTAATAAGTCCTTGGCTCCAGATGTCAGAAAAACAGCCTGAACTGAATACAATGTTGAATAGTTTGAGCACCGCCACCTGGAGCTCCGAGGTGCTGTGTTTCAGGACCACAAGATTTATTACCTTTTTGGCTTTTGAGTTTGTTTGTCAATTCTTCATGTGTAATTGGGAAATCAAGTGGATTTTGATTAGTTTAATTGTCTCTTCATAAGTTTGTAGATTTTGTTTGATCAGATTATAATTGTCATTGAGTTGTTTTGATGGGATTTCTTTGTATAAGTTTTCAAAATGATTTGTCCAAATTTCTCCATCTTGTGGTTTTGTTGTGCTCAGATTATTCCACATATCCCAGAACTGATTATGATTTATTGAATGTTCTAATTCTTGTATACTTTTGGTCAGATGGTGTTGCTTCTTCACTCTAATTGTGTCTTTATATATTTTTAGTTTTGAAAAGTATTCAGTTCTTATGTCAGTGTTGTTTGGTTCTTTATGTTTCAGATTTGATCATTTTCTAAGTTGTTTTCTTAATGTTTTGCAGTCTGAGTCAAACCATTTTTCATCTTTTGGAGTATTAATAGTGTATCTTTTGCCTTTCTTTTTCAATTCACTTCTCTGTGCTGCTTTTTTAAATATGTTATTGATTTCATTTGTAGCCGAATTAACACCATCTTTAGTTGTTTCGAATTTCTTATTAATAAATGTATTTATTCGATTTTTTAGTTCTTCAGAACTGAGGGCTTGGACAAACTTGTCTGCGCTGTCCGGAGCCCATCTGTACCTCTGCTGGACCTGATACATTCGGCAGGTTTCCAGTCTGTTTTGTTCTGGTGTGTGATGTGTTTTGATATAGATGTTAGTTTGGTTATGGTCAGAAAGCGGAGTTTGCTGTTTGACAGTGAATGCATTGAAGGAGGATGGGTCCATGTCAGTGATGGCATAGTCAACTACATTAGCTCCAAGACCTGAACAACACGTGAACCTCCCTAAAGAGTCCCCTCGTATCCTGCCGTTCAGTATGCACAGGCCTGAGGCTCGGCAGCGCTGCACCAGCTCTCTACCGGTTTTATTCACTATCTGGTCAAGATTGTTTCTGGGGGGAAGTTTTCTTGTGATACTCGGGGGGTTTTGGCCAAAGACATATTCATTACCCTTTGGATCTATGTCATCAAGTTCAGATCCAGTTCTTTGCATTAAAGTCTCCACACAGCAGCACGTTTCCCTGGGCCTGGAAATGGCTGATTTCTGTCAAGTCAAGTCACATTTATTTATATAGCGCTTTTCACAATACAGATTGCATCAAAGCAGCTTCACAGTGATAACATGAAAGTAGTACAACACAGTTCAATAATATTGTTGAATATTAAATATCCCCAACTAAGCAAGCCAAAAGCAAGGCGACAGTGGCAAGGAACCAAAACTCCATCAGATTGGATGGAGAAAAAAACCTTGGGAGAACCCAGGCTAGTCAGGGGCCAGTTCTCCTCTGGCTAACAATCATAGGGTTTTAAAGAAGCTTTACAGTAAGTGCATATCAGAGAGTACCTGGAAAAAATACATTTAGTTAATCATGTAATATTTAGGGGATAACATATCGCCGGCGTTGAGTCGTCTCTTCGCAGGCGTTGAGTCGTCTCTTCACAGGCGTTGGTCTTCTCATCACAGGCGTTGAGGCATCCGAAATCCCCGTGAGAGGCAGGATACCAAACTGGAGCCTACGAACGCCATTTTTCTCGGGACAAGCGTTCTGTGTGTATGTTGTTGAGGTATTCCTCCTCATGGTAAGGGGATTCTCCAGGGGGAATGTAGATGGCACAGAGATATGTTTCTCTAGTAGAAATGCCAATTTGGTTTATTTTTAACCAGCAATGAAATTTTCCAACTGAAATAGTAGTAGTAGTAATACTTTATTAATCCCCAAGGGGAAATTGTTGAAATGTGTTTGGCCAGATGCTCCCTGTACCACACCAGAACTCCTCCTGAGTCTCGTCCACAGTGGACTGTACTTATTTTGACTGAGGGCACAATCACTTCATAGTAGCCTGAGGGACAGTAGGTAAGCGCATCATTTCGACACCAGGTTTCAGTGAGGATTATGATGTCAACATCTTCGATATGTTTTAGAAATTCTGGGTCTGTACTTTTAGAACCAAGCGTTGAAGAGTGAAGACCCTGAATATTCCAGCAACTTATTTGAAATGAACGCATTCGAATTCTAAAAGATAAACCTATTTGGTGAGACAGAGAGAAGATAATGTGAAGTAGCCTACCTGTGAAAATGTATATGGCAAACAATTTACATTAGTGCAAAATTACATATATATATATATACATATATACACACACATATATATATATACACTCACCGGCCACTTTATTAGGTACACCTGTCCAACTGCTCGTTAACACTTAATTTCTAAGCAGCCAATCACATGGCGGCAACTCAGTGCATTTAGGCATGTAGACATGGTCAAGACAATCTCCTGCAGTTCAAACCGAGCATCAGTATGGGGAAGAAAGTTGATTTGAGTGACTTTGAACGTGGCATGATTGTTGGTGCCAGAAGGGCTGGTCTGAGTATTTCAGAAACTGCTAATCTACTGGGATTTTCACGCAGAACCATCTCTAGGGTTTACAGAGAATGGTCCGAAAAAGAAAAAACATCCAGTGAGCGGCAGTTCTGTGGGCCGAAATGCCTTGTTGATGCCAGAGGTCAGAGGAGAATGGCCAGACTGGTTCGAGCTGATAGAAGGGCAACAGTGACTGAAATAACCACTCGTTACAACCGAGGTATGCAGCAAAGCATTTGTGAAGCCACAACACGCACAACCTTGAGGCGGATGGGCTACAACAGCAGAAGACTCCACCGGGTACCACTCATCTCCACTACAAATAGGAAAAAGAGGCTACAATTTGCAAGAGCTCACCAAAATTGAACAGTTGAAGACTGGAAAAATGTTGCCTGGTCTGATGAGTCTCGATTTCTGTTGAGACATTCAGATGTTAGAGTCAGAATTTGGCGTAAACAGAATGAGAACATGGAACCATCATGCCTTGTTACCACTGTGCAGGCTGGTGGTGGTGGTGTAATGGTGTGGGGGATGTTTTCCTGGCACACTTTAGGCCCCTTAGTGCCAATTGGGCATCGTTTAAATGCCACGGCCTACCTGAGCATTGTTTCTGACCATGTCCATCCCTTTATGGCCACCATGTACCCATCCTCTGATGGCTACTTCCACCATGTCACAAAGCTCTAATCATTTCAAATTGGTTTCTTGAACATGACAATGAGTTCACTGTACTAAAATGGCCTCCACAGTCACCAGATCTCAACCCAATAGAGCATCTTTGGGATGTGGTGGAACGGGAGATTCGCATCATGGATGTGCAGCCGACAAATCTGCGGCAACTGTGTGATGCCATCATGTCAATATGGACCAAACTCCCTGAGGAATGCTTCCAGCACCTTGTTGAATCTATGCCACGAAGAATTGAGGCAGTTCTGAAGGCAAAAGGGGGTCCAACCCGTTACTAGGATGGGGTACCTAATAAAGTGGCCGGTGAGTGTATATACACATACAGTATATAAAAAAAAAAATTCTTTTCTTTCTTTCAGTAGAGCACTGTGTGTGTTCTTATCTGTTCAGGAGCTGGTTGCACAGTGTGTGCAGCATCTCTCTGATCTGGCTCAGTTCGCTGGCAGGTGTGGAGGTGGAGGGTGGAGCGGGAGGCCGGGCTAAAGCTTCAGAGGGTGGAGGGATTTCTCTGGGTGTGGGGGGGGGGGGGGGTTTCTTCTTCCTAATGGGGACTTGATGGCCGGCAGGTGGACGTGGAGTTGGTGACTGCAGGTTTACAGGTGTGTAGTGAGCCATAGGTGGGTGTGGACGTGGTGGATGATGTGGGATGCTTGTCCAGCTGATGTCTCTCCTCATCGGGGTCGGGGGGGTGTGTCTGGGCATGTAGGGGTGATTCCTCATCGGGGTCGGGGGGGGGGTGTGTCTGGGCATGTAGGGGTGAATGGGCCGGTAGTGTTCTGGAGTCGGTAGCAGATGTCTCGGTGATGATGGGGTGCGACCCAGGGCTGCATCTTTAAGGGCCCTTGCAAAAGTGCGCACTGCATCTCTGTGCAGGTGGAGCCCATCGTACAGGTGGTGGAGGCCGATGTGGTGGTGGTGGACCAGGTGCACGTTTGGAAGTGCAGGAAAATCTACGGGAAATTTCAGTGTTGATGTTGTGGATGATGTGTGGTGGTGTGTCATGTCGTGGGAGAAGTGTGGAGATAACAATCCGGGATTCTGGGAACTTTTTGCTGGTGATTTTGGCCATTTTCCTGAGCATCCGCAGTGTTGTTGCGCAGCGAGTGAAGGTCATTGGTCCCAGTGTGGATTATGACACATGAGGGGTGTCCTGGGAAGTCTCTAATGATCTGGTGGGCGTGGCCGGTTGTGCTGCATCGTTTTGCAGAGACTTTCTGATGTGGGAAGAGTTTCTGTGGGTCCAAGAACTTCCCATTAGAGTCCATGAGGAGGAGAATATCTGGATCAGGTTCTGGAGGGGGGGCAGGCGGTGGTTGTGTTTCTGCAGGTGTTTGTGGAAGGCCCGCTGTCTGTGTTTGTGGAGTCTGTAGTAGGAGCTGTACTGTAGTTATGTGTGTTGTCATCTGTGTTTTTCTATAACAGCTCTCTCATTTCTTGCAGCTGCCTGGAGAAGTTCTCTTCTTTTCTCTCGTTGTCCTCCTCTAGCTTGCGCATCTGTACGCGGAGAGTTTGGTTTTCTCCTTGCAGTTCTCTGAGAGCTCTGTTGAGTTCAGTGATGGAGGAGTTGGTGTCTTTCTTTAGCTGTCTGAGCTCATCTTTGAGCTCTTGGATGTAAATGTTTGTGTTGCGTGTGTCTGAGAGTTTGACTTGAATGTGTTCTCTGAATTCAGTGAAGTCCAGTTCCAGCAGAGCTAAACTGTCTCTCAGTCGCCGGTCTGATGGTGCAGGTGAAAGAATCGCTGGGCCTTCCTCCTCAAGAGTCTGTGCTGTTTGCATGAGGCTCGTCTCTCTACTCTGGCCTTCAGCCGGGGCAAGATCTCCTTGAATGAGTTCAGGCAGTGACGTAACAAGCCAACACCGGCCCTTATGCAGGATTATCAAAGCAGGCCCCCCTACTGCACGTGATGACGCATATAAGAGATGAGATGACTGACAAAATCAGGAGTAGGTTAAGAGGAAATGTACAACAACAAAAAATGGCAGACATTCCAGCTGATCGTCTCTACCAATCTCCTCCTTTCACGCATGTCGGAGTATCTCTCTACGCATGTCTGAGTCTCTCTCTACTTCAAGTTTCATAAATGTGCTCAGAAGGTTCCTGGCCGTAAGAGGACCCACCAAACTTTTCCGTTCAGATTGTGGAACGAACTTCGTTGGAGCGTGTAGGGAGCTTCAGATAAGTTCAGAAGACCCAGAGCTTCAATCCTACCTCAAAAAGGAGGCATGCACTTGGAAGTTTAACCCACCTCACTGTTCTCACATGGGAGGAGTGTGGGAAAGAATGATCGGAGTGGCTCGACATATCTTTGATGCTATGATGCTGAAGGTTCATTCTCCAAATCTGACTCATGAAGTACTTGTGACGCTCATGGCAGAGGTAACAGCCATAATGAATGGTCGTCCATTAGTACCTGTGTCATCTGATCCACAACAACCTGATTTGTTGACTCCAAGGGCTCTTCTCACTCAGAAAATCTGTCCCGTTTCTATTCCTCCTGGAGCATTTGATCCAAAAGACTTGTACCGGAAGCAATGGAAACAGGTGCAGAGTCTGGCTAACTCGTTCTGGAAACGATGGAGAGAAGAGTATCTTGCAACCCTTCAACCAAGAAGAAAATGGCAAGCAGATCAACCAAACTTAGCCATTGGTGACTTTGTCCTCCTAAAGGACTCTCAGGTCAAAAGAAACGAATGGCCTACTGGGCTTATTGTGGACACTTATCCTGGTTGAGATAAAAGAGTACGTAAAGTAGATGTACGCATAGTTAAAGAAGGTACTAAAGTGTACTCAAGACCTGTTTCGGAAATTGCGTTATTAGTTAAGGGTTAATAGTGTTATAGTAGTATTCCAGGCGGGGAGTGTACTGCCCCCTTGTGAGAAGAGGTATTTGAGTTTTGAGTGTTTTGTCCATGCAGAGTTTCCGTAGCTCAGTCGTTCCCATAACATTCTCACTGCAAGTCAAACTCGGAGTGTTAAAGTTTATAAACTATCATTTTGGTCTCTGACGAATATCTGTCTGTAAGTATTTGTTTCATAGAGATCTTAGCTTCCTTTTGATATCCTATTTAGTCATTTTAGCATGTTTTCTATTTCTATTTCTATTAGCAAGTAATTTGTAAGGAAATATGTGACGCTAGTAGTGTTAGTTTCTCTATGGCATCTTCTATGTAAATTAGCATTGTGTTATTTGCTTGCTATGGGATCGTGATTTGAAGGTTTTAGATATTTCTAGACTACTTATTTAGTTTTGTATTGTATATTCATCAAATTGAGATTGTAATATGCTCTTCTTTGGTTTTGTATGTTACAGTTTTACAGTCCTTTCAGTAAAACACCACAAAACAGCAAGAAGCTTCTGGTTCTTTGTTGGAAACTGTTAGCTATCTGTAAAGCTAGTTCATGCACACTAGTGAAGGCAGAATATCTGGTGTTATGCACATGTTTTAAATCTGGTACTGGCAGACACAACAGGCAGTGTCATAGAGAGTGCATCTCTCTTCTCACTACTTAATGATGTGGCAGTTTTCCTCAGGGAGTCTTATAAACGTATGCAGACTTGGGAAGAGACAAGTGAGGACAAACGTCACAGGAGACTGAGCCCAATAGGGGAAACCAGGTGGTGGGCTACGGATCAGGCTCTCACTAAGGTCTTTGGGTGTTTTGGTAATCCCCAGGATGCATTGTTTGTTGACCTGCTGCTGACCCTAGCCTCTGTTGAGGAAGATGGAAGTATGAAGTCAACAGTGAGGGTCAAAACAAAGGGATTAATTGAAAATCTTCTGAAATATGAGATTATCCTCATTGCTCAAACTTTCCTTCGCATTTTCCAACATACATCCCCCCTCTCCTAGTACCTACAGACACACGGAATGGATATTTTGTCAGCTCAGCGTCTGGTTGAGGGGACAAAGGATCACCTCAAAAAATATGTCAGGGACTTTGAGTGGCAGCTGATAAGTTTGTGAGTTGGGCCAATGAAAAGCTGGAAGAGATGGACAACTATGAACTAGTTGTGCAGACTGCACTTCCAGATAATAGTGTCCGAAAAAAGAAAAGAATGCCAGGAGAGCTTTTAGATGATGAACCAGTAGCCTCATCTGATGCTGCCTTTGAGGTGAATGTCCATAATGTTATTCTGGACACTGTGGCAGGTAGCATCGATAGGAGGTTTTCAGCAAATCTTGCCTCAGATTTTGCTTGTCTTGACCCTAAAAACTTTCCTGAAATAAAGATAAATGGGCTCCCTAACTCAGCACTCCAGGAAATCAGCAAATGTCTGCTTAGGTTTGATGACAGAGCTACTGTTAGCACATTACAAACTGAGCTGTCTAGCCTGGCATACCAGTGGAACAGACTGAAAAAGTCCTCTCTTGAAGGTTATACTGTCAGGACATGTAGTGAGGTGACACAGGAGGATAGTGGCGGACTGCCATATATGGAAGAACCAGAGATGGAACTTGAAAGCAGGACCTGTTCTTCCTGCAAAAACTGTGCCATTTGTGTCCATTTAATACTCTCACAGATGCTTATGTCATTGGGTTAGCATATAAGTTTCTGCTGACTTTGTTCATCACGCAGGTTGCATGTGAGAGAAGCTTCTCAGCTTTAAAATTTGTGAAGAATAGGCTATGAAGCTCATTGAGTCAGGACAACTTGGAGGCTTTCACTGCCATGAAAAAGTTAATGTGCACAGAGAAGGAAATCCACATGTCTATAAGCAACGACACAGTTATCGATAAAGTGGCTGAAACCAGTGCATTGCTTAGGCGGCTACTGATGCTGTAGATGCTGTTGGTACTATTCGCAATGTAACTGTAAACTGTACTGTGACTTGAACTGTAAACATTAGTTCAATATGCCTCTTTGTGAAAGAGTGGGATACATTTCAAATGCTTTATTTATTTATTTATTTCTGTTTTTGTTATATTTATTTATTTCTGTTTTTGTTAATTTATTAACCTATCCTTGTGGAATAGTGGAATATTTTTTGTTAACTTCTCAGCTTAAGTGAATTATTATTTAACCTTTACATTATTTGTTGAACTAATTATTTGTATTAATAAAAACTACACAATAGTAAGAGCTGAATCGTTGCTTCATTTATCCAATTTCCACCACCATGGAAAAAGTGGGCCGGTCTTGGGCCTGAAACTCCCGGGCTGAAAAGTGGCCCCACTCCGGCCCTGCAGGCAATCTTAGGTGAGGACCCTGAACTTGTCACTGACCTTCGTCATCTAAATAAAGGTCGTCCCCAAGACACCTTTGACACTTTCTTTGATGAGCTGAACATGGAACTTGAGCAGATAACTGCAGCTGATGAAAGACGTCATGGGGGGAGTCACCTGTCCGAGTTCATCTCTGTGAGGGATCTTATTGAAAGAGTAGCCAAGAAGTGTCCACCAAACACTCTAATCCCCAGTTAGACCACTGTACTGTTTGCCTTTGTTCCCAAAAAATGCTTACAGCAATGTGGTGAAGCTGTACAAAAGTAAAGTACACATGAAATTTCAGGTTCAGACACGACAGCTACGGTCATCACACCCAGACGATCATTACTGCGCAGCTCTCTTTAAGTACATGCGGTCCTTTGCAGTCAAGCACAGGGATTTAACAACATTTCTCTGTGTAGATAATAAGTCCAAAATAGATTTTGGAGAGCCAGGATTAGCCATGTCATCTGGAGTGCGGGGGAGTCCTTAGTAGCTTCCAGTGGTCTGCTCGGAGCCCTCGACCATGACCAGCAGCAGAAAGGGCCATTGACTCCATCTGTGTACCTCAATGTTGAGATACCAGAGACTGTTGATGACTCCTTCTATAGGGGTCAGGTCACTGTGCTCCTGAAGGACCCTTCCGGCACACAACAGAGATGATGAGGCTTCTGGGAGATGACATGGACAAGGTGAAGCCCTTCTTGATCATTTATTCCGACGGAGGGCCTGACCACAGGGTTACCTATGAAGGTGTAAAACTGTCCCTGGCTGCTGTTTTCAGGGCGCTAGACTTGGACATTGTTGTGGCGAATCATGTCTGTTCTAAACCTTGCCTGCCAAAACATTGCTCTGTCCAGACAGGATTACTCAGCAGAAGTTGGACAGGTGTTGAGAAGCTGTGGTGGGATGCAGGATATTCGAAAGAAAGCTGACATGGTGGAGAAGCTCAGAGATGAGTGGAGTGGCTCTGTCAAATCTATGAAAGATTTATTGGAAGAGCGCATGACTCGTGTTCAGCTGAAAGGAAGGCCATTCACTATTCTGGAACCAGCATCTGATGTTGCAATCCATCAGAAACAGGCTGGTATTATTGGCGAAATTGATGCTTCAATAGAGATCGGCAAGTACCACAAGAAAGACCTTGCAAATAAGAAAAACTACAAAACCTTCATGGCCAAACATTCTAGGGAGAGAAATTACATTGTGCAATTTCGCAAATGTGATGATCGTGCTTGTTGTAAGCCCTTGAGAAGCAGTTTTGAGGGAGACCTACCAGCTTGGATACCAGATCCTCTGCTTTCTGAAGATGGAGCCCACTTTCAGTCTTTTGATTCCTTATTTGGACAAGAAACATCTGAAAAAGACATGCCAAGTGGAAGCAAGGAAACTGACATCTATCGCAGAAACACCACAGGTATGCATTTAAAGAATTTGACACACTCCTGAACTTTGTCATGTTATCTGCTGTTCTCTTTAGGTTTTGATTGATGTACAGTGTTGTGGTGGTGTTTGTTGCACGAAACTTTATTCTTGTTCTTTGGCTGATATAGGGATGCAAGAACAGTTTCCTTGTGGGACAGAATGAGCGAGCTACAATCCAGTGTTATGAGTGTGGAAAACAACGCTGCATGTAGATTAGCATAGGCCAAGAAGTCACGGACCGTTCGTGATCAGTGGGCACTCCAGAGAAGGCTCTTCAAGCATGACTACAGCTGTGGTCCCATGCTGATCGTAGAAGGCAAGTCTCTGTCCATTTAGGTTATTCACACTCCGTCAATGTAGTCATATTCCAGAGGTGGTCTTTTGTCACTCAGTGACAGTTTTCAGTACATGGCTCTTAAAAACCAATTAGAGGCAATCTCTCTCTCTCTCTCTCTCTCTCTCTCTCTCTCTCTCTCTCTCTCTCTCTCTCTCTCTCTCTCTCTCTCTCTCTCTCTCTCTCTCTCTCTCCATAATATATTGGATCTCTGGAGAAAACAAAACTATAATGTAAAGTAAAGGATAACAGTTAATAGTGAAGGATATCCACTTCGAACACTTGTGTTCGACTCCAATAGAGTTTGCCTACTATGCTTCAGACAACCTGTAAGTTAGGAAGGATGTATGTGCATATTGTGCAGCACCTGGGGCAGAGAAGGACAAACACCTTCTGGAGAATTATAAAATTGTGTTGCCAGTCACAAGCACAAGCCTGCACTGAAAAGGGCTCCTTTTCCAAAGATGACATAGTTTGGCCAGAGCAATGGTCAAAGGGTCATGTTAACAGGGTTCCTACACATTCCACAACATATTTGTTTTATGGATGTAAACATCCCAAATGTAACACATTTACATGTTTTCTCATAGGTATTACATTGCATGTTAATGCAATTAACTGTTATTTTGTGAATTCTAAAGTCATTTTAATTTATTTGTCTCCCTCTGAAAAGTGCAAGCACAAGCCTGCGGTTATATTCATTTATTCGTAGCTAAACGCTCTACTAATGCCTCTCTGACGTCATGCGCTGAGGTCGTGTTGTAGACTTGTTTTAGATGTAGAGTTTATGTGCTGCTAGGATGAACAAGGTATTTTGTCTGTCCATTTAAAAATAAAATGATTCACTTCTATTGAATATCACAATAAACATTAATTTATTTCTGGAATATCATCACTCCAGTACTGTTTTCCTCTGCTCCTTGTGGATGACTCTCTCCATCGGCTCGGCACTGTTTGAGCTGACTGTAGATGTGGCACGACGGCTCATCTGACAACATAAGAAACACGGTAAATTCAGTAAACCAATAAAATTTTTCCCCCCTGAAAAATCACGATATAATCACTGGATATTAATCTTCGCTGTTATTTCTGTGCGTGACTTTTTCCATCTACATGCCCCTGTTTAAGCTTCTGTGCCACAATACTAAATGTGGAAGAAGAGTCACGTGATCATTGTTGCTGTTTGCTTGAGCTTAAAGGCACACCGCGGACTTTGTGACCTAAAGAGTTGACGCATATGAGTTATTTTAAATGAATCATCAGGCCAATATACAGCGCTTGATACATGTTGTGAATTCTATCCCTTTTAGTGTTAAGTTGACTGTGTGTGACGTTTTAAGTTGCGTTGTACGCAAATAACGTAGCGCAGCGTTATTCAGTTCTCAGTACACACGGACTCAGTGTAATTGCCTATTCACTAAGCTACTTCAGTTGAGCGATCATATCGCGTGAACACATTCACATGTTCCGTGTTTATGTGCAAGATAAAGTTTGTGACAAAGTAAGTTTTCCTTTTATGTATATTGTTAATAACACAGACTGTAACACTGTATCACAACTGCGCTTAGTTAGACCATGTTTGTGATGTAGTTGATGTTTAGCGATCTTTCTAAGTGTAATTTGATCCTGCTTAACTAACGGATTAGCCCGATAGCATCGCGGCTCGTATTGTTCATGTTTAGTTATTACTTTTAAGTGCATTTCTCCGTGGGATAATATCCTTCACTGGTTGTAAATTATTACTGCCTGTTTCATTGACTGTTTCATTGCTCTATGCAGTTTGTTATTGCAGACTCATACTAATATATTTCTACATTTATATTTCATGTATCAGTGCACTTTACAGATATGTTTATATTTGGGTTTGCAATCTCTTAAGTTGTTGAATATGCTTAGACAGTGAGTATTTATTTCTGTTATATTATTTATTTCAGAAACTACCTCAAATACATGTGTATATGGTCACTCTTGTGCAATAAACGACTAAACGAGTTCTGCAGCGGTCAATAATATAATCCACCAGTTTTCAGTGGGGCAATCCCCAACAATACTATCAATGCTCCGAGCGGGGCTGCCCTCTTGAAATACCGCCTAAGTATGGAGAAGGTGCACCGTCTTTGGCCAGGTCATGTGACCTGGAGAATGCCTGGAGAACGTATCGCTTTACGACCGTCACGTGACCACAGGCTCTGATATACTCATGGAGCTAAGGCTTTTGGTATTATTTTTCCGCCTGCTCGACTCCTGGTCATGGCTGAGGCAAGGAAAAAGTTTAAAACTGCTTCTGAGGCGGCAAAAAAGAGAAAACGCGAGAGGGATCGTGCTCGAGGAAAAACAAGAGTCGGTCTTGGAAAGGAGTTTGCTCGTTGGTGCAGGTTGAAAGAGGAAGCCTGATGTAAAACCGATTCTCTTCTCTCAACTTTATTATTAGACTGGAAAGTTAACTCTTTGCTCCTAGTATACACAGGGGCGTCGGACTGGGGGTAAAACCAGTACTGATTACCAGGGCCCTAAGGGGAGAGAGGGCCCTTGAAAAGTCTGGAATATATTTTATTTGGAACATGGGGGCCCATCAGGACTGCCTATACATAGGGCCCGGGATCTTGTGCTACGCCCCTGAGTATACAGTCATATGTCTTTGTCATTATTTTCGCTGTTTAGTAACCAGTGTTGTGTGTAACGCGTTACAAAGTAACGCGTTACAGTAACGTAACTACTTTTTCGGGTAAAAAGTAGTGTAACGCGTTACTACTGAAAATTTGGTAACGAAACGTAGTTCCTTTTTCAATTCCCCACAACGTTACTTTTCCCATGGACAGATTTGACAGCAACACTGTCTCCTCAGCTGCGCGCTTGCAATAGTCACAAGCTCCACATGGTAGCCTACGTGACAGAGGCTGGTAGCAGAGCAATCAATTCTGTGAATTACACTGCGCAAACCAAAAGTAATACTCCCACCGGATGAAGAAGGGTTGGCTCTCCACAGAACATAAAATATTAATTGTATTGAATTTTTCGTGTTCGCATTTATGAGGAAAGAAACAATGTTATGGACGTAACAGTTCTTCGGACTTGACTGCTCTGAAAGCGGCACTAAAAGACTGCTTTAAATCTTTCACAGAGACCCCAAACAGGCATTTAAAACACCAAATATTAAGGATTGGCATATCAAGCAAAATAATATTCGATGATTGCTCGAAAATCGTACCTCTACCCCCACATGCTTATAAGACGGCGTTCGCTTAAATCCCGCTCCGATATTATGTCTCTGTATAGACCTGCGTGTTGTAGCCTAGTCATTAAAGACAACGATTTAGTTTCATATTTATGTTTAAATAAAATAATTTATTTTTTAATTTTATCAATGTTGATTATATGAAAAGTGAAAAGCATGAGTAAGAGCATATGCGCAATCGGGAGACAAATGGAGTGGGCAGACATGATTTTGACCACTTCATTAAGTTTGTTTTTGTAGAAAGCCTTTCTTTAAAGTGAATTTCGTTTTGTATTAATTGTATCTTAATTTTAATCAATGTTTCATCAACCAATTGTCTTATTTTAAGCAGTAACTTTAAATAAGCAGTAAATATAGCAGGCATTATAATCAGGACTTCTCAGGAGCTCCGTGTCGGCGCGTGGACTGAGCTCGTCTCATAAATGAACCGAAACTTAGCGCAAGCTACTTGCCTCAAAGATCTGAGAAATATATAGAAAGCTTGAAATGTGTACTTTAAAACAAAATTATTCAAAACGAGAGAAAACATAATCTCTGTTTATGTAGCCTAATCCATATGAAATGTGCATTTCTCTCTGGCGCGTTCACTACTGTGAAGAATCGCGAGTCAGCATCGTCAACTTTATCTTTGCAGCCGACACTGACTGACAAAGAAAACACTTGTTTATTAATAAACAATTAAAATGTCTCCTCGCTATATTTGATATTCATAATCATTTCTTTTGCCGGTTCTTTGTGACATTTTTCATGAACGCGTCACCACCGCTCAATAGTTAATATTGTGCTTTGGTGTTCAGTTTATACAGGTTTTTCAAATGTTATTTAAATAAATATATATATTTTTTCTATCTCAAAATCTCTCCTTTTTTTTTTTTTTTTTTTTAGTTTTTCATTAAGTAGCCTAGAGTTCATGGTAGAATTTTATGTAGGCCTATAGGAACAGATATTGGGTTCTGCCCAAAGTCAAGCAACATAAAAGTAACGTAAAAGTAACGAGTAACATAAAAAGTTACTTTCCAAAGGGGGTAACTAAGTAAAGTAACGGATTACTTTTTTAAGAAGTAACGAGTAACGAGAAAACACTACTTTTTAAAAGTAACTTCCCCAACACTGTTAGTAACCGCTTCAAATGGGTATCAGGCCGTGAGTGCAGAGACGCTCTGCGTGAGTGGCATTTACGACAGTAACGTTAAATACAAGTACTCCACAGCGACTCTAGGGGTCGCTGTTTGACAAAAACGGAATTCCTGCATAGTGTGCCTTTAAGCTTTAAAGACTTAACTGGAGCGTTGAAACTAAGGCATATAATTAACATTGTTCACAATGTGCAGGGCATTTAGTGATGACATCATGGGTCATGTGACAACAGTAAATTGTCAGTAACCCAAATTTGTCTTACAGTAAAATCAGAATGCCTTTCATTTGAATATTGCAGTATCTCTGACACTGGTCTTCTCTGTTTCTTTCCATGCTTGACTCTCTTCCTCTACTTGCGCACTACAGTGGAGAATGTGGCAAGAAAGTCATTTGACAACATTAACAAGGTAACCCAAATTATTTTATTTTTTACAAAATCTAATTCACATGCACAATACAATACTGACTCAAAAAAAAAAGTTAACTCACACACACTCCAGCATTGCAATCTTGACATCGCAGCCTGTTCATTATGTGGTCACACCAAACGCGAATAGAGCGTCAAATTCGCGTCTAGTTCGACGCTAGTCTAAAGCGAATAGGACGCGCGTATAAAGCCAACGTTTGAAGTGAACACGCGCTCAGAGCTAAGCCGATGGTTCAGATTATGTGTCCCCAGGGGCGTGGTAGCGGGGGGGAAAAGGGTACCGAGTACCCAGGGCCCGAGGCAGAGGGGGGGCCCTTAGAAGTCGGCGAGCTCAAGTCAAAAGTCAAAAGGACATTTAATATTCAACAATATTATTGATCTGCCTTACTTCAGGTGGAAGGTGACACAATTTTCTTCTAGAAACAAACTTTGTTGTATTATTTTCATGTTATCACTGTGAAGCTGCTTTGATACAATCTGTATTGTGAAAAGCGCTATATAAATAAAGGTGACTTGACATAGATAGTGAAATGCTCCCTCTGAGCAAGATGATGGTATACAATTTAATAACCCCAGATATATGTTCATTTTTAACGTTTCATACCATAATTACATACAGAAATGTTTTGTTAGGTCAGTGTCGGCAGTGTGCAGCACACCCATCTTAACCGTGTTTTATTATAATATCATAAACCTTACAGTTCATGTCCGCAGTAACAGTTCATTCAGACACGAAACAAGCTTAAGAGAATCTATCACTAAGATGAATGTATATTTTTAATTAAAGCTGTTAAGTTATTAAGCAATATCTCATTTTGTTCTTTTTTTTCTTTTGTGTTTTATATCATGACCATTAAGAGGTGATTTCTTTAATCGGTTAATTCCCTGAAGAGATGTACTTATTTGTTGTTGTTGAACACGAAAGTAAAAGCATGATGCACGTTTGTTTCGTTTTACCATGAAATGAGGGTTCTCCGTGTCTTTATTACAATCAACAGTCCGAAAAAGAGTTTTCGCTTTACACCTTCCTTTGACTAGGTGTATTGTGCAACAGGTATTAAATCTACGCAGGACTTAAAGGTACAATATGTAAGAATTTTGTCATAAAATATCCAAAAATCACTTGCACAGTGTGATATATTTCCTGCAGTTGTATACTTCCAATATCCCAAAAGTTCCCAAAGATTTTTAATTTCAGAGAAATTACCATTTTAAATAATTGGCCGTCCCGGAAAACCTGTTCACTCGTCGCCTGTCAATGACGTAATATCCGCGTTATCCCTGGTTTCCGCTAGTAGTACTGCCATAGTAACCATGGCGACAGACATGGACAACTGCGTTACGTCTAGCGGCGCGCTCACGCTGGTGTTGTTTTGTTCAAGCATTATGGATCATGGCAAGCAAACTTTGGGACTGTTGCCTTTGGCTTGCTCAGTTGGGGATATTCAAATTAAATGACCCATCATACCACTGATCAGCTCTACCAAACTTGGATGTCTTTTTCCAGTAATAAACAAACACTGTTAAGTTGTTTTGATTGATACTGTGAAGCAGCTTTGATACAATCTGTATTGTGAAAAGCGCTATATAAATATATTTGACTTGACTTGACTTGACTTGACAAAAGGAGAACTAAAACGAGGATCAATATCAGCGTGGCGTTTTCGAGATGCCGAGAGCTAGCGTCCGCGACTAACTTCAACTTGACAGAGACGCCGCTCTTGCATATACTTTATTAGACAGGTGAGCAATTGTACATAAAACTAATCAATGTTATATAGCTCAACATGATGAAATGTTAGAATATGATCAGTATGTTATTCTAATGTTGATCTAGCTTACTGCTAGTCTCATACAGACAAACTAACACAGAATAACATTATAACTTTCAACACACTCAAATGCAGTTTAGTGTGATAGTGTAGAGCAAGTGAAACAGCGCTGCGTTTCCTCACGTTTAATTCCTCTAATAAACTGGCCTGTGTGAGTATTATTCAGCACTTGCGGGTAGTTCGGTAGAATGAAATGTTCTTATTCCTTTACATCCGCGAGGCTCGCGGGACTCGCGTGTGGCGCTGAGATCTGTCTCTCATTAGCACTCGAGCCCTGCTTCACACCACAGTCATGATAAAAACATCACTGTATTCACTCATCCATAAACATTATTAGATCCATCGGCTTGACGACAAGATCCATAATTCCGCAGAAAATTTTGCATCAACCTACGCCTTTGTTATTGCAAGAGGTTAGCGACCCCTAGCGGCGAAAAACATCACATATTGTATCTTTAAAGCACATTTTATCCAAAAACCAGAGGGCCGACACGAGACCCAAGTGGGTTTCAGTTCAAAACTTGTATGTATGGGTAACAGGACATTCTGAGGATTCACACAGTTACTTCAAAATCTGCTCGCTGTAATCATTTGATGACGAATGAAGCATTCATCCTTGCATTGGGTCACTGTTCTCTGTTTCATGTTTATGCAAAGCAGAATAAAAGAAAAAGAAAAAGAACCGGATGGCAATTTACACCTTGCTATGGACTAAATATTTGTTATCAGCAGGCTTTGATTTATTGTAAATGTAATTTTGTGGAACATGATGGAACATAACTCCATTTCCCAGAATTACTTAAGTTACCCTTTAGAGAAAAAAACAAAACAATTTAAAGGTGGACATTTGTTTATATATATATATATATTAGAACAAAATGTATGCAGGGTTGAGGAGTGACTAGTTACTGGTAATGAAATTATGTTATTAAATTACAAAATGAATGTAATTGTATTTAATTGTATTACTGAGGTAAAATGTGTAATTCGATTAGTTACTAATCGTTTACATTGATAAAGTAATCCAAATAAAGTAATCCAAATCACATTTATAATGGGTAACTTATAACAGTAAGCAATTACATTTCCAAAGTAACCTTCCTAACACTGAGTGTGTGAGATTCAACACAGTTGAACATTCAACACTTTCTGTTGTGGGACTGTGTGGAATTTCTACTTCCTTTCATTCAAATTAAAATTCAACTTCCTGTGGTGTGGAGTCAATTAAATTCAAATTCCAATTCATGAATTGAATGGAGGCCAATTCTGAATGTTGCACAAGCCTGGTTATCAGTTTGCTGTCAATAAACTAATTTATGAATGAAACGGTATGATCTATGGATTACTACGCGATGATTGTAGACAAGTCATGTGGATTGTGGACAAACTTTATTTCTGTCATGACAACTCTCTGAGAGATTGGTATGGTAATGGATATGGCAATGTTAATGTATTCGGGCTTGGCTTAATAGATCTGCTACACTGCTAGAGAGACTTGCTACTGCTAATACCCTCACAGACATTGCCGTGAGCATGTAAGACATTCTGCTGCTGCTGCACATGTAACATACATGAAATAACCCTGTAGCAGATCTATACAGGTGGAGCTGGGGAAGAGGGAGGGTTGCAGACTGCCAACAGCAAACCATGCCAAGTATTTGACTGTAGAGCAACAAGCTCATTTGATGCCATCAGCTGCACTATGTAGATAACAATGTGATTGCTAACAAATTGAGTTGAGGACCGATCAGCCTGCGCCATGTAGAGTTTCATGACAGAACTTTGTATTTCACTTACAGTGGCGTAAATGGGACCAATCCGTGAGCCTTAAAATAATCAGTCTCAAAAGTATAGTCACGTGACGTAAACTATATGCTTGTTAACATCATTTTATTGTGGAAAAAATGGCATATTTTGGATATTTTATACCCAGTGTTATACCCAGCAAAACCCTAAAATTACCGCAAAAAGGACGAGAGTGATTCTTTAGCTAAAAAAACCTCATGTTTTAAACAGAAGAACATAATTGATGTTTTACACCGATAAGCAGGCCCACAAGGAATACGCACCCGCAGAAACCTCCGCGTAGTAGTAGTGCCCGACCATCATTGACAAGTACAACTTGCGCGTGCGCGATTGTGAGGGGTAGTAGGCTGCGCTAATTGATGTTTCTTTTTTTTATGAGAAAGTGAATGTTTAAAATGTCTTAAATAAAACTGAACGCGGAGGAATTAAGGAAACGTCACTTGTCTGCAAAAATCACAGCACAGGACAGAGCAAAATAATTTGCGAACGTTTTTTATGAGAATAGGGGAGTTATGTTTTGTAAAGACTGGCAACACTTTGTTGATTACCTGAGGTGACAGACACCACTGGAGCATCTCAAATCCGCTCGCCATAAGAACAGAAAGGGAAAATGAGCGCCGTAGGTTTGTGTACTATACATACTCAAGTACGCTCTCATCTCCAGCATTTCATCGTCAGATACACTCAGAAACTCGTCAAAATAAAAGTTCTATTTGCATTTGTATTGTGAACCTCAAATAAAAGTTAAGAGAGTATTAGAAATGAAAACATTGCAAAATATTCAAAGATCTTTTTAACAAATTTAAAATAATTCCAGATTTTTCCAAAAATGCTAAAAAAAAGGTAATATAAACAATAATATATTTTATTGTATATATATATATATATATAAAATTATTAAAACCATTCCGCATAATTCTGCATATTTTTCCAAAAACTTCAGCACAGAAATCACAAAAAAAGTCTGCAGATTGCGTGTGGCCCTGTAATAATAATAAGCTATACTTTTCTACTTAGAAATCCACCCACTTTTGGCCACTTTCCTCCACCCAGGCTCACCTCTGTTGGCTAACAAGACCTGATCACCCACTACAATGCTATGATCCTTCATCTTCAACATGAACAACTCTGCCTCCTAGCAAACATTAGAACAGAGCAGAACCAGTGGATTCGAGTGCACTACAATTATAGGCAAACGTGTGAGTCTGAGGTATCTGTGAGTGGCAAAGCCCTGATGATGCTGTGTAAGGTTCTCTTGAACCGTTTAACCTGGGAGTGTAAGCACTTTTCCACTACGGTGACCTGCCGCTGCCCTCGGATCAACTGATTCTCATGAAATGCGTCTCTATAGCACGCTTTGTATTTATTGTGCAATTTATACGTGAAAATTAGTTTTTATGTGCATATGATACACACTAAATGGGTCTCATTCATGAAACATTCGTAAATATACGAGTAAATATGCGAGTGATTTGCGCGTAAAGAGACCTTCCCGAAAACTCTTCTCCTGATTCACAAATACTTCGTAAACGTCAGATGTGATAGTGAAATGTGTGTGTGTGTTAATGAATTCCAATCAGTCGTAAATGGGATGCGTTCATTCTCAATTACCATAAATCCCGCCCATTAAATCCGACTAACAACTATATATGGGCATCATATTATGACATGAATGCGAATGAAAAAAAAAATTCTCAGATGCAGAAATTGAAGTTTTATTATCAGAAGTTCATTCAAAACGCCACATTTTATTCTCAAGCGTACATAGTGGCGTATCGGGTCCTAAAAAAAAAGGAAGCTTGGCAGCATATTAGATGCAGTTAATGGAGTTTCATCTGTTAATCGAACATTCCAAGAAGTGAGAAGAAAATGGTTCAACATTAAGCTTGAGAGCAAAAAACGAATTAGTTCACTTCGGAAAAATAGTATTCAAACTGGAGAAGGACCACCATCGCAGATGCAATTACTGGCTCTCATAATAAGAAAAACCGTATGTAATTACTATATAGAATATTTTTTCAAAATGCTGTGCAAATATGTACCCGATTAAGGGGAATTAAAATGCAGCCTTAGTTATTAATGAGCAAAACGTTCGGGTGTTAAGCGCACTATTTACGCGTGGCTGGGAGCAGGTGTAGATTTCTTGTGTACCAACTAACATTCGGAAAATACGAACATTTTAATGAATCCGAACATTTACGCCAGAACCACTTTACACACGATTTACACAAAAATTCGTTCTGCTCGTGTTTCATGAATGAGACCCATTGTGTGTAATGGTACCCCACACCACTAATCCTACTCAAGAACGTAAAACCCATTTTCCTGTATAAATTGCACAATAAATACAATGTGCTATAGAGACGCATTTCGTGAGAACGGGTTGCTCGGATCAACTGATTCTTAAAATTAGCTCGCTGATTTACGTGAATTCTTACTAGGAAGCTGTACACACAAACATAGCTGTCCCCTTTACCACAAGATAAAAAATAAAGAACAACATCAGATTAAGATTAACAAATTAACAAGAACTCAAGGCATGTCTCCCTGTCTGCAAGCAGTTATATTCCAGCCCCACACCAATGTTATCTCTTATCCTAGTGGACAAAACACACACACGTCACACACTCAATCACAATGCATGTCTAGGAAGATGTCTTCAAAGTCAGCGATCATTTGTTTTGCTTATGAAAATCATAGAGAATTTATTTGCAAGACTGCAAATTTTGCAAAGCAACAATTACTGATGTGTCTGGCACAACTTCAAACTGATGAACATGTGGAAAGAAAACGTAAAGAAAGGGCAATGCTTATAACATTTAATACCAGCTTGAATGAAAATAACAGTAGGGCTGGGCGATATGACAATATATATCATGGCGGCGATGTCTATAGGGGTGATTCTCACGAAAGGTTGGTTTTAAAAATTTCAAACATGAAAATAAAAAAATGCTTGAATTAACAAAAAAAAATTCAGACATTAAAAACAAAGTCTGGAGAATTTGTGAACATTAATTTAAAAATATTTACTTACAATTTAAGACCTTTTTGAGCATAATTTCCAAAACAAGTCCCAAAAAATCTAATTACCGCAACAGTCTGAAAACATCAACACTGTTAGAAAATAAAATAAATGTTCACATTTTTAAAAATGGATTATTAACAGTCATGCACAGTTACTTAAAAATCTGTAATAATATTTATTTTTAAATTAGCATTATTTAAATTTTTTGTTTAATTTCTCTCATTACCGCAACACCTTCCACAATTTACAACCTTTTTTTATATATATTTTAATGAAACCTGACACATTTTCAAAATGATGTGACAAACCTGAAAGAACATAATGTGTAGATACTGTACACGCATTTAAAAGCAAACAACAAATTTTATATTAATTAAATTAACATTTAATGATCATCTGTTGCGGTAATGAAACATAGGTTTTGGAAATGAGGTTGATTATTTCGGTAATGATAATAAGTTTACTATGTCTAGATTTAATGTAGAAAAATGTATAATATATGCAAAATCATGGATTCAATTTCAAATCTGTTTTATTTTGTAGTGCTTCAATACATAACATTAGCAACAACAACAAATTAACAAAAAAATACAAAAATAAATAACTTTAATATTCGTAAAACAATAACTTGTAACTTTAATATTTGTCAAAGTGTTTCAGAGAGGGAAAAACCTCTTCATTCTTCAACCTCTTCATAACTAGGTAAATGCCTACTGTTGCAGCATTTGTCAATGTATACACCTGGCTGCACAGAATTAGATGATTAGGAGATGAATGAGAGGAAAATATTGCCAAAAAAGAAGATGAGAAAGTATTTACAACATAAAAAGTTAGTTTTTACTGAATCTTTCTTTTTAACGAATGTAGAGGGAATAGTATAGCTGTTCTTAAATACAAATACAAGCATCCACTACATTACATGAGCTTGGCATTTACAATAACTCATTTTGATTTGGTAGGCTAATTGGATAAAGTCTAATTCTTAGGATAAGGAGAAAAAGAAATGCAAAATCATTGCACAAATGTAATTGTGCCATGTGCACTGTAAAACCTAACAGTAATATGTACCAGGGATGGAAATTAACTTTTTTGTCCACCGGCCACTGTGGCTGGTGGATTTCAAAATCTACCAGCCACTCAATGTTTTTACCAGCCACTTTCTTGTTTTTAACCGACAATGTGTAACTGCATGTGAAAATTAATACTACAAGAATACTTAAGCAGTTTATTTAATCTCAAGTCTCAATGAAATACTGACATTTTCTCTTTCTCTCACCCTCGGCCTCATCCACCTAATCTGTCATTTATTTTTGTTTTGATGATAATTTGAGCCAGCCTGCAAAAGTAATTAACCTGTCCTGTGATTTTTTTCTCTCTCACACAACACTCTCCAGACACGGATGTATGAGCTATAGTATGTTGGTTGCCTTTACATTAGAATAATATTTAATATAATCTAGATATGAAATGGAATAAATAGCATTCAATACAAAATGAATATGTCTCATATATTGAAATCAAGTTTTATGTGATAAAATATTTGCTTTGTTGTGCATTAGAGCCACATCAGGCATTTAGTACAAAATAATTTATTGAAGCATCCAGATACTTCACCACGTGACAGCAGCTAGGCTCCTGATTGGTTAACGCGGCGCGAATTGACGCCAAAGTTCAGATTTTTCAACTCGGGCGCAGACGCGAATTCGCGTCAAACGCGTGAATGCACAAAAGCACTCAATAAAATCATGCGCGCGGAACGCGTCAGACGCTCGAACTTGCCGCGCGAATGAGGCGTATTCGCTTCTACCACGGCGCGCTCTACACCTCATTCGCGCCGCAGGAATTTTTTACGCGCGTAACACGTCTTTGCATTGACTTAACAATGAAATCACTCGCGCCAGACGCTCTATTCTCGTCTGGTGTGAACGCACCATGATGTTTTCTCTGCAGACCTCTACGCCTGCGATGTAACGCCACATTTTTGTTTGAAGGTGTGCCTCCTCTAAAAGTGTCCGCCGTCCGGGTGAAACAGTATGCTATTTTTATTTACCCGCCACGGTGGCCGGTAGGTGAAGCGAGTTTACCCGCCACAACACAAAATCACCCGCATTTGGCTGGTGGCGGGTGCTAATTTCCATCCCTGATATGTACTAAATAGAATTGAGTTCACTGCACTCAAATATTACTGAAACTTGAATGACTGAAACAGAACTCAAACTCAATGAGTCATAGAACATTTCTAGATACCAGAATGATAATTGAATAATAATTGTATAATTAAGTGATGATTGAGCATTAGTGATGAACACCTGCTGTTAACAAGCAGAATCACCGAAGAAAAGATAAAAACAAGAACTACAACTGACTTTCAGCCACAGCCTTAGATGAAATCAACTGAAGATACAAGATGTTAAACCTCTGAAGATCTAAACAGAGGAGGATTAAACAACTCCACAAACAGCATTACCAGCTTCACTTGTTATTAACCAGTTTGACTTTATTACTGCCATTCGTCTACAGAAGTTCTTATTAGAAATAACAGAGGTTTAGAAGTTGAGGATTTGAGTTTCGTTTAAGGTCACCATGATGGAGATCAGCGTTTGCTTTAGTTGTGCTCTTGTCCCTTGACTTTTGCATACAAGTTTGTCTTTGGCTTCTGTAACAGTGTTTATAAAACAAATATGGCACAAAAGTCAAGGGAAAGTATGAATGGGTGTTGATTGTTAAAGATTCATGATGACAATCATCATTTAGTGACGTGATTCACTGATCTCATTCAGAGACTAATCTCTGATTAAAAGGGCAACATTACATTTGTTTTATTCAAAACTGTGATTCTACAAGTAAGTGAGACTGTTGTGACCATCAGATATTATGCAAGACTTTACAAACAGTTTGCGCAGAAAAAGTTTCACAGAAAATGTATTGAATTACCAAGACTCACACAGACATCAAGAATCCGCATATGAATCTCAACAATGGTGACCATTAAAAAAATGACTCATGCTGCAATGCATGCTGAATACTAGCAATATACAAAACTTATCCATGGCTCCCAGCATGAATTATTCTTCTAATGGTCACCATTGTTGAGAATCATATGATGATTCTTGATGTATGTGTAAGTCAGCATGATACCATGATTATTGAAATCTGATTGTCATAACAATGGACCTTACAGTAGAATCACAGTTCTATTATAATGTATAATACAAGTAATACATCACCTGTTTATTCAGATATTAGGCTATGAAAAGATCAGGGAATCAAGTCACTAATTGATGATTTTCATCATCAAAACACAACCATCAACACATGATCATATTTTCTTTTGGCTTTTGTGCTATAACAAATGTGTTTTATAAACACTCAGTTTCAGCAGCCAGAGAAAATCTGGTGTTATAAAGTCAAGGGTCAAGAGCCCAACTAAACCAAACACTGACCACTATCATGGAGTCTTTAAATGAAACAATACATCATCATCATCATCTAAGCCTCTGTTCATTCTCAATTGCAACTTATGTAGATGTCTGACAGAAATAAAGTCAATCTGGTCAGTAATAAGTGAAGCAGGTGATGCTGTTTGTGGAGTTGTTTAATCCTCCTCTGCTGAGATCTTCAGAGATGTAATGTCGTCTTTTATCTTCATTTGATTTCCTCTAAGACTGTGTCTGAAGACAGTTGTAGTTCTTGTGTTTCTCTTTCCTTCTGTGATTCTGCTTGTTAACAGCAGGTGTTCATCACTAATGCTCAATAATCACTAAATTAATCACTTAATTCTTGACTGCAATGTATATCTACTTTTAGTGAACTCAACTGAAATAATTTCAGAGTACTCATAACTATTGTTTTCATCAACTTTGAATTGAGGCAATCGGTTTCCTCAAATGAAATGAGTTAGCTTAACCTATTGTATTTTACTTTATGTGTAATATTGTGAGCTACCAGTAACTGCAAGTGCTCTGAGTTCATTTAAAGTTTGTCATTTCACTGTTTTTACTCAATATAGTGAAGTTTCAGCTATATAAAGTATTTAAATGCAGTGTAAAGTTTAATTGTGTATTAAGAAATATCATTGTTTTAGTGGACTCGATTAAAATAAGTTCGGAGTACTCATAACTATTGTTTTTATAAACTTAAATTGAATTGAGGCAATCGGTTTCCTCAAATGAAATGAGTTAGCTTAACTTGTTGGGTTTTACAGTGAACAGAAGCACAAATAAATACAATAGAATAAAGATACAACTGAAATAAAGAGTGCTTCAAGTTTTTCAGGTAGATCTAACAGAAGTTCCCTTTCAAGGGAACTTCGAGCTGCGTTTGAGACGCGGTGGGAACGCTCTGCGTGATTGCGTCATGAAGCACGTGTAAAATCAGTCCAATGGAAGCCCGATACGTCATGGGTGACGTCATAGACCAGGAAACTATAAATCACCCTTGAAAACAGACCGCGACAGCTTCTGTAGTCTTCAGCAAGCGCTCTCTGTGATTCTGTCCTTGTCTATTTATTGTTGTTTGTCAAGCCCAATATATATATCACTATCTATCATTATGGCGAGCAAAGCAATATTATAGACGTTGTGTTGTTCCCTGCCCTCGTTACATCACGGGTGGGGACACACATCAGCTTTTTGTTGCTGTTTGGGAGTGGAGCATGCAACAGTCATTTCTCGAGGGATCTGACTGTGCATTGCGAGAAGCTGTCCGTGAGGACGCTCCGCTCTCGCCGGGCGTTCTTCGAGGAGGACGGTTCGGTTCGCGTTCCCCGAGCGGTCTCTCTGTTGCCGAGGCTCGGAGACGGCTCGTATTTCGGGGTTCGAAAACGGATCTGACAGCGGGGGTTGGGACGGGCTCCGCCCTTTCTCAGCTTTCACATGCCAGATCTAGTGTGCTGCGATTTCCAGTTCCGAGGAATTGGTATCGTTAGTGTTTTGTTTAAAAAGAAAGAAAACAAATACAAATCTTTATAAAAAGGCAGATGTTTGAGTTTTCAATGAATACATTTTCCAGCTCATAACTCTGTTGAATAAAGAGGAGCTTTTTTAAAGAAAAAAAGGAGGGTTTATCTAGTGCTGTTGCCAGTTAAATATTTACTGGCCAGCTGAACATTATGAGATTGAAAATAAAGAAGAGTTTGTTAGATTAACTGTATCTTAAAACAGGAAAACTCTGTATCTCAGCCTCCTCGTCGGACTGTGGTTTTTCCCTATCTCCACACTGAGGTGTCGAGATCGTGGAATAAACCGGTTTGTATTTTATGTGTTTAATCCCCAGATGTCTGACTATAGTAATGTTTGGGTATTAAGTATCATAGTATGACATTGCCTCGGGTTAAAGAGACGCTTGCGAGCTTTCTCTCTCCCGAGTCGGCGTTATCGTTATTAACCCCGACGTTACCCACCAGCCATCTTAATAATGAATACATTTTTATTAGGCAGCGCTGGTGGGTAGAGTATATAAGGACATGGATGAATGTGAGGGGCGACTCTCTGAGGAGGGTCGCAGCGCTGCCAGTTCGGTTGTTTCCTGCTGGTGGCCGCAGAGTGATATATATGTATATATATATATAAGTTTTTCTGATATAAAGATAAAGGAAAATAAAGATATAATTATGTCTGTTCTTCTGGACGCTCCGCTTTCAAGAAAACTAAGAAATAAACCATTCAGCGGCGTTCCAGAGGTTTCTTCCTCACCAATCTAATGTTCCTGAGAACTATTATGCTCCTCTCAGCACAAAGTGCAAAACAGAGCGTCGCCATTCGGGCTCCTCCGCAATTGAGGGGTACCTGGGTGGCGGTCGCAGTCTAGCCAGTTAGAGACATGCAAGATCTGAGGACTGTTTTATCTCTAAAATAGCTTTGACAAAGGAGAAGCCCTGACGCCGAGGCGATCTGGCTTCTAAGGGTGGTCCCCTCTGGGGTAGGGACGGTTTTGAGAAATCGTTTCTCCTCAGCACCCTTTGGGGTGCGACTCTCTGAGGAGGGTCGCAGTACTGCCAGTTCGGTTTCCCTGCCGGTTCGCCGTTTCAGGGCACCAAGGTGTCAGTATCCCCAAACGAGCCTTCAAATAAGAAAAAAGAAGAGCAGTCAGTTCGGTTTCCCTGCCGGTTCGCCGTTTCAGGGCGCCGAAGTGCCTGCTTTTTTCAACGATCCTCCGAGGAGGGTCGTAGGAACTAAGCTAGTTAGAGGTAGGCAAGATCTGAGGACTGTCATCATCTCTAATAAAGCTTAGACAAGAAGTCCTGTCGCAAGAAAACGAGGCTATCAGGCTTCTGAGGGCTCCTCCGGGGCAGGGACGGTTTTGAGAAATCGTTTCTCCTCGGCGACCTCTGGGGTGCGACTCTCTGAGGAGGGTCGCAGCGCTGCCAGTTCGGTTGTTCCCTGCCGGTTCGCCGTTCAGGGCACCGAGGTGTCAGCGTCCCCATACGATCCTCCGAGGAGGATCGTAGAGCGGTCAGTTCGGTTGTTCCCTGCCGGTTCGCCGCTTCAGGGCACCGTAGTGACTGTTCAACCAAGGGATGGTTTTGAGAAATCGTTTTTCCTCTGGGGTGCAACTCTTTGAGGAGGGTTGCAGCGCTGCCAGTTCGGTTGTTCCCTGCCGGTTCGCCGTTCAGGGCACCGAGGTGTCAGCATCCCCATACGATCCTCTGAGGAGGGTCGTAGAATGGTCAGTTCGGTTGTTCCCTGCCGGTTTGCCGCTTCAGGGCGCCGTAGTGACTGTTCAAACAAATCCAGAGGCCAGTCTTGAGAGACTGGTTCCCCTAGTAAATTTCTGGCAGCGTGGAAACTACTGCCACATATTTCTCAGTGGGTCCTGCACACTATAGAAAAGGGTTTCAGAATTCAGTTCGGTTCTCGTTCGCCCAGATTTCTAGGGGTCCTCCTCTCATTGGTGGACCCCGAGCAGGCTTTGGTTATGGAGCAGGAAGTACTGTCACTTCTGCAAAAGGAGCTGTAGAAGGGGTTTTTCCTCCCAGCAGACAGCCATTACTTCATTGTTTCCGAAAGAGGATGAGGGAGGTTCCCGAGGTTTGCTTTCGGGGGCGAAGCATACCATTATCGGGTTCTTCCATTCGGCCTAGGTTTATTACCCCACACCTTTACAGTATGCGTGGATGCAGCTCTGGCTCTTCTGAGACTCCAGGGCATTCACGTATTATACTACATCAATGATTGGTTGTTCCTAGCTCAATCTGAGTTTATGGCAGTTCGGCATCGAGGTGTCGTTCTGTCTCATTAAGGATGTTGGAGTTGCCTCTCAACGCCAAGAAGAGTGTGCTCTGAGGACCACTTTTCTAGGTGTAGCAATTCTTACAGCCGTAATGGGGTATATCTAGGCCAGTCACTCACTGTGAAACAGTTTCAGACGGGTGGGTCTCATGGCAGTTGCGTCCAACGTATTACTTTTGGCCTTCTGTTCATGAGACCCCTGCAGTGGTGGCTCAGGACCAAGGGGTTTTCTCCGAGGGGAAATACGTTTTCGCATGATCAAGGTCACGCGGCTATGCCTTCGTGCTTCGGTCATGTGGAAGAACCTTGGTTCCTCGCCCAGGCCCAGTGTTGGGGGCTTCTTGTCGACGCATATTGCTATCGACGGATGCTTCCCTCACAAGTGGGGGCGATCATGAGTGGTTGCTCGGCGAATGGCGGACAACACACTGATGGTCTCGTATATCAGAGCAGATATCCTGTTGAGGCAGGGGCTGAGGCCCAGGGGATTGGAGACTTCACCCCGAGGTGGTGGAGCTTCTTAGGGAGAACTTTGGTCTAACTAAAGTCAAGTCGACCTTTCACATCGTTTGTACAACGCATTGCTCTATATGGTTCCCCCTCACGCAGCCAGCTCTTCTCGGACTGGATGCGATGGTGCAGGTGTGGCCGAGGCTGCACCTGTACGCATTTCCCCCGATATCTATGCTCCCGGAGGTTCTGGAGAGGATTCGCCGGGAAGGGGCTCATCTGCTACTAGTAGCCCCATACTGGCCGACTCGAGTTTGGTTCTCGGACTTTGTCTCTTCTGGACGGCTCTCCCTTGGAGATTCCGTTCAGGAGGGACCTGCTGTCCCAGGCAGGGGGCACGATATTTCACCCTCGACCGGAGTTGTGGAAACTGTGGGCCTGGCCTCTGAGGGGGCCAGGCTCATAGAATCCAGTCTCTCGACTGAGGTCGTTGAGACATTCTCCATTCCAGAGCTCCTTCCACGAGAAGACTGTATGCACTGAAATGGAAATTATTCTCCACCTGGTGTGGTGAGCGTCAGTTAGATCCTGTTAACTGCCCTGTTGGTTCAGTTCTCGATTTTCTGCAAGACCGTTTCTCTGCTGGATTATCTCCTTCCACCTTAAAAGTTTATGTGGCGGCTATTTCGGCCTATCATACCCCTCTGGGGGGTACTTCTTTTGGGAGAGATCCTCTGATTACTCGTTTTCTCCGTGGTACATTGAGGTTGAGACCTGCACTGCACTCTAGAGCACCGGCTTGGGATTTAGCCATTGTACTTGAGGGTCTGGCTCTGGCTCCCTTCGAGCCTATTGAAGAGGTTTCAGAAAAATTCCTCACTTTGAAAGCTTTATTTCTCCTTGCTATTTCATCTATCAAGATAATTGGAGATTTGCATGCCCTGTCGGTTGCTCCGTCATGTCTGGAATTTGCACCTGGTATGGTGAAAGCATTTCTTACCCTAGACCGGGTTATATTCCTAAGGTCCCAGTTAATGTTAGGGGCCCAATAGTGTTGCAGGCCTTTTATCCTCCACCTTTTAATACCCCAGATCAGGAACAACTGAACCTGTTATGTCCAGTTTGGGCATTGGATGCCTACGTTCACAGAGCTGCCCTGTGGCGTAAGTCAGAGCAGTTATTTGTATGTTTTGGGTCACTCAGAAGAGGGTGCCCTGCATCTAAACAGGTTATGAGCAAATGGATAGTTGAGGCTATATCATTGGCTTATGAAGCGGCCGGTCAGCCTTCACCTATGGCTGTACGGGCCCATTCTACAAGGAGTATGGCGGCCTCTACGGCCTTAATTTCGGGTGTTTCCCTTCTTGACATTTGTAATGCGGCAGGTTGGTCCTCTCCACATACATTTGTCAGGTTTTATGACCTTGACCTCTCCACTCCTGGGGCGAGGTTGCTTGCTTCTTAGTGTGCGCAAGGACTTCACACAGAACGGGCATTTGTCACTATGGCGTAGTGGGTATGGGGTTCCCACCGCGTCTCAAACGCAGCTCGAAGTTCCCTTGAAAGGGAACGTCTCAGGTTACGTATGTAACCCTGGTTCCCTGAGAGGGAACGAGACGCTGCGTTTGCCTGCCATACTTCCTGCATGCCCTGATCGACTTGCTTCAGACTTTTTCAGAAGCTGTCGCGGTCTGTTTTCAAGGGTGATTTATAGTTTCCTGGTCTATGACGTCACCCATGACGTATCGGGCTTCCATTGGACTGATTTTACACGTGCTTCATGACGCAATCACGCAGAGCGTTCCCACCGCGTCTCAAACGCAGCGTCTCGTTCCCTCTCAGGGAACCAGGGTTACATACGTAACCTGAGACGTTTTCAGGAACAGGATCACTATCAACTATAATTATTACAATATTATTACACAATTATTAATTAAAAATATTGAAGTTTTTTTAAGTGTTTTATTAATATGAATGACGTACTGCTGCAGATTTATTTATTTATATAGCCCTGTTATAGTAGTGGATAAAAGGCTGTGTGTGTGTGTGTGTGGGGGTGTACGCTCATGTACATTTCCTAGCCCTGTAGAGTGTTTATTGCTGATTACACCTGCAACATCTCCAAACCTAACCTCTCTCTATCCTTCCTTCTGTACTCCTCGAGCAGTGGTTGCTGTATAATTTTTCCCTGAACTTTGTCAACATGGCTAAAACTTTTTTTTTCTCACTTGCTGACTGCCTACAATGAAACAAATCATGAAGCAAAATATCAACAGTTAGAAAAAATATTTAAATTCATATTAAATCCATAAGGTATATTTAAAAGTAGTACACAATGATTAAATTCTCATTTCCGAAACAGAAGTTCTCTTTACCGCAACTGGCCTTAAATGGTTGCAGTATATGAGAATGGTGTTTCGGAGGATGAGGTGCCTTGCTATGTTTTGCTAACAATAGAGAATCCATGATGACTTTGCTAATCTTTTACTCAGTGCATATAATTAGACATTAATGAAGTACAATTTTATAAAAAATTGTAAATCTAACAATTTTCTAAACATAGAAAACTACTTGTTTCGGTAATGATAATCAATATGTCGTGTACACATTCTGACAAGTGAATATTTTACATTTAATTGGAGAAATATAAAGAGATCTTCTTACCTAGTAGCCATCTTGAAGGAACTGGCCCATGTGCTTCTTTATTCAAAATCAAACTTTATTTAAATTCTGAATGTGCGTTTTAACAGTCCTCAAAAAATGTTACGGAGGATGAGAACCGCAGTCATGGACACATAATTTTCCTAGTTTTTTACATTATTAAATATACATGAATATTCAGTAAATTATTTTTTCTGTCATCTGAAATAATCTAGTAGAACATCCATTTTTTTTTTCAGATTTATTTTAATTTTAATTTGTTTAAATTACATCATAACATACATTCAGTTAAGTTGGACGCATTACGGTAATGATAATTTTCGCAGAAAATACAGTAAAATAGAAAATAAAATTGTTCCCATGTTGAAATTACACATTGTGCAAGGTAGAGATCAGTATTGTCTTTATTGTGATGCTTTTTTATATTACTAAATAACATGTTTAATATTTAAAATCATTAGTGCCGTGGTGTTTTAATGGTTTCGTGAGAATCACCCATAGAATATATACACATTTTGTTATTGTTTATATCGCAGCATAAATCTGTGCATCTTTAAATTCTCCTCATTTCCAGTTTACATTCTTGGTGTAAACGTGTATAGAGGAATTGTATAAAAAATGTCAATTTTTAATAATACAAATGATAAATCTTTTTATTTTTTTCCATTTACTTCACATCCCCAAGACACAATAAACATATAGATGAGAAGTACTTTTGTTACTTATTAACTACTTATTAAATTCCTCAACTACACCATTAGCTTGCATATGAAATATTACATTTTTATGGAAAAAAAACCCACTTGTGATTATCAAAATGAAATACGAGTTGTTTCTGGATATTGATCGACGTGTGAGCGGCAGAATTCTGCCATCTGCTGGTTAGAGGAAAATCTGTAGAAAATACAGTTTCAGAAAATAAAGTGTAAAGACTGTATACATCCAGCAGAGGGCCACAGGGATCCGGTTATTTTCTGGTCTTTTTGAGGTCTTGTTTTTGCAATAATGCCACATAAATTCTCAATAATGATTGTAATCACATATTATTTATTTCAATAATCCAAATATAAAAAATATTAATTTAAGAATAAGAAATTAATTCAAAAAAATAAATGAAACCCCAAAAAACAGGCATACAATATAGATTCTTAGGTCCCTAAATCCAGATAATGTATTTATGTGTGTATGATTGTGTTACAGATATTGCGACTGCAGAAGTTGAGGCCACAGTAGATGGAGATATGTTAACAGTGATGGAAACACAGACTGTCCTCCTGACTTCAGTCTCGCTCTCGAGCCACAATCACCAGAGCTACTCAGCTAAGGGTGCAAGAATACACACAATATATGAGTACTGTGATGCCATTCAAGACACACACACAAGTACAGCACTTGGTCTCCACACAGGGAGAGATTCCAGCTCTATTAACTGTTAATTAACTCTATTAAAGTGCTGTCTATGAGCATCCTCTGTAGCACCACTGGCCTCGTCGTGGCCCTGGTGTGGCGCTTCTGGGGTTCAGTAATACAGTACACTGCATTTCAGTGTTCATTACAGCTCACATTAGAAAAGTTACAAGAACAGAGCTGTGTTCAGAAATTAGTTATTGTCATTCATAAAAGCCGTGATAAAGCATGAAGCTTGTTATGACGCTGCTAAACGTAACTCTACTCTCTCTCTCTCAGCTTTTAATGTGGTATACTTCAGATATCAACAAATACTTCAGATTGGTCAGTTCCCTCCTTTTCCTCAAATCCCAACACATTTGGCCTTCCCAGTCTGTGTGAAATGTGTGTTTGTGTGATGTAATGTGTCAATGTAAGGCATGTCAGAGAGAGCATGACGAGTGTGTGTTTTCACCTCTGTTCTCCTGTGTGTTTGCGTGATGTAATGTAGTTGTGTAAAGGTGGGCATACACTGTGCGATTTTCGTCTGATTTTGAGCCGAACTCTTTTTCGGTCTGACCAATTTTCAGCTTTGTCGTGCGTGGTTTGTCGTGCAGTGTTCGTGCAGTGTACAGGGAGAAACGAGAGGCGATTAACCTCTCCCGACAGGCAATCGGATGGCCGGATGAATTTCTGGTCGCTCCTCGTGACTATATCGCACAGTTAAAGCAAAGCTACGAACCGATTGCCCTAAACTCAGTGTTTTTTCCCTCACTGCGCCTGCGCGATAACAGAAGTTTAACCATTTCATCTGCAGCAAAAATAAAAACGAAGAGGGAGATCTTTAAGTTCTGTAGTTCAAACTAGCTACAAATTACTGTTGCTTACCTCCAGTTCGTGTTGCAACATGGATTAACCATTTATTACCCACGTCTTCCACCTGCAATATAACACTGTGCCTCTTTTATTAATTTGTTAAACAATGTTTTTGAAATAAAGCAGTTTTTGGACACTGTTTACCTTTTCCGGCTACAACTGAGTTCCCACGGGACTTCAGCGCGAGACTACAGCTTGCTGTCTAAAACACTATTTAGGTGAATTTAAACAATGGCTAAGTTGCTAAACGCATCTTGTTCACACGTAAGGCCCCTGTTCATGTTGGACAGACATTTTAATTGCATTTTGTGTCTGTTAAGAGGTACAAAGACACTCTTTTTGTTTATGCCCCCATAACTGCCGTTTTAGCTGAGTGGGAGCTCTGGGCATTTGCGGAAACAGCTCCGTGTTGCAAGCACCGATCCGGTTAGTTTTTTTTTCTATAGACAGTACTCACAAAGGTGTAACGATCAAGATTAACTTAAAAATTGCCCGGAGTTCTCCTTTAAGGCTTGTCAGAGAGAGCATGATGAGTGTGTTGTTCACCTCTGTTCTCCTGGCGTGTCCAGAAGTCTTGAACCGTTTTGTTGATGTCACAGTTCTCTTCCCGCAGTTCTCTCTGCCACTGCCTCAACTCTTGCACATCTGTACGCACACGCACCTGAAAACAAACACCATGGTGACATAATTCAGTATTCAGTAGCAGTGTAACGATGCCCTCATGTCATTCAATACATATCACGATACTGAACTCACGATAACATATTACTGCAAAATTACTCCAAGACATAGGATAAAAGGTTAACAAAAAATGTACTGTTGATTAAAATGCTAAATTTGGTTTTACATTATGTGTGTGTAAATGCTAGGGTATTGGTGCTGAAACCCAAAGCACAGGACAATAGAGACACCAGAATAACAATATTCATGATTCTGAAGCTGAAAACACAGAATTATTTTAGATGAATATGCTTGCACTGTCACTAACTAGATATATTTAAAATAAAGTCGGACACTTTTTACTGGTAACATCAGACATTTGGCATTATCAGGACACAAATATTCCCCATTGCAGTATTATACATTATATTCAATAATGTATTGAATATAAACTATATGAAGTAGTTTACTGACACTAAATCATTTTTACTATAAAAAATACAACATTGTCACTATCTACGATACATATTGTTGCATTTATGTATTGCGATATATTGTGACACCCCTAGTATTCAGTGATATGATTACTCAAAAGCCTCTAAAATATGTATCTTCAAAATGGTATGAAATAAAGTACAGCATATTATGAAATGGATAGTGCAACTGGAACGCTGTGCATCCACGACCAAATCTGAAGTACACAATAGTAACAGTTAGGATGTGAAAGACGAGGGAAGCTCTGGCACAGAAACACATGATCAGAACGGGACAGTCCTGTGCTTGGCCAGCTGAGGTCAACCGTTCTCAGGACTGTAGCATGGGTGAGCCATATGCAAGTTTACCGTTCGATAAAAATCATGATTCAGTTATTAATAGTATTTTATTTGTTGGTCATGCACATTTGATCATTAATACATCAGAGCACATTACCATAGCGCTTAGTCTTATTATTACACTTTCCATAAGAAAGCACAATCTAAATGTGGCATAATGTGGTAAAAGCAACAACCAGAAACCAACCAATTTTAATCTCTCTATCTTTGTGAATATCATAACAATTTACCAAAACATTACACCATACTATACAATAATACAAGAAGAAAAATAATATGTTTTTTCTCTCCCTCAGAAACCTCGCTCTGTTGAGGAATCCATAATCGGAAAACAATGCGCAAAGCATTTGATTCTCGGAGTGTCTGTTTACAATAAAATGATATTTGCATTCTTCATTAAGAGCACAGGGCGCTGGGGCAGGAGAAAACCCACGGCCCTTCAGTGTAGTCTATCTTGGTGTAAGAACTGAGAAATTAGGAAATGCTGGGCAGTGTGGTTGAGGAACGACCACTCCCCGAGAAGACCTTTCTCGAAATTAACATTTGACTCTCTCTTGAGAAACTAGCATCCCGAGTCAATCACCTCCCCCATGTCGTCTCTCTCACGCTGAGATCACCTGATTTTCACCCAAAAATATATATGGTTTAATGTGAATAATTATCATACAGTATTATACATGTTTGGTATCACTTGAAATGTCTCAGTGCGACTGGTACAAATGTCTCATTGCCAAAGAAGTAAGCCATAAGGTAATAAAGTTCTTAAGAGTTTAGGGATATTTGGCTTACAGAGGAGGGTGTGTCCTGCTCCCAAGAGGTGTAAAGTCTGAATGCAAATCCCCATTGTTAGCAAATGTTTCCATGTGAAAGAAGTTTCTGTCTATATAAAGAAATGCAACAGGAGGCTCAGGGCGATTCTGTACCTCAGATCAGCCCATAATGTTGAAGGACCTCCAAGACTCCAGCATTGTGTACTTCTCTAAATGTCGGGTTTAGCCTACATCTTTTACTCTTTATCTCTGAGCATTTAGGGTTATTGTATTGATTATCAATTTCAGCTGATTATGAAATTGGCATGATACATTAACCTGACATAATAAATTATTACATTTTATTTTATTCTGAATTACTCTGAAATTATTTTCTCAAGTAGATTAAGTGAAGTCTTATGTTTCCGCAAATCTTCGTCCAGGGTTAAGGACACACTAGATCCCAGAGTAGATGGAGCGTGTACAAAAACTATACTACATCTGGTGGGATTCTAGATTCCTGACTAACTATGCGGCCTTGTTGAACTGCTTTAGCTATAACTTCTGGTTATCTATCAGACTGGCGTGTTTGTGATCGTGAGATCCGTGTAAATGGCCGGCGCGAGACTCTCTGAGCGACATAGCTTCCTAACGAATGAGTAAAATATAAAGTAAAGAGTTAAATAGAACAAGCAAATGTATTGCTAAACTATTATATATTGACCAATAACAAATTGGAAATCCAAACTAAATTTGAGGTCTTTATAAAATGGAGTCCGATATAAAATGGAGTCAGATAAAAGCTTAAATGGAATTAAATGACTTTGCCACGCGGAAAGACGGTAACGCTGTCTAACGGTTCTATCGGTTCACCGGTCCGGATGCCGCCATTGGACTAAATTAGATGGGCTTATGGTACCACAATGCTTTCTACCACAGGAATAATTAGTAAAATTTTAATTTAAATCAAATCTCCAACACAAAAAAACATAAATGCATTAACATCAGATATGAGATCAACCGGTTTTACAGAAACAGCAACAACTTTTGAGCATTCGACTGCCTTAAGGACTTTACTTGAATTAGTTTTATTATTAGAGTATGTTCTTTCTGGCTCTAGAAGAGGAGAATCATCAGGGCTGGACTGGGGCTCAGATTCATGTTTCCCCATTAAAATAATAATTTACTAATTATTCCTGTGGTAGAAAACATTCTGGCACCAGGATAGTCTACTATGTGTTTGTAATGCGTGCCTGCTCACAAGTCTGCATACCCCTTGCAGAATATGCAGAATGCTAGTAATATTGAAAAACAAGCATGATATTTTTAGTACTTTTCAGAATAAGCTGTTATACACGTGTTTACATATATTCCACAAGACAAAATAATAAGTGAATTTACACAAATGAACCAGTTCAAAGGTTTACATACCTTTGAATCTTAATACCTGGATGACCGACGACTGTTTTTATGTTTTGTGACCTTGAACTGCAAGTTGTTCTTCAGAAAAATCCTCCAGGTCTTGCACATTCTTTGCTTTTCTAGCATCTTCTGCATATTTAAACCTTTTCGACAGTGACTATGTGATTTTGAGATCCATCTTTTCACTCTAAGGACAATTCAGGGACTCTATTAAAAAAGGTGAAAACAGTCACTGATGTTCAAGATGGCAGCACAATGAATTAAGAGCTGAGCAAAGGCGGGTACATTTTTCTTATTTCGTTTGAAGATCATATTTTTTCATTTAGCATTGCCCTTCACAAGATGTTTGCCCCGAAGACAAAATAAGTACTTAGCCCCATCATCCAATTCAAAAGGTTTACACTCTTAATGCATATTCTGCAAGGGGTGTGTAAACTTATGAGCATAACTCAACGCTTCAATTTTCAAGTGTAATTCACTTTGCAACAATCATGTTTCAAAGTGTAATACCATCTTAGTTATAAACTGACATTTAATCAAATTATGTGCATGAGACACAAAAGTGATGAAACAAAGAAAAGACAGGACAAAAAAAACTGATTTATAGTCTCTTAATTAATATGAGCTCATAAAAGCTACATGCTTAATTATAATTATGTTTATAATTAAATATTTTTATACACCACTTGCATGTTAATATGTGAAAGCATGTTAAAATCTCTCTTAAAGGTACATCATGTAAGTTTCACCGTTAGAGGTCGCTTATTCTAAACAATAATAAAGGTGTAGCTTTGAGAGAATGAGTGTGGGATCATGGGATTATCGTCTTCTCCTCCACAGCCGATGGAAAGCTTTCTAAAGGGGGTCGCACTCAGCAGGGACGTGCACCGGAATTTTTAGGGGCAGTTGCTCTGACCTGAAAAAAGGGCACCCCTCACGGGCTATATGAAGGACTGAGAATAACAGGGTGTTTATTAAAATATAGGCTATATACACAAAGAAGTAAAAACTGAAATACATCACCTTAACTACTAGCCTACTAATAATGACACAGAAAAACATGACTCGAGTCATGAAAATCCATGCAGCATAATAAAATGGTTCTCACACTCCAGTAATATTTCTGTGAATTGAATTAATCTTGCACTTGTTCATAGTTTTTGTATTATGTCTGAATATATTCAGTTGAATTTTGCCCATACAAATTGCCTTATCTGACCGTGTTTATGTCCAAACTCAATGCCTCATATTATGGTCTTATTATTTATAAAGATCGCAAAACGTCAGAGATGACAGGTTTATGCAACTTTGTAAACAGTAGGCTATACAAAATGTAATATGTTAAATGTCACCAAAATACACACGAGAAAAAGAGTTCCTCATATTATTGTTTATAGTTTTTTTTTTAATTATTATCATTTATTTATTTTTTATTTTTTTTTAATTTGAAAAGAAATAATCTGGATTGAATTGACAGATGGGGAAAACTCGCTTCTAAAAAAAAAACGCTTAGATTTCGGGAAAAAATACAATCCTTTTTTAACCTTTTGGCTTCCCGTACATTCAGTTGTGCTTCTTGCTCGTCGGTCAGTTCTGATCGTTCTGATGGTACGTATGGTAACTGGGCAACTTACGCATGATTTGTAGTATGATTCGGTCGCGTGCAACGCGCAGCCACGTAAACAGAGTTTGCCCTTCCCCTACTGACTTTCACTTTCGGTGCCCGAATGGAAGTGAATGAGGCTTTGCGATTTTTTTTTTTTCTAGGCCTACGTGGAATTCTGCATCCATTGTACGATTTTTTTCTTTTTTTTTCTTTTTTTTCTCGGGAGGGCAACGTGAGTCGAGAAGGGCATATGGGCAACCTGAGCAACCCCCCTGTGCACGTCCCTGGCACTCAGTGTTGCCACAGTTACTTTCAAAAAGTAACTTACAGATTACTTGATTTAAATGTAACTTAGTTTACAGATAACTTGATTTTAAAAGTAACTTAGTTACAAGTTACTCTATTAGTTACATTCAGCAGCTGCCGAAAACATCCATTTTTAACAGTAACGTCAACAATGTATCTCCTGACATTTTAAGTTGAACTTAAAAACTATTTCCTGAAAAAATACATGTTTTTATAAAAATAAAATAAAGACAGTCTTTATTGGCTTCACTTAACATATGTTTTTATAAAAAATAAAAATAATGACAGTCTTTCTTGAATTAACTTAACATAAATACTTGTTTTTTTAAATAAAAATTTAAATAAAGACAGTCTTTCTTTACTTCACTTAACATAAATACTTGTTTTTCTAAAACATAAAACAAAAGACAGTCTTTCTTGATCTGACTCGCGATCACTAGTGAACGCGCCAAAGAGAAATGCACATTTCATACGGATTACATAAGCAGAGAACAGTCTGTTTTCTTTCTTTTTGAATTGTTCTGTTTATTAGTACACATTTCGAGCTTTCTATAGATATATTTCTCAGGTGTGTGTGTGAGGCAAGTAGTATAGGCCTACCTTATACGCTGTGTTTCGGTTCATTTATGACTCATGAGACGCGCCGGCGCCTCCGTGTCGTGATTATCTATTGTCTGCTATATTTACTTTTTATTTATTAAATCCAGGCAATTGGTTGATAAAACATTTATTAAAATGAAGATACAATTAATACAAAACGAAATTCACCTTAATGAAAGGCTTTGTGCTTTCTGTTTGATGTCTCTGTGAAAGTTTTAAAGCAGTCTTTCAGTGCCGCTTTCAGAGCGGTCACGTCCGTGCATGTTTTTCCCTCATAAATGCACGAAAAATAAGACAAAATGAATATTTTATGTTCTGTGGAGAGCCAACCCTTCTTCGTCCGGTGGGTAGTATACTTTTTGTACTTTTGCCAACTAAAAGTTACAATTTTTTGTGTCACGTCCGTTACAGATGTGTATTTCCCTCATATTAAATATAATGATATTTAGAATGATAGAATGATATTTTTCTAATGTCTGTCCAGACATTATTAAGGGAGTATGGATAAACAGACGCTTCAATATATTAGTATTAAATGCATTTTCTGAGAATTTGTCACGTCCATAACGCTAGAATTGCCCAATTCTAAAGAATTTATCCTCAACTAGTTTTGTGGTGTAGGTCTACGTATTTTATAATGTTAACTTAAAATAATACGAATAGTAATTTAAAGATGTGGTAGCATTGGATCTGGACGGGAAGGATAGCTAACTCACTCTGGGTGATTGTGATTCTGCCTTCTCACACACATTTCAGTTTCATATCGCATATCAGCCATCATTTCTACTAAAGAAAATGACAAAAATAGTAACGCACAGTAACTTGGATAAGTAACTTTAATCTGATTACTGGTTTGGAAATAGTAACGCGTTAGATTACTCGTTACTGAAAAAAGTGTTCAGATTAGAGTAACGCGTTACCGAGTAACGCGTTACCAGCATCACTGGTCGCACTATAGCTAGGCCATTACTTACAGCTTTGCATATTATAAATAAAGAGGGGGTAATACTTTTGTGTTATGTTGCCCACCATTACTGGTACTGCCATCTTTTATGAGCAATTTTGGCCAGCTTTTGAGTGAAATCAAATGAGGCCAGAATCCATGTATTTAATAAAAGAAATGCTTTGATTACAGTAATTTAGCCTTAAGTTTATTCATTGGATTGATAGTTGTATCCAAATAGCATTGGAATGATATAGTCAAGAGCAGTTTATAAAAGCCCCCCTTTGCCCCATTATAGACTGTTTTTTATAGACAGTTTTCTTAAGCAGTTGAATTTCAGAGGAACTCTGATAGCACACTGCAGGACATACCTACAGAAAACAATATATATAAGATAAAGAGCAGAGATGCAACCCTGACAGGTAGCATCTCTGCAACCCTTTCAGACGGTATTATTTTGTATTACCTTATATCCCCTCCAGAATGCCTGGATCAAAACTGCAGCTTGCTCGTCTGTTAAAAGTAGAGAAACCGGAAGGTGCTTCCTGGGGCTGACAAAGAAAAGAGGCATTTCAAATGATGGCATATCGTTCATTACTTTATAATATTTCAAATCAACAACAATTCCTAGACTTGATATAGGCTTTAAACAGACACATAATCTCATGAGCAAGCCTATTCTCTATTGTATATTTCCTACTTGTATACATTGCAAGTTTTGCTAGACCAATCATGAAGTTGATATTTTACCCAGTTTTTGACTGTACCCTGCCCCAAAATAAAAGCATTGTGGTTCTCCAAATTTGAAAAATATTTGACTCAGCAAGACAAAAAGTCCCACACATCCTAAAAAACAATGCAACAGCATAAAAAAACCACACAAAACGCACACTTATCATCTTTAACACTTGGATTAATAACAGAAATAAAACCATGAACCACCATGACGCCATGCAGAATTCTCTATTGTAAGTCTCCAGATTTCATATTCAATGGTGGTTTGTAAAGCCCTCTCCAAAACAGTTTTCATCGTCAATCCCAAGCTTTTTCCTCCAAACTGCATCAACTGGGTATGTGTATCAATATATTGGGTCCGTGCATTAGCTCTTAAAGTGGCAGCAACCTAAAATACGGCTGCTGTCTGTGTCATTAATGTTGATGAAACGACAAAGAGAAAATCACTCACTGCTTTTAATTTATGAATTAATTTATTAACTCACTGCTAATAAGTTTGTTTTGTTTCGTTTTTGTTTTGTTTTTTATCTCAAAATGTCGGATCCCATTGACTTGCATTATATGAATGCAACAGAGGACCACGGTTTTTCCGCTAAAAATCTTCTTTACTGTTCTACTAAAAGTCACCTCCATCTTGGATCTTACTTTGGGTAAGCTTCTTTTCATAGGCAAGAAGGACGGTGGCTTGAGGCCGTGTATCGACTACCGCAAACTGCCCAAACCGTCAAGTTCACTCCAGCCGTCATCGTGAGTCCTATCCAATGGTCTTTGGACAAACAAATTGACGAAGCTTCAAAATCGGAACCCGCTCCGCCGGGAGGTCCTAAGGGACGAGCCTACGTCCACCGGCTCTACGTCTGTCCCTCATGGACTCAGTCCATACGTCTCTGAGCTCTGGACATCCAGGCAGCCAGCGAACCCTCTCGCTTCTCCAAAACAAGTACTGATGGCCAGAAATTACCCAGAATGTCTCCCAATTCGTCAAGGCCTGTTCAGCCTGTTCCGGTAAACTGGTTCCATTACCCATCCCCAACTGTCCTTGGTCCCACAACCTACCTACTACACTTTCATCCTGGTTGTCGTCAACAGATTCTCAAAAGCTTGCAAACTGATCCCCCTGAGAGGGTTACCCACAGCATTGGGAAAAGCGGAACCCTCATTTCAACACGTTTTATGTGATTTCGGATTACCCGAAGACCGTGGAACCCAGTTCATGTCTCGTGTCTGGCACTCCTCCTTCCAACTCCTGGGGATTTCTCTCAGTCTCTCATCCGAATACCATCACCAAACCAACAGCCAGACTCTGGAGAGTCTTACTGCCACCAACACCAACACGACTGGAGTCGCTTCCTCCCCTGAGCCGAGTATGCACAGAACTCTCTCCGTCAAACCACCCCCTTTCAGTGCATACTCGGCTACCAGCCTCCTCTGTTTCCCTGGTCAGGGGAGCCATCGGACATCCCGGCTGTCAACTACCGGTTTCAGGAGAGCGAGAGAGTATGGGATTCAGCTCACATCCATCTCCAGCGACCAGTACGAAGACACATGAGCCAGGTCGATGCATGTAGATCTGCCTCCTGGGATGGTGCTGCTCTTCTCTCTAGTAATATGGCTCAGACCTCAAACATGAATTGGGGATCAGGTCAGGAAGCAGACAGACTGGCTAAAACGACCGTCTGCTAGCTGTCTCACGTCACCCAGGTCAGATAAATCCCATCACATAGAGACTCTTTCACCTAGATATCATCACATAGGACATACAAAAAACTTCCAAACCCATTTAAGGGTAAAAATGTAATTGATGTTCAACAAACAAAAAACAGAGTTGAGTAAAAAGTACGATATCATGCTTTGGAATGTAGTGAAGTAAAATTTTCCCGAAGATAAAAATATGGATACAAGTACAGACACTTGAAAAATTTACTTAAGTACAGTAACAAAGTAGAAATACTTTGTTGTCTGTCCACCACTGCCCCTACCCAGAGAGAGAGAGAGAGAGAGAGAGAGAGAGGGAGAGAGAGAACGATAAAGAAATGTGCAACAGGGACACCAGAGTATTTATAAGGCAATAACTTACTGTTTTAGAAACCAGTCCTGGACAAAAGGAATATTGTGAAAATTCGTAGGTGTTCGTTCTGTCCATTGAGGGTTTTTACTGATAAACAAGAGAGTAAAGAATATGTTTAGACAAACTTAACCATTTTTACTGTATGTATAAAAGTCACAACAAAATAACCACACAATATTGGCAGTACACAAAGGGTCGCAATTCTCCCACTCACTTGTATAGCCATTCAGTCAGGAAGTCACAGCCATTAAATGCCGTCTTTTTCCTCTAGATTGGCAATGAAACATGTGAAATAAAAATAATGAAAAGTATGTTATACAAAATATTATTGTTGTATTATTGCTGATCAGTGGAGGCATCCTGGCATATCAAGTGCCATGGCACCATGGCAAGTGCCTAGGTCGCATTTTGACAGCATTGACAGCTTTAGTGACTTAAAGGGGTCATCGGATGGAAAATTCACTTTTATATGGTGTTTGGATGTAAATGTGTGTTCTCAGTGTGTGTGGACAACCACCATACAATGAAAAAAAAATCCTTTCACTCCTTTTTTTTTTTATCCTCAAAAAGCCTAAACACTCCCAATAATCAAGCCGTTTGGATTTTCTAAGCAATATGAAGTCATTCTAAGTCATTTGCTCATGCTCCGCCCACGACCACGGACGGACTGTCCCGTATTAGCATATTTCCGCCCTCAGCCATTTATATACTTTCTGCGAGGCAGATTGCCATGGCAGCACTTTACGTGTCTTGTGTCGACACCCCCCATGGAAGAGAGGGTGGGGTGAGCAGTTGCTCATTTGATAATATAGATTTATAGAGACATGCACCGAAACGGGTCGCTGTGAACAGAGCTGTGTTTGAGGAGGTAAAAGGGAGTTGTTTTACACAACCATTGAGGAATTTTAACCAAAGTATGTTACAAACTTTACATGAAGACCCTAAAGAATCATACCAACTTGTGGAAAATGGGCATCCGAAAGGGGTCACCCTTTAAGGCCCTGATATACTTTAAGCAAAATCAAAGAATGAACTGGTGTGACGTCATTTCGGACAAAATCAGACCAAAACGAATTAAACTGTTTGCCAAAGTACTACCATTGGTTCGTGGCGATTACATAATAGGTGGGTGAAGGGGTCGCACACCGGACGAGAAGTGCAGCGCCGCGTCGCGCAACGCCACATCTTCAAAATCCCGCCGCGCCACAGAGACCCATTTACATAGTTTTATATTAAATTTACATTTATTTGTCTCAAATCGTCGTTAACCCTCTGGGGTCTGAGGTGTTTTCGGGGTCCTTGAGATGTTTTGGCATGCTCTGACATTTGTGCTTTTTTCAGTTGCTTATAAACATATTAATGGCACAGGTGAAATTACACTGTATATAGCACACACAGGGCTACCATAATATGTGAGCAACATGTATGTACATGTTTGTATTTTTGAGAGAATATTGTTTATGCGTGGTTATTGAAAAAACTAAAAAATAAAGTTTATAATATAAGGCCACAAATAACATACTAAATATCTGTCCACAAGACTTTTGACTAGTGGATGTTATCGCCTAGAGTTTTTGCTTCAAATTGATCTGAAAATCATTCTGCCTTATCATTCACATAAAACAATAGATTGTTTTAAATTGTGAAAAACATTTTTTTGTTTGCAAAGGCAATATGCGGATGGGTGGAACGGCCCAACCCCCTCATGAATAATTAGGCAGTTCTCACCTGAGCAGACTGCATACTAATGAGCCTTTCAATCAGGGGTGTCACACAAGAAAGAATGCAAGGACAATATATATACACTACCGTTCAAAAGTTTGGGGTCAGTGAGAATTTTATTTTTATTTTTTGGAGGAAAGAAAACAATACTTTTATTTATCAAGGAATAATTAATTTGATCGAAAGTGACAGTAAAGACATTTATAATGTTACAAAAGTCTTTTGAACTTCCTATTCATCAAAGAATCCTAAAACAAACAAAAAAACTGTACAACTGACAGACCAACAACTGTTTCAACATTGATAATAATAATAAATGTTTCTTGAGCATCAAATCCTCATATTATACTGATTTGTGAAGGATCATTTGACACTGAAGACACTGACACTGGTGATGCTGAAAATTCAGCTTTGATCACAGGAATAAATTACACTTTACTATATATTCACACAGAAAACAGCTGATTTACACTGGAATAATATTTAATACTATAACTGATTTTTGTTGTATTTTTAATCAAATAAGCGCAGCCATGGTTAGCAGAAGAGAATTCTTTTAAAAGTATTTAAAATCGTACCGACCCCAAACTTTTGAACGGTAGTGTATATAAATAAATAAATGTTTATACACACACACACACACACATATATATATATATATATATATATATATACAAACAATCAAAATTTAAATGAAAGCCAAAAGCACATTTATAGTCACACCTTTTAGCCATCCACATACCATTTTTAGCCATCCACCGCGGTAAAAATAAACCAGTCGCATTGCAAAGTCGTTCGCGAAATGACCGCCAGGTGGCGCAAAGGGACATTTAGCAAAACGTAAGTGGGGCTAATGTCTATTAACAGTAGCCTAAGGATGAAATACTACAAGTTATGGTAATTTCCAAATAAGCCTACAACAAATTGTTGGTCATACAGATAAGATATAATCTTTTAAAACTTTAAAAGGCTAAAGTAGGCCTACACTCTCACAGGCTAAAGACAAAACGTTTTCTTGCTCATGTCAGAAACAGACGTTTGAGTATTTCTCAGTGAGAAAATTCATAGCTGAGCGGTAGAACTTACGGTTCATCATCAAGATGACACGGGTTCAAATCCCGCACAAACATGGTCTGCTGTAAATTTTATATTTATTATTGCAAAGAGATTTGTCTAGCTCTAAAACTCTGTTACACCATACAGTTTTTTTTTTTGCTTATATTTATAAAATACAATTATCATGCATTTCCATTTCACACTAAGTAAAAATACAAAAAAACAAAATAGTATCCTACAGAACGACTTTGCATCTGTATAATAATAGGCTACCAATCGTAATTTCAAAAGCAGTTCTGTAAAAAAATAAATTATATATAGCCTATATATATAGGCTATATATATATAATTTTTTTTATTCCAGGCTCTCATGGCACACCCCCGATTTCTCACGCTGAAGTGTCAACCCGGTCGGTCAAATTCCTGAAGGATATAGTTTATCTATAGATACCTGTTGAGCCACTCGTGATCGACTAGTTATTATACCGCAAATTAGTTAAAATATCCCGTAATCTATCTAGAGCGAGCGTGCATGCGAGACAGATATTGTGCTCCAAACCGTGCGCGCGCATGGCAGAGAGGTCTGTTCCCTAACCTAGAGTTTTTAAAAACATGGTTTTAAGTAAAGTGTGATTTGCCAGGGGGGACTGGGATTTCCTTCTGGTCTAAACATCCCTGCTTCTGCTGAATTATTTTAATCCCCACACCCCTCCCTCCACAGCTAATCAATGCTATAGGCTACTTCACTATCAAATATATAAAATAGAGATATGCAACAGGCACGTTTAAACGACAAACAATAAAATCAAAACCAGCGTTTGTTCATTAGTTCCAGTGGCCTTAATGCATGCACGGCTTTTCAAATTTCACAAAGCGTGTTGAGATTATTTTGAATGAAATATTGAAGTTTATAATTAAGTGTTTTGGCACACCACGCCGAGTGGCCCTATGCATTTTTCTAAAGTCGGGTTTATTCTGGCATGGTGAGTTAGTGTTCGACAAACACGGCGGCGCGTTCATTTAGATTCATTTATTTTTCTCATTATTACAGCTAAAATAACTTAGTAGGCGACTCCGTAATTTTTTGGTCATACAGATAAGAGTAGAGTAGCTTACATCGTTCAAAACTGTAAACTTGTATTCGTATTAGGCTAACGACAAAAACAGTATAGGCTATCTGTCGTCTCTGTCTCCGGGAACTGCGCGTCACAAAAATGAACCGAAAGCCACTTCAGCTCAGTCACGATAAGAAATCGGCTATGTCTAAAGCCTTTAAATGTCTAAATATTTAGGCTAATAAATGTTATCTGATTATAGGCTAATCCATATGAAAACTAGAGGAACAGAGGATCTACTCAAACATGCAATGTAAGCGCTTCCCAATGAGAAAATGACATGGGTGAAAATCTCGCTCTAATTAAATGTAGGCTAAATCGCCCTGAATTAAAATGTAAAAACAGATCAAATAATGTATTTGTCGAAATGTTGCGATATTGTTTCATTTAAGTTCATAATTGTTCTATAAATGTTATTTACTTTAGCAGCATTACCACGAAGCACCGTGTTTCGATATTATTTGAATAATACAAAATCAAATAAAAACTTAATTCACAAATTGCATGCCTGGTTGTAAGGATCCAAAGATCCCTGTAGAATTTAATATTGAGTTGAACATTTTGTTCATGACAACAAATTAACAAGCGTTTTTTCAGGTTATATTTAGTTTTGCTTGGAAAAAGCTGGCCCAAACCAGTTTTATTTCATCAATTATTGAAATAATGAAATATTTAGTAATAAACTTTTATGACAGAAATATCACTAGGCTACATGTAATTCCATTTAATTCCTTCATTATCAACACTGTCTAGAATAGCGATTTAAGTGTGAATTGCGACTTCTCTTTGTGTTAAGTCAGCCTCAGACTCCGATAGCCTGTGGGGGGTTGGAGGGACAGTTGCTGGACAAAGGTGTTAATGTTCCTCTTTCATATGGAGAGTGTCGGATAGCCAGCCTGATGAGCAGGCAAAATTATTGTAAGGATAAATCTGTGTCCAAATGTAGGCCCCATATTTTATATAAATTTATAATAGTAGTTTTAGTATATTATAAATATTGTAGTTTATTTATTGTAGCCTATTTAAAGTTTTTTTTCACACAAAATTTCAATTGAAGTTATTGTACGGTGAATTCAACAAGGCATGCTGTGTCTTTGAAGCAACAATTAAAGGCTAAATAATTTTTTCGTGATTTGTATGGCTGACACGCAGCGACATATACAGTATTATCAGAGCGAGGGAGACTAAATAAACTTGTTAAAAAGAGATCCAGCGCGAGAGAGGCAAAGAGAAACGCATGTTTTTAATTTAAATATGTTTCTTTGGACAATTTTCGTTTTGTACTGTTTTAATTGTTTAATTTAGCTGTAATTTCTTTGGCAATACGAATTTAAAATGTCGCAAGAATAAGATTAGCCTAGTGTTTCTTATTTTGCATCGCAAAAGAAATAAACTCTAAACCGATGCAACCCTGTTTTAAATAAAAAAAAACTGTCCCGACACTTTATTTAAACCTTGAAATGTTCGAACTTGGTTTCAAACATAAGTAATTTTAGTGTTCTTTTACATTACACAATAATTTAGCAGACTAAAGACGAGCTTCTTCATTTTCATCTTCTGATGCAATCGGCTGACAATCTTTCTTCATCAGTTTATGTCGTTTGTGCAGCGGCTGCGGTTCTACAGGAATGTAGCAAATTTATGTTGTAATGATAATCAAACAAAACTCTTGACTTTAAATAAGTAAACAGATATAAACAGTTACCTATTTAAGCATCAAGGTGGGAAAATATAAACGTAGGACAACATCGGTTAACAACATGTATGCTACATTGAGATTCGATCTCGGGTCTATTGAAGCTCCTCGAAGCTCGTGTTGTTGCGTTAACCACTGAGCTATCGTAAGTACGCTGATAATGTTGTAAAGCCTCATTCATGTAGCCTAAATGTTTTTATTGCAATGTTTTATGTTGAAATGTTTTCATTATTTATTCAATTACATTTCAGTAGCCTAATTTCAGTATTGTGATTATGAATTATTTTAACTACATTTCACTTGTTGAATTCTTCTGCTACCAGCTTTCAATCGCTCTGAATCAGCGCGGTGCGGCAGCAGATTACGCATTAGAGAGAATAAACCGGAATAAACGAACACTTTTCAGAGTCTATGATTGTAGCGCCTCTTAGCGGTAAAAGGCAGCAAATACACCACACATTTTACCGCCGCGGTGGAACGGCTGATGTGGGCATTGTCATGGCTTGCCTCAACATTTGCGTTTGAATAGCGCGCGTCCTCCGTGGGCGTGTCAGATTAACGCGTAATGAAGTGTAATGAGCTGGGGAAAAAAATACTGACAGCACTCTCTTTTCATACAGATTGCATAAACTGAGAATATTTGTTTTTTATATAAATTACTTCATTTAAAAGAAGAGAATTTAAGCTTCATAAAGAAAAACCTCTCGTGCCTGTATGACAAGTAATCGCGGAGTTACAGTTAATCTTAGGACGCGTTTCAGAATGGACTTCACTGAGAGAGAGAACGCAGAACTCGCATCATGTTTGTTTTTCTTTATTTGGTGAAAAGCACAACACTTTGTTTTTATTGTGAGTATCCACAAAAAAAATAGAAACTTAACAGGATCTAATGATGTACAACACTTATATGTAAGATCAAAATTAACCGAGTATTTTGAGTCTCTTTTACACTGATAAGAAAAAAAGCGAGACAATCGCGCCGGCGCGATAGCCGACCCCAGGGGGTTAACCCTCTGGGGACCAAGAACGCACCCGTGCGTTTTGGCAGATTTTTTTCACATAGCAGAAAAATAGACTTAAACTACTCCATCATTTCTGGTCATACAGAGTTATGAAACATTTTAAAAAACTGTTAAATGTCTACTTTTTTCTGTGCCCACCTACAATCGAAATAAAATATTGTGCTTTTGTAAAATAAAGAAAATAAACAGGGTGTGCGTTCTGCCTCTCCGTGTCTGTGAACTTTTTTTCTGGAGCACGTCTCTTAACTTAAAAAAAAACTCAGCTAATACTATTCACCCAGACATGAGCAATATATGTTTATGATCATTTAAGTTTGTACTTTTAAATTATCTAATTTTAAAACTAAAATAAATATTCCCTGTTTATGTAATCTATATAAAAAGAGAGATGTGTCAGCCATTCTCATTATCGTTCTCTCAGCTCATTATTTTCCTAATGTGACACGCCCACGGAGAGTGTGCGCTATTCAAACGCTAATGATCTGAAGCAACACATTGAGACATGTAAAACGCCCATACAAACTCTGTAAACACACTATATTTAGTCAGATTAATGTACTGTCGTTTGGCGCGGCTGTGAGGAATAATCCTGGGACATTTACCTACCTCAGAACAAGTGCTGGTTTATTTTCACTTCGAGGAGCAAGCTGAACTGTAAGTGCTTTATTCTTTTGCTTTGTTCTAATCGCGATATAGAATAACGTTTAGTGTCTGTAAACGCAAAAATAGCCTACTGTTTAAATTTGAATCATGTTTCTGTGTGTGTGTGTGTGTTTGACTAGTTTAGGATCGATTATAAAGTTTTAACTCTAAAATAGACATCAAATAAGCTTTTGTTAGCAGTTTCTGCTCATTTGTTCATCTGCTCATATGTTGACAAAACATATAGTATGTTTTGTCAAAAATAAACTTATCAACTGTTATAGTGTTTGTTCCAGCTAGGCTATATCAAAATAATGAATCCTTAACTTTGAAATATGTATAATAAAAAATGTATTGGCATACTTTAAAAAAATAATACTTTATAAGAGATTTATGGAAAAAGACTATTTTCTTTTCAAGATGTTTCCAACTCTAACTTTAAACCAATTCTATTGAATGGCCCATATAACCTTACAGGATTTGTTTCCAGGTATGACTAAAAATGTGCTTTTGACTTTCATTTATATTTTGATTTTATATATATATATATATATATATATATATATGTCTGTGTGTGTGTGTGTATATATGTATATATATTTTCCTTGCATTCTTTCTTGTGACACACCTGAATGCAGGGTACCCCCAGGATCCTCCAACTTAAATTCAAGGCTTTTTAAGACCTTTTTAATACCATTTCAAATGAAATTCAATGCCAACTTCGTACCCATTCCGACAGAAGTATGAGGGGAAAATGTCAAATCTGTATACGTTTTAAACCCTAGAAACTAATTATGTACAAGGAGGCTACTTGAATTAAATAAAACATTTTACTTAAATTATCAGTCATATTTAATACATACGCAACAGCATTGTAGCGCACACGTGTATTTAATTAATAATCAAAATTAACACGCCAGTGTTAATTTTGGCAGCCATTTTTGATTTACGGAAATGCTTATTGGTCTTAATCACATTTGAGTCATCCTGTTTTTTATAGTTGTAGTTGACGAAAAGTCTTTGCATTTTTTGTCAACTTTTAGTCAAACTGCAGTTACTTTACTTTTGGTAGTTATTTTATAGCCATGTAGTCTTTAGACAGAAAATGTAATAATAATTATTCTCTCTAGGCCAATTCAATTAAGTTTATGAGAAATTATTGACATTGCACTCTTTAGCAGTAGCACTTGTGCAGTTCTACATAATTTGGTTCTCCAATGTTTTAGAGTGCCGTACCCCCTGGTGCAGTCACACCTTTTCTATTAAGGGACAAGATTTGCCCCCTTTAATACATTTTTCCATTTCATTTTTTACCTTTGTAATACCTTAAAAAGAAAAAAAGAAATAATGCTTTAAATAAAACAATGTTCATTAAATTTGCAATGTTAAAAAACATTAAAATCGCCAGTAGGTGGCAGTACCTCACTATCTTTATGAGTGAGTCTTTGAGTCATTCATTCATTGAATCTCACGATTTGTTCAAAGCCACATATTTCGTTGCAAAACAGAGCAAGCCTGACAATGTTGTTTTAAATGTAGTACATCACTTAATGTTACCCTTTTTTCTTTTCTTTTTTACTGTTGTATAAAATCAATGTCACGTTTGAAATCGTGTGGATATTCGGGAAACATTGCATTCTTGCTCTTATGAACACTGGTGGATATCAGCCTGCATTTTGATCGCAGATTTAGTCGTACAAACAGCGCAAGCGGCTCGTGACAGAACACAGACCGACTGAATGACACTTGAATTTAAGTAGAAAATCTTAAATAAAGATCGCTGAACTCCAGCTTGTCTGTGTTTTCAGATCATCCGCGCTTCTTCAGCAGTGTAGAGAGAACGCGCGCGCATGGTTGCCAGATACTATTGAAAAGACCGGGTAGAAAATATGTTCTTTTAACAGAAAAGCTCTTATTTGGGGTTTAAATTCTGTCATTTGTGGCCACAGCGGATTAAACTAGGCTATCTTGTTATGTACCTCACTTGCCTAGTAACCATAGTAACAGTGCGCACGCTTTCGCTTTTTCTGCTATGACGTGGAGCGCGAGGTGCACTCAACGCTGCATACATTTTGAATTAGCCTACATTAGTAACAGTTAATTTTGTTACGGTATGAACTTAATCCTAGCAAAGGCAAAAAAATATATAAGACCTTTGTAACGAAATCCAATACTTTGTATACTAAATTCAAGGCTTTTAAGGCCTTAATTTGAGATGATCAAATTCAAGACTTTTTCAAAACTTTTAAGACCCGCGGGTACCCTGTGAATGAAATGAATGCATCTTTGTCTTCTCAGGTGGGAATCACCTAATTATACATGAGGGGGTTGGGCCGTTCACGCCCATTCGCATATTGCCTTTCAAAAAAAAAAAAAAAAAAATTCACAATTTAAAGCAATCTATGGTGTTATGTGAATGATTAGAAAGTCAAGTCAAGTCAAGTCACATTTATTTATTTAGAAAGGATGATTTTCAGATCATTTTGAAGCAAATACTCTAGGCCACAACATCCATTAGTCAAAAGTCTTGTGGACACATATTTAGTACCGTATTTTCCAGACTATAAGTCGCTCCGGAGTATAAGTCGCATCAGCCCAAAAATGCGTCATGACGAGGAAAAAAACATATATAAGTCGCACTGGACTATAAGTCGCATTTATTTATAAATTTATTTAACAAAATCCATGACCAAGAAAAAGTTATTTAAACAGACTTTAATTCATTAAAACAGAAGGCATTTAAGTTATTCAGCTACACACAATAGCACAAAGAACAACAGGCTGAATATGTGTCCGGTATGTTGTTAACGTAACACATCAACAGTTAGCAACACAATAGCATAAAGAACATACCTGAGAGGCTGAATAGGATAAAATAAAATAAAATAACATAACAAGACAGCGAGTCCAACAGTTATCGGTAAAGCAATTTCACCAAGCTCCCGCGATCTTATTCCACATTCCACTGTTTGCGTTCAGTCTAATATTTCAGTTAATATCAGTTGTTTTCAGTTAATTTTTTCAGCGGTAAAACTAGCTGTAGTCTAGAGCGCATAGAGCGCTCTCTCGTGGCTGTAGACGGTAATGTCACCCCCAATTTCGGCAAATGATGCATTCACGTCATACCACATACATAAAAAACTCGCAAATAATAATCTGGGGCTGTCAGCGATCCTGTGACGAGTAAATCTTGGTAATTTTGTTATATTAGTCGCACCTGACTATAAGTCGCAGGACCAGCCAAGGTATGAAAAAAAGTGCGACTTATAGTCCGGAAAATACGCTATGTGTTTTGTGGCCTTATTTCAGAAACTTTCATTTTTAGTTTTATCAATAAACATGCATAAACAATATTCTCTCAAAAATACAAACTGGTACATACATGTTGCTTACATATTATGGTAGCCCTGTTTGTGCTAAATAGAGTGTAATTTCACCTGTGCCAGTAATATAAACATATTACTGGCACAGGTGAAATTATCAATGCAATGCAATGCAATGCAATGTTTTTGGGGTCCTTGAGATGTTTTGACATGCCCTGACATTTGTGCTTTTTCAGTTGCTTATAAACATAAGCAACTGAAAAAGCACAAATGTCAGGGCATGTCAAAACATCTCAAGGACCCCAAAAACACCTTGGTCCCCAGAGGGTTAATGTATATACTGACTTCACCCTGTGCGGCAATATACATTATACAATATTGTAAGACTGGAAAACTGGAAACTGGGTGAAGAGATAGACCACTGGTCTATGGCTTTTAAGGACCTTGGCAAATTAACATTTGAACTCTCACACACACACACACACACACACTTCTTCCCCGCATCCCCCACTCTCGCAGTGACACATAAAAACTCACATAAGAATATCTATGGTTTGATGTGAATGATTATCATTGAGTATTATGTTTGGTATCATTTGAAATGTCTCAGGAATGAGTGGTACAAATGTCTCATTCCCAAAGTATAAAACAAAAGGTAATAAGGTTTTTTAAGAGTTTAGGGATATCTGGCACACAAATGAATGTGGTCTCCTACTCCCAAGGTGTGGTCTCCTACTCCCAAGGTGTGAACTCAATGCTAATTTCCACTGTTAGCAAATGGTACCATGTAAATTTACTTCTGCCCCCAGTAAGTCTGGGGGGATGAACACAGTACATTTCCACTGTGAATACAGGTTTACATAGGAAATGAGGTCTGGCTATTTAATGGAAGGCAGCAAGGGATCGTGGCTTTTTCTGTATTTCAGATAGCCCGTGAGGTTTAGCTCATGTAGTTCATGTTGGGTTTGCATCTATTTCTCTAATCCTAAAACATTTGATGATTTGCATTGATTATCTTTCAATTGATTATGGAATTGTTAAAATACATTTACCTGACATAATAAATTGTTATATTTGATTATTCTAACAGACTTTGACTTTATTTTCATTGGAGTTAAAAGGAATAGTCAAACATTAACGTATATTTAATGATGCACAGATATCATTAAAACACTTTCATTCTATGGAGTCAGATGAAACGAGTTAATACATAAGACAAAATATATTATATTTAATTAAAAAATCCTTTTGCCATTGGAAGAGACGGAACGCGCGTTGAGACCTTCACCGCTAATTTGAATGCCGCCCTTGGATCGAATTAGACGGTCTTACAAATTGGCGACCCCCGAGACGTGATCGCAACAGATGAATTCGCGAGCAACGTCTTTTCCAGCAAAGTATGGGGATTTTAAAATCAGCATGAGGTTTGAACATCTTCACTTTCTTCTGCCGCTGTGGTAAGTCATTTTTTTCTTCCCTCTTGAGAAGTGTTGAGAAAATGTTGTTTGCATTGTTAGGGGTAGCTATAGGAAAGCCCTTTGTTTAGTCCAGAACTGAAATACGTGAGGACGTGATAAGCGACAGCGCAGATGAAGAATGAAAACCCTTGTTAATAGATTAAAGATATCCTTGTTTGCCTAAGCAACAAAAAACGAAACCTAAAATCGGAATAACATCTTCCAAATGTTTTTCGTGTAACGTTACTTGATGAGGAGCTGTAAAACAGCCTAAAAGTCTTCAAATCAGCCGCATGTTTGTCGCCATTGTGGTATTGGCTTTGTTGAAACGAACTAGCAACACATGAAGAGAATCGGCAAACAACAGAAAGGAAAATCTAAGTTTGTAAACGGAGAAATCGGAGAACACGTGATTTTACAAATACAAAGGCAGATCGATGCATTGTTTATAAAAAGCTAAATTTGGGAAAACAGGATGATATGATTTACAGGCTAAAAGCGGATCTCATGGCTAAGCTAAATGCTATTTTCCATGCTGCCTCCAAAAGGAGACTAAGCTAAATGCTAGTACGGTATTGCCCATGCTACTTAAACAAAGCTAATGCTAAATGCTAAATGCCATGCTGCATTCAGAAATAACCCTTTGCGTGACCGGCCCACCGGTGGGCACAAAAGCCACATTGAATAATACTCTAAACTAATCTTGACAAACTCTATATTGCATTTGAAAGCTTCCACTTTAAAGGAGAACTCCGGCGCAAAATGAACCTTTGGTCTAATTGCACATTGTTACCTAGTCAACCGTTATCTGAGATTTGTTTTCATGATTATCGAATGTAAATAGTTTTATCTCTAAAAACAGTTTAGCCTATAAAGCTAGTATAACGGTAGTATATTGGGCATAGTGTAATGACAAATAAAAATCGCTTGTTAATACCACTAACAAGGCTGAAAATAGACCCACACTAACACGGTAGCATAATGAGGGTCCCTACCTTCAAACCGAAGCATTGAGAACTTTGTAAGTGTAAAGACAGTTTAATAAGAAGATATTTTAAACATACAGTCAACTTCGTGTATACAGGCAGAAGCCATCTTTGAAATACAGCCTTTACCAGTCAATCTACGAACGCCGATCCAAGTGCGCTGGTGAGAATGATAAGGTGAGCGCGAACAGCAGGCTTGGATCGGCGTTCGTAGATCGACTGGTAAAGGCTGTATTTCAAAGATGGCTTCTGCCTGTATACACGAAGTTGACTGTATGTTTAAAATATCTTATTATTAAACTGTCTGGACACTGACAAAGTTCTCAATGCTCGGTTTGAAGGTAGGGAGCCTCATTATGCTACCGTGCTAGTGTGGGGCTATTTTGAGCCTTGTTAGTGGTATTAACAAGCGATTTTTATTTGTCATTGATCTATGCCCAATGTTCGCGCTCACCTTATCATTCTCACCAGCGCACTTGGATCGGCGTTCGTAGATTGACTGGTAAAGGCTGTATTTCAAAGATGGCTTCTGCCTGTATACACGAAGTTGACTGTATGTTTAAAATATCTTATTATTAAACTGTCTGGACACTGACAAAGTTCTCAATGCTCGGTTTGAAGGTAGGGAGCCTCATTATGCTACCGTGCTAGTGTGGGGCTATTTTGAGCCTTGTTAGTGGTATTAACAAGCGATTTTTATTTGTCATTGATCTATGCCCAATGTTCGCGCTCACCTTATCATTCTCACCAGCGCACTTGGATCGGCGTTCGTAGATTGACTGGTAAAGGCTGTATTTCAAAGATGGTTTCTGCCTGTATACACGAAGTTGACTGTATGTTTAAAATATCTTCTTATTAAACTGTCTTTACACTTACAAAGTTCTCAATGCTTCGGTTTGAAGGTAGGGACCCTCATTATGCTACCGTGTTAGTGTGGGTCTATTTTCAGCCTTGTTAGTGGTATTAACAAGCGATTTTTATTTGTCATTACACTATGCCCAATATACTACCGTTATACTAGCTTTATAGGCTAAACTGTTTTTAGAGATAAAACTATTTACATTCGATAATACTATGCCCAATATACTACCGTTATACTAGCTTTATAGGCTAAACTGTTTTTAGAGATAAAACTATTTACATCTGTTATACTAGCTTTATAGGCTAAACTGTTTTTTAGAGATAAAACTATTTACATTCGATAATCATGAAAACAAATCTCAGATAACGGTTGACTAGGTAACAATGTGTAATTAGACCAAAGGTTCATTTTGCGCCGGAGTTCTCCTTTAACACAGATGGGATTAAAAAGCAATAATGCAATAATTTGTATTTTCAAATTTGGAGTTGTGCTTTAAACATTGTAATGCACTCATAGAACACACTTTATAGTTGTTTGTGCAATATGTGCACATAGGCTAATTGTAAGTTTATTCTTTAAACACAGGATTGCTTTACTGTTTGTGTATTTGGAACACTTAGGTAATTGATGTTGTATTCTAGGCCGTGTATCCTGTGTGAACTGAATTAAACGCGTGTGTCTCTATGCTGAATGTGGTTATAATGTGATTCACAATGAATTTGAGAGTCAGAAACCACGAACGCGCATCTCATTAATCCTGAAACAAAAAACCGTTTCATATTCAAAGCTTTAGAGAACGTAGACTTTACCTCTCCACTCTATGGGAGCTGTTTCGCATACCAAATTTGTAAATGGTTACGTTTGAATTAATTCTGAATGACTCTGAAAGACTGTTTTTTCCATAGATTATTGGATTCGTATATTTCCACATCTTTCGCGTCAGATTAGCGACGGCTAATATCCGATACCATTTTAAGTGTACTTGAATGAGGAGACGGGTAGTTTCCGTCTAGAATCAGCTAATGCTGCAACCTAGATTTGGGTACGTCTAAATACCTCTGTCCTAATTTAATGTTACTTTAGATAAGTGCTAAAGTAAATTATTGAATTAAGTTCCTGAGGTGGCATTCAAGGGGGCTATGAATATGTCTTCGATTGTGTACGTGTGAATTACGGCAGATCCCAGATATTTAGCCAAAATTACCTCTGAATTGGTTATTGGAACTGACGGGAGTGTGCCGTGCGGCCTTGGGAGAAGGAACGCTGAGCGATATAGATTCCCTGATCTAAACAGATAAAACTAAAATTAAGAGTTCAAAAGAATAATCAAACGTTAAAATGGCCATTTAAAAAGACTAAATGAGAAGAAAAGGTATTTGAAAACTAGCAAACAGAAAGGAGAAACAGCGAATGTACAGCTTATGAGCCTTGAGCCAGAAAGCCTTTTCATATTCAAATGTAAACACATGCGAACGAGCAGAGACTCTTCAGAAGACCAGAAATAATATAATTTAATTTATATTCTTAAATATAATGTAACTGTATTATAACTCAAATTATAATATACATTATATTGTAATCGCCAAGCAGGCATTAATTGGAGAAGTGTGACATTAATCCTTACAGTTCGATTTCGTTGACCTGCTACCCAGTGCCAAAAGGGCGGAGGTGTGTTTTATTAATTTTTGCCTTTAAAAAAACACTCCCAGAAGTGTGGCACAGGTAATAGCCAACTGATCAAGGAACCAAATTTAGAAGGAGGTAGTGAACTAAACATCAGACAGACCACAGCCTTTTGCAGGCAACTAGAGATCTGCACTAACCAAATGTGTGAACGACACCATGAAATAATTCATGCCCACAGATCTGGCTGTAATGAAAGCAACTTGACGTAAAACCCGAAAACTGGGATCTTTAATGCTGTGACACAGCAGACTGTGAAGGCTCGACTACAAGAGCAGCTTTTAGGTGTCGCACACTGCACTGAAACAACAGCAATAATTCAGACCTGGTCATTGAAACTCGGTTTCATGTGACAGCTGGAATTAAAATTGCAATGGACATGATAATGGAGCAAGCAAAAGAATCCCACATGTCTGAATTTGAAACTGTTGAAAACATCAGAATTAACTGTGGTTCTCTCTGCACTTGTTTCTGTCAGGTTACTTCTGCAATTCCTCAGGGGACGGATGCCAGGACGGCCGGACCTCACGATTGTTAGAACATAACCTGAGATTCGGGAGATGGGTGAAAAGACACTTCAAAGGCCATTTACATCTTACAATAGCACATCACTACATTAGCATGGCCTCCCAGTTTAGAACTGGAACTAAAATTTGCAACACAATTGTTATCCAGTAGATTCCACCCATCTCCTAGACATGAACACTGAACACACTCCTCCATCACTACACCCTCACAGCATCATCACCTGGAATAGATCAAGTCTATTCAGACTGAACACTACACATCATGAGAAGATAAAGATGACATAGAGTCCAAAAGTGTCACTTCACTAAAGATCTATTGTGCATCTTCACACTAACAGATCCAGATAGCTTCACACACATAGGATGGTAAAGCTGATCCCATGATGTCCGAGGCACACATAGCATACGCTATTCACAACACTCTGCCAACTCATGGGAAAACACTGTAATATACATATGAATGGCTACAGTCACAAATCAATGATGCAAAAACAAAATTAAAGCAGAGGCAGACCTGCTATTAAATTTAAAAATGTTTAAACATTCTGATTGTTATTAGGGTGGTTGGAAGGTCAGAGGGCCCCTGATTTCTCAACAACCACTAATAACAGAAACATCATAACTAATAGATCTGAAGTGTGAGCACTTCAAACAATTACAGAATTTACAATTCAACCCTGTCATTGACTGTGACTTAGCCAACAACACACACACACACACACACACTCTCTCTCTCCCTCTCTTTCTCTCACACAAACTATCACACTCACACACAGACGCACACACACACACACACACACACACACACACACCCTCACACAAAAACACAATATCACAACTGTTACAAGGAATGAACAATCTCCATTCATGTTCCAAGTCACTTCTTAGATTGCATAAGTGGCTTACATTGGAAGATTCCTGAACAAACTGATTCTTCATATTTTTTTTATTTTTGAATATTATTATTGTTATTACAAGACGTATTGATGCATACTATTTATTTGATTGCTTTGATTACACTGACCTCTTGCTGCATTTCCTTTGTATAATTCAGACCAAAAAATATATATATATTTAAGAATTGGATATTTAATATGAGACAAACTTACCATTCACACCTGCTGACAAGAACATGGTATTTTATATTGAATGACATGATGTTGTTTTGTTGCATTATGCGTTTCTAAGGATTTCTTCGCGAGTTCAGGTTCATATGTGTTCAATCGTGAAGCGGACATTTAAGATGCTTTTCAGGTGTCTCACACAAAGCAGTGTGAAGCCAAGGAGAACACCTTCATCCACTGAGGTCTGTCCAGACAGCCGCACCGCTGGAGGTGACAGGATTGGTCAAGAAGGGACAGATTATCATCATGGGGAAGGTGCCAGGGAAACGGAAGTTTCTCCATGAAGGAATGACACATCAACTGAACAAGTCAAAAGGTCCAGATTGACTATATGAACTTTGCTCACATCACAGGATCACCGGAAGAAAGCCTGAACGCCTCATCCACCTGCTGGACTCATGCTACATACACCTGGTGAGAACAGGTGTTCTGCAGGGGAACACAGCCCTCTGAGCTTCTACAGATGCTGACATTGCAAAGACAATTGTTGAGTTACATCTCAATCACGACAAACGTCTTACTGTGACCCCTTAAGTGTCTGAATGTGACCCACGGGGTCAAGGAGGGACTGTAAAACTGGAAAACTGGAAACTGGGTGAAGAGATAGACCACTGGTCTATGAGACAAAGGACCTTGGCAAATTAACATTTGAACTCTCACACACACACACACACTTCTTCCCCGCATCCCCCACTCTCGCAGTGACACATAAAAACTCACATAAGAATATCTATAGTTTGATGTGAATGATTATCATTGAGTATTATGTTTGGTATCATTTGAAATGTCTCAGGAATGAGTGGTACAAATGTCTCATTCCCAAAGTATAAAACAAAAGGTAATAAGGTTTTTTAAGAGTTTAGGGATATCTGGCACACAAATGAATGTGGTCTCCTACTCCCAAGGTGTGAACTCAATGCTAATTTCCACTGTTAGCAAATGGTACCATGTAAATTTACTTCTGCCCCCAGTAAGTCTGGGGGGATGAACACAGTACATTTCCACTGTGAATACAGGTTTACATAGGAAATGAGGTCTGGCTATTTAATGGAAGGCAGCAAGGGATCGTGGCTTTTTCTGTATTTCAGATAGCCCGTGAGGTTTAGCTCATGTAGTTCATGTTGGGTTTGCATCTATTTCTCTAATCCTAAAACATTTGATGATTTGCATTGATTATCTTTCAATTGATTATGGAATTGTTAAAATACATTTACCTGACATAATAAATTGTTATATTTGATTATTCTAACAGACTTTGACTTTATTTTCATTGGAGTTAAAAGGAATAGTCAAACATTAACGTATATTTAATGATGCACAGATATCATTAAAACACTTTCATTCTATGGAGTCAGATGAAACGAGTTAATACATAAGACAAAATATATTATATTTAATTAAAAAATCCTTTTGCCATTGGAAGAGACGGAACGCGCGTTGAGACCTTCACCGCTAATTTGAATGCCGCCCTTGGATCGAATTAGACGGTCTTACAATATATATGCAATATACATCAAACCAAACTATTATTTTAAATAAATCATCAACATCTAAACCTCTGTTAATCTCAATAAGGACTTTTGTACACATATGACAGAAGTAAATCTGGTTTGTAATAAGTGAAGCTGGTAAATGCTGTTTGTGGAGATGTTTAATAACGTTGAGCCTGACGTCAAACAAATGTTTAGACGTCAACCCAATTTTCATTTTCAACCAAAATTTGACGTCTGAGCGATGTTGGAGTTCAGCTGGGATGAGTATGAGCACACAGTGAGTGCGCTCTGAGGCTACACTTTTAGCTCACTGCGACCTCACATTGAGATCATTGTGAGACAAATTGTTGACAGGGTTGCCAAAAAATGTTTCTCCCATCTGATATTCTTTGTCTTCACCATGTCCCTATATAGTTTTTGTTTATTTTTTTATTAGACTTATTAAGAAACCTACGACCTTTCACACTGTTATTTTACTGTAATTCTTCACCTTGCAATGCTTTTTTTTTTTCATTGTTTAATTCACTTTTTCTTTCATTTATTACATGTACCTGTTATCTGAAGTCAGATCAACAACAAATACAGGAAAAGTACATTACTTATATTCAATTTATTTATTTATTTATTTTAAATATACTGTTGCTGTTATAGGACAGTGTGTGTGAGTCAGGACGGATTGGATAAAGCTGACCTGAAAGCACTGGTGTTTCTGTGCTTCTGCGAGCAAAGCCTCCAGTCCGGCCAGCAGCACAGGTAACACTCGCTCCTCTAAATAACACCTGAGGGGTCCTGGACACAGCTGGCCTCGCTCTGAACATCTGCTCAGACAAACATGCATTATACACAGGTAACACACACTCCTCTAAATAACACCTGAGGAGTCCTGGACACAGCTGGCCTCGCTCTGAACATCTGCTCAGACAAACATGCATTATACACAGGTAACACACACTCCTCTAAATAACACCTGAGGGGTCCTGGACACAGCTGGCCTCGCTCTGAACATCTGCTCAGACAAACATGCATTATACACAGGTAACACACACTCCTCTAAATAACACCTGAGGAGTCCTGGACACAGCTGGCCTCGCTCTGAACATCTGCTCAGACAAACATGCATTATACACAGGTAACACACACTCCTCTAAATAACACCTGAGGGGTCCTGGACACAGCTGGCCTCGCTCTGAACATCTGCTCAGACAAACATGCATTATACACAGGTAACACACACTCCTCTAAATAACACCTGAGGGGTCCTGGACACAGCTGGCCTCGCTCTGAACATCTGCTCAGACAAACATGCATTATACACAGGTAACACACACTCCTCTAAATAACACCTGAGGGGTCCTGGACACAGCTGGCCTCGCTCTGAACATCTGCTCAGACAAACATGCATTATACACAGGTAACACACACTCCTCTAAATAACACCTGAGGAGTCCTGGACACAGCTGGCCTCGCTCTGAACATCTGCTCAGACAAACATGCATTATACACAGGTAACACACACTCCTCTAAATAACACCTGAGGAGTCCTGGACACAGCTGGCCTCGCTCTGAACATCTGCTCAGACAAACATGCATTATACACAGGTAACACACACTCCTCTAAATAACACCTGAGGGGTCCTGGACACAGCTGGTCTCGCTCTGAACAGCTGCTCAGACAAACATGCATTATACACAGGTAACACACACTCCTCTAAATAACACCTGAGCAGTCCTGGACACAGCTGGTCTCGCTCTGAACATCTGCTCAGACAAACATGCATTATGCACAGGTAACACACACTCCTCTAAATAACACCTGAGGGGTCCTGGACACAGCTGGCCTCGCTCTGAACATCTGCTCAGACAAACATGCATTATACACAGGTAACACACACTCCTCTAAATAACACCTGAGGGGTCCTGGACACAGCTGGCCTCGCTCTGAACATCTGCTCAGACAAACATGCATTATACACAGGTAACACACACTCCTCTAAATAACACCTGAGGAGTCCTGGACACAGCTGGACTCGCTCTGAACAACTGCTCAGACAAACATGCATTATACACAGGTAACACACACTCCTCTAAATAACACCTGAGGGGTCCTGGACACAGCTGGCCTCGCTCTGAACATCTGCTCAGACAAACATGCATTATACACAGGTAACACACACTCCTCTAAATAACACCTCAGGGGTCCTGGACACAGCTGGCCTCGCTCTGAACATCTGCTCAGACAAACATGCATTATACACAGGTAACACACACTCCTCTAAATAACACCTGAGGGGTCCTGGACACAGCTGGCCTCGCTCTGAACATCTGCTCAGACAAACATGCATTATACACAGGTAACACACACTCCTCTAAATAACACCTGAGGAGTCCTGGACACAGCTGGCCTCGCTCTGAACATCTGCTCAGACAAACATGCATTATACACAGGTAACACACACTCCTCTAAATAACACCTGAGGGGTCCTGGACACAGCTGGTCTCGCTCTGAACATCTGCTCAGACAAACATGCATTATACACAGGTAACACACACTCCTCTAAATAACACCTGAGGAGTCCAGGACACAGCTGGCCTCGCTCTGAACATCTGCTCAGACAAACATGCATTATACACAAATAACACACACTCCTCTAAATAACACCTGAGGGGTCCTGGACACAGCTGGTCTCGCTCTGAACATCTGCTCAGACAAACATGCATTATACACAGGTAACACACACTCCTCTAAATAACACCTGAGGAGTCCTGGACACAGCTGGCCTCGCTCTGAACATCTGCTCAGACAAACATGCATTATACACAGGTAACACACACTCCTCTAAATAACACCTGAGGGGTCCTGGACACAGCTGGCCTCGCTCTGAACATCTGCTCAGACAAACATGCATTATACACAGGTAACACACACTCCTCTAAATAACACCTGAGGAGTCCTGGACACCTGGCCTCGCTCTGAACATCTGCTCAGACAAACATGCATTATACACAGGTAACACACACTCCTCTAAATAACACCTGAGGAGTCCTGGACACAGCTGGCCTCGCTCTGAACATCTGCTCAGACAAACATGCATTATACACAGGTAACACACACTCCTCTAAATAACACCTGAGGAGTCCTGGACACAGCTGGCCTCGCTCTGAACATCTGCTCAGACAAACATGCATTATACACAGGTAACACACACTCTAAATAACACCTGAGGGGTCCTGGACACAGCTGGCCTCGCTCTGAACATCTGCTCAGACAAACATGCATTATACACAGGTAACACTCGCTCCTCTAAATAACACCTGAGGAGTCCTGGACACAGCTGGCCTCGCTCTGAACATCTGCTCAGACAAACATGCATTATACACAGGTAACACACACTCCTCTAAATAACACCTGAGGGGTCCTGGACACAGCTGGCCTCGCTCTGAACATCTGCTCAGACAAACATGCATTATACACAGGTAACACACACTCCTCTAAATAACACCTGAGGAGTCCTGGACACAGCTGGACTCGCTCTGAACATCTGCTCAGACAAACATGCATTATACACAGGTAACACACACTCCTCTAAATAACACCTGAGGGGTCCTGGACACAGCTGGCCTCGCTCTGAACATCTGCTCAGACAAACATGCATTATACACAGGTAACACACACTCCTCTAAATAACACCTGAGGGGTCCTGGACACAGCTGGTCTCGCTCTGAACATCTGCTCAGACAAACATGCATTATACACAGGTAACACACACTCCTCTAAATAACACCTGAGGGGTCCTGGACACAGCTGGCCTCGCTCTGAACATCTGCTCAGACAAACATGCATTATACACAGGTAACACACACTCCTCTAAATAACACCTGAGGAGTCCTGGACACAGCTGGTCTCGCTCTGAACATCTGCTCAGACAAACATGCATTAAACACAGGTAACACACACTCCTCTAAATAACACCTGAGGAGTCCTGGACACAGCTGGCCTCGCTCTGAACATCTGCTCAGACAAACATGCATTATACACAGGTAACACACACTCCTCTAAATAACACCTGAGGAGTCCTGGACACAGCTGGCCTCGCTCTGAACATCTGCTCAGACAAACATGCATTATACACAGGTAACACACACTCCTCTAAATAACACCTGAGGAGTCCTGGACACAGCTGGTCTCGCTCTGAACATCTGCTCAGACAAACATGCATTATACACAGGTAACACACACTCCTCTAAATAACACCTGAGGGGTCCTGGACACAGCTGGCCTCGCTCTGAACATCTGCTCAGACAAACATGCATTATACACAGGTAACACACACTCCTCTAAATAACACCTGAGGGGTCCTGGACACAGCTGGTCTCGCTCTTAACATCTGCTCAGACAAACATGCATTATACACAGGTAACACACTCTCCTCTAAATAACACCTGAGGAGTCCTGGACACAGCTGGTCTCGCTCTGAACATCTGCTCAGACAAACATGCATTATACACAGGTAACACACACTCCTCTAAATAACACCTGAGGGGTCCTGGACACAGCTGGCCTCGCTCTGAACATCTGCTCAGACAAACATGCATTATACACAGGTAACACACACTCCTCTAAATAACACCTGAGGGGTCCTGGACACAGCTGGCCTCGCTCTGAACATCTGCTCAGACAAACATGCATTATACACAGGTAACACACACTCCTCTAAATAACACCTGAGGGGTCCTGGACACAGCTGGCCTCGCTCTTAACATCTGCTCAGACAAACATGCATTATACACAGGTAACACACTCTCCTCTAAATAACACCTGAGGAGTCCTGGACACAGCTGGCCTCGCTCTGAACATCTGCTCAGACAAACATGCATTATACACAGGTAACACACACTCCTCTAAATAACACCTGAGGGGTCCTGGACACAGCTGGCCTCGCTCTGAACATCTGCTCAGACAAACATGCATTATACACAGGTAACACACACTCCTCTAAATAACACCTGAGGGGTCCTGGACACAGCTGGTCTCGCTCTTAACATCTGCTCAGACAAACATGCATTATACACAGGTAACACACTCTCCTCTAAATAACACCTGAGGAGTCCTGGACACAGCTGGCCTCGCTCTGAACATCTGCTCAGACAAACATGCATTATACACAGGTAACACACACTCCTCTAAATAACACCTGAGGGGTCTAGGACACAGCTGGTCTCGCTCTGAACATCTGCTCAGACAAACATGCATTATACACAGGTAACACACACTCCTCTAAATAACACCTGAGGAGTCCTGGACACAGCTGGCCTCGCTCTGAACATCTGCTCAGACAAACATGCATTATACACAGGTAACACACACTCCTCTAAATAACACCTGAGGAGTCCTGGACACAGCTGGTCTCGCTCTGAACATCTGCTCAGACAAACATGCATTATACACAGGTAACACACACTCCTCTAAATAACACCTGAGGAGTCCTGGACACAGCTGGCCTCGCTCTGAACATCTGCTCAGACAAACATGCATTATACACAGGTAACACACACTAAATAACACCTGAGGAGTCCTGGACACAGCTGGCCTCGCTCTGAACATCTGCTCAGACAAACATGCATTATACACAGGTAACACACACTCCTCTAAATAACACCTGAGGGGTCCTGGACACAGCTGGCCTCGCTCTGAACATCTGCTCAGACAAACATGCATTATACACAGGTAACACACACTCCTCTAAATAACACCTGAGGGGTCCTGGACACAGCTGGCCTCGCTCTGAACATCTGCTCAGACAAACATGCCTTATACACAGGTAACACACACTCCTCTAAATAACACCTGAGGGGTCCTGGACACAGCTGGCCTCGCTCTGAACATCTGCTCAGACAAACATGCATTATACACAGGTAACACACACTCCTCTAAATAACACCTGAGGGGTCCTGGACACAGCTGGCCTCGCTCTGAACATCTGCTCAGACAAACATGCATTATACACAGGTAACACACACTCCTCTAAATAACACCTGAGGGGTCCTGGACACAGCTGGCCTCGCTCTGAACATCTGCTCAGACAAACATGCATTATACACAGGTAACACACACTCCTCTAAATAACACCTGAGGGGTCCTGGACACAGCTGGTCTCGCTCTGAACATCTGCTCAGACAAACATGCATTATACACAGGTAACACACACTCCTCTAAATAACACCTGAGGGGTCCTGGACACAGCTGGCCTCGCTCTGAACATCTGCTCAGACAAACATGCATTATACACAGGTAACACACACTCTAAATAACACCTGAGGAGTCCTGGACACAGCTGGCCTCGCTCTGAACATCTGCTCAGACAAACATGCATTATACACAGGTAACACACACTCCTCTAAATAACACCTGAGCGGTCCTGGACACAGCTGGCCTCGCTCTGAACATCTGCTCAGACAAACATGCATCATGCACAGGTAACACACACTCCTCTAAATAACACCTGAGGGGTCCTGGACACAGCTGGCCTCGCTCTGAACATCTGCTCAGACAAACATGCATTATACACAGGTAACACACACTCCTCTAAATAACACCTGAGGGGTCCTGGACACAGCTGGCCTCGCTCTGAACATCTGCTCAGACAAACATGCATTATACACAGGTAACACACACTCCTCTAAATAACACCTGAGGAGTCCTGGACACAGCTGGCCTCGCTCTGAACATCTGCTCAGACAAACATGCCTTATACACAGGTAACACACACTCCTCTAAATAACACCTGAGGGGTCCTGGACACAGCTGGCCTCGCTCTGAACATCTGCTCAGACAAACATGCATTATACACAGGTAACACACACTCCTCTAAATAACACCTGAGGGGTCCTGGACACAGCTGGCCTCGCTCTGAACATCTGCTCAGACAAACATGCATTATACACAGGTAACACACACTCCTCTAAATAACACCTGAGGAGTCCTGGACACAGCTGGCCTCGCTCTGAACATCTGCTCAGACAAACATGCATTATACACAGGTAACACACACTCCTCTAAATAACACCTGAGGGGTCCTGGACACAGCTGGTCTCGCTCTGAACATCTGCTCAGACAAACATGCATTATACACAGGTAACACACACTCCTCTAAATAACACCTGAGGAGTCCAGGACACAGCTGGCCTCGCTCTGAACATCTGCTCAGACAAACATGCATTATACACAAATAACACACACTCCTCTAAATAACACCTGAGGGGTCCTGGACACAGCTGGTCTCGCTCTGAACATCTGCTCAGACAAACATGCATTATACACAGGTAACACACACTCCTCTAAATAACACCTGAGGGGTCCTGGACACAGCTGGCCTCGCTCTGAACATCTGCTCAGACAAACATGCATTATACACAGGTAACACACACTCCTCTAAATAACACCTGAGGGGTCCTGGACACAGCTGGCCTCGCTCTGAACATCTGCTCAGACAAACATGCATTATACACAGGTAACACACACTCCTCTAAATAACACCTGAGGAGTCCTGGACACCTGGCCTCGCTCTGAACATCTGCTCAGACAAACATGCATTATACACAGGTAACACACACTCCTCTAAATAACACCTGAGGAGTCCTGGACACAGCTGGCCTCGCTCTGAACATCTGCTCAGACAAACATGCATTATACACAGGTAACACACACTCCTCTAAATAACACCTGAGGAGTCCTGGACACAGCTGGCCTCGCTCTGAACATCTGCTCAGACAAACATGCATTATACACAGGTAACACACACTCTAAATAACACCTGAGGGGTCCTGGACACAGCTGGCCTCGCTCTGAACATCTGCTCAGACAAACATGCATTATACACAGGTAACACTCGCTCCTCTAAATAACACCTGAGGAGTCCTGGACACAGCTGGCCTCGCTCTGAACATCTGCTCAGACAAACATGCATTATACACAGGTAACACACACTCCTCTAAATAACACCTGAGGGGTCCTGGACACAGCTGGCCTCGCTCTGAACATCTGCTCAGACAAACATGCATTATACACAGGTAACACACACTCCTCTAAATAACACCTGAGGAGTCCTGGACACAGCTGGACTCGCTCTGAACATCTGCTCAGACAAACATGCATTATACACAGGTAACACACACTCCTCTAAATAACACCTGAGGGGTCCTGGACACAGCTGGCCTCGCTCTGAACATCTGCTCAGACAAACATGCATTATACACAGGTAACACACACTCCTCTAAATAACACCTGAGGGGTCCTGGACACAGCTGGTCTCGCTCTGAACATCTGCTCAGACAAACATGCATTATACACAGGTAACACACACTCCTCTAAATAACACCTGAGGGGTCCTGGACACAGCTGGCCTCGCTCTGAACATCTGCTCAGACAAACATGCATTATACACAGGTAACACACACTCCTCTAAATAACACCTGAGGAGTCCTGGACACAGCTGGTCTCGCTCTGAACATCTGCTCAGACAAACATGCATTAAACACAGGTAACACACACTCCTCTAAATAACACCTGAGGAGTCCTGGACACAGCTGGCCTCGCTCTGAACATCTGCTCAGACAAACATGCATTATACACAGGTAACACACACTCCTCTAAATAACACCTGAGGAGTCCTGGACACAGCTGGCCTCGCTCTGAACATCTGCTCAGACAAACATGCATTATACACAGGTAACACACACTCCTCTAAATAACACCTGAGGAGTCCTGGACACAGCTGGTCTCGCTCTGAACATCTGCTCAGACAAACATGCATTATACACAGGTAACACACACTCCTCTAAATAACACCTGAGGGGTCCTGGACACAGCTGGCCTCGCTCTGAACATCTGCTCAGACAAACATGCATTATACACAGGTAACACACACTCCTCTAAATAACACCTGAGGGGTCCTGGACACAGCTGGTCTCGCTCTTAACATCTGCTCAGACAAACATGCATTATACACAGGTAACACACTCTCCTCTAAATAACACCTGAGGAGTCCTGGACACAGCTGGTCTCGCTCTGAACATCTGCTCAGACAAACATGCATTATACACAGGTAACACACACTCCTCTAAATAACACCTGAGGGGTCCTGGACACAGCTGGCCTCGCTCTGAACATCTGCTCAGACAAACATGCATTATACACAGGTAACACACACTCCTCTAAATAACACCTGAGGGGTCCTGGACACAGCTGGCCTCGCTCTGAACATCTGCTCAGACAAACATGCATTATACACAGGTAACACACACTCCTCTAAATAACACCTGAGGGGTCCTGGACACAGCTGGCCTCGCTCTTAACATCTGCTCAGACAAACATGCATTATACACAGGTAACACACTCTCCTCTAAATAACACCTGAGGAGTCCTGGACACAGCTGGCCTCGCTCTGAACATCTGCTCAGACAAACATGCATTATACACAGGTAACACACACTCCTCTAAATAACACCTGAGGGGTCCTGGACACAGCTGGCCTCGCTCTGAACATCTGCTCAGACAAACATGCATTATACACAGGTAACACACACTCCTCTAAATAACACCTGAGGGGTCCTGGACACAGCTGGTCTCGCTCTTAACATCTGCTCAGACAAACATGCATTATACACAGGTAACACACTCTCCTCTAAATAACACCTGAGGAGTCCTGGACACAGCTGGCCTCGCTCTGAACATCTGCTCAGACAAACATGCATTATACACAGGTAACACACACTCCTCTAAATAACACCTGAGGGGTCTAGGACACAGCTGGTCTCGCTCTGAACATCTGCTCAGACAAACATGCATTATACACAGGTAACACACACTCCTCTAAATAACACCTGAGGAGTCCTGGACACAGCTGGCCTCGCTCTGAACATCTGCTCAGACAAACATGCATTATACACAGGTAACACACACTCCTCTAAATAACACCTGAGGAGTCCTGGACACAGCTGGTCTCGCTCTGAACATCTGCTCAGACAAACATGCATTATACACAGGTAACACACACTCCTCTAAATAACACCTGAGGAGTCCTGGACACAGCTGGCCTCGCTCTGAACATCTGCTCAGACAAACATGCATTATACACAGGTAACACACACTAAATAACACCTGAGGAGTCCTGGACACAGCTGGCCTCGCTCTGAACATCTGCTCAGACAAACATGCATTATACACAGGTAACACACACTCCTCTAAATAACACCTGAGGGGTCCTGGACACAGCTGGCCTCGCTCTGAACATCTGCTCAGACAAACATGCATTATACACAGGTAACACACACTCCTCTAAATAACACCTGAGGGGTCCTGGACACAGCTGGCCTCGCTCTGAACATCTGCTCAGACAAACATGCCTTATACACAGGTAACACACACTCCTCTAAATAACACCTGAGGGGTCCTGGACACAGCTGGCCTCGCTCTGAACATCTGCTCAGACAAACATGCATTATACACAGGTAACACACACTCCTCTAAATAACACCTGAGGGGTCCTGGACACAGCTGGCCTCGCTCTGAACATCTGCTCAGACAAACATGCATTATACACAGGTAACACACACTCCTCTAAATAACACCTGAGGGGTCCTGGACACAGCTGGCCTCGCTCTGAACATCTGCTCAGACAAACATGCATTATACACAGGTAACACACACTCCTCTAAATAACACCTGAGGGGTCCTGGACACAGCTGGTCTCGCTCTGAACATCTGCTCAGACAAACATGCATTATACACAGGTAACACACACTCCTCTAAATAACACCTGAGGGGTCCTGGACACAGCTGGCCTCGCTCTGAACATCTGCTCAGACAAACATGCATTATACACAGGTAACACACACTCTAAATAACACCTGAGGAGTCCTGGACACAGCTGGCCTCGCTCTGAACATCTGCTCAGACAAACATGCATTATACACAGGTAACACACACTCCTCTAAATAACACCTGAGCAGTCCTGGACACAGCTGGCCTCGCTCTGAACATCTGCTCAGACAAACATGCATCATGCACAGGTAACACACACTCCTCTAAATAACACCTGAGGGGTCCTGGACACAGCTGGCCTCGCTCTGAACATCTGCTCAGACAAACATGCATTATACACAGGTAACACACACTCCTCTAAATAACACCTGAGGGGTCCTGGACACAGCTGGCCTCGCTCTGAACATCTGCTCAGACAAACATGCATTATACACAGGTAACACACACTCCTCTAAATAACACCTGAGGAGTCCTGGACACAGCTGGCCTCGCTCTGAACATCTGCTCAGACAAACATGCCTTATACACAGGTAACACACACTCCTCTAAATAACACCTGAGGGGTCCTGGACACAGCTGGCCTCGCTCTGAACATCTGCTCAGACAAACATGCATTATACACAGGTAACACACACTCCTCTAAATAACACCTGAGGGGTCCTGGACACAGCTGGCCTCGCTCTGAACATCTGCTCAGACAAACATGCATTATACACAGGTAACACACACTCCTCTAAATAACACCTGAGGGGTCCTGGACACAGCTGGACTCGCTCTGAACATCTGCTCAGACAAACATACATTATACACAGGTAACACACACTCCTCTAAATAACACCTGAGGAGTCCTGGACACAGCTGGTCTCGCTCTGAACATCTGCTCAGACAAACATGCATTATACACAGGTAACACACACTCCTCTAAATAACACCTGAGCAGTCCTGGACACAGCTGGCCTCGCTCTGAACATCTGCTCAGACAAACATGCATTATGCACAGGTAACACACACTCCTCTAAATAACACCTGAGGGGTCCTGGACACAGCTGGCCTCGCTCTGAACATCTGCTCAGACAAACATGCATTATACACAGGTAACACACACTCCTCTAAATAACAACTGAGGAGTCCTGGACACAGCTGGCCTCGCTCTGAACATCTGCTCAGACAAACATGCATTATACACAGGTAACACACACTCTAAATAACACCTGAGCAGTCCTGGACACAGCTGGTCTCGCTCTGAACATCTGCTCAGACAAACATGCATTATACACAGGTAACACACACTCCTCTAAATAACACCTGAGGGGTCCTGGACACAGCTGGTCTCGCTCTGAACATCTGCTCAGACAAACATGCATTATACACAGGTAACACACACTCCTCTAAATAACACCTGAGGGGTCCTGGACACAGCTGGCCTCGCTCTGAACATCTGCTCAGACAAACATGCATTATACACAGGTAACACACACTCCTCTAAATAACACCTGAGGGGTCCTGGACACAGCTGGTCTCGCTCTGAACATCTGCTCAGACAAACATGCATTATACACAGGTAACACACACTCCTCTAAATAACACCTGAGGGGTCCTGGACACAGCTGGCCTCGCTCTGAACATCTGCTCAGACAAACATGCATTATACACAGGTAACACACACTCCTGTAAATAACACCTGAGGAGTCCTGGACACAGCTGGCCTCGCTCTGAACATCTGCTCAGACAAACATGCATTATACACAGGTAACACACACTCCTCTAAATAACACCTGAGGAGTCCTGGACACAGCTGGCCTCGCTCTGAACATCTGCTCAGACAAACATGCATTATACACAGGTAACACACACTCCTCTAAATAACACCTGAGGGGTCCTGGACACAGCTGGCCTCGCTCTGAACATCTGCTCAGACAAACATGCACAGGTAACACACACACACTCTAAATAACACCTGAGGGGTCCTGGACACAGCTGGTCTCGCTCTGAACATCTGCTCAGACAAACATGCATTATACACAGGTAACACACACTCCTCTAAATAACACCTGAGGGGTCCTGGACACAGCTGGTCTCGCTCTGAACATCTGCTCAGACAAACATGCATTATACACAGGTAACACACACTCCTCTAAATAACACCTGAGGGGTCCTGGACACAGCTGGCCTCGCTCTGAACATCTGCTCAGACAAACATGCATTATACACAGGTAACACACACTCCTCTAAATAACACCTGAGGGGTCCTGGACACAGCTGGTCTCGCTCTGAACATCTGCTCAGACAAACATGCATTATACACAGGTAACACACACTCCTCTAAATAACACCTGAGGGGTCCTGGACACAGCTGGCCTCGCTCTGAACATCTGCTCAGACAAACATGCATTATACACAGGTAACACACACTCCTGTAAATAACACCTGAGGAGTCCTGGACACAGCTGGCCTCGCTCTGAACATCTGCTCAGACAAACATGCATTATACACAGGTAACACACACTCCTCTAAATAACACCTGAGGGGTCCTGGACACAGCTGGTCTCGCTCTGAACATCTGCTCAGACAAACATGCATTATACACAGGTAACACACACTCCTCTAAATAACACCTGAGGGGTCCTGGACACAGCTGGTCTCGCTCTGAACATCTGCTCAGACAAACATGCATTATACACAGGTAACACACACTCCTCTAAATAACACCTGAGGAGTCCTGGACACAGCTGGTCTCGCTCTGAACATCTGCTCAGACAAACATGCATTATACACAGGTAACACACACTCCTCTAAATAACACCTGAGCAGTCCTGGACACAGCTGGCCTCGCTCTGAACATCTGCTCAGACAAACATGCATTATGCACAGGTAACACACACTCCTCTAAATAACACCTGAGGGGTCCTGGACACAGCTGGCCTCGCTCTGAACATCTGCTCAGACAAACATGCATTATACACAGGTAACACACACTCCTCTAAATAACAACTGAGGAGTCCTGGACACAGCTGGCCTCGCTCTGAACATCTGCTCAGACAAACATGCATTATACACAGGTAACACACACTCTAAATAACACCTGAGCAGTCCTGGACACAGCTGGTCTCGCTCTGAACATCTGCTCAGACAAACATGCATTATACACAGGTAACACACACTCCTCTAAATAACACCTGAGGGGTCCTGGACACAGCTGGTCTCGCTCTGAACATCTGCTCAGACAAACATGCATTATACACAGGTAACACACACTCCTCTAAATAACACCTGAGGGGTCCTGGACACAGCTGGCCTCGCTCTGAACATCTGCTCAGACAAACATGCATTATACACAGGTAACACACACTCCTCTAAATAACACCTGAGGGGTCCTGGACACAGCTGGTCTCGCTCTGAACATCTGCTCAGACAAACATGCATTATACACAGGTAACACACACTCCTCTAAATAACACCTGAGGGGTCCTGGACACAGCTGGCCTCGCTCTGAACATCTGCTCAGACAAACATGCATTATACACAGGTAACACACACTCCTGTAAATAACACCTGAGGAGTCCTGGACACAGCTGGCCTCGCTCTGAACATCTGCTCAGACAAACATGCATTATACACAGGTAACACACACTCCTCTAAATAACACCTGAGGAGTCCTGGACACAGCTGGCCTCGCTCTGAACATCTGCTCAGACAAACATGCATTATACACAGGTAACACACACTCCTCTAAATAACACCTGAGGGGTCCTGGACACAGCTGGCCTCGCTCTGAACATCTGCTCAGACAAACATGCACAGGTAACACACACACACTCTAAATAACACCTGAGGGGTCCTGGACACAGCTGGTCTCGCTCTGAACATCTGCTCAGACAAACATGCATTATACACAGGTAACACACACTCCTCTAAATAACACCTGAGGGGTCCTGGACACAGCTGGTCTCGCTCTGAACATCTGCTCAGACAAACATGCATTATACACAGGTAACACACACTCCTCTAAATAACACCTGAGGGGTCCTGGACACAGCTGGCCTCGCTCTGAACATCTGCTCAGACAAACATGCATTATACACAGGTAACACACACTCCTCTAAATAACACCTGAGGGGTCCTGGACACAGCTGGTCTCGCTCTGAACATCTGCTCAGACAAACATGCATTATACACAGGTAACACACACTCCTCTAAATAACACCTGAGGGGTCCTGGACACAGCTGGCCTCGCTCTGAACATCTGCTCAGACAAACATGCATTATACACAGGTAACACACACTCCTGTAAATAACACCTGAGGAGTCCTGGACACAGCTGGCCTCGCTCTGAACATCTGCTCAGACAAACATGCATTATACACAGGTAACACACACTCCTCTAAATAACACCTGAGGGGTCCTGGACACAGCTGGTCTCGCTCTGAACATCTGCTCAGACAAACATGCATTATACACAGGTAACACACACTCCTCTAAATAACACCTGAGGGGTCCTGGACACAGCTGGTCTCGCTCTGAACATCTGCTCAGACAAACATGCATTATACACAGGTAACACACACTCCTCTAAATAACACCTGAGGGGTCCTGGACACAGCTGGTCTCGCTCTGAACATCTGCTCAGACAAACATGCATTATACACAGGTAACACACACTCCTCTAAATAACACCTGAGGGGTCCTGGACACAGCTGGTCTCGCTCTGAACATCTGCTCAGACAAACATGCATTATACACAGGTAACACACACTCCTCTAAATAACACCTGAGGGGTCCTGGACACAGCTGGTCTCGCTCTGAACATCTGCTCAGACAAACATGCATTATACACAGGTAACACACACTCCTCTAAATAACACCTGAGGGGTCCTGGACACAGCTGGTCTCGCTCTGAACATCTGCTCAGACAAACATGCATTATACACAGGTAACACACACTCCTCTAAATAACACCTGAGGAGTCCTGGACACAGCTGGTCTCGCTCTGAACATCTGCTCAGACAAACATGCATTATACACAGGTAACACACACTCCTCTAAATAACACCTGAGCAGTCCTGGACACAGCTGGCCTCGCTCTGAACATCTGCTCAGACAAACATGCATTATACACAGGTAACACACACTCCTCTAAATAACACCTGAGGGGTCCTGGACACAGCTGGCCTCGCTCTGAACATCTGCTCAGACAAACATGCATTATACACAGGTAACACACACTCCTCTAAATAACACCTGAGGAGTCCTGGACACAGCTGGCCTCGCTCTGAACATCTGCTCAGACAAACATGACAATACTTTAGATTATAGACATGCAATACTGCTTTGAAATAAAATGACTGAAAATCAGGTGATGAGCTTTTTACGTTGAAATAGGACAGCTGATGAACTTTTTTGATCCACTTCAAATGTTTACTTCTGTATTTGCTTGCTATTTCAACGTAAAAAGCTCATCACCTGATTTTCAGTCATTGTTTATTTACAGTGCACAGTGCATTTAGTAGCAGTTGAATTACTCTGTTTGAGCTGAGCATCTGATGAAGAGGAGGTAGAAACTAGAGCTTGATAAACTGGATGAGTCGGTCATGTCTTCCTCTGCAAAACAGTCAATCGCACTTTCGCTTTAAATTATTTATAGAGAAAAAGAAAAGCCATTTTCTGGCAAGAGATCAGTTATTTCTCACCAGCTTCTGTCGCTTTCACAACAAGACAAAAGTGGAGCCCGTTTCTTTGTTTGTTTGTTTGTTTGTTTGATTATAAATTATGCGGATCAGCGTCGCGAATGAACATTCAGTTGCACCCACTGCTGTCCTGCCGTGTCTGTTTACCGTAACCATAGTGACGGTCACTGAGGAAGTGACGACATTCACTTAAAGTCACCATGAATCAAAATCGATCTTTTTTTTTTTAACAGAATATTGCAATATTTATTGTAAATGATTTTCCCGTGCACATCATTATTCTTTTTTTTTCTTCTTTTTTTTCAATTAAAGAAGCAAAGGTTACAAATGCACAAACACCTTTAGGAGAACATAATTTAAGCTTTATTTGTAGATTTCTATAAAGCCTTTAAAATGTGTTTAAGTGTTTACAAATAGGGGCGAGCGACTGAGAAAAACTGTAAAACATCATAAAAGGCTTAAAGGTTAATTAAAACACTGGGTTTTAATTAACACATTGTTTTGGAATAGATCAGATAACTCGTCTAAATAACTCGATAAATAACCAACTCATCTGTCATGTTGAAAATTAGGTGGAATTGATTTTCAATTGAAATGTGATTTTACTGTTTCTAGACTGCCAATCTAATGATCAAACCTATTACCTCTTGTTTTAAATCTATATTAAATATATACTATATTCTATAACATAATAATAATCTCCACATCTCCTATCTGAGTGGCTTCAAACTGAAAATGCTCAAACATTTTCCCCAAAATGATTTTGCAATATCTAAATAGCACCTGAAGCAAATTGACTTGAAATGGGAGTGTGGTTCCCAGTGGTCGTTTGCTCCATCTAGTGGCAGTGGTCCTGAAAGCCCATGTTATACTGGTCTGTCCACAAGAGGTCGGCAGCGACACCCAGTGCAATGCCTTTTATGGTGTTTTAACTGATCTTTGCATGCAATGCAGTTATTTTTAAATTATTAATAATTATATTTAAATTAAAGAATGTGTTAATTTTTTTGTTAAAATGTAATTATTGTTAAAGTTATTACGAGGTAAATAAAATAATAAATAACAACAAAAAATGCATTAAAAAAAAAGAAAAAATATCAGAATGATGTGACCAGAATAATCTAATAATCCAATATCCAAAATAATCCAATAATCAAAATATCAGTGTGATATTACAATCACACTTAATTATTTGTCCAGAAAGCTTCTAATCATTGTGATGTGTGATCACACGCGAGGAGAGTCTGGAGGCTTTAAGTGTTGCTGTGACAGAAGTTACGACTGAATTACATGCATTATACATGCGTTTTCTGTGAAGAACTGCTCTCGAACTGCTCATTCATTACACTGGATTAAAGAAACACCTCGTGATTAGGACATACTCTCATTCTTAACATTGTTTACAAAATATATCGTAACACATCTGGTATACGCGCTGAATCCACATGTTTAATGTTTAATGTTGAATTACTCGCCTCCATCATTTATGTCAAAATAACCAATTTGCATAATTTAAAGTGTATAAGTTTGAGTTTGCATCCAAAAATTCTGTCATCATTTACTCAAAGACTTCTTCTGATGATTCATCAACCACACAAATAGTCTTGACCTACTGAACATGTTTTTAGCAAATGATCCTGTAACTTTAACTTTTTATACATCATAATCTTTTTCTGATGTAACATCATGCAGACATTAGTCCAATTTTGACCTTTTGAGCATATGGCCAAAGAGTTCCTAAGAGTAAGACTATACATACTCATAGACCTTTTCTGATGATTCATCAGCCACACAGTATTTGACCAATTGAACATATTTCTGGTCGAAGTGTCCTCGATCTTGTTGTTCATCCTCATTGATGTTTTATCAGCCCTATTTTTATTTTTTTATTTTTTTATTATTGGTATTTAACAAGACATCACATAATGATACATTCAATTAAAAATAAGAAATTACAGACTATCTCAATTTAAACCCTTCCAGAACCCTCCCACCCACAAAAAAATAAAAATAATAATAATAATAATAATTGAAAATAAATTGATTAGAATAAACATTCCTCTCTCATTGGTCATTGGTCCTTCCTCGTTCCAGTAGCAGTCAATTATTGTGTAATAGCATTAGTGTCAGGAGAACAAAGTAAACCTTTTATGTAGTCTAGGACAGGTTCCCAGGTCTTCTGAAAAGTTTTAAGGGATCCTGAAAGCAAAAATCTTTACTTTTTTAGCTGTATAAACCTTGAGAAGTTAAGGCAATAACCTGGCGAGATGAGATAGACAAGTCAGGTCTCGAAGGAATGCCAAAAAGAGCAGTCAGGGGGTTGGGGTCCAACTCTATGTTAAGAGCATTATTAAGTGTAAAAAACATTGGACCAAAAGTCTGTCATCTGAGGACAGCTCCAGAACATATGAAGATGATTAGCAGGAGACTGCTTGCAACGATGACAAGCATCACTCACATCTGGGAAAAATTTTGCCAATCTGGCATTAGTTAGATGAGCTCGGTGGAGCACCTTACATTGCTCTTATATGTGCCAGACATGGCCTATTGCAATGGACTAATCTTAGAATTTCGTCCCATTGATCATCGGTAATAGAAACACCCAGGTCATTCTCCCACAACTCTCTCAGAGAAACAGTAGGGTCTATACATTAAGTGTACTTATTAAGTTGTAAATAACTGAAATTAGATGTTTCTGGCCTGCACCTAACGTGAGAAAATGATCAAGAGGGCATTCAGGCGGACGGTTGGGAAAGTGGGGAAACAGCTTCTGAACAAAGTGTCTAATCTGGAAGAAACGAAACAAATGACTATTGGGCAGATTGTACTTAGCGGACAAAGACGGAAAAGGATGCAAACACCCCATCTTCATACAAATCATTCAGCTCGACAAGTCCGTTAACTGACCAGATTCGAAAAGCAGGATCAGAGCAAGATGGGGAGAAAATATGATTATTTAAGATAGGTGTGTGAATAGAAGTTCTGTGTAAACCAAAATGTTTCCTAAACTGGACCCAAATTTTGACAGTGTTAGTGACAATTGGATTAGTTGATATTTTACTAATAGCTAAGGGAAGTTGAAAACAAATAACAGAATACAAAGTGCCTTTCGTTGAGGCAATCTCTGAATGGACCCAAGGGGGGCATTTATCAGTGTGGACAGAAATGTTCCAATAAAGAATCTTATTAATGTTACAAGCCCAGTAATATTGTTGAAAGTTGGGAAGTGCAAGTCCTTGGGGAGCTGAAGAACTGATTTCTTGAGTCGCGCCGGTTTGTTTCCCCAGATAAATGAACGCAAAATACCATCACATTTTGTAAAAAAAAAAAAGACTTATTAATGCAAATTAGAATATGTTGAAAAAGATAAAGTCATCAGCCCTATTTGACCTTTTGAACATATTTCTGGCCAAAGAGATCTCGATCCTGAAATTTCTGAACATTCTCATTGTCTCCTCTCCTGATGTTTCATCAGTCATACATACATATAATCAGTGCATATTTGACCAATTGAAGTAAATATTTGACCTACAGAACATATTTCTGGCCAAAGATCCATCAATGAGACTTCTTTTGATGTTTCATCTACAATACATTAATCCATATTTGACCAATTGAACATGTCTGATGAAATAGTCCTTCGAGGAACTTTCATATGAACTTTCATATAGAATCTCGTACACTCCTTCTGATGTTTTATCAGGCATAAATTATTCCATATTTGACCTATTTCATCAGTCAAAGTCAATGTTCAATGTCAAATATGGATTAATGTATTGTAGATGAAACATCCAAAGATGTCTCATTGATGGATCTTTGGCCAGAAATATGTTCTCGAAGTCAAATATTTGACTTCAATTGGTCAAATATGGACTAATGTATGGCTGATGTAACATCACGAGGAGTCAATGAGAATGAACACCAAGATCGAGATCTCTTTAGCCAGAAATGTGTTCTCTGGGTCAAAAATGGACTACTGTGTGGTTGATGAAAAAGTCTATGAGTCTTACTCTTAGGAACTCTTTGGCCATAAATATTCTCAAAAGGTCAAAATTGGACTAATGTCTGCATGATGTTACATCAGAAAAAGATTATGAGGATGTATAACAAGTCAAAGTTACAGGATCATTTGCTAAAACCATGTTCAAAAGGTCAAATATGGTCTACTCTCTGGCTGATGTAACATCAGAAGGAGTCAATTAGTATGCATAGTAAGTTATTGCTCAGTGACTTTTTGGCCAGAAATATGTTCAATGGGTCAGTAATGCACTATTCTCTGTGGCTGATGTAACATAAGGAGTCAGTGAATATGGATAATAAGTTCAGGACCGAGGACTCTCTGGCCAGAAATATATTCAGTAGGTCAAATATGGACATCTGTATGGGTGAGTTGATAATGTTGTTTTTTTGTTTGTTTTTATTGGTATTTAACAAGACATCACATAATGATACATTCAATTAAAAACAAGAAATTACAGACTGTCTCAATTTAAACCCTTCCAGAACCCTCCCACCCACAAAAAAATCAATAAATAAATAATAATAATAATTGAAAATAAATTGATTAGAATAAACATTCCTCTCTCATTGGTCATTGGTCCTTCCTCGTTCCAGTAGCAGTCAATTATTGTGTAATAGCATTAGTGTCAGGAGAACAAAGTAAACCTTTTATGTAGTCTAGGACAGGTTCCCAGGTCTTCTGAAAAGTTTTAAGGGATCCTGAAAGCAAAAATCTTAACTTCTCAAGGTGATGTTTTTTTTTTTGATGATGTTTTTTTATTTTTTATTTTTTATTGGTATTTAACAAGACAACACATAATGATACATTCAATTAAAAATAAGAAATTACAGACTGTCTCAATTTAAACCCTTCCAGAACCCTCCCACCCACAAAAAAATAAATAAATAAATAATAATAATAATTAAAAATAAATTGATTAGAATAAACATTCCTCTCTCATTGGTCATTGGTCCTTCCTCGTTCCAGTAGCAGAAGGCGTCAATACTCATTGTAATAAAATAATATTTGAGGACTCTTTGGCCAGCAATATGTTCAATATGTGATATATGGTCTACTCTCTGGCTGATGTAATATCAGGAGGAGTCAATTAGTATGCATAGTAAGTTTTCTTTAGGGACTTTGGCGAGAAATATGTTCAATGTATCATGAGTATAGTATAGTAATATGTATAGAAAGTTCAAGACCGATGACTGTTTGGCTAGAATTATGTTCAATAGGTCAAATATTGACTTCTGTATGGCTGATATAACATGAGGAGTCTTTGAGTATGTATTGTAAGTTACATTTTGACGATTCATATAGCCAGCAATATGAACATATTCAGTAGGGCAAATAGAAACTTCCATCTTGGCTAATGTAACAGAAAGAGTCAACAGGCCTATGTATAGAAATTTCCCGATAGAGAACAAATATGAACTTCTGTAGGGCTGAAATAACATCAGAGGGAGGCAAATGAGTAATGGAAAGATCAATATAGAGGACTCTTGGGTCAGAAAAATATTCAGTAGGTCAAATATCACCCTGTAGCCCAAGACTGGTTGCCCACTAAAGCTAAGCAGGGCTGAGCCTGGTTAGTACCTGGATGGGAGACCTTCTGAGAAAACCAGGTTGCTGCTGGAAGAGGTGTTAGTGAGGCCAGCAGGGGGGGTTCACCCTGTGGTCTGTGTGGGTCCTAACGCCCCAGTATAGTAATGGGGACACTATACTATCAATTGAGCACCGTCCTTCGGATGAGACGTTAAACCGAGGTCCTGACTCTCTGTGGTCACAAAAAATCCCAGGATGTCTTTCGAAAGAGTAGGGGTGTAACCCCGGCATCCTGGCCAAATTTGCCCAGTGGCCTCTGTCCATCATGGCCTCCTAATCATCCCCATATATATATACCAATTGGCTTCATCACTCTGTCTCCTCTCCACCAGTAAGCTGGTGTGTGGTGGGCGTTCTGGCGCAATATGGCTGCCGTCGCATCATCCAGGTGGATGCTGCACATTGGTGGTGGTTGAGGAGTTTCCCCCTTCTATGTGAAGCGCTTTGAATGTCCAGAAAAGCGCTATATAAATGTGATGAATTATATGGACATCTGTAAGATGGACATCGAACAACTTGCAACGAAGAGATAACGTGCTTAGCACTGTGAGATAGCACTGCATTGCATTGTGCAATAAATAGAGGTGTATAGACGGTGCGGTGGAGGGGTGCTGCTAAACTGTCAATGGTTAAACTGTCAATGGATTCTCCACCGCCCCTTCTCCACACTTCTAGTCCTAACCATTTACACATGGGGGGAACTCCCCCCGCACAGCACGCCAAATACGCATTAAACTTTACTCCCTCTAAGTGTAAACTCGTGAACTCTAAGTGTAAACTCGTGAACTCTAATGAGTTAGACTAACTTGTGCATTGCATTGTGCTGTTGCTCAAACACGATCGCGCTTGTTGCATTGCAATGTATACAAGACTAACTCATTGTAATGTTATTAAGAAAGTATAAAAGATAATGTGAGTAATCGTTGTGCAAGGAGGAGATAATAACATTTATCATATGCATTGCAAACACGATCTAACGTTGTGCAATGATGAATAACATATATGCTGTGCACTTGTTGCATTGCATATAAGGACTAACTCATTATTATTTATTGCAACAACGTTAGATCGTGTGTGTAATGCAATGCCAGAGCACAAATATTTTCTCCTCGTTGCCAAAATCATTGGAACTAAACTGTTGTGCAACGAGATAAAAGTTGTGGTATATTGCATTGCATTGCATAAAATATCTAACTTATACATTTGTGCACTGAAAAGACACATAACGTATGTACAATCGCATTTCATTGCATCCATCAACTAACTTGTGCAACGAAGAGATAAAATATGTGATGTTGCGTTGTCCAATAAAGAATAACATTTAAGCAGTGCATTTGATGCATTGCAATGAATACAATAACATGCTTTTGTGCAACGAAGAGAAACCATTTTTGCTGTATATAAAAATCTAACTTATACATTTGTGGATTGAAAAGACATAATGTTGAATTCGCATTGCATAATAAAATAGCTTGTGCAGCGAAGAGATAGCATACTCTATGTGCGATATTGCATTGCATAAAATATCTAACTTTGTGAACTGAAAAGACAGCATTAACATATGCATTCGCATTGCACTGCAACAACTAACTTGTGCAACGATGAGATGACACATGTGTTGCATTGCATATAAGAACGAACAAGAAGATAACATTTGATAGCATTTGCATTTGTTGCATTGCAATGTATACAAAACTCACTTATTCCGTTGTGCAACAAAGAGAAACCATTTTTGCTCTATTGAATTGCATAAAATATCTAACTGTGCATTGAAAAAGACAGCATTAACATATGCATTCGCACAGCATTACACACACGGTCTATCGTTGTGCACTAAAGAATAACATGTAAGCAATATATTGTTGTATTGCAATGCATTCAATAACTAACTCATTCCGTTGTGCAACGAGGAGATAACATTTGTGCATTGCACAACAGAATGAGTTAGTAGGAAAAAGTCCGCTTTCGCAAGCTAAGTGCTTATATGTAATTCTTTATTTGCACAACGCATTGCAATTCAATGCAACAGCTAACAATAACATATGCACTTGTTGCATTGCAGGAGTCTTTGAGTATGCATATAAGAACGAACTCATTCTTTTTCCAACGAGGAGATTATTTGTTCTTTGGCATTGAACATAAGCATTGCATTTATTGTGCAAGGAGGGGATGACATTTTGAGCATTGCATAGCACACACGATCATGCTTGTTGCAATGCAATGTATACAAGAACTAACTCATTCTCTGTGCAATGAGGAGATAATGCTCTGGCATTGCATTGCACATATGATCTTACGTTGTGCAATGAATAGTAACATTTATATGTTATATTGCATTTGTTGCATTGCAATGAATACAAGAACTCACTCATTCTGTTGTGCAACGAGGTGATATACAAGAACTAAGTAATTCTTTGTAGTACAACGAGGAGATAATATTTGTTCTCTGACATTACATTGCACATACAATCTAACGTTGTGCAATGAATAATAACATATAAGCAGTGCATTTGTTGCATTGCAATGAATACAATAACTAACTCATGCTTTTGTGCAACGAAGAGATACCATTTTTGCTGTATTGCACTTTACTTACTATACATTTGTGCATTGAAAAGACACACAAAACATGTGCATTGCACAGGTATATTTGACGACCTTCCAGGAGTTCATCCAGCAGAACGAGGACCGCGATGGCGTCCGTTTCAGTTGGAAAGTTTGGCCGTCCAGTCGTCTGGAAGCCACGCGTATGGTGGTTCCAGTGGCCTCCCTGTTCAACCCTTTGCACAATATATCAAATATATTGTTGAATTCGCATTGCATTGAATACAAAAATTGCTTGTGCAGTGAAGAGATAGCATTTTGTGCATTGCATAAAATATCTAACTTTGTGCATTGAAAAGACAGCATTAACATATGCATTCGCATTGCACTGCAACAACTAACTTGTGCAACGAAGAGATGACATGTGCTGTTGCATTGCATAGCACACAAGATCTATGTTGTGCAATAAAGAATAACATGTACATGTAACATGTAACATGAACATGTAGAATAAGAATAATATACTTGCTGTTGCATTGCAATGCGTGCAATAACTAACTCATTCCGTTGTGCAACTAGGAGATAACATTTGTTAATTTGTGCATAGCACAACGTTAATTGTTAGCATGCATTGCATGCATCAAGTGCATTGCTTATATGTTATTATATTATTGCACAACGCAATGCAATGCAACAGCATCATTGCACAACGTTAGATTGCAATGTGTGCAATGATGAATATACAAGCTATGCATTTGTTGCATTTCATATAAGAACTAACTACTAATTCTGATCTAACGATTAGCGTTGAATTATAACATATAAGCATATCAAATGTTGCATTTACAATGCATGCCAAAACTTACTCATTCCGTTGTGCATTAAAGAGATAACATGAGTGCGGTTGTATTGCATTGCATACACGATCTAATGCATCCCAGAACTAATCACTCCGATGTGCATAACATCTCTATTGTTGCATTTTATTGCATAAAAGATCTAACATTGCTCTGTGCAATAAAAACACATAACATATGTGCTTTGGCATTGCTTTTGTATTCAACAACTAACGTATTCATTTGTGTGATGAAGAGAAATCGTTGCATTAGCTTTACAATGCATTCAAATAACTAACTCATTCAACGAAGAAACAACATGCTTGCACACACAATCTAACGTTGTACATTAAAGAATAACATATAAGCTATGTACTTGCAGTGCAATGCATAAAATAACTAACTCATTCCGATGTGCATTGAAGAGATAGCATTTTTAACAGTTGCGTAATTTTAACAATTATGTGCTCTTTTTATTGCAAGGTAAGAATAACATATTAGTAAAATGCACTTTGGTTGCAGTTCAGTGCAAGTTCTACAACTAATTAATTTGTGCACTGATGAGAAAACATCACATGAGTTATCACTTTACAATGCATACAATAACTAACTCGTACCTTTGCAATGAAGAGATGTGCAATGCATATGCTGTTGCATTGCAAGGCACATACGATCAAACGTTGTGAATTGAAGAATAACATTGAACTGCAACAAATTGCATATTACGTGCATTCAAGAACTAACGCATTCCGTAGTGCATTGAAGAGACAACATGTGCTTTCGCATGCTTTTCCAAACTGAACTTATTCAGTTGTGTAACTGAAGAGAAATCGTTGGATTAGCTGTTGCTTTACAATGCATACAATAACTGACTCATTCCGTTGTTCAACGAAAAAACAACATGCTTGCATTGCACACACGTCTAACGTTGTGCATTAAAGAATAACATATAAGCTATGTACAGTGCAATGCATAATTTTATGCACTCATTCCGAAGTGCATTGAAGAGATAGCATGTTTAACAGTTGCATTGCATTGCAAGAAAGAACTCATTTCTGTGCAATGAAAACATATAACATATGTGCTTTCGCATTGCATTATATATTTTGCTTTCGCATTGCAATTGCATTCTAAACTATTCCTTTTTATATTGAAGGGAAATTATTGCAATAGCCATTCTATTATAATGCACACAATAGCTAACATATTCCTCTGTGCAATGAAAAGAAAACACCTAATATATGTGTTTCATTGCATTGCATAAAATATCTAACTTGTTCCTCTTTGCAATGAAAAGAAAAGACATAATGCGCTTTTGCATGCACTTCTATTCTACAACTAATTCATTTATGCATAGACGAGAAAACATTACATGAGCTGTCGCTTTACAATGCATACAATAACTAACTCGTTCCTTTGTGCAACGAAAATATTTGCAATGCATGTGCTGTTGCATTGCAAGACACATACAATCAAAACGTTGTCCATTGAAGAATAACATATAAGTAATATGCACTTTGTTGCAGTTCAGTGCATTCAAGAACTAACCCATTCCGTAGTGCATTGAAAAGATAACGTGTGTTGTTGCAATGCATAAAATATCTGGCTTGTTCCTCTTTGCAATGAAAAGACATAACATATGTGCTTTCGCATGCATATCTGTTCTACAACTAATTAATTTGAGCACTGACGAGAAAACATCACATGAGCTGTCGCTTTACAATGCATACAATAACTAACTCGTTCCTTTGTGCAACGAAGATGTGCAATGCATGTGCTTTTGGATTCATTGCATATACGATCAAACGTTGTACATTGAAGAATAACAATAATAACACCTGTGCTTTCGCATGCTTTTCCACACTACAACGAACTTATTCAGTTGTGTAACTGAAGGAAAATCATTGCATTTAGCTGTTGCATTTGTGTGATGAAGAGAAATCGTTGCATTAGCCATGCTTGTATGCTTTACAATGCATACAATAACTAACTAATTTCTTTGTTCAACGAAGAAACAACATGCTTGCATTGCACACACGTCGGTCTAACGTTGTGCATTAAAGAATAATATATAAGCTATGTACAGTGCAATGCATGAAATAACTAACGCATTCCGATGTGCATTGAAGAGATAGCATTTTTAACAGTCGCATTGCATTGCAAGAAAGAACTAACTTCTGTGCAATGAAAACATATAACATATGTGCTTTCGCATGCATTTCCATTCTACAACTAATTCAGTTGTGCACTGACGAGAAAACATCACATGTTTACAGGTCGCTTTACAATGCATACAATGACTAACTCTTTCCTTTGTGCGAAGAAGAGATGTGCAATGCATGTTCTTTTGGATTTATTGCACATACGATGAAATGTTGTGCATTTGAGTAATATCACATGTGCTTTCGCATGCTTTTCAACACTACAACGAACTTATTCAGTTGTGTAACTGAAGGAAAATCATTGCATCTAGCTGTTGCATTTGTGTGATGATGTAAAATCGTTGCATTAGCTGTTGCTTTACAATGCATACAATTACTAACTCATTCCGTTGTTCAATGAAGAATATGTTAGTAACAACATGCTTGCATTGCACACACATCTGGCACGTTGTGCATTAAAGAATAACATATAAGCTAGTGCAATGCATGAAATAACTAACTCATTCCGATGTGCATTGACAGCCTTTTTAACAGTTGCACTGAATGCAATGCAACTGTTAAAAAGGCTATCTTTTCAATACACTGTACATAGCTTATATGTTATTCTTTGATGCACAACGTGCAGATGTGTGCAATGCAAGCATGTTGTTGCAAGAAAAAACTAACTTCTGTGCAATGAAAACATATACCATCTGTTCTTTTTGCATTGCATTATATATTGTGATTTCGCATTGCAATTGCATACTAAACTATTCCTTTTTATGTTGAAGGGAAATTTTTGAATAGCCATTCAAATGCATAAATGCATATAATGCACACAATAACTAACATATTCCTCTGTGCAATGAAAAGAAAAGCTTTCGCATATATTTCTATTCTACAACTTATTTATTTGTGCACTGACGAGAAAACATCACATGAGCTATCGCTTTACAATACATACAATAACTAACCTTTGTGCAACGAAAAGATGTGCAATGCATGTGCTTTTGGATTCATTGCACATACGATCAAACATTGTGCATTGAAGAATAACAATAACAATGAAAAGAAAACACCTAATATATGTGTTTCATTGCATTGCATAAAATATCTAACTTGTTCCTCTTTGCAATGAAAAGAAAAGACATAATGCGCTTTTGCATGCACTTCTATTCTACAACTAATTCATTTATGCATAGACGAGAAAACATTACATGAGCTGTCGCTTTACAATGCATACAATAACTAACTCGTTCCTAGTGTGGAAAAGCATGCGAACGCACAGGTGTTATGTTAGTATTGTTATTCTTCAATGCACAACGTTTGATCGTATGTGCAATGAATCCAAAAGCACATGCAATGCACAAAGGAACTCCTAGATAGTTATTGTATGCATTGTTAAGCGACAACTCATGTGATGTTTTCTCGTTAAGTAAAAAGTACAAATGCAACACAAATGCAACAAATGTTGAGTACAAATGCAACAGCTAAATGCAACTGAATTAGTTGTAGAATGGAAATGCATGCGAAAACACATATGTTAGGTGTTTTCTTTTCATTGCACAAATGAATGTTTTAGAAGATCTTGAACTTTCTAAACATACTCATTGACTCCTTTTGATGTTACTTCAGCCTTATTTTACCTACTGAACATTTTTCTGGCCAAAGGGACTCAAAAGCTTTTAAATAATATAAACTTTTAGACTCCTTCTGATGTTATATAAGCTATACAGAGGTTTCTTTTTGACCCACGAACATAGTTCTGGCCCACGAGTACTAGATCTTGAACTTTCTAAACATACTCATTGACTCATTTTGATCTTACTTCAGCCATACACGAGTCCTTTTTTGACCTATTGAACATATTTCTGGCCAAAGATTTCTTGAACATTAAGTTACTGTACAGAATGACCTCTTATCATATTATTATAGCCAGACAGATATTTGACCTACTGGACATATTTCTGGCCCACGAGTACTTGATCTTGAACTTTCTATATATACTCATAAACTCCTTCTGTTGCTTCCTAAGCCCTATAAAATGTTCATATCTGACCTATTAAACTCATTTCTGGTCAAAGGGTCCTCAAAAGGTTTAAAACAATATAAACTTATAGACTCCTTTTGATGTTATATAAGCTATACAGAGGTTTCTTTTTGACCCACGAACATAGTTCTGGCCCACGAGTACTAGATCTTGAACTTTCTAAACATACTCATTGACTCATTTTGATGTTATTTCAGCCATACAAGAGTCCTTATTTTACCAATTGAACATATTTCTGGCCAAAGAGTTCATGAACATTAAGTTGCTATACAGAATGACCTCTTATCATGTTATTTTAGCCAGACAAATATTTGACCAACTGGACATATTTCTGGCCCAAGAGTACTTGATCTTGAACTTTCTATACATACTCATCCTTCTGATGCTTCCTAAGCCATATAGAATGTCCATATTTGAACTATTGAACTCAATAGGTCAAATATGGACATTCTATATGGCTTAGGAAGCATCAGAAGGATGAGTATGTATAGAAAGTTCAAGATCAAGTACTCTTGGGCCAGAAATATGTCCAGTTGGTCAAATATTTGTCTGGCTAATATAACAAAATAAGAGGTCTTTCTGTACAGTAACTTAATGTTCAAGAATTATTTGGCCAGAAATGTTCCGTAGGTAAAATAAGGACTCTTGTATGGATCATCAAACATCAAAAGGAGTCAATGAGTATGTTTAGAAAGTTCAAGATCTAGTACTCGTGGGCGAGAACTATGTTCGTGGGTCAAAAAGGAACCTCTGTATAGCTTATAAAACATCAAAAGGAGTCTATAAGTTTATATTGTTTAAAACCTTTTGAGGACCCTTTGACCAGAAATGAGTTCAATACGTCAGATATGGACATTCTATATGGCTTAGGAAGCATCAGAAGGAGTTTATTAGTATGTATAGATAGTTCAAGATCAAGTACTGGTGGGCCAGAAATATGTCCAGTAGGTCAAATATGTGTCTGGTTAAAATAATATGATTAGAGGTCATTCTGTACAGTAACTTAATGATCAAGAACTCTTTGGCCAGAAATGTGTTCAATAGGTCAAATAAGGACTCTTGTATGGCTGAAGTAACATCAAAAGGAGTCAATGAGTATGTTTAGAAAGTTCAAGATCTAATACTCGTGGGCCAGAACTATGTTCGTGGGTCAAAAAAGAACCTCTGAATAGCTTATATAACATCAAAAGGAGTCTATGTTTATATTGTTTAAAACCTTTTGAGGGCTTTTTGACCAGAAATGAGTTCAATAGGTCAAATATGGACATTCTATGTGGCTTAGGAAGCATCAGAAGGATGAGTATGTAAAGAAAGTTCAAGATCAAGTACTCGTGGGCCAGAAATATGTTCAATAGGTCAAATATCTGTCTGGCTAAAATAACATGATAAGAGGTCATTCTGTATAGCAACTTAATGTACATGAACTCTTTGGCCAGAAATATGTTCAATTGGTAAAATAAGGACTCTTGTATGGCAGAAGTAACATCAAAATGAGTCAATGAGTATGTTTAGAAAGTTCAAGATCTAGTACTCGTGGGCCAGAACTATGTTCGTGGGTCAAAAAGGAACCTCTGTATAGCTTATATAACATCAAAAGGAGTCTATAAGTTTATATTGTTTTAAACCTTTTGAGGACCCTTTGACCAGAAATGAGTTTAATAGGTCAGATATGGACATTCTATAGGGCTTAGGAAGCATCAGAAGGAGTTTATGAGTATGTATAGAAAGTTCAAGATCAAGTACTCGTGGGCCAGAAATATGTCCAGTAGGTCAAATATCTGTCTGGCTATAATAATATGATAAGAGGTCATTCTAGTAAATTAATGTTCAAGAACTCTTTGGCCAGAAATATGTCCAGAAGGTCAAATATCTGTCTGGCTAAAATAATATGATAAGAGGTCATTCTGTACAGTAACTTAATGTTAAAGAACTCTTTGGCCAGAAATATGTTCAATAGGTCAAAAAAGGACTCGTGTATGGCTGAAGTAACCTTAAAAGGAGTCAATGAGTATGTTTAGAAAGTTCGAGATCTAGTACTCGTGGGCCAGAACTATGTTCGTGGGTCAAAAAGGAACCTCTGTATAGCTTATATAACATCAAAAGGAGTCTATCAGTTTATATTGTTTAAAACCTTTTGAGGACCCTTTGACCAGAAATGAGTTCAATAGGTCAGATATGGACATTCTGGCTTAGGAAGCATCAGAAGGAGTTTATGAGTATGTATAGATAGTTCAAGATCAAGTACTCGTGGGCCAGAAATATGTCCAGTAGGTCAAATATGTGTCTGGTTAAAATAATATGATTAGAGGTCATTCTGTACAGTAACTTAATGATCAAGAACTCTTTGGCCAGAAATATGTTCAATAGGTAAAATGAGGACTCTTGTATGGCTGAAGAAACATCAAAATGAGTCAATGAGTATGTTTAGAAAGCTCAAGATCTAGTAATCGTTGGCCAGAACTATATTCGTGGCTCAGAAAGGAACCTCTGTATAGCTTATATATCATCAAAAGAGTCTATAGTTTATATTGTTTAAAACCTTTTGAGGACCCTTTTACCAGAAATGAGTTCAATAGGTCAGATATGGACATTCTATATGGCTTAGGCAGCATCAGAAGGAGTCTATGAGTATGTATAGAAAGTTCAAGATTAGCTTGGTCCAGAAATATGTTCAGTAGGAAAAATAAGGACAATTGTACCGCTGAATTAACATCAAACGGAGTCAATGAGTATGTTTAGAAAGTTCAAGATCTAATACTCGTGGGCCATAAATATGTTCAGTAGGTCAAATATCTTCCTGGCTAATAAAACATCATAAGAAGTAAGTCTCTATGTATAGTAACCTAATGAAAGTACTCTTTGGCTAGAAATATGTTCAGTAGATCATAAAGGTACCTCTGCATGGCTGAAATATGTTCAGTTGGTCAAATATCTGTCTGGCTAATATAACAAAATAAGAGGTCTTTCTGTATAGTAACTTAATGTTCAAGAATTCTTTGGCCAGAAATGGAAATGCATGCGAAAGCACATATGTTATCTGTTTTCATTGCATAGAAGTTAGTTCTTTCTTGCAATGCAATGCAACTGTTAAAAATGCTATCTCTTCAATGCACTACGGAATGCGTTAGTTATTTCATGCATTGCACTGTACATAGTTTATATATTATTCTTTAATCCACAACGTTAGACGTGTGTGCAATGCAAGCATGTTGTTTCTTCGTTGAACTAAGAAATTAGTTAGTTATTGTATGCATTGTAAAGCAACAGCTAATGCAACGATTTCTCTTCATCACACAAATACAACAGCTAAATGCAATGATTTTCCTTCAGTTAAACAACTGAATAAGTTAGTTGTAGTGTGAAAAAGCATGCGAAAGCACAGGTGTTATTATGGTTATACTTCAATGCACAACGTTTGATCGTATATGCAATGAATCCAAAAGCATATGCATTGCACATATTCGTTGCACAAAGGAACGAGTTAGTTATTGTATGCATTGTAAAGCGACCGCTCATGTGATGTTTTCTCGTCAGTACACAAATAAATTAGTTGTAGAATGGAAATGCATGCGAAAGGACATATGTTATGTCTTTTCATTGCAAAGAGGAATAAGCCAGATATTTTATGCATTGCAACAACACACGTTATCTATTCAATGCACTACGGAATGGGTTACTTCTTGAATGCACTGAACTGCAAAAAAGTGCATATTACTTATATGTTATTCTTTAATGGACAACGTTTGATTGTATGTGCCTTGCAATGCAACAGCATTGCACAGAGGAATATGTTAGTTATTGTGTGCATTATAATAGAATGGCTATTGCAATAATTTCCCTTCAATATAAAAATGACTAGTTTTGTGTGCATTTGCAATGCAAAAGCACAATATGTAATGCAATGCGAAAGCACATATGTTATCTGTTTTCATTGCATAGAAGTTAGTTCTTTCTTGCAATGGAATGCAACTATATCTTCTATGCACATCGGAATAAGTTAGTTATTTTATGCATTGCACTGTACATAGCTTGATCGTATGTGCAATGCAGTCCAAAAGCACATGCATTGCACATCTCTTCGTTGCACAAAGGAACGAGTTAGTCATTGTATGCATTGTAAAGCGACCGCTCATGTGATGTTTTCTCGTCAGTGCACAACTGAATTAGTTGTAGAATGGAAATGCATGCGAAAGCACAGGTTATGTCTTTTCTTTTCATTGCAAAGAGGAACAAGTTAGATATTGCATGCAATGCAATCAAACAACACACGTTATCTCTTCAATGCACTACGGAATGGGTTAGTGCTTTAATGCACTGAACTGCAAAAAAGTGCATATTACTTATATGTTATTCTTCAATACATAACGTTTGATCGTATGTGCAATGCAATCCAAAAGCACATGCATTGCACATCTCTTCGTTGCACAAAGGAACGGGTATGCATTGTGAAGCGACCGCTCATGTGGTTTTCTCTTCAGTGCACATATGAATTAGTTGTAGGATGGAAATGCATGCGAAAGCACGCTAGGTGTTTTCTTTTCATTGCACAGAGGAATGAGTTAGTTATTGTGTGCATTGTAAGGTAACAGCTAATGCAAGGATTTCTATTCATCACACAAATGCAACAGCTAATGCAATGATTTCCCTTCAGTCGCACAACTGAATAAGTTAGTTGTAGTGTGGAAAAGCATGCGAAAGCACAGGTGTTATTCTTCAATGCACAACGCTTGATCTTATGTGCAATGAATTCCAAAAGCACATGCATTGCACATCTTTTCGTTGCACAAAGGAACGAGTTAGTCATTGTATGCATTGTAAAGCGACCGCTCATGTGATGTTTTCTCGTCAGTACACATATGAATTAGTTGTAGAATAGAAATGCATGCGAAAGCACATGTTATGTCTTTTCTTTTCATTGCAAAGAGGAACAAGTTAGATATTGCATGCAATGCAATCAAACAACACACGTTATCTCTTCAATGCACTATGGAATGGGTTAGTGCTTTAATGCACTGAACTGCAAAAAAGTGCATATTACTTATATGTTATTCTTCAATACATAACGTTTGATCGTATGTGCAATGCAATCCAAAAGCACATGCATTGCACATCTCTTCGTTGCACAAAGGAACGGGTATGCATTGTGAAGCGACCGCTCATGTGGTTTTCTCTTCAGTGCACATATGAATTAGTTGTAGGATGGAAATGCATGCGAAAGCACATATTGTTAAGTGTTTTCTCTTCATTGCACAGAGGAATGAGTTAGTTATTGTGTGCATTGTAAGGTAACAGCTAATGCAAGGATTTCTATTCATCACACAAATGCAACAGCTAATGCAATGATTTCCCTTCAGTCGCACAACTGAATAAGTTAGTTGTAGTGTTGAAAAGCATGCGAAAGCACAGGTGTTATTCTTCAATGCACAACGCTTGATCTTATGTGCAATGAATTCCAAAAGCACATGCATTGCACATCTTTTCGTTGCACAAAGGAAAGAGTTAGTCATTGTATGCATTGTAAAGCGACCGCTCATGTGATGTTTTCTCGTCAGTGCACAACTGAATTAGTTGTAGAATGGAAATGCATGCGAAAGCACAACGTTAGGTGTTTTCTTTTCATTGCACAGAGGAATATGTTTGTTATTGTGTGCATTATAATGGAATGGCTATTGCAATAATTTCCCTTCAATATAATAAGGAATAGTTTAGAATGCAATTGCAATGCGAAAGAACAATATATAATGAAATGCGAAAGCACATATGTTAAATGTTTTTTCGTTGAACAACGGAATGAGTTATTGTATGCATTGTAAGGTAACAGCTAACCAACGATTTCTCTTCAGTTACACAACTGAATAAGTTAGTTGTAGTGTGGAAAAGCATGCGAATGCACAGGTGTTATTATTGTTATTCTTCAATGCACAACGTTTGAGCGTATGTGCAATGAATCCAAAAGCACATCTCTTCGTTGCACAAAGAACGAGTTAGTCATTGAATGCATTGTAAAGCGACCGCTCATGTGATGTTTTTTTCGCCAGTACACATATGAATTAGTTGTAGAATAGAAATGCATGCGAAAGCACATGTTATGTCTTTTCTTTTCATTGCAAAGAGGAACAAGTTAGATATTGCATGCAATGCAATCAAACAACACACGTTATCTCTTCAAAGCACTACGGAATGGGTTAGTGCTTTTATGCATTGTGAAGCGACCGCTCATGTGGTTTTCTCTTCAGTGCACTTATGAATTAGTTGTAGGATGGAAATGCATGCGAAAGCACATATTGTTAGGTGTTTTCTTTTCATTGCACAGAGGAATGAGTTAGTTATTGTGTGCAGTGTAAGGTAACAGCTAATGCAACGATTTCTATTCATCACACAAATGCAACAGCTAATGCAATGATTTCCCTTCAGTTGCAAAACTGAATAAGTTAGTTGTAGTGTGGAAACGCATGCGAAAGCACAGGTGTTATTCTTCAATGCACAATGCTTGATCTTATGTGCAATGAATTCCAAAAGCACATGCATTGTACATCTTTTCGTTGCACAAAGGAACGAGTTAGTCATTGTATGCATGTAAAGCGACCGCTCATATGATGTTTTCTCGTCAGTACACAAATAAATTAGTTGTAGAATGGAAATGCATGCGAAAGCACATATGTTATGTCTTTTCATTGCAAAGAGGAATGAGCCAGATATTTTATGCATTGCAACAACACACGTTATCTATTCAATGCAGTGTGGAATGGGTTAGTTCTTGAATGCACTGAACTGCAAAAAAGTGCATATTACTTATATGTTATTCTTCAATGGACAACGTTTGATTGTATGTGCCTTGCAATGCAACAGCACATGCATTGCACAGAGGAATATGATTATAATAGAATGGCTATTGCAGTTATATCCCTTCAATATAAAAATGACTAGTTTAGGGTGCAATTGCAATGCGAAAGCACATATGTTATCTGTTTTCATTGCATAGAAGTTAGTTCTTTCTTGCAATGCAATGCAGCTATCTCTTCTATGCACATCGGAATGAGTTAGTTATTTTATGCATTGCACTGTACATAGCTTATATGTTATTCTTTAATGCACAACGTTAGACGTGTGTGCATTGCAAGCATGTTATTTCTTCGTTGAACAACTGAATGAGTTAGTTATTGTATGCGTTGTAAAGCAACAGCTAATGCAACGATTTCTCCATCACACAAATGAAACAGCTAAATGGAAAAGCATGCGAATGCAATAATTTTCCTTCCAAACACAATGAACAATATAGTTGTATTATGCAAGGAATTGTGAAACATATTTGTGTTTTCTTTTCATTGCACAGATGAATCAGTTAAATATTTAATTCAATGAAATGTAAAAGGCAAAATTGTAATCTCTTCAATGCACATCGGAATGACTTTCATAGGTCCCTTTTTAAACTACTGAACAAATTTCTGGCCCACGAGTACTTGATCTTGAACTTTCTATACATACTCATAGACTCCTGAAGGAGAAGTAGCCATAGAGAAGTCCATATCTGACATATTGAACTCATTTCTGGTCAAAGGGTCCTCAAAAGGTTTTAAACAATATAAACCAATTAACTCCATCTGATGTTATTAAAGCTATACAGAGGATCCTTTTTGACCTACTGAACATAGTTCTGGCCTACGAGTACTAGATCTTGAACTTTTTAAACATACTTATTGAATCCTTTTGATATTACTTCAGCCATACAAGAGTCCATATTTTACCTACTGAACATATTTCTGGCCAAAGAGTACTTGAACATTAAGGTGAATGACCTCATCATGTTATTTTAGCCAGACAGATATTTGACCTACTGAACATATTTCTCGCCCAAGAGTACTTGATCTTGAACTTTCTATACATACTCATTATACATATTGACCTTCTGATGCTTCTTAAGCCATATAGAATGTCTATATTTGACCTATTGAACTAATTTCTGGTCAAAGGGTCCTCAAAAGGTTTTAAACAATATAATATAATATCCTTCTGATGGAGTCTATGCAGTGGTTCCTTTTTGACCTACGGAACATATTTCTGGCCCAAGAGTACTAGATAAACTTTCTAAACATACTCATTGACTGAACATTATTCTGGCCAAAGAGTTCTTAAACATTAAGTTACTAAACAGAATGACCTCTTGTGATGTTATTTTAGCCAGGCAGATATTTGCCCTACAGAACATATTTCTGACCCAAGAGTACTTGATCTTGAACTTTCTATACATACTCCTGATGCTTCTTAAGCCATATAGAATGTCCATATCTGACTAATTGAACTCATTTCTGGTCAAAGGGTCCTCAAAAGGTTTTAAACAATATAAACTTATAGACTCCTTCTGATGTTATATTAGCTATACATAGGTCCCTTTTTGACCTAATGAACATATTTATGGCCCACGGGTACTTGATCCTTAGGTTACTACAAAGAGAGATTTACTTCTTATGATGTTATTTTAGCCAGACAGACATTTGACCTACTGAACATATTTCTGTCCCAAGAGTACTTGATCTTGAACTTTCTATACATACTCATAGACTCCTTCTGATGCTTCCTAAGCCATATAGAATGTCCATATCTGACCTATTGAACTAATTTCTGATCAAAGGGTCGTCAAAAGGTTTTAAACAATATAAACTTATGGACTCCTTCTGATGTTATATTAGCTATACATAGGTCCCTTTTTGATCTACTGAACATATTTATGGCCCACGAGAACTAAATCTTGAACTTTCTAAACATACTCATTGACTCCTTTTGATGTTAATTCAGCCATACAAGAGTCCTTATTTTACCTACTGAACATATTTGTGGCCAAAGAATTCTTGAACATTAAGTTACTATATATATTGACCTCTTATGATGTTATTTCAGCCAGACAGATATTTGACCTACTGAACATATTTCTGTCCCAAGAGTACTTGATCTTGAACTTTCTATACATACTCATAGACTCCTTCTGATGCTTCCTAAGCCATATAGAATGTCCATATCTGACCTATTGAACTCATTTCTGGTCAAAGGGTCGTCAAAAGGTTTTAAACAATATAAACTTATAGACTCCTTCTGATGTTATATTAGCTATACATAGATCCCTTTTTGACCTACTGAACATATTTATGGCCCACGAGTACTAGATCTTGAACTTTCTAAACATACTCATTGACTCCTTTTGATGTTAATTCAGCCGGACAAGAGTCCTTATTTTACCTACTGAACATATTTGTGGCCAAAGAATTTGTTACTATACATATTGGCCTCTTATGATGTTATTTTAGCCAGACAGATATTTGACCTACTGGACATATTTCTCGCCCAAGAGTACTTGATCTTGAACTTTCTATACATACTCATAGACTCCTTCTGATGCTTCCTAACCCATATAGATTGTCCATATTTGACCCATTGAACTCATTTCTGATCAAAGGGCCCTCAAAAGGTTTTAAACAATATAAACATAGACTCCTTTTGATGTTATATTAGCTATACATAGGTCCCTTTTTGATCTACTGAACATATTTATGGCCCACGAGAACTAGATCTTGAACTTTCTAAACATACTCATTGACTCCTTTTGATGTTAATTCAGCCATACAAGAGTCCTTATTTTACCTACTGAACATATTTGTGGCCAAAGAATTCTTGAACATTAAGTTACTATACATATTGACCTCTTATGATGTTATTTTAGCCAGACAGATATTTGACCTACTGGACATATTTCTCGCCCAAGAGTACTTGATCTTGAACTTTCTATACTTACTCATAGACTCCTTCTTATGCTTCCTAAGCCATATAGAATGTCCATAGACCTATTGAAATAATTTCTGATCAAAGGGTCGTCAAAAGGTTTTAAACAATATAAACGTATAGACTCCTTCTGATGTTATATTAGCTATACATAGGTCCCTTTTTGACCTATTGAACATATTTAATGCCCATGAGTACTAGATCTTGAACTTTCTAAACATACTCATTGACTCCTTTTGATGTTAATTCAACCATACAAGAGTCCTTATTTTACATACTGAACATATTTGTGGCCAAAGAATTCTTGAACATGAAGTTACTATACAGATTAACCTCTTATGATGTTATTTCAGCCAGACAAACATTTGACCTACTGAACATATTTCTGTCCCAAGAGTACTTGATCTTGAACTTACTATACATAATCATAGACTCCTTCTGATGCTTCCTAAGCCATATAGAATGTCCATATCTTACCTATTGAAATAATTTCTGGTCAAAGGGTCGTCAAAAGGTTTTAAACATATAAACTTATAGACTCCTTATGATGTTATATTAGCTATACATAGGTCCCCTTTTGACCTAATGAACATATTTCTGGCCCACGAGTACTAGATCTTGAACTTTCTAAACATACTCATTGACTCCTTTTGATGTTAATTCAGCCGTACAAGAGTCCTTATTTTACCTACTGAACATATTTGTGGCCAAAGAATTTGTTACTATACATATTGGCCTCTTATGATGTTATTTTAGCCAGAGAGATATTTGACCTACTGGACATATTTCTGGCCCAAGAGTACTTGATCTTGAACTTTCTATACATACTCATAGACTCCTTCTGATGCTTCCTAAGCCATATAGAATGTCCATATCTGACCTATTGAACTAATTTCTGATCAAAGGGTCGTCAAAAGGTTTTAAACAATATAAACTTATAGACTCATTCTGATGTTATATTAGCTATACATAGGTCCCTTTTTGACCTACTGAACATATTTATGGCCCATGAGTACTAGATCTTGAACTTTCTAAACATACTCATGACTCCTTTTGATGTTAATTCAGCCATACAAGAGTCCTTATTTTACCTACTGAACATATTTGTGGCCAAAGAATTCTTGAACATTAAGTTACTATATATATTGACCTCTTATGATGTTATTTCAGCCAGACAGATATTTGACCTACTGAACATATTTCTGTCCCAAGAGTTCTTGATCTTGAATTTTCTATACATACTCATAGAGTACTTCTGAAGCTTCCTAAGCCATATAGAATGTCCATATCTGACCTATTAAAATAATTTCTGGTCAAAGGGTCGTCAAAAGGTTTTAAACAATATAAACTTATAGACTCCTTCTGATGGAGTCTATACAGAGGTTCCTTTTTGACCTACTGAACATATTTATGGCCCACGAGTACTAGATCTTGAACTTTCTAAACATACTCATTGACTCCTTTTGATGTTAATTCAGCCATACAAGAGTCCTTATTTTACCTACTGAACATATTTGTGGCCAAAGAATTTGTTACTATACATATTGACCTCTTATGATGTTATTTTAGCCAGACAGATATTTGACCTACTGGACATATTTCTGGCCCAAGAGTACTTGATCTTGAACTTTCTATACATAATCATAGACTCCTTCTGATGCTTCCTAAGCCATATAGAATGTCCATATCTGACCTATTGAAATAATTTCTGGTCAAAGGGTCGTCAAAAGGTTTTAAACAATATAAACTTATAGACTCCTTTTGATGTTATATTAGCTATATATAGGTCCCTTTTTGATCTACTGAACATATTTATGGCCCACGAGAACTAGATCTTGAACTTTCTAAACATACTCATTGACTCCTTTTGATGTTAATTCAGCCATACAAGAGTCCTTATTTTTCCTACTGAACATATTTGTGGCCAAAGAATTCTTGAACATTAAGTTACTATACATATTGACCTCTTATGATGTTATTTTAGCCAGACAGATATTTGACCTACTGGACATATTTCTCGCCCAAGAGTACTTGATCTTGAACTTTCTATACTTACTCATAGACTCCTTCTTATGCTTCCTAAGCCATATAGAATGTCCATAGACCTATTGAAATAATTTCTGATCAAAGGGTCGTCAAAAGGTTTTAAACAATATAAACTTATAGACTCCTTCTGATGTTATATTAGCTATACATAGGTCCCTTTTTGACCTATTGAACATATTTAATGCCCATGAGTACTAGATCTTGAACTTTCTAAACATACTCATTGACTCCTTTTGATGTTAATTCAACCATACAAGAGTCCTTATTTTACATACTGAACATATTTGTGGCCAAAGAATTCTTGAACATGAAGTTACTATACAGATTAACCTCTTATGATGTTATTTCAGCCAGACAAACATTTGACCTACTGAACATATTTCTGTCCCAAGAGTACTTGATCTTGAACTTACTATACATAATCATAGACTCCTTCTGATGCTTCCTAAGCCATATAGAATGTCCATATCTGACCTATTGAAATAATTTCTGGTCTAAGGGTCGTTAAAAGGTTTTAAGCAATATAAACTTATAGACTCCTTCTGATGTTATATTAGCTATACATAGGTCCCTTTTCGACCTACTGAACATATTTCTGGCCCACGAGTACTAGATCTTGAACTTTCTAAACATACTCATTGACTCCTTTTGATGTTAATTCAGCCATACAAGAGTCCTTATTTTACCTACTGAACATATTTGTGGCCAAAGAATTATTGAACATTAAGTTACTATACATATTTACCTCTTATGATGTTATTTTAGCCAGACAGATATTTGACCCACTGGACATATTTCTGTCCCACGAGTACTTGATTTTGAACTCTCTATACATACTCATAGACTCCTTCTGATGCTTCCTGATTCTCGCCATATAGAATGTCCATATCTGACCTATTGAAATAATTTCTGGTCAAAGGGTCGTCAAAAGGTTTTAAACATATAAACTTATAGACTCCTTATGATGTTATATTAGCTATACATAGGTCCCCTTTTGACCTAATGAACATATTTCTGGCCCACGAGTACTAGATCTTGAACTTTCTAAACATACTCATTGACTCCTTTTGATGTTAATTCAGCCGTACAAGAGTCCTTATTTTACCTACTGAAAATATTTGTGGCCAAAGAATTTGTTACTATACATATTGGCCTCTTATGATGTTATTTTAGCCAGAGAGATATTTGACCTACTGGACATATTTCTGGCCCAAGAGTACTTGATCTTGAACTTTCTATACATACTCATAGACTCCTTCTGATGCTTCCTAAGCCATATAGAATGTCCATATCTGACCTATTGAACTAATTTCTGATCAAAGGGTCGTCAAAAGGTTTTAAACAATATAAACTTATAGACTCATTCTGATGTTATATTAGCTATACATAGGTCCCTTTTTGACCTACTGAACATATTTATGGCCCATGAGTACTAGATCTTGAACTTTCTAAACATACTCATTGACTCCTTTTGATGTTAATTCAGCCATACAAGAGTCCTTATTTTACCTACTGAACATATTTGTGGCCAAAGAATTCTTGAACATTAAGTTACTATATATATTGACCTCTTATGATGTTATTTTAGCCAGACAGATATTTGACCTACTGGACATATTTCTGGCCCAAGAGTACTTGATCTTGAATTTTCTATACATAATCATAGACTCCTTCTGATGCTTCCTAAGCCATATAGAATGTCCATATCTGACCTATCGAAATAATTTTTGGTCAAAGGGTCGTCAAAAGGTTTTAAACAATATAAACTTATAGACTCCTTCTGATGTTATATTAGCTATACATAGGTCCCTTTTTGACCTACTGAACATATTTATGGCACACGGGTACTTGATCCTTAGGTTACTGTTAGTAAAGACAGATTTGCTTCTCATAATGTTATTTCAGCCAGACAGATATTTGACCTACTGAACATATTTCTGGCCCAAGAGTACTTGATCTTGAACTTTCTATACATACTCATAAGTTAATTAAATGCAATACAATAGTGCATAAAATAAATATATGTGTATTACTTTAACAAAACATACTTGGGTAAAAATAACAGAGCCACAAAACCATTTTTTTGAGTGTATGAGTATGTATAGAAAGTTCAAGATCAAGTACTCTTGGGCCAGAAATATGTTCAGTAGGTCAAATATCTGTCTGGCTAAAATAACATTATGAGAAGCAAATCTGTCTTTACAGTAACCTAAGGATCAAGTACCCGTGGGCCATAAATATGTTCAGTAGGTCAAAAAGGGACCTATGTATAGCTAATATAACATCAGAAGGAGTCTATAAGTTTATATTGCTTAAAACCTTTTGACGACCCTTTGACCAGAAATTATTTCAATAGGTCAGAGATGGACATTCTATATGGCTTAGGAAGCATCAGAAGGAGTCTATGATTATGTATAGAAAGTTCAAGATCAAGTACTCTTGGGCCAGAAATATGTCCAGTAGGTCAAATATCTGTCTGGCTAAAATAACATCATAAGAGGTCAATATGTATAGTAACAAATTCTTTGGCCACAAATATGTTCAGTAGGTAAAATAAGGACTCTTGTATGGCTGAATTAACATCAAAAGGAGTCAATGAGTATGTTTAGAAAGTTCAAGATCTAGTACTCGTGGGCCATAAATATGTTCAGTAGGTCAAAAAGGAACCTCTGTATAGACTCCATCAGAAGGAGTCTATAAGCTTATATTGTTTAAAACCTTTTGACGACCCTTTGACCAGAAATTATTTTAATAGGTCAGATATGGACATTCTATGTGGCTTAGGAAGCTTCAGAAGTACTCTATGAGTATGTATAGAAAGTTCAAGATCAAGTACTCTTGGGCGAGAAATATGTCCAGTGGTCAAATATCTGTCTGGCTAAAATAACATCAGAAGAGGTCAATATGTATAGGAACTTAGTGTTCAAGAATTCTTTGGCCCCAAATATGTTTAGTAGGTAAAATAAGGACTCTTGTATGGCTGAATTAACATCAAAAGGAGTCAATGAGTATGTTTAGAAAGTTCAAGATCTAGTACTCGTGGGCCATAAATATGTTCAGTAGGTCAAAAAGGGACCTATGTATAGCTAATATAACATCAGGAGTCTATAAGTTTATATTGTTTAAAACCTTTTGACGACCCTTTGACCAGAAATGAGTTCAATAGGTCAGATATGGACATTCTATATGGCTTAGGAAGCATCAGAAGGAGTCTATGATTATGTATAGAAAGTTCAAGATCAAGTACTCTTGGGACAGAAATATGTTCAGTAGGTCAAATGTCTGTCTGGCTGAAATAACATCATAAGAGGTCAATATGTATAGTAACTTAATGTTCAAGAATTCTTTGGCCACAAATATGTTCAGTAGGTAAAATAAGGACTCTTGTATGGTTAAAATTAACATCAAAAGGAGTCATGAGTATGTTTAGAAAGTTCGAGATCTAGTACTCATGGGCCATAAATATGTTCAGTAGGTCAAAAAGGGACCTATGTATAGCTAATATAACATCAGAAGGAGTCTATAAGTTTATATTGTTTAAAACCTTTTGACGACCCTTTGATCAGAAATTAGTTCAATATTGGCCTCTTATGATGTTATTTTAGCCAGACAGATATTTATCTGTCTGGCTAAAATAACATCATAAGAGGCCAATATGTATAGTAACAAATTCTTTGGCCACAAATATGTTCAGTAGGTAAAATAAGGACTCTTGTATGGCTGAATTAACATCAAAAGGAGTCATGAGTATGTTTAGAAAGTTCAAGATCTCGTACTCATGGGCCATAAATATGTTTAGTAGGTCAAAAAGGGACCTATGTATAGCTAATATAACATCAGAAGGAGTCTATAAGTTTATATTGTTTAAAACCTTTTGACGACCCTTTGACCAGAAATTATTTCAATAGGTCAGAGATGGACATTCTATATGGCTTAGGAAGCATCAGAAGGAGTCTATGATTATGTATAGAAAGTTCAAGATCAAGTACTCTTGGGCCAGAAATATGTCCAGTAGGTCAAATATCTGTCTGGCTAAAATAACATCATAAGAGGTCAATATGTATCCTCCTGGGACCCAAGAATAGACTTTTGTCCACTGTAGTGGACATTATATTTTAGTGAATTTCTCTGACATCATACATGTCACATGACACAACCTGGGTGTCCTGTAAAGAGCACATTCAGGACTTTTCAGAGATACCAAATGTTTGGAGGTTTCACCATGAAAACAACTTCTCCTTGGTCTTTAAAAATGTCTGACATTAATTTAGTGATCAAATGTAGCATTCTTATGGAAATATGATAATATATTGTAATTATATTTAAATTGGACTACTTTTTCTAATTGTATTTCATAAAACAACATCTCAGGAAAATGTTAAGGGGTTTCAAATAAAAAAAATACTTTCTGTTACAGAACAGGGCATTGATTTCAAACGTGTCCACTGTAGAGGACATCAGGACTAAAACCATGTTTATCAGGCATTCTGGGAGACACAACAAGTGAATATGGAGATAAATTATACATCAATATTCCTATGAAATATTAGATGATATTATTAAAATGTTGCCAATAATTACTCCAATTGTTACACTTCTTTTTTCATTAAATGTTGCTCCAAGAACACATTAATGTGCAAATTAGATACAGTGTATAGATACATTGCATTGAATGGGAATATTAATTTATGGCCATTTTACCCACATATTGCAAAAAGTAAAATTGTGTATCAATTCATTCCATTATTTCTTTCATAACATAGTTGAGAATAATCTTTATACAAATTTTGGTTGAAAAAATCCTGAAACCCCAAAATTTATTGGTGATTGAAAAAAAAATCCCATTGTTTTTGCCTATACATATAATTTCATGTCATTTTATTTTTTAAACAACTTAGTCCTGGCGTCCACTACAGAGGACATAGCATAACGTATGAATAAAATATTATTTTATATATGTGTTTTTTTACCATTTGTTTATTGTGCTCTAAACAGTGTGATGACATGGAAAAAAACTAAATTCAAAAAACTTTTTTTTTCTGGGTCTCAGGAGGGTATAGTAACAAATTCTTTGGCCACAAATATGTTCAGTAGGTAAAATAAGGACTCTTGTATGGCTGAATTAACATCAAAAGGAGTCAATGAGTATGTTTAGAAAGGTCAAGATCTAGTACTCGTGGGCCATAAATATGTTCAGTAGGTCAAAATGGAACCTCTGTATAGTCTCCATCAGAAGGAGTCTATAAGTTTATATTGTTTAAAACCTTTTGACGACCCTTTTACCAGAAATGATTTTAATAGGTCAGATATGGACATTCTATATGGCTTAGGAGGCATCAGAAGTACTCTATGAGTATGTATAGTAAGTTCAAGATCAAGTTCTCTTGGGACAGAAATATGTTCAGTAGGTCAAATGTTTGTCTGGGTGAAATAACATCATAAGAGGTTAATCTGTATAGTAACTTAATGTTCAAGAATTCTTTGGCCACAAATATGTTCAGTAGCTAAAATAAGGACTCTTGTATGGCTGAATTAACATCAAAAGGAGTCAATGAGTATGTTTAGAAAGTTCAAGATCTAGTACTCGTGGGCCATAAATATGTTCAGTAGGTCAAAGAAGGGACCTATGTATAGCTAATATAACATCAGAAGGAGTCTATAAGTTTATATTGTTTAAAACCTTTTGACGACCCTTTGACCAGAAATGATTTTAATAGGTCAGATATGGACATTCTATATGGCTTCGGAGGCATCAGAAGTACTCTATGAGTATGTATAGAAAGTTCAAGATCAAGTACTCTTGGGCGAGAAATATGTCCAGTGGTCAAATATCTGTCTGGCTAAAATAACATCATAAGAGGTCAATATGTATAGTAACTTAATGTTCAAGAATTCTTTGGCCACAAATATGTTCAGTAGGTAAAATAAGAACTCTTGTATGGCTGAATTAACATCAAAAGGAGTCTATGTTTATATTGTTTAAAACCTTTTGAGGGCCCTTTGATCAGAAATGAGTTCAATGGGTCAAATATGGACAATCTATATGGCTTAGGAAGCATCAGAAGGAGTCTATGAATATGTATAGAAAGTTCAAGATCAAGTACTCTTGGGACAGAAATATGTTCAGTAGGTCAAATATCTGTCTGGCTGAAATAACATCATAAGAGGTCAATCTGTATAGTAACTTAATGTTCAAGAATTCTTTGGCCACAAATATGTTCAGTAGGTAAAATAAGGACTCTTGTATGGTTGAATTAACATCAAAAGGAGTCAATGAGTATGTTTAGAAAGTTCAAGATCTAGTACTCGTGGGCCATAAATATGTTCAGTAGGTCAAAAAGCGACCTATGTATAGCTAATATAACATCAGAAGGAGTCTATAAGTTTATATTGTTTAAAACCTTTTGACGACCCTTTGACCAGAAATTAGTTCAATAGTTCAGATATGGACATTCTATATGGCTTAGGAAGCATAAGAAGGAGTCTATGAGTACGTATAGAAAGTTCAAGATCAAGTACTCTTGGGCCAGAAATATGTCCAGTAGGTCATTTGACTATAGAAAGAATTTGTTACTATACATATTGGCCTCTTATGATGTTATTTTAGCCAGACAGATATTTATCTGTCTGGCTAAAATAACATCATAAGAGGCCAATATGTATAGTAACAAATTCTTTGGCCACAAATATGTTCAGTAGGTAAAATAAGGACTCTTGTATGGTTGAATTAACATCAAAAGGAGTCAATGAGTATGTTTAGAAAGTTCAAGATCTAGTACTCGTGGGCCAGAAATATGTTCAGTAGGTCAAAAGGGTACTTTGATTCAAAAGGGAGTCTATGATTATGTATAGCTAATATAACATCAGAAGGAGTCTATGATTATATTGTTTAAAACCTTTTGAGGGCCCTTTGATCAGAAATGAGTTCAATGGGTCAAATATGGACAATCTATAGGAAGCATCAGAAGGAGTCTATGAGTATGTATAGAAAGTTCAAGATCAAGGACTCTTGGGCGAGAAATATGTCCAGTAGGTCAAATATCTGTCTGGCTAAAATAACATCATAAGAGGCCAATATGTATAGTAACAAATTCTTTGGCCACAAATATGTTCAGTAGGTAAAATAAGGACTCTTGTCCGGCTGAATTAATATCAAAAGGAGTCAATGAGTATGTTTAGAAAGTTCAAGATCTAGTACTCGTGGGCCATAAATATGTTCAGTAGGTCAAAAAGGGATCTATATATAGCTAATATAACATCAGAAGGAGTCTATAAGTTTATATTGTTTAAAACCTTTTGACGACCCTTTGACCAGAAATGAGTTCAATCGGTCAGATATGGACATTCTATATGGCTTAGGAAGCATCAGAAGGAGTCTATGAGTTTGTATAGAAAGTTCAAGATCAAGTACTCTTGGGACAGAAATATGTTCAGTAGGTCAAATATCTGTCTGGCTGAAATAACATCATAAGAGGTCAATCTGTATAGTAACTTAATGTTCAAGAATTCTTTGGCCACAAATATGTTCAGTAGGTAAAATAAGGACTCTTGTATGGTTGAATTAACATCAAAAGGAGTCAATGAGTATGTTTAGAAAGTTCAAGATCTAGTACTCGTGGGCCATAAATATGTTCAGTAGGTCAAAAAGGGATCTAGGTATAGCTAATATAACATCAGAAGGAGTCTATAAGTTTATATTGTTTAAAACCTTTTGACGACCCTTAGACCAGAAATTATTTCAATAGGTCTATGGACATTCTATATGGCTTAGGAAGCATAAGAAGGAATCTATGAGTATGTATAGAAAGTTCAAGATCAAGTACTCTTGGGCGAGAAATATGTCCAGTAGGTCAAATATCTCTCTGGCTAAAATAACATCATAAGAGGCCAATATGTATAGTAACAAATTCTTTGGCCACAAATATGTTCAGTAGGTAAAATAAGGACTCTTGTACGGCTGAATTAACATCAAAAGGAGTCAATGAGTATGTTTAGAAAGTTCAAGATCTAGTACTCGTGGGCCATAAATATGTTCAGTAGGTCAAAAAGGGATCTATGTATAGCTAATATAACATCAGAAGGAGTCTATAAGTTTATATTGTTTAAAACCTTTTGACGACCCTTTGACCAGAAATGAGTTCAATAGGTCAGATATGGACATTCTATATGGCTTAGGAAGCATCAGAAGGAGTCTATGAGTATGTATAGAAAGTTCAAAATCAAGTACTCGTGGGACAGAAATATGTCCAGTGGGTCAAATATCTGTCTGGCTAAAATAACATCATAAGAGGTAAATATGTATAGTAACTTAATGTTCAAGAATTCTTTGGCCACAAATATGTTCAGTAGGTAAAATAAGGACTCTTGTATGGCTGAATTAACATCAAAAGGAGTCAATGAGTATGTTTAGAAAGTTCAAGATTTAGTTCTCGTGGGCCATAAATATGTTCATTAGGTCAAAAAGGGACCTACGTTTAGCTAATATAACATCAGACGGAGTCTATAAGTTTATATTGTTTAAAACCTTTTGAGGACCCTTTGACCAGAAATTAGTTCAATAGGTCAAATATAGATATTCTATATGGCTTAAGAAGCATCAGAAGGTCAATATGTATAATGAGTATGTATAGAAAGTTCAAGATCAAGTACTCTTGGGCGAGAAATATGTTCAGTAGGTCAAATATCTGTCTGGCTAAAATAACATGATGAGGTCATTCACCTTAATGTTCAAGAACTCTTTGGCCAGAAATATGTTCAGTAGGTAAAATATGGACTCTTGTATGGCTTAAGTAATATCAAAAGGATTCAATAAGTATGTTTAAAAAGTTCAAGATCTAGTACTCGTAGGCCAGAACTATGTTCAGTAGGTCAAAAATGATCCTCTGTATAGCTTTAATAACAACAGATGGAGTTAATTGGTTTATATTGTTTAAAACCTTTTGAGGACCCTTTGACCAGAAATGAGTTCAATATGTCAGATATGGACTTCTCTATGGCTACTCCTTCTTCAGGAGTCTATGAGTATGTATAGAAAGTTCAAGATCAAGTACTCGTGGGCCAGAAATTTGTTCAGTAGTTTAAAAAGGGACCTATGAAAGTCATTCCGATGTGCATTGAAGAGATTACAATTTTGCCTTTTACATTTCATTGAATTAAATATTTAACTGATTCATCTGTGCAATGAAAAGAAAACACAAATATGTTTCACAATTCCCTGCATAATACAACTATATCGTTCATTGTGTTTGGAAGGAAAATTATTGTATTCGCATGCTTTTCCATTTAGCTGTTTCATTTGTGTGATGGAGAAATCGTTGCATTAGCTGTTGCTTTACAACGCATACAATAACTAACTCATTCAGTTGTTCAACGAAGAAATAACATGCTTGCAATGCACACACGTCTAACGTTGTGCATTAAAGAATAACATATAAGCTATGTACAGTGCATTGCATTAAATAACTAACTCATTCCGATGTGCATAGAAGAGATAGCTGCATTGCATTGCAAGAAAGAACTAACTTCTATGCAATGAAAACAGATAACATATGTGCTTTCGCATTGCAATTGCACACTAAACTAGTCATTTTTATATTGAAGGCATATAATTGCAATAGCCATTCTATTATAATCATATTCCTCTGTGCAATGCATGTGCTGTTGCATTGCAAGGCACATACAATCAAACGTTGTCCATTGAAGAAGAACATATAAGTAATATGCACTTTTTTGCAGTTCAGTGCATTCAAGAACTAACCCATTCCACACTGCATTGAATAGATAACGTGTGTTGTTGCAATGCATAAAATATCTGGCTCGTTCCTCTTTGCAATGAAAAGACATAACATATGTGCTTTCGCATGCATTTCCATTCTACAACTAATTTATTTGTGTACTGACGAGAAAACATCATATGAGCGGTCGCTTTACAATGCATACAATGACTAACTCGTTCCTTTGTGCAACGAAAAGATGTGCAATGCATGTGCTTTTGGAATTCATTGCACATAAGATCAAGCGTTGTGCATTGAAGAATAACACCTGTGCTTTCGCATGCGTTTCCACACTACAACTAACTTATTCAGTTTTGCAACTGAAGGGAAATCATTGCATTAGCTGTTGCATTTGTGTGATGAATAGAAATCGTTGCATTAGCTGTTACCTTACACTGCACACAATAACTAACTCATTCCTCTGTGCAATGAAAAGAAAACACCTAACAATATGTGCTTTCGCATGCATTTCCATCCTACAACTAATTCATAAGTGCACTGAAGAGAAAACCACATGAGCGGTCGCTTCACAATGCATTAAAGCACTAACCCATTCCGTATTGCTTTGAAGAGATAACGTGTGTTGTTTGATTGCATTGCATGCAATATCTAACTTGTTCCTCTTTGCAATGAAAAGAAAAGACATAACATGTGCTTTCGCATGCATTTCTATTCTACAACTAATTCATATGTGTACGGGCGAAAAAACATCACAGGAGCGGTCGCTTTACAATGCATACAATGACTAACTCGTTCCTTTGTGCAACGAAGAGATGTGCAATGCATGTGCTTTTGGATTGCATTGCACATACGATCAAACGTTATGTATTGAAGAATAACATTAAGTAATATGCACTTTTTTGCAGTTCAGTGCATTAAAGCACTAACCCATTCCATAGTGCATTGAAGAGATAACGTGTGTTGTTTGATTGCATTGCATGCAATATCTAACTTGTTCCTCTTTGCAATGAAAAGAAAAGACATAACATGTGCTTTCGCATGCATTTCTATTCTACAACTAATTCATATGTGTACTGACGAGAAAACATCACATGAGCGGTCGCTTTACAATGCATTCAATGACTAACTCGTTCTTTGTGCAACGAAGAGATGTGCTTTTGGATTCATTGCACATACGCTCAAACGTTGTGCATTGAAGAATAAACAATAATAACACCTGTGCTTTCGCATGCTTTTCCACACTACAACTAACTAATTCAGTTGTGTAACTGAAGGGAAATCATTGCATTAGTGTGATGAAGAGAAATCGTTGGATTAGCTGTTACCTTACAATGCATACGATAACTCATTCCGTTGTTCAACGTAAAAAAACATTTAACATATGTGCTTTCGCATTTCTTTATATATTGTCCTTTCGCATTGCAATTGCATTCTAAACTATTCCTTATTTTATTGAAGGGAAATTATTGCAATAGCCATTCCATTATAATGCACACAATAACAAACATATACCTCTGTGCAATGAAAAGAAAACACCTAACATATGTGCTTTCGCATGCGTTTCCACACTACAACTAACTTATTCAGTTTTGCAACTGAAGGGAAATCATTGCATTAGCTGTTGCATTTGTGTGATGAATAGAAATCGTTGCATTAGCTGTTACCTTACACTGCACACAATAACTAACTCATTCCTCTGTGCAATGAAAAGAAAACACCTAACAATATGTGCTTTCGCATGCATTTCCATCCTACAACTAATTCATAAGTGCACTGAAGAGAAAACCACATGAGCGGTCGCTTCACAATGCATTAAAGCACAAACCCATTCCGTATTGCTTTGAAGAGATAACGTGTGTTGTTTGATTGCATTGCATGCAATATCTAACTTGTTCCTCTTTGCAATGAAAAGAAAAGACATAACATGTGCTTTCGCATGCATTTCTATTCTACAACTAATTCATATGTGTACTGGCGAAAAAACATCACAGGAGCGGTCGCTTTACAATGCATACAATGACTAACTCGTTCCTTTGTGCAACGAAGAGATGTGCAATGCATGTGCTTTTGGATTGCATTGCACATACGATCAAACGTTATGTATTGAAGAATAACATATAAGTAATATGCACTTTTTTGCAGTTCAGTGCATTAAAGCACTAACCCATTCCATAGTGCATTGAAGAGATAACGTGTGTTGTTTGATTGCATTGCATGCAATATCTAACTTGTTCCTCTTTGCAATGAAAAGAAAAGACATAACATGTGCTTTCGCATGCATTTCTATTCTACAACTAATTCATATGTGTACTGACGAGAAAACATCACATGAGCGGTCGCTTTACAATGCATTCAATGACTAACTCGTTCTTTGTGCAACGAAGAGATTTGCTTTTGGATTCATTGCACATACGCTCAAACGTTGTGCATTGAAGAATAAACAATAATAAAACCTGTGCTTTCGCATGCTTTTCCACACTACAACTAACTAATTCAGTTGTGTAACTGAAGGGAAATCATTGCATTAGTGTGATGAAGAGAAATCGTTGGATTAGCTGTTACCTTACAATGCATACGATAACTCATTCCGTTGTTCAACGTAAAAAAACATTTAACATATGTGCTTTCGCATTTCTTTATATATTGTCCTTTCGCATTGCAATTGCATTCTAAACTATTCCTTATTTTATTGAAGGGAAATTATTGCAATAGCCATTCCATTATAATGCACACAATAACAAACATATACCTCTGTGCAATGAAAAGAAAACACCTAACATATGTGCTTTCGCATGCGTTTCCACACTACAACTAACTTATTCAGTTTTGCAACTGAAGGGAAATCATTGCATTAGCTGTTGCATTTGTGTGATGAATAGAAATCGTTGCATTAGCTGTTACCTTACACTGCACACAATAACTAACTCATTCCTCTGTGCAATGAAAAGAAAACACCTAACAATATGTGCTTTCGCATGCATTTCCATCCTACAACTAATTCATAAGTGCACTGAAGAGAAAACCACATGAGCGGTCGCTTCACAATGCATTAAAGCACTAACCCATTCCGTAGTGCTTTGAAGAGAT